>NC_141225.1:4252500-5452500 GCF_054856515.1 Filicampus tigris | reverse complement strand
TTATGTTAAGTTAAAGAAACACAAAAGGGCTAAAAAAGAAAAAAAAGTCACATTTGGCTCATTTAACACAAACATGGCCAATGTGCAATGGGTCAGATTGACCCAAATTGAGATTTGAAAGAGACTCATGGACTAAGAGGCAGGAATGTCTTATTTCAGCAATTTTTAATAGTATACACTTATTTTCCAATATTCACAAAGCAAATCCAATTTCATGAAGAATTGTGATGGTATGGTTGATGTTTTGCAGAGGGTCAGACTAACCTATGAACATTTTTGTGTATCAAAGAAACACATAAAACAGGAGGGTGAATAAGTCCTGTTCCAGTTTGGGAAGCAAACTCTGAGCCTCAACCTTAATTTCTCATTTCCCGTCAATTATATTTCTGCCACTGTCCAATATTCACACACAAAAGACCTATTTTCATTTTTTTGATAGGCAGTGGATTAAATTGACATGAACATTTTGGGTTTATCAAGAAACAAACATAACCATTAACTAACTCAACTGCACTTGCTCATTTTCTTTTTCATTCCTGGTATTTTGCAATATTTACTCAAACAAAAACCCATGTCATAATAAAACAGATGAAAAATCTACAAGTAATTTAATTAAAATGGTAAATGAAGTGCACTTACATAATATCAGTGTATCTACATCATACAGCGGGTGCCGAAAGTGCTTTAAAAATCCTCAAATTCACTTATTTGCCAAGTTTATCTATTAAACTGCTGCTGTTATAACTCATAAAACGCCAAAAGGTTTTACTTTATGTATATTTTTTTACTTTAACACTATACATAAGGGGTGCACATGACCACTGCAATTCGAATAATGCACTCCAGTTCAAGTCTGTCGCCACGCTTTTGCACATGTGAATAATGCATCTCAGTCAGTCAGTTTGACTGCGGTCAGGCTATGCAACATCAACTCAAAGTTCGCTGCCACAATGATTGCTTCCGAGGGACACCTTTGAAAATAAAAGCAAAATAACATATCGACACATATTAATGATGTAGCAAATATGCCTTCAGTTGGACCACATCTTCAGGGCTGAAGACAAGAGTCAGCCCGGAGATGCCATCAAGTCTGCTTCAGTCTCACTTCAAAACAATGGAATCATCAGGGGACCCCTGCCATTTGACTTAATAAGGACATGCTAGGACTCAGGAAGACCCAAAATCCTGATAAGGAGCCACTCTTCGTCACCTGAAAACATCTCCAGACAACAGATGTGGATTCGAACGGCCTTAAAACAGACATGGAGCCGCCCCCCAGCGGGAAGCCAGAAGGTGTCTCACAAACCCCGATGAACATCGACAGTGCTTTATGAAGACCGACACCAAGAGGTCGACATGGGAACTGCAGCATTGAACTTCCTATGCTTTTGATCAATCAAAATTACCTTGAAATGAAACATAGTTGAATGTATGTTTGTGTATTGCTTACTTTGTGTATCCTGCTAACTTTGCATTGATGGATCTGCTTCTCTATGGTAATACTCATTTTCTTGGTCCGGTTTATGAGTGTAGATATAGGCTTAAACTCGTATCTTTGACTCCTAAACTTTAGACGCATTCAGAATGAGATGTCTCCAGCTGAAGCATGAAAATTTATGCCAGTTATGAATTGTGAAATGCACAAAGGTTTTAAACAGGACAATTAAATAGACTCAAATCTAACTTTATTGTCATGAATTGAGGCTCACCTGAAACCTGAGCTGTAGGGGGGGATGGACACCTCACCCCCTCCCCTTTTTCTTAAGGAGATAAAAAGGCCTGGCCTTTGTCTCTCCCTCTCTCTCCAGAAAACCCCTCAACTTTGCTCTCTCTCAACTTGACCCTCTCCCAAAAGAATCCCTTCAAGAATTGGCTCTTTAAAAACCTCTCTGAAAGCTCTCCCCCAAAGAAACTTCTCAAACTCCCTTTTTCACTTCTCAACATTTGGATCTTTTGGATGAATTTCTTTTTGCTTGCGCGTCCATGCTACTGAAAATCAACCGCAGTCGACCTGACAAGCTAAATTGGACCACTCCGAACCTCGTCACCACACACGTGGCAGACGCGCCGGACTCCGGCCCTTGGGCAGCAACCGCTGAAGCAACACGCCGGTTCTGTCCCGTTCGGACCCCCGACCCCGCGCCGCGGCCGGTCGAGTCATCTGAGAACCCAACAAAGCTTGGTCCCGCTCCAAGCAGCCTCCTTCTATTTTTATTTTTTTTTGGTTGTTCTTCCACCTGCAAATGAGTGAAGGTCCTTCCCCTCTTCGCTCATCATGTGAGCTTCAGCAAATGTAAGTGACTACTGTGTGACTCGCCGAGGCTTCTCACAGTGGGTGCATACAAATTGATAGTGAACGCTAGCTTACTTTGTGCATTTCATAAAGTCCGCCGACTTGACTCTAGTCATCCTTACACTCATCTAGTCAGACGTCCCATTCTTCCCTTATCTCCTTATTATTTTTTATATTTGTTTTCTTGTTTTTCTTCATTTTTTTAGGCCTGCTATATTGTAGTGTTTTCTTGTTATGTTCCACTAATAAACATTGTCCATATACAGAAGTTAAGCGTGAATTGTGTGTGTTTGGGTCAAGATATTAACCTCTATTTTATTCCAAGAGCTCACAACTTATTTTATTGTAGCACCTTCACATTTTATGACTGATTTAATGAGGTTTTTCATCAAATTCCCCTCTAAATAACATAAAACTTTGATGTGGTGCCCCTAGAGGTGGGCAGGAGTAATGCAGGCATTGCTCCCGGCCACTACAAACTATTGACACTCTTACGAGTAACCCATATTTTCGCTACAATGATAAACCGTGCCTCAAGTCTTGAAGTTCATCCATGAGGTCGGTGGGTCTGGAAAAAATGAGCACCAAAGAAAACCTCTGGTGCCCATTTGAGGACTACGCCAAAATTGTTATGTGCACCCCTGATTATAACATCTGTTTGAAATATCTTGTGCCATTTACTTCACAAAATTAGTAACTTGTGTTATAATATGGCTTATTGGTGCTATGGCATTAGAGTTGCTGTTGATTCATTACAGTTGATTCATTTTTTTTTTTTTATCTAGCTAATGGTTGCAACATTTATTAGTAAACATTTGAAGGATACGATATTTCAAATTTAAAGTCTCAATGGCAATTAATTCTAAAGTTATGTAAAAAAATAAAGTCAATAACAGAAAGTGACAAATGTCATATAAGAAATGATCAGCTCATCCACAAGCTCTGTAGAAGCTGGAAAACAATCCTGATCATTTCAATCAGGTGTGTTGACTCAGCGAGCAACATCCAGGAGACCGGCCCTCGGCATTCCAAGATTTCATTTACGAGTGCAAATATTTGGATTTCACACTCGCATTTCCACGCCCACTCAAATCCTCATTAAAATCACCACTATTTCGAGCATAACCTATATATCGCTGGCGTTGGGTCAAAACCTAGTACCTCCAAATTAGTCACTTTTCAGGAGACCCCCAAGAAGTTTGTTCAACCATGAAAGACGGTATATATATATATATATACACACACACACACACACACAAATGTAGTATAAACTGATAAACTCTGTCAAAAAAAGACATGGCAAGGCACAGAGAAACCATACGAGGAAAAAGGGGAGCTCATCCACGCTAAGAGGTATGACAGACCATGGCCACGGGGAGCGCCACCGTCATAGAGACGCCCGGCCCAGATTAACCGGGGCCGACCCCATACATAGTGCAGAGGGCCCTGGTCAACCGGGCCTAAGGAGTCTCCAGGACGCCCCCCCCCCCGCTGGAAGGAGAGCCACACCTCCCAGCGCGGAGGAGCCACACAAGGAAACACTGGAGCTAAAAGCTAAAAATACCAGAAAACAACGAAGCTAAAAACTAAAAATAGTAAGATTAGATAAAAATAGTCCTAAATCAAAAGAGAAAGACAAATGATTTAAAAGCCAAACAAAAAAGGTATGTTTTGAGCCTCCCTTTAAAAATATCAACGGTCTTTGCAGACCTGACGTCCTCTGGCAGGCTATTCCATAGCTGTGGACCATAATGGCTGAATGCGGCCTCGTCGGGGGTTTTGGTTCTCACTCTAGGAATAATTAAAGTACATTTTATGAACATCTTGATGTTTAATTAGACAAGCAGCAAGTCACATTCATCCGTGGACATTTTTGGTGTACCAAAGCAACAAAGTAACAGCTCACTTCTTGTCAGTGTATGAAACCAGAGAAGTGAGGCACCATTAGCAGTGTTTTCATCATCACACCATCGTACTTTTTTGAATAATATGTTTGAAATGTCAATGCGGGGGAAAAACTGAGCTCCTACTTAGCATTAAAGACAAGAGACACCCTGTCAAAGGCAGCGGTGAAAACCACCCGTAATGACATTCAAGTGACAGACGACAACCAAGCCTGCGCGGTAAATATGACCACTAGGGAAATCAGATAACATCAATACAGCAGGAGAGTCCACGTTTGCAGAGGGGAGATGACGAAAAGATGAAGAAACGGCAAAGCCAAGCTCTTTCATGTTAACTCGCAGAAATTGGTATTCTTTTGACAAGACTACATTCAGATTTACGGCATAAAATTAGAAGCTGAAGACGAGGCGAAAGTCAGGCTTGAATATCAATAGGCCTGTTACATAACCTGACACGGGAAGACCACACTTACATTAGTCTGTTTTATCGCTACATAAAGACACGACTGGGATGCTGAGTCATGCACATCCAAACAACAAAAGGGCAAAAAGGCTCTCTCTTCTTTGCTCTGCATTTTAATGAATGACTGAATTTGGACACACACACACATGCACAGAGAAACTCATTATCATCTTTGGCATCCAAAACAGGAACTGAGATTGTACACTTACAAAAACAGACGTGTACTTAATCTGTATACAGTGGACCCTGCTATTCGTAGGGCATAAGGACTGAGCTGGACCTCAAAAAGCGAACATTGCATGTAATTGGGGCCATTATAATATTGGAAAACATTGGAATATGTGTGTGTATATATATATATATATATATATATTATGTCCGCTGATAGTGTAGTGGTACACACGCCTGAGTTGTGTGCGGGCAGCGTGGGATCGATTCCCGCTCAGTGACAGTGTCTCTGTGTTCCCTGCGACTGGCTGGCGACCAGTTCGGGGTGTAGTCTGCCTTCGCCCATTGACGGCTGGAATAGGCTCCAGCAACTCCCCGCGACCCTGTATAGGATAAGCGGTTTGGAAGATGACATGACATGACATGACATATATATATATATATATATATTTTTTTTATTAAACCCCCACAATCTTGAAAAAATGTAATAAACCCCAATAAGCATTTACAATTAATAACCCTCCCTCCCAATTGTTTTTAAAAACATAACAAATATTGGAAAAAAAATGATCAGTAAATGGGTGAATTTGTGGGTGCTGAACCACAAGTATGCAATGCTCCACTGTAAATATAAACATTCTATTCTTCAATATTTCACCACAGATTCAGCACAGCTTCAGATAGGGTTGTTTTTGTTTATTTCTCTTTCAAACATCCGCCTAACCGTAACAGAAAATGGGTTGAGTGGTTGGTTGGAGGCAATTTTGCGTCACTGGTTGCATGTCGGTAAACAGTGGCTATCATGCAGGACCAGAGTGATGACAACATTTAACAACTGGCATGCACAGTAGACTGCCAATGACCTCAAGAAAAGTAAGTGAAAAGCGTCCGTGTGAACATGAACGGGCAAAGGAAGCAAACTTGTTCATCCTCTGAGGCATGCAGTAATTGCTTTGGCACTGCAAAAGCCAGATATAGCGTGAATCCTCAATTCAGTAACACACGGCACACCGAAAATCAGCCTTTTTCAGGCAGAAGTACATCAAAACATAAAATACACAGTGTGGCAGACATAAATCCAGGAGGTCTAGGACCCCTATGAAATTCCAATGATTCATACAGTTTGCTTCACATTTCAGTAATCCACTTAGGTTCAAAGGCGCTATGCTGATCGCAGCTCATAAAAAGTATTCTTTAGCTAAAAGCCTCCCAGTGAAACTAAAAGAACCGCAACTGCGGGAGTTAAAAATGCGGGGGTGAATGTCAGATGGTATTAAATAATACAGACAGGTGAAAGGATTCAAGAAACACTCAGAAGAACGACGTAATGAAGGTGTTCGCCAATGTTGCCTGCTGAGAAACAATGCAGTAAATCAACCTTTAATTGAATTAAAGTATTCAGAAAAGACTAATTTTCAAGGCTGTAAACCTGCTGAGCCGACAATCAAGCGTGAAATGTAAAAAGGAGGCAGTGGTGCTCCTACTTATGCTTTATGAATATTGGCAGGGGGGTGGGGGGAAGCTCTCCGACATCTTTGTATCCTTTCATGCCCTTAAACATGCAAATTATTAAGTAAAAACCGAACAGATGTTTTATGACAAACAAAACAATATTTCCAAAACATGAATCAATACTCAGGATGAAAAACAATACTTGAACTAAAAATATTACCACGCTACAGTGATGATAAGAACTGTAAAAGTAGAAAGGCTGCAGGGGTTAATGCACACAATATTGTAAGCTGTAAACAACAAAAAGTTGAAACAGGATGACTGTCCAATGTTAGCTGTCCTTTACGCAACATTCTTCACTATTGATATGGGTTTGACAATATCATCCTGTATTTTACTTGGTATTGCCCATCACAAATATTAACAGACAGACATTTTACCCTAAAGTTTGAAAGAAATTTGCGACAAGCCGAGGGCCGGACTGATAGAATGTTCATTGAAATTTTTTAAAATGTTCAGATTGGATCGGGTCCTTTGCGCCTGCTGATGATGTCACGGTTTATATTTCTGTAATATAGTTCTTTGCCTTTATGCTTGTTACCCCCCTGGCTGTTGTGTTTTTATCTTCGGAGTTACTAGATAAAAAATAAAATAAAGTACATTACTGCTGCTTTTGCGAGGCAGCTCGTACGCCACCTCCGTTTGCGTTTCTCCTGCTAAACTGGAAACAATTTTCTGGTTGACTCGGGCTGCAAGATTGTATGAACTGTACATAATGTGAAGTAAACCGGAGAGGATCATATGATTGTTATGATGTCTCCAGCTGACTATTTTAGAATGGCAAGGTATGAATGGAGGTGCTCCTGTCAGAAAACACAGGCCCGTATTCCACTTGACACGTCTATTTATTGTGGTCTGCAACAACACAGACAAAGAATAACCTAGCAACATCATCCAATGCATATCCATTCGTTAATAATATGCCTAAACATTCCAATTCACTGTATTAAGAAATTAAACAGCCAAACAATACATACAATACCCATTCACACGTTTCATCACTAGAATAGTTAGCATACTAGCCGAAATAATTAACCAGTGTTCATCAACGTGACATCACTCACGAGAACATATCTAGGCTATTATGTACAGCAGTTACTTGACATGAACTTAAATGATTAAACTCACCTTTTAACATTTACACACTACAAACGTCGTGAAACACGGGAAATCTGCGACTACTGAGTTTGCTGGCACGAACAAATTACTAGCTAGCTTTGTCGAAGGATAAAAAAAGAAAAAAGAAACCACGTCTCTCGCTATCAACACTTGGCGCTCGAGGAGCGTTCAATGCCTGCTCACAGTGTGGGACATTTCAGCACTACATCGAAACTCAATGAATTTATCAAATGCCAACAATTACTAATAATAAAACAACGTGAGATTTCTAACATGAAGTATTTCTTAATAAAGAAATCCGATTCTGAAAGCCACGAAAAGTGACGTGAAGTCTTCAGTCGGCAGGGGGACGAAGGATGATCCTCGCAAATGTTCGTTATAACAACAGCCAGGGGGTGGCAAACTTATATACAATGAAATATATTACAGAAATAGTGGAAGGAAATGGGTTATCTATGTTCTAGTCCAATTTGTGTCTTGCCAAGGTATGTTGTTTCCGAGGTTAATGAATGCATCGTGCTGTTCGCTGGATGGGAGGGCATGCGAGAGAGAGTAGCAGAGGACGAAGAGGAGAGCCGTCGCTCTTTTTTGACTGAACGCTTGTTGTACTGTATTGGCGTTGGCTGCGGCCCACAGTAGCCGGTTGGACTAATAAAAACGTGATAATTAAACTACGTCTGTGTTCTTGGAAGACACTACAATATATTTTAAACCGTGACGTCTTCGGCAGGCGCAAAGGACCCGATCAGATCTGCTCCCCACACCGGCTTGCTGTGGTCTACGGGCCGGATCTAATAATGAAGCAATATCTTCCCAGGGGCCGTAGAAAATCTTCTCGCGGGCCGGACGTGGCCCGCGGGCCTTGACTTTGACATATGTGGGTTAAGGGCTCTATTTTCATGCCCAACGCAAGTCTAGTGCAAAGTTGCACTGCATGGGTGGAGTTTTCTTTCTTTTGGTAATTTGCTAAACTAGCGCAGGTGGAATAGGGCATTTGCGCCGACGAGGCAGAACGCAGCCGGCTCTCAGCCAATCAAAGGTTCTCTCAGCTGATTCTCTAAATTGAGCATAAAGAGCGATGTGCTGTCTTCATGGTGCCGAAAGGACTTGCTGGAGTCCATGCCGGAGATTGGCGCATGCAAAGTGCATTTACAGTAGAAAGTGACATGGGAGTGGATTTTCACTCCCGTTCCATCCCACTCCCACAGAAAAAATGCCATACCGTCACGTCACGCACCGTAGTAGAACAACTTCCTATCCCGTCCTCCGCCTGTTCAGAATAACTCCCACTCCACTTCTGCTCCCATTTTGGAGGTCAGCTACATTCAAAAAAAAAAAAAAAAAAAAAAAAGTTTGTCGCCCCCTCTTCATACACTCTCCTATTCCTGTCTGCTCCTGTGATCTTTTTATCCTGTACTGTCCCAAACCCATGATTAAAGGTAAAGTTGACTCCCATCCCACGCGATTCCCGGGACAAGCAGGACTCTCGAAAAAAATGTCAGCCTCTAATTTACAATAAAAGGAAGTGATGATCTAAAGTTGGCCGCTGTGGGTGTGAATTTGGAGTCCACCTTCCACCCTTGATCGTGCGTCTGTGGTAGTAATACAATTTGAAAAATTAACATGTCTTTATGCTACAAAAATAAAAAAAATAAAAAATAATAATTAAACCGGCCAATGGTAAAAGAATGGTAAATGGAGGTTACCCATTTTTCCAGGTACTGTTATCCAAACATAACTTAGCTTTTTTCATTGATCCATGACGAAAAAAAAACTACAAAAATTGTCAATTGCAAAAACATTTTTACAGTATCAACACAGATCTCTGATCTATTGTTTTATATTTTTCCTGTGAGACAAACCAAAGAGAGACTCCTTACTTTGAGAGAGACTAAAATAAAAGTTGGGGATTGTTGCTGGCTCATCAGATTGGTTATCCTCACAGGTCAGATTGCTGCAGAGCTGAAATTAGTTTTCTTGTTTCACCCGGTACGGATGATCTTTAGAGAGGTTGAATTTAAAATCAGATGAGTCTGCTCTCACGTCCCGCCGAGCATACTCGCTTTCGATGAACCATTCATCCGGCTTGCCGTAATGCCGTAGCACCGCCGCTGACTGATTAATTCCTGTGGCCTTACAAGTGAGCACTGCAGCCACTCTAACACAAGGACAAGTGTGTTGTCTGGGCTCTTAAAACGTAGTAATAGATGTTCACAGAACCACCCCGGTACGTTTCTCTTTTTATTCACGTGCAATTTTCTCCTCCTAATAGCGTGGGACGCTGCCGAAGCATTTGTCACCATCTCATTTTCTACATCGTGAGGTTGAGTACACTCGCGGGCATGTTAGTTTGCTGCTGATTTACTGGAGGTACTCAACTCTCTCTTGACTGTTACCATGTCTGATGGTCTCACAAGGCCAACACCGATAAAAAGCAGTTTTGCATCATTTACTGCTCATCCAACAATGATGATGTCAGAAGAAAAAAAACATCTTGCCGCTACAAAACAACAAATCATGAAAGAAGCAAGGAGTTTGTCAAAGTACAACCTCCGGAATTTGCCCCAAATTTGCTGCTCCAAACCAAAATGGCTGACTTCCCTTTCATTTTCCTGCATAAGTCCATGAGATATTTTTGTTCATCCTGGTATGATAAGTCCAGCAAATTTCGTGTTGATCAGTGAAAACCGATGTTTGGGGCTGATTTTTCAAATTTTTCCACGGGGTGATAATAAATCTGTTTCATCATTCAAGACCCATAAAATATATTTAATCGAGATAAAAATGCTTGCAAAAAGTGGTGCGTTTTCAGGTATGGTGTAATCAACACAACCAGAGAGCTTTCTTGAGGTGAAAAACGAGGACTTTTTTCAACTCTCAAGGGGGTGCTACTAAGAGCATAAATATGGAAAAATATTAACTCAGTCTCTGCTGTGGATGTTTACATTCATCAGCGTTTCTATCCAGGACGTTTACTGCAACAACGTATATATTCATCAAGTATGTTTTTCAATGGGTAAGTGTGGAAGAGGATCTCGCCCAGCTTGCCTGTGAAATTGTAAACCACTGCAATGACTATCACATCCATGCAGATGGTGCAATTGTATGGCTTTGGATTTGAGATCAGCACAGCTTTTAAGGTGGAGATAAAGATTAGTGGCAGAATCTCGGCCTTGTCGCGTTGATTATGAGGGAGAAAAATGCCAACAAATTGGAAGTCGGAAAAGTTGGACAACTCACACTCAGTAAGAATATGTATATGTATGGTATGGAAAGAGAGTGTCTTAAGTTAGAAGTAGTAGAAAGTCGCGATCGTGAAAAAAAATAATAACTCAATTTGTGGAGTGAATGACGAACACCATGTAAAAAAGGCAGACGTTCAACCCAGCCATACGGTGAGCAACATGGCATGGCATGTTTCTATGTTGTATATTTGCATATAAATGATTATTTTTCCAATAAAACTCCCTTTCTCAGTCTTGTTTTTGTTGTTTATCGTTTGAGATGTCCCAAAAGCAAAAAAAAATACTTTGATGGTCGCTGTTGCTTTTCACAAAAAGCTTGTGTTTTCTACTTTTTGGTGATTTGGGCGATTTTCCTACTCCTGATTATTAAAAAATGGAAAAAGCTGGGAACAAACTTTTTTGTGGTGAAAGAAGAGAGCCTACTCTTACTTTCCGTTAGTTCGCTGCTCATAACGTGACAGACCCTATATTCTGTCGGTCTTGAAAGATCAGTCAAAATACTCTAAAATGGCTGGCAGTGAATGAGTTAAGTTCTAGTGTTATTTTCATGGTCCTGCTATGTAGCCCACCGTTATGTTTATACATATAGAAACATGATCATTTAAAATAGAAATGAATAGAATACTGGTGCAACAAAGTGAAAATAGCCTTTTTTTCCCTTTTTTTTTTTACATTGGCCTTGGCAGTTGAAGTGATTCCAGTGATTTGTGCATGTTTGGTGAGCGCAGCTGAGCTCTGGCTCCCAGCCAGTGGGACATCGCTAACGAGCGCACTCTTGAAAGGCTTTTCAAAGCACGATCGATAGGCCACCACGCCGGGCCCGGCTTCACGCGTGTCGGCCTCAAACCGCAGAGCGGCAGTGCCCCTGTCCGCCGCTCTTTTCATCTTGACACGCTCGCGTAGTGCTTACAATATCTGTCATGTCTGCTCCTAAACGGCTGCCGTCGCTGCACGCCAACTGCATTGCCACGTTCTTCATCTTTCGGCTCGTGCGGCTTTGACTGACTGATAGAGAGACAGCACGGCAGAACAACAAGGCCTGGAAAGAGGATAGTAGTAGTTCGTTAGTTACTGTAGTTGAGAAGAAGGAACTTACTGATTTTTTTCTTAAATTAGGTATTAATTAATCATACATTGCTTGTGTTTCACAGGAGTGTATCTATAGTAGCTAAATAACCAAAATGTTGTTACAGTGGACTCCTGGTATTCACGGGGGATAGGAACCGGGATGATGCCCATTGAAATGCATTAGAAAAATAACATGTAGCCCAAAAGATTCTTCAAAATGCTGATGAGCATTGAATATAATTTTTTCCATGAAAAACGGGAAATGTATTTTTGCTTGGGGTTTAAATATTGCAAAAAAAAAGGGGGGGGGGGGGGGGAATCTGCGAATATGTGAATCTGCGGGTGACGAACCGTGACTACACTTTAAATCTGCTTTAAATGTGTTAATTAAATTCCTAGGGTGTTTATTTTAACACCGGCAAAGTGTTGATTTGATGTCAATAAATCAAAAATATTGTGATGATCATTATTGTACTGTCACAGGTTGAAGTGGAGAGAGAGAGAGAGTAGAGTAGGAATGTGCATATACATTTTGGTGGCAATTAGTCACCGTGTTCAGACACTAGGTGACATTTACATATTACAATGCCTGTCTTCTTCCCTCTATGACGTGGACAGGCTGAGATGAGGAGAAAAAAGTGAAGCCCCCAAAATAGGCTTTTCTATTTGATGTGAAAGTCACCACAAAAAACGTTTAAATCACTACAGATTTATATATGCATATTTTACTACTGACATGATTTTTGCATACAGACCTATTAAATAAACAATGCCAATGTTCAGCCCAATCAAGTGTCCCTTTGACTTTTCACATGAAAACTTCAATGCAATCAAATTCCTTCAAGGACACTTGACTTTTCATCAACTTATTTACATGTTTCATTTTGGAGAATAGGCAAATAGTTTGTCAAGTAACTGACAAATGATACTCATCAGACTGAAAGTCATAGAAATAAGTTTCAAAAAACATGCAGCTTGTCACTCCTAGCTTCCTACATCTACTTGAACCAAAATGTGTAAAATACCGTGTTGATCATCCCGACTGGCTGTGTTAGGCCATGTGGCCACGAGATGCCACACTACTGGCCAATCTGTATTAAACAATATGAAATAGTAATCTCAATTGCAAACCAAGTTATGAGGCAAGACATTTTTTATCAAATACCATCATGGAAAGTTATGCCTACCTAAGGCCAGTTTGATTCCATCTTGCATGTGAGGTGGAAAATGATGCTGAAGAAAATTGCTTCGACTCTAACTAGTGAATGCTACTTAATGCGTGTTTCAATTTCAAATGAACACCAATCAGGGTGGAATAAAGGTGACGTTACATCCAGAGCTGGGCATTCCACCTAGCGGACGGACCGGTCTATGACGGACACCCATTTTGTAGGTGATAAACGATAGCCGGAAAACTTTAAAAAATAAGCATAGGCGGAAGCACATTTTTTTCCAATCTACAGTATATAATCGTCTATCATCAATGAGGCTTCCACGGCCGCAGTGAAGCTTCCGTTTGCCTTTGGCCGCAGCGAGGCTTCTGTTTGAGGCTTTTTGACAGCTTTTGGTTCCTAAAAGGAGCGTTTAAAATTTCGCTCACCGTCAATTGGAGGGCACATATGTAAACAACTATTCACATTCACAACTATTGGCAATTTAGAGTCATAGGTAAGCACATTTAAAAAAAAAAAACATGCAAGCACAGGGAGAACATGTAAACTACCGACAGGATTCTTAAAATGCGATTCCAACCACAAACCAGAAGTGCTTACCACTGTTTCCTCGTGCTGCCTGTGCAGATCATAATTTCGATTCATCTTAAGTTATTTATTTATTTATTTATTTATTTTTGCAGCTCCCCGTCAGAGGCTGTGTGTATTTATAGGATTAATTCATGACATCTGAGAGCATTTTGGGAATTCTTGGGAAGTCATTTGTAAACAACACTTTGTTCTTCATACTTACTGTTACACTTTTAGAAATCATACATTCATCACAATCTCCTGTCCCCTAAAAGACTGTCTTTCAGTTTGATCACGCAAACCCTAACAGACGTTTAGGACCGCTCTTCTGTAATCAGGGCGCGCATGGGAAGCAACTCCGTATCAGGTAGTTCCCTAATCGTACTCTATCTATCTATAGGGGATAATATATCATATTGAGGGAAACAAGTGAAATAAAAGCTGTGAAGTGCTGGCTTCCATCTTTTGCCGCTGCGCTCCATGACTTCCTCGGGAATGGAGTGCAGTGGCAACTTGTCCACACTCGGACCATAAAGTCAACGACCAAGGCGGAGCATCGACTTTATGAGAATGGAGCGTGGGATAAAATGTAATGGGTGGAACTGCCGGAGTTCTCTTGAAATTACCTTTCTTCTTGTTTTTATCTAAGGTTTGTCGATGTACTTTTTTTCCAAGAGATGGCCTGTTAAAAAGAGGGGCAGGGACAGGTCACATTGGCTTTTAATGGTGTGTCCTGAGGCGACTTGCAATTCAACACCGAGTGCAGAACAAATTGACTGGGTGATAATCTAGGACTTCACTGACTAAAGATGATCATACACTATTCCAGTGTTTTCCAACCGAAGAACATAATTTGCAATAGCAAAATCTCACAGTACACCACCAAACACCATTGTCACGAAAAGTATGTCGTATTCTGAAATTATTATGTTGTGTGGTGATAGTGGTAGTACAATTTAGTCCAACCTGTCACTAAACCTCACAGACATAGATGAACAAAGATAAATGAGTGTGAAATTAAACAACAAAATACAGGAGATACTCGGGTTACACGGTACTCAACCTACGCTGTTTCAGCTTTATGACGCCTGAATCTCATCCAGAATTTGGTCTCCTGCCCCATAGTGTGTGTAAAAGAGAAAGCAGGATATTCTAGCGATGTTGGTCCAGCCAAGAGGAACGCCATTAGAATAGAAACGAAGCTGGATATCATCAAAAGGTCGGAGAAAGGCGAGACGCCAACGAGCATCGCATATTTATTTAGAGATTCAGGAGTTATTAAAGGGTTAATTCCAATTGCCCCCCAATAAATAAATGAATACAAATATATGTATATATGAAGTCCTCGAATTACGATGTTTTGACTTTAAGGCCCTGTCTACGCGTAGCCAGGGTTTTTGATAACGCCGGATATAAGCCTGCGGTTAGCCCTATCATCCACATGTCCCCGGGGTTTTTTCACTGAAAACGCAAAACTCCGGCCACAGTGGAGATTTGCGGATATCTCCTGATTAGCGTTTTGCTGTGGACGGTTACACCCGGAGATTTACGTCGTCACCATGCGACAACAATGCTTTGACATCATTGCGCTTTCTGAAACATTCTGAATAACCCGTTTACATGAAAGAGTGGACAGAGTTGCACCGGTATTTGAATAATCCACTGTGAACGGCGACGGACGGGCGTTGTGACTCAAATGGACGTCATTTCCGCTTGTTACTTTCAACTGTCAATAAAACACTTGAATTCAAGTCACTCACCACAGGAATGAAGCAGCCGGTTTCCTTCTCGCTCCAAAAATGTGCTTTTGTGCTCCGTCTCTGAGCTTGTTTACCTCTGCTTGTGTATTCCGGCGGGCTGTGCGTCTAACACAGTACAGACAAGCACTTCCTGTACTACAAAGACCAAGATTCATTGCGGTTGAACTCTGCAGAGTGTCCCGTGCAACCAGGGTATTCTGATCGTGTCTGCGTTTGTGCACCAGGAGTAACTCTGCCATTTTCGGCCTCCCTTCCTTCTTCTCCATCCAACTCGCCACAGTAATGGTAAGTACAGCATATTCTTTTTTTATTTTATTGTATTTTAATAGCCCGTTTCACAGACTGGATGGCCTTGACGTGGGGTTCCTCAAGGGTCAGTCCTTGGGCCCCTTCTGTTCAGTCTGTATAGTCTGTTACCTTTGGGTCAAATGCTTCAGAACACCAATGTTGGCTATCACAGTTATGAAGACGACACACAGCTATATATATACATATATATATATATATATATATATATATATATGTAAATATAAATATACAATCAATCCATGTCCCCAAATGACACCAGCTCAATCAGCGTATTTTGTCACTGTCTAGATCAAATTAACAACTGGATTGAACTAAAACTTCCTTCAGCTAAACCAAAACAAAACAGAAGTAATTGTTTTTGGCAATAAGGAAAAGAGGAATGCTGTTAGAAAACGCCTGGAGTCACTGTCTTTAGAAACCAAAGATCAAGTCTGAAATCTTGGGATGCTGATCGACTCAGACCTGACTTTCAGCAATCATATACAATCAATCACTCAATCAAACAGCCTTTTATCAGCTGAAAAATATATCCAGACTGATGGGTTGCATGCTGCAAGCAGACCAGGAGAAACTTATCCATGCATTCATCTCCAGTTGACTTGATTATTTTAACGGTCTTCTTACTGGTCTCCCTCAAAAGAGTATCAAACAGCTGCAGCTCGTTCAGAATGCTGCAGCTCGGGTTCTTAACAGAACAAAGAGATCAGAACATATTATTCCAGTCCTAAAGGCTTTACACTGGCTCCCAATTAACTGTAGAATAGATTTTAAAATGTTGCTACTGGTCTATAAGTCACTGAATGGTTTGGGTCCTGAATACATTAATGAAGTGCTGATTGAATATAAAGCCTGTAGGGCTCTGAAATCTGCAGACTTGGGTCAATTAGTGGAACTGAGAGTACAAGGTAAACATGGTGAAGCTGCATTTAGCTGTTACGCTGCACACAAATGGAATAAACTGTCAACAGAAGTTAAGTCATTCCCGAGTGTAAATGCTTTTAAATCCAGGTTTAAAACAGCTTTTTTCTCATAACTTTGATTAAGGTCCTCTATCTTTTTTTTTTTTTAATGTATTTTAGAAATCCATTTTTATTTCTTCACTTTTAAATGTTTTTAAAGTTTTCTGCTGTGTGCTTGAACGTGGTCAACGTACATTCTGGCAGTTTTATTGGCTGCTTTTGTTTTCTCTGCTTTGCTTTTGAAATCTTAACTTTGGTGTTCGTAAATGCTTGTAGGTGTTGTCTTTGCTTGTGTGAAGCACATTGAGTTGCCTTGTGTATGACGTGTTATATAAATAAAACTGCCTTGCCTTGCAGCTTTTTTTATATTAAACAAAGTATTTTAAAATACATTTCAACCTTAACGGTGAAATCCGACATACACAGAAATTCAATGGCCAGCGTAGGAACTTAAATGTTTCCTAAATCGAGGACTTCCTGTATAGAATTTGTAAACAGCCTGTCTTAAAACATAGTAGGAAGTGCAGTAAATCTCCCTTACCGATGAATTAATAAGTCTTGAGCGTATTACCTTTCAAGAGCGCGGTGCAGAAGAATGAAGCTATAGTATAGGGGCCATTTTGAAAAAGGGGCAGCCTTGAATCTCCTCCTGGTGCTCAGCTCCAACCAAGCATGGCCCATTAACAGCACTACAATTGACTAACTTTAAAGGAGGCTTCTCTAATTGGAAGATAAAGGAAGGCTTTTAGTGTGTAAGACCCAATTACTGCCATGCTGTTAGCCCCTCTCCGCTGATTGCATTCATTAGCCAGAATCGCTATCATCCCCTCTCCTTTGGTTTCTATCAAAATACCCTCTCCAAAAAAGCACCTTTTCCAGCCCATTCCAGAATAGCTGGAAGTAACTCATAAAGTGTCGAGGTCTAATGGCTTTACATTTGAGTTGCAATTAGAGACTCGGTGCTACAATAACGTCTGCTGGCGGATTCGCTTGCTAACGCCGTTTGCATCCAACCAGAAGAAACACAGAAGAAGAATACAGTAAGTACGGTGGTGCATGCCTGAAACCACAACAAAGGCATGCAGAGTAATCAAAACGTTATTGCATAAAGTTGTGCCTCACTTCAATTCGGTAAAGTGACATCGGTCCAAAAGCAATGCAAGCAGCTGTTGTAGTGAGAATAAGATTATCAGCTAACATGGTAGATAGCATACATAGTTGATTAAAAGTAGTTGCTGTACAAAGCACCAACAGATCTAGCCTACCTTAGATACTTACCTAAGCTTGTGTCATGCGGTAAATCTACTGATAATACATTAATAAAATTAAAGAATTCTTGCACTGATTTATTGGATAGATCTATTAAAAAGATGGAAACGTACAACTGGAAGACAATAATTTAAAAGATTTATCATGCTCGAAGATGTACAGTAGTTGACACATCCTTACTACCTATATTGCTAAACATTTACTGTTAATCAAGTTTCTCAGTTCTTGCATTGATATGGGTCATGTTCATATAATTCAATTAATAACGGTAAACGTTTGTACATTTTTTTTTCTAATTTTACAGTTTTGTTTATGCTGCCTTGGTTTTATGTGTAAACTTCTCCCATATTGAAAGCCATGTTTGAAGTCAATTGTTTTTTTTAAATATTGATGAACTTAGCCCACAATAGTAAAGGAAATCAAGAGATATATACACTCATTTCATGGCAGTCCAATGCAAATGTAATCTGAACAATATTTTGTAAATTTGTGTGTGGAAAAAAACATAAACAATGACAATTGACAGAGCAAATGGTGGTGTTCCATTACACTCTTGTCTTTATACTTTCATATTAATGTATATAATAATAACGGATAACGGATTCTACCTTTGGCCACAATGCAATGCGGGATTCCAGTCAAGGTAAGCCATTTTAAACTAAAATGAAAAACTTCTCTGCAGTTACAAGCATATGTTTCGTCCAACCTGGCCTTGTCTTGTTTGCTGCTGTCACCAGGAGGTGCGTTCGCAAATTCACTGTGATTGTCCATCCATCCATCCACTATCCATACCGCTCATCCTCACAAGGGTCGCGGGCGTGCTGGAGCCTATCCCAGCTGTCTTCGGGCAGTAGGCGGGGGACACCCTGAACTGGTTGCCAGCCAATCGCAGGGCACACACAGACAAACAAACATCCGCACTCACACTCACACCTAGGGGCGATTTAGAGTGTCCAATCATCTTACCATGCATGTTTTTGGTATGTGGGAGGAAACCGGAGTACCCGGAGAAAACCCACGCAGGCACGGGGAGAACGTGCAAACTACACACAGGGAGGCCAGAGGATCGAACCCACGACCTCTGAACTGTGAGGCGGACGTGCTAACCAGTCGACCACCGTGCTGCCTGTCTGTGATTGTGTGAATGCAAAATGACTACCTCATCCTGGCACTTCAAAACAAAGATCCCTCAGCTGTATTGTAACAACATAATGAGGCTTCCTCCAGTGGCATTGACGGCCAAAACAGCTTGATTGATATAGAAGAACCATTTGTAAAAGAACCAAGAAACAATGAACTCTTAAGACACACAATGCATGCACAAGATGTATTTCTGTTTTTTTTTTAATGGAAAAGGCATATTTGAGCAATAGAAGAAAATGTGATGTATCCAAAAATAATCATTATAATAAGTAACCAGCATCTTCAGAATACATGTAGCAAATCGGGAAATTTCATTTGGGACACATAAAGGTGAAGACATTTTGTCATTAAAACCGTGAAAAATACGACTTTAGAGCACTTTTTTTTTCTTCTTAGAAATGCTTTAGGGCCTAATGAATGATAACAACTGCCAATAATTCAAATACTCATATAAAAAAAAGTGTGTGTGTGTGTGTGTGGGGGGGGGGTGTATTATGGGGTAATTAATTACTTGTGGTTTTACTGTAGTTTAAGAGTGAACTCCATTTAAAATAAATGTGTGGAAAGAATCATTAGGATTCTCCCCACGTCCACGCCGTCCCCTCTCACTTGGTTTCACAAGCGCATACAAAAAGCATCCAAGGCCACACACGGCCACTGTCCACCCATCTATACAACTGCCATTCACAGGCCGATCGCCCTGGACATTTGACGGGTTTCTAATCTAGAGAGCTGCCACAGCGAGACGGGGGGACGAATCACCTCTGCCAAACCCCACAGTGCATCTCAAGCAGCATCCGCATCTCTGTCTCAATCTCCACCCGTCATCGTCGCCGTCGTGTCGCCCACCCGGTCGCGTCACCACCGACCCTGGGCAAACACCATGGTGGGGGAAACTTGCTTGCTATAAAATGGCACGCTAAAGTGGGGCTTCCCGGTGTATGTGACCACCACCCATCCAGTCACTTTGTCTTATATAGGATAAAAATGACCACACTATAAAAACAGGTTTAAGAAAATGGGAATATATCCCTTAATCTAAGAAAAAATATCTGCCAAAAACAACAGTAAAATTTGGAGTAATAAACCAAGTGCAGGGAACTGCACTCATAATGATTGCCTTTTAAAAGATATTTTTTGATTATATTGATGCATACGGTTCAGAATTTGGCAGCTAAATTGGTCATTAGAATGTAAATTGTGCACCAGTTGCAGTTACTTTGTTTTGTCAAACCAAGTTCCCGCCGATCTTGGATCATGAACGTGATGGTCAGAATTCCATTTTGTTATATTTGTATCATGTCAAGTTGATTTCTGGGCAAAACTTTACTGTCACACATTGCTACACTTGACTTCAAATTCCTAAAATAACCAGAAGCCTTTCAGAACTCAATGACTCCTCTAATGGTACTTGCTTTTAAACAAGATCAAGCATATAATGTTGGATCCTGTCATTAATTTGGACTCTTGAGGATCTTTCTTTTTCATGCGTTCACACTTTAACATGAATAAGAGGGGAAAACAACTCAATGACATTAGCATATGAAAGCAAAAAAAAATAAAAAACCAAGAGACAAAAGCCCCATGTAGCACAAAGTCTAGCTGGAGAGTAAGCCATTAGGGTGCATCACACATTTTCACAAAGCCTACCACCATAAGCAAATATGGAAATACAGTATTGCACTGAATTTCAAATGAGAGCTTATGCACAGTTGCATGCTATTAATAAGGCCACCCGGCCCTTGCGCATGTGAGTGCGTGTGCGCGTGCATGTGTGTGGGTGTGTGCGTGTGTGTACCTCAATATCAACCTGACAAGTCATTTTGATCACAATTTGCAGGAGCATCCAAGAGCGGCGCTGCATAATGATTTGTATTTAAACCTGTTACACAGTTCACGACCCGCAAACGACTCTGCTGCATACGTTCTTTCTTTTCATTTTTTTTTTTTTCCCCATCCTCTCAATGCATCACGCAGCCTCGCAAGGAAAATGTTTTCCTCCTGTCAACGTTTCAATGTTTGCCGTCTCAGTCAAAACAAGCTAGAATATTTTTTTTTTTACCCAATACACACACACACACACACACACACCCACACACACACACACACACACACACGCACAACTGCTGTTCAGGGGGAAAAAAGTACAGTTAGTCAAAGTTGAACACCCAAAGGAGTGTACAATTTGTTGTTTCCCAGAGGGGAGAAATGCCCCCCCCCCCCCCCCCAAAATAACCACCCAAACTCATTACACGTAAATTGATAACAGCTATAGAGCCCCCCAAGAAATGATTACACGACACTACATGTCTCATCATGGCAAACTCAATCTATGACAATTTATCAGATCAGGCTACATGGGATTAGACAAATGAATGTCTTGGTGAACCAGCATGTGGTTCCTTGTCCGGAGTTGTTTTTGTATACGCCTTACTAAGTAACGGTAAACAATGTTATGTTTGTAATCTCGAGGTGACATATTTGCATACACATTGCTTAAAACGTACCAAAAGAAACTCACTCCCTTAAATCACTGTTGAGAATCTCACTCAAAAGGTATTTTTTTGTAATTTTTTTATTATGGTGCTTGTCCTTATCAGGGTGAGTTTTTGGAATATGGGAGGAAGCTGGAAGATCCGGAGAAAAACATTTTTTCTGAGTACTCTGGAAAACATGCAAATTCCACACAGGAAAGCCAGTGGCTGGATTCCTACCCCCATCCACTGTCTTATAACATAGCACGTATGGTGGTCAACTTTGGAGGGTCCACTCTATATTAATAGCCGCGACTCCAATTTGACCCTGTACATCACATTATCAGCCCAAGTCTTGACAAAGCAGATTGTACAGCCAAAAGGTACTTGTTAGCACGCTGGCTTCCTCTCCAGACTATTTTGGCCCTCGCCTCCTTTCTTCCCTCGCCACTCTTTCATGACTAGCTAATGAATGTAGATGGTTCTCCGGGGGTGGGGGGGCGTTCTTATTAAGGCGGCGAAGTGAGAGCGCGGCATGCTCCGGTCATGGTCATGGTGAAAAGTTCAACAGCTTTGGTGAAGCCCCCGCCTTGGTAAACAGAGACGGGGCTAAAGAGGTTTGTTTATATGGCCCACCTGCACTTGACCTCTGCAGAGGTGGGTGTGATTAGTGAAATGTGTCGTGGCCGTTATGGGGTGCAGGGGTGCGCTCGCTCCTAATAAGCCACGCAGCGGCACAAATACACAGGCGGCGACTTAAGTCTGTGGATTAACTGATTGAGCAAATATGTTTGCAGTCAAACAAATGGGATTTACAGGAACAGTGTCACTCTCAAATATATGGGCTGTCACTTGTATATGCATGGATGGCCCATTTTAGGCTGGATTTACTGCATGGTTCAAGTGAAACAATTCAGTATTTTTATTTATTTTTTGCTCTTATGGCGCAATTGGGATAAGCCTCACTGAAACGTAAATGGAAAACAAATACGTTGAAGAGCTCTTAAAAATGTGGAAAAGAATTTGATGCGTATTGGGTAACCGTCAATGTGAGTGCAGTGTAAACACAAAAATCGAATATACAATTGTCTCTTGTTCCCCGTGTTTCAGATCCACCAGTCAAACAGAGAGAACATTAAAGACCCTGTAAAGTGAACAGTGATGCCAGTAACCCGTTGGCAGTAACTTCAAATATGCGCAGTTTGAAGTAACTGATAATCTAATAAATTACTTGTATTTCTTGGGTAGTCAGACTACTGTAACTTTTCAAATACTCCGGTAAGTTACAATGTTGGCGACATCCACTCATGTGACAACAAAGCAGTTCAAATAATGGATCAATGGACATGCATTGGGTGTGAAGTTTTTTTCAAAGCACTGCCCATCTACTCTCTAAACAGATGCAATTTGTGGCCTGCGAGCAGCAGCCATGAGTAAGAATTGATCTGAGTTAAGTATACTCATCTCACCCACGATATCTCTCAAGCACACGGATGAAGAATAAAACAAAAAAAACCCTTCCTAAATGTATAGTACTCACCAAAGTCACTAAAGAAATAATTGCACATTATAGAACACATACGGAAGGGAAACAGGTACTTATATCTTAAACAAGGTGAAAGGCATTGGGGGAGTATTGAAATTCACATTACCATCTGAGGTAGTGTTGTAATCAAGACCACACCAACCGACACCAAGACATTATTGACGTTTGGAGGTTGAGACCGAGACAAAACCAAGACTGTAAATAATCAAAGAAAATCACACCAAAAACAAAACTGAACAAAATGACCAGTGTCTTTTTTTTTCATAACGTTTGCAACAAAAGATAATTCTGCTGTTGCTTTTGAAATACTACAGTGTAACAAATATCTAATCCAAGCAAAGTTGTTGTTTAACTTCTACAATTATGCAATCATACCCTTTGTGACTGAGTCATGAGACATGAAAAATGTCAGGCCTCCTCTCGAGCGGTCTTGATCAAAAATCCTGAGTCCGCACTGTCCGAGACCGAGGCAAGACCGAGTAAAGATGCCTTCGATTCCGAGATGAGACCGAGACCCTTTAAAAGTGATCTCAAGATCAGGTCTGGACACAGACTACTCTGGAGAACTACAACACTAATCTGAGGGAGTGCCATAATCGTTTTACGTGCACAGACTAGTCATGTCTTTATAAACAGCAATGGAGGAAAGAGTGAGATTTGCATTTTCAAGATGGAAATACAGTCCCTATTTTCAGCTAAAAACAACAAGGTTACGGTTTGCTGCATACTCTGTGTTGTCTACAGAGGTTTTGTAGCATCAAAGACAGATATTAAAAAGAAACAACAACAAAAAAACATGGATCGCATTGCAGTATGCATTCAAGCTAAAAGAGAAAGTCACACCAGATCGTGAGTGCAGGAGGACACCAGATTTAATCGCTATATTTGTAAACAATTTACATTACAAATGTTGAGTTGTGCCTTTACAGTATTAATAGTATGGCAAGTCATAAAGACTTTTTTTTAACAACCTTAATTGAATACAAATATTATAATAATACAAATAATAATTATGGTAAGTAAAAAAGGTTTGTCTTTATTTTGAAATAAAATATAACTTATTCTTTAAAAAACTATTAAAGTAACTTGCAATCTAACTTAGTTACTTTTAAAATCAAGTAGTCAGTAAAGTTAAATTAGGTTTTAACACAGTTTTCGGGAAACTGTGGCAACACTGAAGGTGAATTCAGATATTTGGTTTTAAATAAGTGATACATATTTGAAGATCATTGCTGAGAACATGTGAAAAGACTGCGAACTTTGTAGTACTAAATTGTGGAGATATAGGGCTCCATTTTCATCACCGGCACACAGCCAGCGAGTTGAGTGGGGTAATTTTGCATGAAGGCACTGTTACGCTCTTCCTCCTTGCCATCTTGAGGAGGGCTCTAACATAAGTGTGAGAATTGGAAGAGGTAAATGAAAAACATGCACTGACGCAAAAGACGACGACTGCGAACAAAAACAAACAAGGACCGGCAACATCACCAGTAGACAGCCCAGGGACTGGCAAACAGACAAAAACATACGAGGACTTAGCACGTCACTCGCAGCCAGCCAAGTCCACCAGCAACCGAGTCCCTCTTAACTGCTTGCTGGCGAACACACCTGAAAGTAATTGACTAATTTGGTTATTCTCCCCTGCTATGATCGGGTGGCTGTACCGGTGGCGAAGGCCACCAATCAGGGCAGAGCATGGGAGAGCACACAAACACACGCGCACAATCACACAACATAAAGCGGAAGTCCACCCAAAGATATTTTTTTCAAGAATATGTTCCCAGCAGGCCCGCAAGTTGAAACACAGCATTCTGATTAATTTTGCGTTGGTGGAATATAAGTTAAGCAGCAAAATGCACTCGTTTTTAGCCATTTTAGCCATTTTGTCTTCTGTCGACTGAAAATGACATCACAACTGCTCACAATGACCAATCACGGCTCAGAGTCAGAGACCACAGGTCAAACACAGTTGTGATGTCATTTTCAGTCGACAGAAGACAAAATGGCCGCCCCCGGATATGGCTAAAAACGAGTAGATTAACACTTATTCCACAAAAACAATACTTATCAGAATGCTCTGTTTCAACTAGTGGATTTGCATGGAACATATTCTTGAAAAAAAAATGTTTGCGTTGACTTCTCCTTTAAACGGCCACGACACAACGTGGGCCGTAACAGCACTTCTCCTTCTTGTCTCCTCCCTGTCTCTTTCACGTGCCTTCAGAAGTCTTTTTAAATGCAATGTTTAATGCCCATTTTATATTCTGTTCATGAAGTTTTCTGTATGTTAAACTATAGTTATTCGCTCTAAACTGTAGTTTTTGGGTTCATTGAATTTATGAAATTTTCAATGGGCAATATTGCTTTAATTTACATACGACATTTTGGAACAGATTCATAGCGAAAACTGACGTTTCACGGTATGTGCAAAAGTGTTGATGAAACTGCAACATCTAAGGCACTAGCACCCTTGCCAAAATTTGACAACTGCCGCAAAATCTGCGGGAATGTGGCAAAAAAGTCAAACCAAACTTCCCACAATCTTCATTGATGATGACCACAAATCTTGCGAAACGTGCAAGATGCATTTTTCAGCAAAGTGGGAGGAACCCGAAGTACTTTGAAAAATATCCACACAGGAAGTCCGCAGCCCGAATTTCAACTACCAACCTCAGAACAGACTTTGACAAATATGATTAGAAAAGCAGAAATGTGTTTTTGCTTCAGCATAGCAAAACTCTCTAAAAGTTTGGAACTGTGTCCTTCCGAGTATAGGCTATGGATCAAAACCAAACCCGATGCAATCTCATTAACTAGAAGGAACTACAGCAAAATCTGTTTATTCTGCTTCCGCTTTTTTTATCAGTTGCCTATGTGAGACACACACACACGCATACACAAACATGTTCCCTCCAGGTGCAGCCTCTCCAGTCATGGATGCGCATCTTTTGAGGTCTGTCCGATCAAAGTGTTTGGCTGGTGGGAGTTTGGGTTTCAGTGACTGACTGCGGCGCCGATTGTCGTGTGGCGGAAATGAGGCTCATTATTTCAATGTGTAGTCACACTTTCTGCCCTTCCGCCCTAGGACCAGGCCATCTATCCATTAAAGGAAATCACTTTGAAAGGGCTTGTCCTTCCTTGGACACACTCACACAAACGCACAACAACACACACAATGATGCATGGTCACCATCGCTCTACTGGTGCACAAAAACTTTTTGACTGCTGGACTGTTTAATGTGCTCTAACACAACTTTGGGGTGAGAACGCAAACCCTCAACAATGTGCCCGCTAAATGTAAATGCAACATTTATATTACTTATATCAAGGCTATTATTAAATATGACTATATTGTCATCAGAAATGGTCTTGGTGTGACACAATGCAGCTTTTTGACAGATTGGAGCCATTTGATGACCTTAGAGCAGAGATTTTTTTTAACTTTTCAGGTGCACTCTCCCCAAAAAACATAACTAGCACATGTACCACTAAATGCAATAGAAATGCAAAAACCCTATTTTGGAGGGAAAAAAATGTTACAATATCAAATTTGTATTTTTTTTTTAGAAAAATGGTGTCCAATAATATAATAAGGTTGTATTTAAAAAAAGTTAACTAAAACTAGATATATTTTGTTGAGTTAAAGGTTTTAATCAAGATAGTCATTAATACGATGAAACTTTAACAAGGAAAGAGTCATATTTTACCAAGTGAATTTAAACAAGGCTTTAGTCATGTAATATGAAGTCTTTTGTTCCACAAAAGATGCCCTTATTCTGTGACAAAAATAAGACTATTGTCTTATTGGAAAAAGGGGACGCTATTCCTATTTTAAACTGTAATTCAGGCTTTTTTTTTTGCAAATATTATTGACGCAGGGATGTCAATGTTTTTAAAGTATAGTTTAATCATAAAAATATTGAATTAATTAATTAGTCAATTATTATTTTTATAATTACTATAAAAATTAGCAATCATAGTAGTAGTATTTTTAATTTTTTTGCAAACCCATAAAAACTAAAAATGCAGGCTAAATAAATCCACCAAAATCTTAAAAAATATTCAAAAAAAAAATAAAAACAGAAAATTATTCAATATGCAAATTTACTCGTGCCAAACTACGAATATGCATCGACTGTAGTTTTAAGCTGTACTTTGTGTGGAAGTCATGGCATGCAGGGACATACCGATGTGGCTCCGGTGCAATGACGCGCTGCTCAGTTGTCCCCAAAGAGACAACATGCAGATGGTCAGCAGCAGCACTTTTCTGCACATTCCCCGCAGGTCTCGCGTTTTCATTCTGTAACGAAAAAAGACACTGGTCACTCATGGTCAACTATTGTGGAACACACTGTTTACTTGTGCACACACTCGGGTGTATAGACGGCATCAGCTGGAGTGTTTTTGTGTCAACATTTCAAGAACCAACATCACAATGCTTTGATTACTGTTAACACCAAAATAATCAGCCTGAAGTCAAACTAAAAAATAAAATCCCTCCTCGTTGCTGTTAATCCTTCCTTCTTTCTACCTGACAGGTGCGCACTCACAGCGGACAGCAAGGCGCTCTAGTGGCCATGCCAACAGACAATCCAAGATGCATTTTTGTGGATTAGGTATCGCAAGCTAGCTCATTGTGCGTCGCAATTGTGCTGATAATCGCTGATGCAAACAAAGTTTTTCAACTTTTTATATTGTGGGCGAGGTGTGAGTCACGCTGGGCCCAAGTGTGTCACTGGACCCATTTTAGCCAAGCACCCCAACATAAGGAAATGGTTAAAAAAAATAATAATAATAATTATCTCCATAATTCAGAACTACACAGTTCTTTCTTTGTGCATGTTCTCAACACTTATTTTCATTCATGTGTCTTTTGAAAAAAAATCTC
Source organism: Filicampus tigris (assembly GCF_054856515.1). Lineage (NCBI taxonomy): Eukaryota > Metazoa > Chordata > Actinopteri > Syngnathiformes > Syngnathidae > Filicampus > Filicampus tigris. The sequence goes on along the minus strand of NC_141225.1, from coordinate 5,424,638 downwards.
TGAATTCACGTTACAGGGTCTTTAACCACCACCAAATCAAGCTATTAGTTTGTATTATTATTATAGATTAATCTGTCTAACACTATACTACACACTGGTTCCAATGAGGGTATTTTTGATAAAAGTATGTTACAGATACTTTACTAAAACACCTGGGAACTGTTTTAAATTGTGAGGAGGGAAATGCATTATAGGTCTCCTTGAAGACTTTGTTGTTTGATTCTGTCACCATCCAACGGAAGGTGATACTGAAGGCGCAGTCCTCAAAAGGTGTTTTATTATGCCCATGCTACCCAGGAGGTCTTCAAGTGTTCTCGGTCTCAGTTGTCTTTCGCCAGCAGCGCTCTCCACCGCCAAGTGAGAGGCCCATGGAGAGCTCAACACACGCGGTCCAATCAGTGGTTTATCTCACTGCCAACACCACTGCCCTGTTGGACTCTCTCCTCTCTCTCGTGTGGGAATCAAATCACAGCTCTGACTTTGAACTGTGTTCCAGTGCTGCAACTCAAATTAGTCAATGCATGTTTTTTTTTTTTCACATGAGATTAATTCCCTGCTTCCCTTGCAAGCACAGGCAAATGAGAGGATGGTATTTTTTTAAATTTATTTATTTAATTTTCCCGTGATTGCTTTGTACTGACTGCCAGAGGCGCTTCATTGGCGTAAGATGAGAGACTTGATGCATTTTAGAGGGAGTTACGATCACAGTCTGGCACACGACCGCTGCATACCTACTAATATTATTGAAGCTTACTGAGTGAGCTTACTCTTCTTCATGTGTCTCTCTATGTCTATATCTGGCCGAGGCAATACCAGAAGGAGCAGCACAATGTTCATTGAATTGAAGCCAAAAAAAAAAAAAAAATGGTCAAACTGCCTATTTTTTTACACTGTATTTCGTTGTATATTTTTTGTAAGTTCTTATGAAGCTCAATATGATAAAATATTATAGTAGTTTTTACTTTTTGGTAGGTCAGAATAGATGTATTTCTATTCATTGCAATGGAGAGAAAGGATTGAGTGCACTCCCAGAACTAATCACACTCGTTTTTCAAAGCTCCACTGTATGTACCAGGGGTGGCCAACCACTCAAAGGCGGAGAGCCACAATTTTGACTGTGTTACCGCAAAGAGCCACAGCATACACATACACTTGGTATCTTGATTGTTGAATGTAATCACCACCTTGAAACGAACCCTATACACACACCGTAATGCTCACTATGTGTAAAACATTACATTTTCCTCACAATCCTGTTAGGGGCCGAAATTACATTTTCATCAGATAAACTTTCTGTGACAATATCAAAAGCTCATGGTTTGGTTTTATCACCGTATTGACGTCACAGTATGATATTTATTGCAATATTGTGTGAAAGCTCCACCCTAAAAATAGTTGGGTTAAAAAGAACACAACTAATTGGGTCAATTCGACCCACCTTGTTGCGTTGCTTTGTACAAAACAACCCAATTTCTGCGGTTGTTTTCTGCAAAAACAACCAAGAAAGTTGGGTCAAATTGCCTCAAGTAGTGCATAGGTCCATTTTTGACCCACAATTGTGTTATTTTTAACCCAACTGTTTTTATAGTGCAACACTGCAGTAAGCCTCAATGTATTGCTGGAACGTTCACGGTGCACAGTCTGGTCACTAATTTGACATTATCATATTTCTTATTTTTAGCATTTGAAATGTGAGACTGTCTACTGACAGTGATTTCTTTGCTTGTCAAGTCAGAAACACAGGAGCACTGTGAATGAAGGCAAGAGGTACAGAAAAAGCTAAGTAACAAGAACGAAATAAAATAATCACCTTGTTTGTTTCTTTTTCTGTGCTTTCTGATATGCGTAAATTTGGAGGGCAACTTATCTCTGTTGTGTTCAAGGCAACGGGTGGAAGTGGGGCGAAGTGGAAGTCTCAAACACGGACATTGCTTTTTTTTAATCGGAAGATAATGTCCTGTAGCTCTGAGACGGCTGGCTTTTGTTTACATAGCTTTGCGGAAAAAATGTCACGTGCGCTAGTCAGTGAATCATCAGTGCATTGTGTCAAATTATCACGTGGGTAACACAAACCCAGAAGTGAGGTGCTGAAAGGCCACACCGGTGAGTAAAATTACATTTTAAGAAGAACAGCTCATTATTTTGCAGCCAAACCAGACCAGGACGATATCAAGGAACCTATACCGCACCCTTCCATGCTCCCCACCCCTCACCACATACACACTAACGGGGTTGAGCCCAGCTAAGATCATTTTCAAAAAGGGCTTCAGGAGCCGCATGCAGCTCACGAGCCGCGGGTTGGCCAGGCCTGGTATGTACTGTGACGAAAAAGTAAAGAACAAAAATACTGTAGCTCCAGTGATCCACTTATAAACCAAAATGTTTGTTCATTTAATTTGTTTAAAGAACATTTGAATAGGTCAATTTGACCTGCAATATTACAGGAGGGCTAGATTAACCATAAAGAACTGTAAAACACTATTTTTGTAAAGACTGATGAGGTTCACTTAGGGCAGATGTGGTAAAAACCTTACATTGTACCTAAACCAGTACATTTTTTTTCAACCTCAACACTTGCACAGATGCATTCATTTCTACTTGCTGTCTATACGTTTATTACTGCTTGACGAAAGCCAAACATTGGGAAATTAAAACTGCCATGCATATTTTTAGTTAGAGCCCAAATTTGATTTAAATCCATGCTGAGCGTGGTTGTGTTCAGGTGGCCGGACGGAGGACGCTTATTAGAGAAACGATTCCGGCTGACGGATGAGGCGCAGAGACCAGGTGGCTCATCACAAAAATCATAAACTCATTTAATAATTTTTCCTCCAACCTGTGAGCAGTTTGTCATCTCCTCAATTAATCAAGCAGGTGTTTGATCCAATTACACTTCAGCAGTCAACACAGTCTATATAAAAGTCACAAATTCACCTTTATGAAAACTCTCACTGACAATTTGTTCAACATACAACAAAAAGTGCAAGCCGTTCCGTTTTTTCAAAATGAGATGTGTGGCAACTAGAGCACCATGTGAATGACGCATACAAAAACAAAGGCCAGACTCAACATACAACAAACAAAGCATGTCAATTTGCACATTTTTAAAACCACGCTATAAAAAGAAGAAAATAGGCCAACATAAAAAACTTTTTTTTATTTTTTTTTAATTTTTTTTAAACAATACGTTCTGGCGCCTGTTGCAGGCTCCTGTTCCGGTGCCGCGGCTCTCAAGTCAACAGGGAACAGAAAAAGGCCTACCCTAAAATGCTTTCCACTATGCTGGAAGCATACAACTGTCCAAACCACCACAAGTGTTGCAGTCACCTACAGTCACTATTCCAAGAGGGCCAATTAATGCAAGAAGCAAACAGGACTGCCTCCCACTACTCGCTGTTCATAGCATTACACTACTTTACAAGCTTTAGGTCAATGATGTGAAGCTGATGTGGTATGAATAATAAAAAAAAAAGCACAATTAGCTCTGGTTTTATGACCCGTGCCGAGGCTTTAGTAGCTGCTCTGTAATTGGGCTTCCAATTCACAATCTCTTTTTATTTTCAATTCATGCTTTGTAAATGTGTGCTTTATGTCGCCTGTTGTGCCTCCTAATGCATTTTATATCTTGTTAAAAAGAAAAAAAAAACACTTGCTTGCCTTGTTATGAGCAAGTGCTCTATTTTTATTTTTATTTTTTTCCACTTAATCCACTTTGCTATTTTGGGATAACAAGCTGGCGCTGAATGGCTTGCTGGAATGTTGTAGTCGGGGGCGGACATGTGCGCGGTTTGATCCCGACCTCTTTTCCTCTTTTTGTTATTAGCACAACAACATAACACAGTTATTTATTAAAAGACTCATTATAATGGCGGACATGGCAGAAGCACTCACACTTTGTACCTAAGTACATTAAAAAATAAAATAAAACACACTTGTTAAATGTAAAAGTACCGGTTGATTCAACTTCTTTATTTAAAGTGGAAGTCAACCCAAAAATATTTTTTTCAAGAATATGTTACCAGCAGGCCCAGTAGTTGAAACACGGCATTCTGTTTAATTTGGCGTTTGTGGAATATAAATTAAGCGGCAAAATGCACTCGTTTTTAGCCATCTCCGGGGGCGGCCATTTTGTCTTCTGTCGACTAAAAATGACATCACAACCACTCACGACCAATCACGGCTCAAATTCAGAGAACAGGTCAGCCGTGATTGGTCGTTGTGAGCAGTTGTGATGTCATTTTCAGTCGGCAGAAGACAAAATACCCACCCCAGAGATGGCTAAAAACAAGTGCAATTTGCCGCTTAATTTATATTCCACAAACGCAAAATCAAACAGAATGCCGTGTTTCAACTACTGGGCCTGCTGGGAACATATTCTTGCAAAAAATATGTTTGGGGTGACTTCCGCTTTCAGTAAAAAAAAGTACAGACTCTGAAATGTGTTTAAATTAAGCACAACAGTAAAACTGAAGTTTGTCAACTATATATAAAAGCTGTTTTGATAACTTGGCACAATGGATTTTTTTTTTTTTAGTGCTCATACCAAGAATAGGGGGGAAGCTCGCTAGCATTGGCTCAGGCTTTTATGCGATCAAAACATGTTACCATACTTTTGTTCCATAAATTATGAACTGATATCACCACACATGAGACGCACGTGCTCGCGACACACTGACACATGAAATTTCGCCCAAATGCACGTGGGCCAGTGTCACGGAAAGAGTTTCCAGCTGATGTGGAGTTTGAGGTTGGCTGTGACCACGGGGCAAAAAAATAACGCTTTTGTTTACGACTCATTTAAATGTCGCCGCACGGCTTTGCTGCGGTGACATCAGGAAGATGACACGCGGCAACGCCTCGGGCCGAGCCGTTCCTCCTCGGCGCTGACAGCGCGTAATGCCGTCACGCAAAATGTGTGACATCACAGCCAAATCACTGACTGAGTTGATGGGGCTTTAAGTTGCAGTGTGTCTCATGGTCAGCAGGAGACATACTGTACATAGCTGCATGGCCAAATTAGTGATCTGCAATACTGCACGACTTGGTATTGATCCAATACAAACTAAAGGTAGGGCTAGCAATGCTAATACAATCCTTTTTTTTTTTTTTTAATAATGCGAGATTTGGTATTGATCCGATAACTACATACGAGGTCACTGGGACCGATATTTGACATGCTGTACTTAGGATAAAAATGCTAATAACATCCAACCTATTTATGTGAGGCCCATTTGAAACAGGAACGCTCTCTAATGAAAAATTTGGTATTGATCCCATACCAAGTAAAGACATGGCTAGTTTTGCTGATTGGGATAGTGATACTTTTCGAACAGCGAAATAATTAGTGTCCATTCAGATATGCGATATTGATTTTTCTTGAATAATTCAATTTTTGGTATCAATCTGATACCAAGTAAATACAGAGCCGGTATCGATGATATGGATTAGATACTTTTCTTAATGATGCAAGATTTAATTTCAATCTGATACAGAGAAATACAGGGCCAGTATCACTCATACTGATATGTTTTACAGCAAGGCTTTAGGAACGCAGTTCCTGAGTTAAAATTTGCATTTTTCACCTCATACAAACCCATTAAAAAGCAAAACTGACAATAAAAGATATTTAAGGTTTTCCGATCCACGGAGATGGTTCCCAAAAAGCTTCACTGGGCTGGACGCGAGCACGCTAACGTCAAGGGGACCAAACGTCCACGTTTGCCCGGACATGTCTACTTTTTTGGACCCTGTCTGGCTGCCAAGGAGAATTTGATAAATTCATGAAAATGTCAGGCTTTAATTGTTTTTCATGGGACCAATTAGCATGTGTCTAATTTGTCTGAAACTTGTTAGGCGGAGTGCACCGATACCGGCATGTGTGGTACGGAGAATGGTGGAGGGAGAACCCGAAAGAGGATTCTCCCTTGGGGCGTCATGGCTCAGTTTTAGAGCGGTCGTTTCCCCGTTGTGGGTTCGATCCCCGGCCATTGTGACCATGTCGAAGTATCCTGAACCCCCCAGTTGCTCCTGATACTGCGTCATCAGTAGGTAAATGAGGTACAGTGTGAAGCACTTTGAGTACCAAAGGTAGAAAAGTGTCTGAGATGGGCATCAGCCCTCCGTACTCGGGTTTCTGTCCTGCATATTCAATCGATAGCCAATCGGCGTCGATGTCGTAATCTTTACGTCACACGCATGCACCGCACGAGCAGACACGCCACCAAACAAAGAAAAAATATCAGACAAAAACAACTGACACACACATATGCACAGCGTTGTCATCGCTGAAATAAAAAGAATATGGGACACGTCATTGCGTCTGTGGGACCGCAAGGTACACCACAGCTTTTTATCTTTTATTGTTTCCTTACTCGACCGAGTATCAGGAGCGCGGCACCTGCATGTGACCCGGTATCGGTCAAGTCCGTTCTCGACGCCGGTTGGCTGACTCCGACCGACTGGGACCGCGTGGGTCGCCTGAACATGCAGGACGGAAACCGGGCACGGAGGGCCGATGCCCAGCTCCGAAAAGCGCTTTACAAGTGACTGCCCCTTCCTATTACCATTATCAAGAGAAGGCAGCGGCAGTTTGGACAAGTGTGTGGAGCTGCTGCGCGAAATTTCAAGTGTGAGTGCCACAGAAAACTGTTGCTGCTGAAATGGGATAGAATGAAGCCCCAGATGATTAATCAAGCAGTATGATATACACGTTTATTCATCTGTGTTTCACCGCTGTGGTTGAATCACAGGACCGAGAGGAACGTTAAATTTCGGTTTGGAGCTGAGGACAGTGACAAGTCACAAAAAAGTAACATTGTGCAAAGCTTGCACGTACATTTTTCAGTGTCTACTAAATGTGCCGGTCGGCGATCTCAACGCTCATATGGACACAGAAAAACACACACATAAAAAAGCTGTATGAGAGTATCTGCAAAGTTTCTTATTTGTGAGGCTCGGGAACACAGAATGGAGAAGAAAACAATTATGATTATATTATTTCTTTGTTAAATTAATAACCTTGTGAGACTAGCGTTTAATTATTTACATTATTACACTGAAAAAAGAGTAAGAAGTATTTTATTAAAGCTGGATTTTATATAGAACATTGTCAGATTTAAGTAAGAGAATTACTGCTATGTTTTTTGTTTTATTTTCTACTCATACAGAGGAGGCAAAATTTAAATTAGGGCTGCACAATATATTGAAAAAATTAATGTCGTTGTAATAATGGAACATGCAGTGCAGAAAGCAAAAGACGTGCCATAAATTCATAGGAATTGTATGCTTTAATCTAACTTTCACCAATCAGTCGCAACCTTAAAGGGGAAATCAAGCCAAACACATGTTTTTCAAGAATATGTTCCCAGCAGGCCTACTAGTTGAAACACGGCATTCTGATTGTTACGTCTGTGGAATATGAGTTAAGCAGCAAAATCCACCCCTTTTAAGCCATCTTAGGGGGCGGCCGTTTTGTCACTTCTGTCGACTGAAAATGACATCACAACTGCTTATGGCTCAGTTTAAGAAAACAGGTCAGCCGTGATTGGTCGTTACCTGAGCGATGAGCAGTTGTGATGTCATTTTCAATCGACAGAAGTGACAAAATAGCCGCCCCCATAGATGGCTAAAAACTGGTGGATTAAAACGCAGTATTTATCAGAATGCCATGTTTCAAATAGTGGGTTTCCATAGAACATATTCTTGAAAAAATGTGTTTACTGTGACTTCCCTTTAAGTGTGCATTGCCATCTAAGGCATAACTAACTAAATAACTTGGATAAGAATAGAATAATAGGATAAGAATGCGTTCATATTCTTCCGCATGAAAACATGTATTTCTTTCATTAGAGAATAAACACGTAATTTCTTTATGTACATGTTAAATATCGTAACAACATTGATATTGAAATATGCAACACTCTTATCGCATAGGAGTGTCCTCTTTTTTGAAATTCAAAATATGGTCACCGTAATTTTCAGTCGCCCACATGGTATTGATGTAGTAGTACCTTGTTGACTGGGAAATGAATAGGAATATGAGGATCAATAACGCTGAGTAGATTCCACCTTGCATATTCACCTGTCGGTTAATATGAGCTGGAAAGTGTACTTTATTTTGTGTGCTTACATGCGACACTCAGGTATTCAATTCAGTTCGCTCACCTTGAGGTTAACTCGTGACGGCTTATAAAATCAATTTGCCATCCGCGTTGAAAGCCTTTTTAACATCATAAGGAGTGATTGCGATGAGATCGCCTTGCCTGAGGGATGTACTGCACTTTTGTGTGCGGGTGTGTGTTTGGGTCGGTGTGTGTGTGTGTGTGCGTGTGTATGCATTGGCATATGTGTGTATAGCTTAAAAACCTCCAATTCATTTAATATTGAACGTCTCGCTTCACACCAGTGTAAAAAACCCACTGGGCACACTTACAGTTCCTCTGCTCCGCAGCTATACACGTTCAATTCGCAGTATACACTATCCATAAAACTCAAAACAAAACTATACTGTACAGTGTAATTATAACTGACATCTTTTGTGTCATGTGGAATTAGTGTTAACATTTGGATTGCTTTATCATAAGCCACCAAGATCCCAGTGGAGAATATAGACAGTGTTGCCCTGACTTACAAGTGACCCAACTTGGGAGTTTTTTTTAGATATGAGACATCGTTCAACTGTTTTTTATTTGAACTCGAAAGCAGAACTTTGAGATACGAGCAGATGGGGTATGTGGCCCGGGATCTGTTGCGATGAGGGTGGAGCCGAGGGGCGGAGGGGGGGTGGTCGCTCTCGAGCGATGCTCCCCCTCCCCTCTCAATTTAACCATGGAACGGGCATTGTTTTAATAAAACATCAGATGAAAATGTGGTATTCCACTTTTTTTTGTTTGTTGGCTCGTTTGTTTGCTATTTGTTTTGGTGTTGCTGTGATTACTGTTTTTTTTTTCTTAACTTCTCACATTAATGATGGCTTTGTTCTTGCTCGCTCAATGCTGCCTTACTTTGCCTTGATTCTTAGACGGGACCTTTATTATATTCTTCATCATGATTTACAGTAGAGAGGCCTACTAAGGGATGTCTGCATAGAAGTGCATGAGGTGGTCCCTCTACGTTACATTCATGTGTGATTTTTGTTTTATTTTCTTTTTTTTGTATCCAAAGTAAGCTAGAAAAAAAAAAGACAAAAAAATAAAATTGAGATACAAGCACTGTATCGTGGCGGTGAACACAACTCGAAAAATTACAGATAGTCAACAAGTCCTGGAACTTTTTTCAAGCAGTTGATTGCCACTCCCAGTTGAGGTTTACTATAATACTGTACATTTAAAAAAGAAAATTACATATGTATTAAAAACAACATAATAGATGTTCATCATGCCACATTATCGGTGCGTGCTTCTGTCCTACACGCTAAATAATTAGAATTTAACCATGAAAATTGCTGTACATATATGGGCTGTAAGGTGAGCTTGCCACTGGTTTACTTCTTTTCCGCGACAAATTGGTGTGTCTGAGAGTCAGAAAGGCCCATGGATGGCGTCAAACAGGCAGAAGATCGACGCCCACACACATTTTTGTGTTTTTTTAATTGGGGAAGACCGAGAGCAAATAGTGATTTTTGACAGTATCCCTAGGAGTGACCCCAAAACAAGTAAATAAGCGGTACAACCATTTTACAGATAATTCAAATCGAACTGTGTTCCTCGCGCTGATCCCTGAAATGGCCGGAAGGAACCGACACAGTTGGGTGCGCTGGCCATAAATTAAAAAAAAATTCCTCATCCACTCTGACCAATATTTTGAATATTTCTCTAAATGACTTGGAAGAAGTCATTTATGATTATAATTCTCACGTATGACTTGCCTTTTGGTGGGCTTCCAATGCCTGGAAAAACTAACCAGTTATGAGATCCCAAAACTCACTCAGCAGTACTGAAAGCTTGTTTTTATCCTTTAAAACAGCTCTCTGGTTTTCATGTTGGTTAAAACATGCCCGAATTTTTGTCAGTTTCAGAAGAAATGTGTATCGTGATAAAAACGTATATATTTAAATCTAGCAATCTAAAATCCCAAAAGTCAGTCAGTAGCTCCCCGTGGGAAGTTAGAAAAACAATAGCCCCTAACACCACTTTGTCAGATTGACGTGAAACTGGGTGGACGTGTCTATCATAGCAGGACGTACAAAAAATTCACAAGTAGCCATGCCTGAAATTGAACAGGAAAACAGCCATTTTGGCAGAGCTGGGCATGGCCTATTTCACGTCTGCATATTTAATCAACTCACGTGGTCCCAGTCGGTCCGAGTCAGCCAAACGACGTCGAACGGACTTAACCTGTACCACGTCACACGCAGGTGCCGCACTCCTGACACGCGGCCGAGTATGGTAAAAATTTTGGCGGCGTGTCTGCTCCTGCGGCGCCTGCTTGTGACGTGAAGATTACGTTCTCGATGCCGATTGGCTGTCGCCAACGAGGGATGGACCGCGACCACGTGGTCGATTAAATATGCAGGACGGAGCGCAGTGGCTGTTAGGCGATGCCCAGCTCTGCATTTTGGGATTCAAAAAAGTCATTTTGTGTGAATTCCAGGGCTTGTTTGTTCAAAGTCCTACTAGGGAATTTACCCAAGTGAGTCCCAATTGAAAACTGGTATTCTAGACAGATGGGCGACACTAAATTACCGAATTGTTTTCGCCTACTACATCTATTGTGTGTAGAGCATGGTGTCAAAGTTTGATGATCTTTGTGAGAATTTGCCATGAGAAAGCTTTAGAATAATCAAATTTGTTAGAAATCATTCCATTGTGAGACAACCCATTTACTGTATCGTTAGAGACGCAAATCCATTTCCAGCAATGACCTAACTGAATCAGGTCCGTTATTAATTCTTCCTGAAAATTGACAGAGTGAAAAACATAAAACAATCAGCCACTTTACTAGTTTTTTATTGCCAGTTGAGAAGGAAAAAAACAAATGGTACACGGACTCTAATGCGACAGTATTATGAGTGTATTCCAAAGGAAAATGCTGACGTTCCAGCAGGTTGAATGCAGCGTCTGTGTTAGAACATGAGCTCTGTCATGCTGCCTGCACACAGTAGACAACCCCCCCCCCATCCCCCACCCCCACCCCACCACTTTCCCTGCTCCCCTCTTGCGATGATACATTGGGACAGCTTTCTGATCCATGCTGTGTTGTACCGTGTGTCCGGTGGCGTGGACCATGCTGAGGGGTCAGCGTGTGACTCAAACAGACCGTACTGCGCCGCCACGGAGGAGGGGGGATGTTTTTAAAAAAAAAAAAAAAAAAAGACACGAGGAGGGTGACAGAATCAGAAAGAGGAGCTAGCCAAGTGGGTCAAAGCTCTCCAGCGACACCAAAAAAATGACCTCTACCTCCCCAGGGGTTTGTCCTTCCAACAGGTCTGAGCCTAATATTGGCTCGTGGAGCTAAATGCTCTGGCTTTTCTGCTCTGCCACCTCCGAAGTAACCACCGTATCAAGCCAGTCCACCAGGGGAGTGCATGCGCGAAGACGCTAACACCTCCTGTACACAGCCCTGTATGCCTGCCTACTTACATTTAGTCCAGCCACAAACGCAATGGGAGGCGGCAAGTCACATGGCTTCTGATTTTGGCCATTTTTTGAACCAGAAATGTTGTCCCATTACGCCTTACATTTGTAGTTGTAATCTTGCAATGCATCGATGCAATAAATGTAGTGAGAGCCAACTCAAGAGCTGTATCATTAACAACTGTATTGTTCAAACACGTTTGAATGTTTGAACGCATTAAAACAAATATAAATTATGATTGTCATTGTAAATGTATTTGAACACAAAAGTAGTCCAACATGTAAATATTGTATTTGTGTTAGATACATGCAAAGTATGTATCTTTCAGAGGTGAGGGCTGCTGAGGTGGTGTATGACTTTGATGAGTGTCTGGGCGTGAGCTGTGGATCACAGCAGCTTCTGTATGAGTGTGCTTATTGTGTTGTGTATTAGTGACTGTAGCTCTCCTTTCTCACATGCAAGCATTACAGTAAGTATACGGTAAAAAAAACTCAGGAAAGACAATTGCTTAAAAATCCACAATACAGTGGTACCTCTACTTACAAACGTCTCTTCATACGAAATTTTCAAGTTACGAAACGCCTCAACAGGAAAATATTGCCTCTTGTTACCAAATAAATTTCAGGATACGAATGGTAAACATACAGTATGTTCATCTACTCGCAGCTCCAAAGTTTCCTCAATGCAACATACTCATAGCTGCTCTGCCATTGGCTATTACCTAGCATCTTCCTTGCATCCCATTGGCTAAGATGCAGCGTCCTCGTCATTCGCCCCACGGGCCATGAGGTGTTGCGATAGTTTTACGTGAATTAGAAACGAGGAAAATAAAAAAAGGAGAAAATCGTTTTTTTTGTCCATACAAACAATGAAAAAGGGATGCGTTTGGTTGATCTCGCCAAAGAATATGACCGTAATGTATCGACAGTCGCCACGTTATTAAATCAGTTCTTTACAAAACGCCAGGCAAAAACCACTTCTGAGAGAGAACCAAAGACAGCAAAAAGCGATGAGGAAAGCAATTCAAAGGTAAAAAAAACTTTATTTTTATTCTTTACTCTATTCTTTGTTTTTAACATTATGCACAACTCTCATTTATTGTGCAATAATCTAATTGCAACATGTATTTGTTACATGTTTTGATGCATTTTTATGCTTTATAAAACATTTATGTCTGAATATTGGGGGACTTGGAATGGATTAAGGCATTTAAATGGAAAACGCGTCTCTAACATAATTTTCTACTTAAGGAATTTCTTCCAGAACCAATTAATTTCGTAAGTAGAGTTACCACTGTACAGTGGAAGCACAAATGATCAACTATGATATATCAATGAAGACAGTAATGCTATTTTTTTAAAGAATAAAATGGAATATTTTGTCATTGCAACACACAACTGTACATTGCAAAAAAACAAGGTTAGCTGATCTGTTACATGCATAAATGACGATAATATCAATGTGTTGTATCATACCAAGAGCAATATTCTCCTGTAATGACAGATATTCAAAATATTATAATGAGCCACACTATGAAAGGCACAGAAATGGACGTCCTTGGAAATACGGTGTATGGATCAAACAACTGTTGCGAATTTTGCCATTCAGCTCCTGAGATCCAAAATATTATAAAGAGCCACACTATGAAACGCATAGAAATGGACGTCCTTGGAAATACGGTACATGGATCAAACAACTGTTGCGGATTTTGCCACTCAGCTCCTGAGAGAACAGTAAACTGTGCAGCAAGTGCCGAAACACTAACCTGTTGGACATTCAAAGGTTTAAAGAAGGTCACATTAAGGGCACCTAATAAATTTTACTATGCATCTTAAATTAATCCGTAAATTTCACATAAAAGATCATGGCTTAAGCCCTTTTCACACCGCGCTTAGCAGCATGACAAACCCATTCGTTGTGTACGTGGTGGTTCAGATTTTTTTTGCCCATATGCAACACGTATCTGTATGTCGATATGAATCAGATATGTATGTGTAGCATCTGCAGTATGGATGCTCATCTGTACACCTCCGACCTATACATCATCAAAAGCCATTGCATTGTTTTGAGTAACAGTATTATCCAGAGCTCGGCGTTCCGTCTATGTGACGGACCGGCCCATTTACCCGTCACTGACGGATGTCTGTTTTGCTGGCGGTTGACAAAACAACGTCAAATTGTTTTTTTTAAAATAGACGGATTAGGCATGGATGAAAACCACTTTATTTAGTCTGCCATCCATCTGCAGTCCGACATATTTTTGGTTGCGAGGCTTCAGTGGCAGGGAAGAAAATAGTGTGTGTGTGTGTGGGGGGTGGGGGTTGGGGGGGGTGTTGCTGCGAGTTAAAGTTTCGTCAGACTCACAGAGTACGCCCGTTTGAAAATAGAGGCGGACCAGCCTATAGACAGGTACTACTCTCCCCCCGGAAAAAAAGGCAAATGACGGACGACAGAAGAGTACCCAAGCTGCAGAGGCATGACGAATAACGGACGCTCAATTTTTGGTAAAATGCCCAGCTCTGGTGTAGTCTTTGCATTTGACTTTAATTTAATCCCACTTGGAGGCACGGTGGTCGACTGATTAGCACGTCCGCCTCACAGTTCAGAGGTCGTGGGTTCGATCCCGGCCACCGCCTCCCTGTGTGGAGTTTGCACGTTCTCCCCGTGCCTGCGTGGGTTTTAACCGGGTACTCCGGTTTCCTCCCACATTCCAAAAACATGCATGATAGGTTAATCTATCATTCTAAATTGCCCCTAGGTGTGATTGTGAGTGTAGTTGTTTGTTTTTCTCTGTGTGCCCTGTGATTGGCTGGCAATCAATTCAGCGTGTCGCCCGCCTACTGCCCGAAGACTGCTGGGATAGGCTCCAAGCACTCCCCGCGACCCTTGTGTGGATAAGCAGTGTAGATAATGGATGGATGGATTAATCCCACTTGAAACATACAGAGGACATTTGTGGTCATAGTAGTAATTCAGCCACACTCATTTCGTACGCCCAGCAATGACGTGATGTTATCCCTAGTAGATGCCTTTATTAAATGAGGACATCAAGGAGCGTTGCCTCATATTCCTAAAATATTTCTACTTCCTCCTGCCTCGCTACTCTGGAGAGATAAGACGATAAAGTGAGGCCCCACACGCGGGACCACTTTTACGTAATGTGAACGAATACTGAACATAAAAAGATCGGATTTAACAAAAAACCCATATTGGGCACCACGCCCTGCAGTGTGAACGTAGCCTATTTCTTTGTCTGTCTGGCAACCAGTCAAGGGTGTAGCCTGTCTTTCGCTCAGTCAGCTGAGATAGACTCCAATTCCCCGTGATGCTCAACACGATATATAAAACTGATAGAGATGGACAGACATGCAGTTAAGAGTTTTAAGAGTATGCCTTTGTTTTCCAGTTTCTCATTTTATATGCATGTCCAACAGCTTTGTAATTGCATACAAACGCGCTGCCAAGTCAGCCATATGCCACATTGTTAATTAGGCAGCAAATTACACACGCTATTCCCTCACAAATTGTTTTTTTTTTGTTTTTTTTTTTCTTCCCACAAATTCTGTGCGTAGCTCCTGCTGGGCTATGTGATGCTCATCTGTTCCTTGCTGCTCTCGATTTTCCCACGACGGTCCATCGCATGAAGTGAAATTCGTCCTCCGTCTCTTTCTCTATTCACTTGTCTGCAGCTGTCTTGCAGGATTGCACGGGATTTGGCGGTACAAAAACACGCTCGGGGGGGAAATTCCATCACTTTATGGAAATTGTCGTTCCCTCGGAGCATTCATCCGGGGATTTAGGCGACACGCTTTGCTGATCACGCTGTCATTCCAATCCGACTGGAAATCGCTCGTCGCTGAAGCCTTTTTAGGACGGGCTGTCTTTTGTGGTGCGTGTGTGTGTGTGTTTTGCACTTGTGATTGTTGAAATTGTTACATATCATAGCTATTGTCCCTATTGAATCAGAGACCACACGGGAAAGGCACCTGAGCTACATGATATGGACAAGAGGATTAGGACAGCTAAAGCATTACATCATAGGTGAGCACTATACCAATCCATTTTGGTTCAAGGAAAAGCAAAGATTTTTACAATGAACCATTTCAACAAACAGGCAGCACAGTGCACTAATAGTTAGCATGTCTGCCTGACACTTCCCGTGCTTGCATGGCTTTTCTCCCTGTCCCTCAGCTTCCTCCAACAGTATAAAAATGCATGACTTTGATTGGTTGTTTGTCTATATGTGTCCTCCAAATTCCCATCATTTTTGCGTCGTTCTAAATATGGCCACTAAAGGGGCAAATTCTCCCTAAAAACACCAACGATTTACATGTCATGATGCCGATCACACAGTGTCGCAAACAGTGCTGGGCATTCCGTCTTTCTGATGGACCGGTCTAAACATCACTGACAGACACCCGTTTTGATTACGGTTGACGAATGACGGGAAAAAAATGTAAATAGACGGATTAAGCATAGACGGAAACCCCTTTATTTAGTCCGTCATTTGTCTGCAGTCCGTCATTAGTCTCTTTTTCGTGGCGGCTGTGGTGGGGAGAAAATTGTGAGTTGTTGTTGCTTTAGGGACAGATTTGAGTGAGGGACCAGGCTGTGAACAGGCTTCCAAAACGCAATGAGTCACTATTTCTGTTCAAACATCGTTCAGCCGAGGGAGGGGGCGCAAGTGAAAGTTTAGTCGGACTTGCCGATGGACGGCCTTTTAAAACTAGAGGCGGACCAGCCTATGGACGGGTACTATTTCCGCCACGGAAAAAAAGGCAAATGACGGTCGACGGAAGTGTACCCTCGCTGCTGACGCTCAATTTGTAGTAAAATGCTCAGCTGTGAAAATAAAGATGACGAAATGATGATGGCAAATTTGGTAGACTTGAAATAATAACAGGCTGACGTTGGCGGACGATTGGCCCGGCTGCTCGCGAATGACAAATGCAAAATTTACTGACGCAACCACGCCCCTTTCTACCTGCACGGGTCTAGGAAAATACCAAGAAAAAGAAAACTCCACCCGTTCGCACAGTTCGACTTTTGTACTAGGCTTGCGCTGGGCACGAAAATAGGGCCCAAGGAGACAGATGGCATGAAAAGCATTGATGCCGAGAGAAAGAAGGAATTAGTGTTTTTACTGACACTGTAGTTACATAAAGTTGAGGCGCGAGAATGGAATTACTTCCAATGACACAACGGCTGTGAGTGTCTGAACATTTTGGAGTCAAGTCAGAACGCGGAGTGCCCGCTAGCATCAATGAGCTGCTATGAAACATTTGCATGTCACACAAACACCTCAAAAGTCCATGTAAAACACAACCATCCCCCCACCCCAATTTCTTCAACCGGCAAGAAAAAAGACAGCGAGACATGGAGGGCCGTACATTTCCCGACAGCTTGCAATTATAACGTCACACGGATACCGTTACTCGCCTGGCAGTGACAGAGATGCAGCCATTCAATACGATTGAGAAACCAGCATTCAAAGAAATGCTGCAGACTTTTGATCACCAGTAGGAATTGCCAAAGCATACTGTACATATTTTCCAGCCTTGTTTACAGGTGAAAGAAGGAGATAAAACAAGTCTCATTTTACTCTACCACTACACGCATGTGCTTGTATGTTATGTGTCAGTGTTTGTTGAAGTGCAATTTTTGTCAACACAGCCTTGTATATTTTTTTTGTATTTTTTTTTTTATTGAGATATTTTATTTATGGTTCTACATTTCAATGCCAGTGTTAACTATTATTGAGAAATTAAGTTAATTGCTCTTAAAAATGTATGTACTTGAATTATTGTGCTGTAATATATAAATATAAACAATGGTATAGATTACCGTGATGGTTTCAGGGAAAATATATCGTCTTGAATTTTTTTTATCGTGACAGGCCTAAATGCACATACCAGAAACCACCGCTGGCTCAAACTCACCTGTGATCGTAATCAGCATAGGGAAATGGATGGATATTGGGGCACCTGGCCATTACACAGTTCTTCCACACCTAATTCATCCAAATATACCTTCATAGTGGTTGTGTTTTTTCTTTGGCTTTTTGGGGCTTTCTTTTCACCATACCTGTTATCAAAAAAAAAAAGTGCAAAAGGTGAAAATGAAGAAATGCCAGGGTTTTGTATGTGTCTGTATGTGCGTGTGTGTGTCTGTTTGTATGTCCATGTGTGTTAACTAAAATCATTCAAGAATACCTTTATGGTCAGATGCTTGGTTGGTAGTTAGAAAATGATGCGGTGTAGCACTTAAGAGCTCAGTTCAGCAAGTCTTGCTTTACTGTTTTTGGATCAAAAAGAAGCTTTAAGAAAAGAAACTGGTTGGTTTATACTCTAATGTAAAGTTTGTGCATCATATAAAAAAATCATTGTGACTGTGCGGCTTATGATGGTATGCACCTTGGCCACCTGGGGGCAGTATAATACAAATGGAAATATAGATTAGACTGTCACAACTCAGCTAAACTAAGTAAGCTGCAATATTAGCCATTTCTCACAAAGTGATGTGTGAAGTTATGTCTATCTATATGTGTTGCTGTACCATTTGTGTTCATAGATCTATTACTTAAAGGGTTACAACACTGCTATTCGTTAGCCCATCTATGGCATTTTGCATTGTTTGTTCCCATTGAGCTAAGCAGCCTTTCTATCAAGACAAAAATATATTGTTTAAATTGTTTAAAATTTATCTATCTATTGGCCCATACGTGTTGCGTTCCACTGCACATTTTAATGCATATTCCAAGGCGTGAAAAGCATCTGACATCAACCGGAGGCCCGAGCCAGCCATAAGCCGTAATAAGATCAAAGTAATGCTAAGTGGATCTTCAAGCTTTATTACCACGTTTTCATCCGACAATGTGTCTGCCGGAGCAGAAAATTATTGGGCCGCTTTAAAGCAATGGAAGTCACCGGAGAATAAACAGTGTTTCACTCGGGTCCTCACGCCGGCGCAATTAAGATGCTGCTGACTGACGGAGCAGTTAAGACGTGTGGAGCTCATCTACGCTGACTGATGGTGGCGCCAACATCGACAAAGCAACTCAAGTTAAGGGCTCCGCACTTTCGTACATTTAATGACTTTCATTAATACCTGAACTACAATGACATATGCTGTTGAGATTACGACACAGCATTAACAAGGACAGTTCTGATAAAACTGTTTGCAGAGGCGGGCATTCCGTCAGACTGACGGACCGGCCCGTCAGTGATTGATTGACGGACACCCGTTTTGCTGGTGAGTGACAAATAACGGCACACTTTTTTAAAAATCCCCGACTAAGCACTGACGGAAGTGGATTGTCGTCCGTCAAAGTAATCGTCTCTAGCCGCCCGTTTTGCTGACGTTTTTGGGGGGGGGGGGGCAACTGACGGACCAACTGACTTGTGATGGATTTAAGTGACGGACTGACCAATTGAAGATTACAATTCGGTTCGGCTTGAAATATGACAGACTGACGAATGACGGACAGGTACCTGTGCCGCTGACAGAGGAGTAGTGATGGCCAAGCAAAATTTTGTAAAATGCCCACCTCTGCGTGTTTGCACCTCCATTCATCCATTATCGATACCGCTTATCCTCACAAGGGTCGCGGGGCGTGCTGGAGCCTATCCCAGCTGTCTTCGGGCAGTATGCGGGGGGACACCCTGAATTGGTTCCCAGCCAATCGCAGGGCACACACAGACAAACATCCGCACTCACAATCACACCTAGGGGAAATTTAGAGAGTCCAAAAAAACTTACCATGCATGTTTTTGGAATGTGGGAGGAAACCGGAGTACCCGGAGGAAACCCACGCAGGCACGGGGAGAACATGCAAACTCCACACAGGGAGGCCGGAGCCAAGATCGAACCCACGACCTCTGAACTGCGGACGTGCTAACCAGTCGACTACCGTGCCGCCGTGCTTGCATCAGTGAGGCTAAAACAGGGTTCTCAGAGTGTTGTGTGCAGACCACGGGCATGTGGGGTCGCTCTAGCGGAACACGAAAGAATAACTAAACATGCCAAAACTTCGAATTGCATTGCTACAGCGCCTTACACTATTTTTAAGAACAGGTACTATATTGTAGTAATATCATTTTAATACAATTCAGTTGTAGGTTTAGGGGAGGACAGCCAGTCGCTTATTCAGGCGGAACAGGACAAACAGTCAGTCACACAAATACAAAATGAAGACACTTAAAAGGAGCAGCTAACCGACATCACTCACTAGGCCACGCCCCTTGAAGGCACAATCATCAGATAAACACTACAATGCAAACAATTATACTTTAATAGTGGCAACCCACCATTTGGCCACACAGATTTTTTTTTTTTCGCTTGCTAACAAATTTAACTTGTAGGTTAAGTTATCATTCAAGACAGTGCTGCCCTAAGGCTAAACTTGCTTTTCCAATGCATACAACTTCTAATAGTCTGTGCAGTCCATTAAATCTAATATTAGTTTAGTATAATCAATCATCGCCTTTTTATCATTTTATAATCAACAGTGCAGGCTAGTGAAGCAGCTAAAAGAGTTCAATACTGCAACTAAAGGCAATATTAACGAGTGAATAATTCAAGTGTTACTAATTACAGAGTCATATACTGATGGTGTGTGTGTGTGTGTGTGTGTGTGAGGGGGGGCTGATTTATGTAGCAGCCCCAGCAAATAATTACAGCTAACAACTCGGTTTGAGACGTTAAAATATGCAAAGAGAAACAGCGTGTGGCAGGTTTCAAGCGCACGACACCGCCGGCAGATGTGATTAATGACGGTGTCACCTGCAAAAGAAAGGCAGCTTCTGTTTGCACGTCGCCGTGGTGACACAATTTGGGCAGACACCAACCACCGCAAGTTTGAACACAAGCTGTCAAACACAAGCAGTACTTTTTTTTATTTGTGTATTATTTCAAATTGTTGTGGTAATTTCTATTGTTCAGTGTGTCAGTCATTATGAATACTGTAACTTGTTAGGAAGGCTCAAAGTAAGCCCACGAATGTGTCTTGGACTCTGTGGTTAATTCTATTCTGAAAGATTATAATGAATAACTGACGAGAGGAGAAGTCGCATTTATTATAGGACTTGTACATTGCACAAAAAATGCGACTGAGTGCACCTGTTTACCATGGATCAGTCTTTTGATTAAGTGGATTGCTTGTTGTGGTTCTGTTTATTTCTATTGTGCAAGATGGTAGTTAGCATGAATAACTGCTTTAAGTGTTGGAAATGTGTACAATGTTCATGCACATGAGTTTGCGGGCGACCAAGCATGCCATGGACTTTTTTTTAACAATGGATTATTTCTACTTCAGGTCATTTCTCTTATACATGGTTATAAGGAATAACTGGCGAGAGGAGCAGTTTTTGTAACAATAGCACTTGTACATTGCACAAACGTGACTGTGTGTGCCATAGACAATTCATTTGTTTTTGTGGAATATTTCGAGCCTTTGTATATTTCTATGGTGGCACGGTGGTCGACTGGTTAGGACGTCCACCTCACAGTTCTGAGGTCGTGGGTTCGATACCGGCCCCGGCCTCCCTGTGTGGAGTTTGCATGTTCTCCCCGTGCCTGCGTGGGTTTTCTCCGGGTACTCTGGTTTCCTCCCACATTCCAAAAACATGCATGGTAAGTTGATTGGACTCTCTAAATTGCCCTTAGGTGTGATTGTGAGTGCGGATGTTTGTCTTTGTGTGCCCTGCGATTGGCTGGCAACCAATTCAGGGTGTCGACCGCCTACTGCCCGAAGACAGCTGGGATGGGCTCCAGCACGCCCCGCGACCCTTGTGAGGAGAAGCGGTATCGATAATGGATGGATGTATATTTTTTATATATATTATATTATATATATTGTGCAAGGTGGTGGTGAAATAACTGGCAAGAGGAGTAATGCCTGAAAATGTCATGAAATGTGCACTTAACTCAATCAAAAATGTAATAAAACCAAATAATGTAATAATTTTACCAATAATGCAAGAAAAAATCTTGACTGATATTGTAATAATTTTTTACCGAAAATGTTAGACTTTATTATCTGATGTAACAGTGACCTTAACAGCGCTTTGATTGGTTAACAACAAAACAATGAACATAACATTATTAACTAAAAAAGAACAGGTACATTTAACTAACACTCCCAGAGGTCTTTGCGGCAGAGCAGTTCTAATCGTGGGCGGAGCTTACTTAAATCAATTCTGTCAAATAACTCCAACGGTGACCACCATTTAAATCAGACGGTGTTAAAAATACAATTTGGGGGTTGAAATGAACTCTGAAACATTTAACACCAACGTTTTAACACTCCACTTTTTGCTGTGAATGTATGTAACAGTATTAGATTCTCAACACACAAAATGTTGAACATTATCAGTTTTGAGAAAAAAGAACCACCTGAAAATCCAATAAAACCGCAATAATGTAATAAGGTATTACAATATCTGTAAAAATGTCACATTACCACTCAGGATTTTGTAATCACATTATTGATTAAATAATTACATTATTGGATTTTATTACGTTTTTGATTGAGTTGTGCAAACGTTATTACATTTTCAGGAAATTATTAGTCACTTCTTTGATCACATATCTTTATTCAATCATAGGAGCCATATTTTGCTCAAGTATATGTGTTTGTGCATGACTGATCTGTGTGCACCTTTTGGACCGTGGATTATTTCTAGTCATTTCGCTGATTTCGATTGTGCACGATGGTGCTTATCATGACCAACTGCTGAGAGTGGTGATCGCTCTGATGTGTATATTGCCACTAATGTACCTGTGCTGAGCGTGCCATTAACTTTTTGTTAACTCTGGATTATTCCTTGTTATATTTATTTCCATTCTACGAGGAGGGGGTTATCATGAATAATAATGGGACTTCTACATCACACATACGTGTATGTCTGTGCTTGACTGAGCCTGACGTGTACTGTTTTTGTTTTTTTTTTACTCTGTGGATTATTTCTAGTTGCTTGTCCATTTTTTTTCGGTTGTGCAGGGTGGCGGATATCCTGAATTACCAGCTCGAGGAGCAATTTCATTCATAATGACACATACAGTACATTGCACACGATGTGTATGTGACCCAGTATATCAGAATTTTTTGGGACTCTGTGGATCATTGTTAGTAGTTCTGTTAATTTCTATTGTGAAAGATCACAGTTGCCATTAACAATGTGCAAGGAACGATCACATTACTGCAACTGTATGGTCTTTTGTACAAATTTCGAGGCATATTTAACTGTCAAGTACGCAGTCTACTGCAATATCATCTCTTATTATTTGGGTGAAGAGTGCTTTCGTTCATCTAATTTAGTGTTTTTCTTTTTGCAAATCTCCTGCCGTCCTATTCATTATTACGTCTGCCGTCGCTGCCATTTTTAGCAGCTCTGATGACAGTTTACGGTGAGCAGGTGTTAAAAACACACAATAATCACTCCGTCTCTGCAGCGCACTCAGCAACTCCACAACACAAAGACACACACGCACACACACACAGTTTGTTTCAGATGTGGCGGAACAAAGTCTTTGCCCGACCCAAATCCAGCACAGACACAAATGCAATAATAACACAATTTGCATAAAGTGTGCGACTCGCAGTGTCGAAGACGTCGTCTCAAGTCTTAAATAGGTCAGTTTTAAACTTGTGAGCGCCAGTCAAAATAAGATCGGGAATAAAGTAGATGACGAAAACCCGAAAGTTGAAAAGCTCCCTTTTTTTTCTTCTCCAAAGTAGGAATTATTGTCTTTTTTGTGAGCTTTAACAAGCCTGCCATACCAGTCGGATACATATTAAGTGCCTCAGTTCTATCCTGCATAATGATAATAGTTAATTATCAATAATTGAAAAGGTTACGGCGGCACGGAGGAAGACTGGTTAGCACGTCCGCCTCACAGTTCAGAGGTCGTGGGTTCGATACCGGCTCCGGCCTCCCTGTGTGGAGTTTGCATGTTCTCCCCGTGCCTGCGTGGGTTTTCTCCGGGTACTCCGGTTTCCTCCCACATTCCAAAAGCATGCATGGTAGGTTAATTGGACACTCTAAATTGCCCCTAGGTGTGATTGTGAGTGCAGATGTTTGTTTGTCTCTGTGTGCCCTACGATTGGCTGGCAACCAATTCAGGGTGTCCCCCACTTACTGTCCGAAGACTGCTGGGATAGGCTCCAGCACTCCCCACGACCCTTGTGAGGATAAGCGGTATAGATAATGCATGCATGCATGCATGAAAGGATTACTGAGCACAACCCAACATGACTGAGCCAATTGGAGCACTTGGTTCCCTCTTTCTGGGGAAAATCTGAAAGTATACTTTTATCATGTCACGTGTGGCATATCTCTGCATGGTTGGAGGTAGATTAGACCCGATGTTGGTAATTTCATAGACAAGGGCTGATGGTTTGTGTAATCTCCACCCTCCATAGCAGTGATTTAAGAAACATAATAACATAATTCAGAGGGTTTGATTCCCGCTGTTCCCGCTATTTTGGTAGACTGGCACCCCTGAGTTCCCAGGCGTAACTTCATTTCCGTGCCAGCGTAAATCTAGTCTCGCGTGTTTGGGGCCGTGTTGCGCTTCACTGGGTGTTACTACCGTGCCCCCCAGCACATATTTTCATTTCTAAATATGACATCAGCATGGGACAATCCCTCTGAATCTTTGTTGAAATCAATTAATTGAATAAATTATAGTCATTATCCTCTTAAAAATATTTTTGTAGCACCCACGTCACTATTGGGGGCGGAGGGAGTGGTCACACACGGACCCATGGTTGTGCAGGTGCAAGGCGGTTTTCATTTCTATAACAACCTTAGATTTGCTAATGTTTCACTTTCCTCCGCAACAACTGAGTTGTCACTGTTGTTTTAACGTTTTTATTTAACATTACATAATAAATATAGTTACATGTACTTGGTCTTGCTCTTTCACTTGCATAGCGCTTTTCCACCTATTAAGGCACTCAAAGACTTTCGCAATGAGTTCACATTCACCAACTGATGGCACAGCATCAGGAGCAACTGGGGGTTCAGTATCTTGCTCAAGGACACTTCGACATGGTCACAAGGGTCGGGTATCAAACCCGCAACCTCAGGGTTGAGAAACGACCACTCTCCCACTTATCCGTGTCACCCCCTTATTGCCCTTTAATATGAAATATTTATGGTAAAAATTTGATTATCTTAAATGTTACTCAATCATGGACTCGTTTTCATATACTATTTAAAGTATAACACCCACCATCATACATTTTGAAATATACAGCAACTAATCTGGGTACTCGAGATTCAAAGCAGGTGACACGCAATGCGTAAGCCACCAGCCACTCTGCCTGGGCACGATCGCTGATTTCAAATTAATTCCCCTTGCTCCTCTTCGCTTATTTACAATTTTGGGGGGGATGTGGGGCTGAGACTTTCTGTGGATGCGGTTCTGCCATCCCTGAGCCCAGCCACATACCTCTGGAAAAGTGCAAGTTTTTACCGCATGCATTATTTACAGCAAAGCAAGGTAGGGTTCCCACGTTCAGCACAAGCAGCTTTGCATGCATTCATTAATAATAAACGCGTGAGGCGCTCGCATAAAGACACTCAGCGTGAGACAGAACGAGCGATGGGGAGGGAAAAAAAAGCACACTGTCCGTGCATGTGAGTCATCCAGGAAGAACTAAAAGTCATCATCCAAACCGCTTATCCTGTACAGGCTCGCGGGGAGGTGCTGGAGCCGATCCCAGCTGACAATGGGCAAAAGGCAGACGACACCCCAAACTGGTCGCCAGCCAGTCGCAGGGCACACACACACAGACAGACACCGCTGAGCGGGAGCCGATCCCACGCTGCCCGCACACAACTCAGGCTTGTGTACCACTACACTATCAGTGACCTAGAACTAAAAGTCACATGACAAAACAACAACAAGGGCGAGCACACATATTGCTACATGCTGGCATCCGGCTGACACATGTAGCAGTGGTATACACACTTACCAATTTTTAACATCTTAATCCAGTGAAATAATTTCACAGACCCCACACATGAGGAATAAAAATGTAAAATCTTGTTAAACATAGTTTGTGGTAGCCTGGAGGTGACCAGCACAGCACACACATAGCGATATCTCGGCCGACAATCGTAAGTCTCTTCTCTAAACTAGATGTCCGTTGTAGTACCAAGACTGGCCTGTGAGCAGCAGCATAGTGCCACAGGGCATGTAGAGTAGGCGTAGTAAAGAATAGAAAAAATATGTTAACTGTACATTGTGGTGGCAAACTCTACTCCTTGTCATTTTTATCATGGTGGATATCCCGCTTAACACACCCCACACTGCAGGATAATCACTCAGGATAATCTTTTAAACCGTCTGATAATCAGACTATTGCCACTCTTGATTATAAGGGAGTACAAATTTTCAAACTAGGCCTGATTGTTGGTATTGGTTGGTTAACATTTAAGATTGAAATCCTTCTTATGACACCACACACTACAAGGAAATTGCATTCAATAATCTTGCCTTTGCCGGATTAAAAAAATCCTCAAATTAGACTTGATTGTTTGTACTGTATGTGTGTGTGTACCCTGTGAAAGATGGTGGCAGGAATTCCATACAGGCCCCTGGGTTTGAAAGACATTAAAGAGCCTATGGAACGGGATTAGATGTCAACTCGCTGACCCCTTGTGCAATCACGCCAGGATTTTCAAAAGGTTTGCAAAGAGAGGAGTTAATGAAGGCCCCAGGAGGGCAGCACACCCGTAATTGGATGTCCAAGTGAGTCCGTTTTTGGATGAGCTAATTGCCAGACTGACTTAAAAGTTTAGTTGGTGATCTTTGACCCTCGCCGTGACAAATCCATTCGGTCAAGCACGAAATGATAGCGATTAACCCAAAAAGCTCGAAACACATGAACAAACATCATAGCACAGCCTAGCAGCCCTTCAGGGTCTCTATCCTCCGTTCATCAACACACCTGATTCAAAAGATCAGCATCGCCGTCAGGCTTTTGAAGAGCTGATCACTTGAATCAGGTGTGTTGGAGGAGGGAAAACATGCAGGATAGGGACACTGGTGGACCGGAGTTGGTGTGCCCTGGCCTAGAGTAATGACCCAAATCTTAGTACTTAACAAGCACTCTTATTTTTCATTTGCCACTACAGTTTTATGCTAAATATAAAGTATCTGGTGCTCCTCGTGGTTTGCATACCCCGACTGGGTCCAAATTTTTGGGGTCAAAAGGACCCGATTTCCGTCCTTATTCTCAGCCTTAATTTGATTTTCTTCCTTTGATTATTTATTAGGTTTCTAATTGTTCTGTATTTTAAAATTAATATTTTTGAGCATGTTTCATGCTTCTCCTCACAAGGGTCGCGGGCAAAACAGTTTTTGAACGAAAGAAACAAACATAAGAGGATTAAATTGAGACTAAAAGTACATTTATGCAGACATGCCTTGTCTGTCAAAAGAAAGTGATATTAACACCCTGCGTGAGGTTTTCTTCCTTTTTTGCCAGAAGAATCTGCAGTGTAGACCGCAGTGTCTTGGCAGACCGACGTGCATTGTGGGAGCCAAAAAGAATCTCTTTCTCCTCAAACAGAAGCCAGTTTAATTTATTGACAGCCTCGCTTAATTTCCCTTTCAGAGGCTCCGTCAAAATATTTTGTTATGCGCCGCTCCTCTGTGTATTTTCAGCGGGGAGTCTTGCGTTTGTGCTTTTTTTTTTCTTTTCTGGGCTGGCTCCTACCTGTTTATGTGAGCTCGTTTAACACCTAAACGAGAGGCAAGAGCGGGGTGGAACAGGGCCCACTGTTTATTTGCTTCACTTGTATTGAGCTGTACTATTGTTAAGAATTGAACTGAAATTGTGCAATTTTTGTAAGCCCCGTCTAACCTGGTCAAAATGAATGTCTCAAAAATGACACTTTACACTCGTTCAGTCGAACTTCCTATAGAATAGGAATGTCCAAACTCTGTCCTCCAGGGCCACTCTCCTGCCTGTTTTATTTCTCCCTGCTGCAACACACCTGATTCAAATGCTCAGGATCGTTATCACGCTTCTTCAGAGCTTACTGTTGAGCTGATCATTTGAATCAGCGGCGTACAGCCCTCGAGGACTGTATTTGAGACAGATTCAGTGCTCCACAGACGTGTGTGGTGGATGTCAGTGAATTTCATTCATAAATATGACAACAGCGTAGGACAATCCCACATGAATCCTTGTAGAAATCAATTCATTGAATGAATTATATTCATTATCATCTTAAAAATATTTTAACAGCACCCCTGTTACTATTGGGGAGGGAGTCTCCAATTGGCCACATACTCACATGCACAGCCGACTACATCATTTTAGCAGTTTACGTGCCCATGTCACAGTGAGTCTATTTCTGTTTGTTAAAATCATGCTGCTGGTCTATAAATCTATAAATTGTCTTGGACCGAGATGTATTAGTACCCTACGAAGCATCCACACCCCTCAGGTCGACTGGGACAGGCCTAGTGTGTGTTCCCAGAAAATCTGAACCAAACAAAGTGAAGTAGCAATTACTTACTAGGCTCCCCGCCTGAGGAATAAACTCCCCAATAGCTGAGGTCCACTCAACCTGTCAGTTCATTTAAATCGGGGCCGAAAACATTATTGTTTATTGCAGCATTCACATGAATATTTCCTTTATTCCCTTGTTTTAATCATTTTAATCAACTGTAATTCATTTCGATAATTTTATTTGGATTTTTGCAATGTTAATTAGTATTTTGTTTCTCTTTCTGTGCTTTTAATGTTTTATGTAAAGCACTTTGAATTGTCTTGTACATGAAATATGCTGTACAAATAAACCTGCCTTGCCTTTCCTTCAGTTGCGTCAATGTCAAGCACTGCGTGTGCTTTGACCGCCCTGATTTAAATGGAAATGAGAGCAGGGCTTCGATTGGCGAGGAGTTGGCTCGTTCTATCCCACAACGGTGCACAAAGGCTCAAGCGCCCCATTACGCCAATTCTACCTGTGCAAAGTCTAGGAAAATACCAAAAGAAAGAAAACTCCACCGATGCGCACAGTTGGACTGCACTTTGCGCTAGACTTGCTGGGAACGAAAATAGCACCCTTTATCTACTCCAGAAAGTAGGAGTATTTTCTCAGATTTACACTTTTTAGTTGAATGGTAAATAAGTTGTCACTTGTGTAGCACTGTTCTACCTTTGGTGCTCAAAGTGCTTCACACAGTACCTACTTATGATGCAGCATCAGGAGCAGCATGGGGTTCAGTATCTTGCTCAAGGATACTTCGACACGGTCACAATGGCCGGGGATCAAACCCCTAATCTCTGGGTTGGGAGACGACGCCTCAACTACTGAGTTGAACGTCCATAATTGATGATAAGCATTAATATTCAAACTCTTTGCATAACACGGATGTGGAGGTCCTCGTGACTGGGTTTGTCTTGGCCCAAATGACTAAAATTGCCCCTGACAACAACACCCATTTTTGTTTTATCTTCCATTCAGTTGCATTTTGACTTCACTTTGCCTTGCCCTTCGCCACTTGTCACTCTGAAAATATTTCAATAGCCACTGAACCTTCTGCTCTTCCTTATCGCAGACTCGCAAGGAGGAGGTGGAGTGTTTCAGGGAGGTGGGGTTGATTAATTCATCACTGTGAGTTGTTTTTAATTACACCGTCAGGAGATCTATTAATGGACAGTGAAATCAATGACTTCATTCTATATATATATATATATATATATATATATATATATATATATATATATGTATAAATGAGTGAGGCTTCCTGCTAGCCAATGATCCCGCATCTCTGGTGGCGGAGGTGAGACAGGATTACAGATATATGAAACGACTAGCGGGCTTCTGTGGGTGGGGTGTGACACTTAATTAATCTGCTGCCTGCTCATTTATCACTTGACAACTCTTCCAATCAGACGTCATCTGACACCGCTTTAGAAAAGGACGTGAACACATCATTGAAGAAATGCACTATTTCTAGAAAGACTCCACGGAACGCCCTGAAGGTTATCACACAAACACACAAGCCGAGAGGTTACTCTGCTTTCACAAATGGTGGCCAGGGGTGTTTGTTTTCTTCACTGTAGATGAGTAGAGGCGTTTATTAGGGGTCTTTTTAACACACTCTTGCAATAATAATAAACACTATAATTGATGTAGTAATCCCCTTGCCATCGCGGGGGTTACTTTCCATTCTTCTAAACGGGTGCTTTACCCTCTTTTATTACCACTCCCAATTCAAGTTTACTGTTCAACTAAATAGAAAACAAAGAAGAGTACCGATTGTGCTTTTGAAACAACCACATCGCTTTGAATGTCCACGGCCAATCACACAATGCAAAATGCCACTACTAAGTTGCAGTGTTATAACGCTTTAAGCAACAGATATTTGAACACAAATGTGCAACATTACATTTGAATTTTTTCATTTTAGGACATCATCGTTGGTTTACTTAAAATGCTAAGATTCAGATTCCAAAGCATCATAGTAAACATTGAAGATGTGGTTAGACAGCTCCTAAAGAGCTCAGAGACGGCTTATTAAAGCACATATCCCACTGAGAGGTGAACGCTTGCGAGTGTTGGCAAAGGTAGTGAATGCGGGCCTGAGGAGGTGGGCTCGCTCAAATGGGGGGAAACCATGCAACCTTGTCAGCATGGTGAAATACAGTAATTGGTGGCCAGCTGAAGGCTCAAAGGGAGAAAAGTGCTTTCATCGCATTTGGGCCGAACCGAAAGCGCAGCAAAATATTGTAACGATGGTCTACCTGACGTCAGGTGAACATGGATATGTGCTGTGTTATCATTTTCACTACACACACACCCTTTTGAAGGCCTTTACCTTATAGCTTTGTACTCAATGGATATAGCATAAAACTCTGGACCTCATTTTATCTCCAATGTCATTCTGCAACATCCATCTTTTTTTTTGGTGGAAAAATATACTATATATCTTTTGTTTTTGTTTGTTTGGTGGATGTTCATTGTCGGGCCACGGGGGCTGATGGGGCGGGGACGTGGTGACATTTTCAATAAGAAAGATTTATGGGTGCCATCTGAAGCAGAAATGTGAGGAGGCTGTGGTTGCTGTTGAAAAGGACTACCAAGTTTTGTTTTCATTTCATTTTTAAGATCCCTATTGTGGCTAGAAAACCAACATATTAGTCAACATATAGTCACAAAAATGGGCAGAATGGCTTGTCAATGGTTTGAATGATAATAACAATAATAATAATAATAATAATAATAATAATAATAATAATAATAATGTACCACATTTATACATTATATTATTAAATTTACAAATACATACAGTACATATAGATAGATAGATAGATAGATAGATAGATAGATAGATAGATAGATAGATAGATAGATAGATAGATAGATAGATAGATAGATAGATAGATAGATAGATAGATAGATAGATAGATAGATAGATAGATAGATAGATCCGTTGTTGACAAGACGCACTAAACTAAGTAAGGATATGAGATATACTGCGGTCATAGCGAACGTGTGTTGAGCTATTCTTGTGACACAATTACATATAAAGTCAATACAGTTTGCGTAGACAGAGACGAATCTGAACAGCACACACTCCAGGTAAAAGTGGACAAACAATGTAGGACAAAATAATCATTGTGGCCTGTGACTTGTTTACAGCTGTGAAACCAAGATAGCAATAGTTTGAGCAAAAGTCCCGGTCAGCTGAATGACTGGCAATGTTCAAGCATTTTTTTTCCCATTAATGTCAGAGAAGGAGATGTTGTAAACATATAAACATTACATGTTATAGTTAATATTTAGCAACCTTTATTTGAATTGATTGATTTTGGGAGGGTTTAAATGATTCTTTATTCTAATGCCTTTTCGCTATGGCGGGGGTAAATATACAAGTTGTTTAACCCATTAAGGCCTAAAGCGCCTGGCTAAACATCTCTCTAAAGCCTAAGGTCGAGTTTGGAATCACCCTCTGAGCAGATAGCAGATTATTATTATTATTATTCCAAAGGAATTTGAGACCTTAGACGTGACTTTCACATAGGCCTGAGTTTATTATTATTTTGTGTTTCAATAAAAAATGTAAAAATAAAGGGTCAGTGGAAGAGAAGCACTAGTTTTAATAATAAAAAAAAAAAATCAAGTGGTAATTACCATCATCTATTCTGTTACAAAGCCATTGCAGATATAGTCATTGTCTACAAACATATCTTAACGTTATATTGCGTTCGACTGGTTCAAAGTCCACAAGCGCGCCGTCTTTTTCACTGCCGTCACTTATTGTAGAGCTCCCGCAGTCGTCTGCTTCCACCAAGAATTTGATTAAAACAAAGAAAATGACATACGCTATCGCGGCTATAAGATGCAACAGCGGTCCTGGGTTTAGTGGTAGAAACGCTGTTATGCACTCTCCACCTTAATGGATTAAATACAGATACAGTATTGCTCCATCTTCTGGCTAAATCATTGATTGAATATCATTTTTTCACACTCACTGATCATCGATTACCGATCGCCTCCAAAAACCCTGATCACATAAAGTATATGGCATCGACAGAAGTGTCAGTCTTTATGGCACAAATGGATCAGCATTTCAGGAAGAATGTCAGAGGGCCTCATGTCAACAACAAAAAAAAAGAAGCTGTGAGATGCTGTGACGTTTGGCCTATGATGGCCTCCTGAGCCATGAAATGGATGAGAGGATGCGGAGGAAGGCTATGTTGTACTCATTTAATTTTACCTTACATCACACCACAGTCAACACTGTCCAAGCACATCGAAGCCGATTTCCACTTATTTCCCGATCCCCTCCTCTATCCCTTTTAACCACACTTAACACTCTTTTCCACTTAGCCATTGGGCAGCCTCATGAGAGCCAGTCGTGCACATATGTTGGAGACGGGGGGTGGGGCTGGGAGGGCATTTAGTGGGAGTGGACGGTGAGGGTATGCGGGCTATTAAACACAAAATTGGGAGTCCACTCTGCTTCAGAGCTGCGCACACTAATTCCTCCGACCTCTACTCTGCAAAGGCTTTAGCTAAAAGTGCCATCTAGCCACCACTTTATGTGTTATTTTTAATGTAAGCCGCAGGGCTAAACACGCCACAAGGACATACAAACAGGACATCGGGTCATGAATGTTTGCCCCAAAAGATGAGTATTAGGGACGAAAGGAGGATTAATCAATGCAATTTGCACAGGTTTTACAGGGAGATGGTGAATGGCATAAACAGGAGCACCATATCATGCAATATCTCACAAAAGTGACCACACCTCTCACATTTTTGTAAATATTTCATCATATCTTTTTGTATGATAACACAGAAGAAATGACACTTTGCGATATTGTCTGGCAGTCAGTGTACAGCTGATAACAGTATTAACCTAAATGTACGGTACTGTCACCTGAAAATACCTCAATATGTAGCTATTAATGTTGAACACAGGGGCACCCATTAAGTAGATGGTGAGCTACCAGTAGCAAAGGTTATGTTTCGCTATATGTTAATAGCTCTAATTCCATTAAATCAAGCACTATTGATATAGCTGTCTGTCAACGGCAGTGAATGAGTTAAGAAAAGTGCCCTGGGCATTCTGTCCCATTTTGTGGGCTATTGGATGGAGGACGGAGGATGAGAACTGTTTTCAAAAGGACGGACTAAGCAAGGATGGAGGGAGGTCTTCATCCGTCCCTCTATCATACCTAGTACCTGGAGAAAATCCACACAGGCACGGGGAGAACATGCAAACTCCACACAGGGAGGCCGGAGCCAGGATCGAACCCACGACCTCTGAATTGTGAGGCGGACGTGCTAACCCCCCAATTAGACATCCATTCATTATCGATACCGCTTCTCCTCACAAGGGTCGCGGGGCGTGCTGGAGCCTATCCCAGCTGTCTTTGGGCAGTAGGCGGAGGACACCCTGAATTGGTTACCAGCCAATCGCAGGGCACACAGAGACAAGCATCCGCACTCACAATCACACCTAGGGGCAATTTAGAGAGTCCAATCAACTTACCATGCATGTTTCTATCCTTTATTAAAGGATAGAACATTTATATAATCTAATAGGTCTTCTCTTAACTTAACCTAGCACTTGTTTGCCAAAAAAAAGCTATCATATATTCATGAGGCTACCTGTCTTGTCTCTCTGTACACACACACACACATACACACACACACACCCACGCATTGACGTGCACATGCACACACAAATTCACTGTAATGATGATAATAATGTGTTGGTGTTGAGTAGAAGGTAAGAAATGTGTCACATAAAGCATGGTACACTTACACATTCACTCTATATGACGGAACTGAGATCACACACCGCTGGTGCTCGCTGCCCGGAGCTCCAAAGCAGAGGTGGGAAGGGGTGAGATGGATCAAATCATTTTTTAAGCAGAAAGGGCTACGCTGTATTTTTGTTATTATGTTAAATATTACTTTTCAACTTTGTACTGTATTGTTTTACAATTTTCTAGCTTGTTAAAAACAACACACAATTTTTTTTAAAAATACTATAATCTCAAAATTTTGGCTGCGCTATCATTCTCTCAGCACCTCTAAAAATGGCTAGCCACGCCTATGGATGATACATTCCCCAGAAAATCCATAAATTGGTAAATTTGCGAATGTCAAACCATGGGGGTTCACCATATATGAAAACAATTTTGCACATTAACCTGGATACGGTCATCAAGGAATTATGCAATTCTGACTGCTTTCACACAGAGACCCCAAAAAGATGAATAAATGAATAGACATGCCAGTACCGTTTACACACCATGTATACTATTTGTAGCTGTAGCTAAAAAAAAAAATCATCCACTAATTAGCACTTCTCTGACATGAATAATACATGACGGTGAAAATGACAGCTGATGGCAAGTCAATGGAGGGGAGGTTGCTTTTTATTTTGTTTTTTTAATCGCCTGAATGATAGACATTTTTCTGAGAACTTGATTCCTGGCTGTGAGATGAAGCCATACTAGCCTACCGGTAGTCTTTTATTGAGGTCTTTGGATGGATAAAAATAGATTATTCTATTTATAACTATAATTAAAACACACATAGCATAAAAAGTCTCATCGTGTTCCAGGCATGCTTTGCAGTAGCATCCTTCCAGAAGATACCTTCTTTATAGTCCACCTTTGGCCCAAAAAGGAATAAGTTTCTTGATAAATGATTAAAATTACTGCCTTTTGATTAGACATTTTGCTGTGCTGTTATAATGACAATTAATCATATAACACAAAGTGCATTGTGTTGACTGCATAGCAAGATCAGCGGACAGCAGCATGTATATACTTGCCAACACAGGGTAGCAAACTGATGTTAGCTCATTTAAAATAGGCTGTGGCCGAGGATTAGAATGTATTGCAATGCCCCCACAAGTCTTCAAAGATGGACGCAGCCAAATTCTGTTTTGGTTGCGTTTAGAAATTCGGACATCTCAACACACAAACACAGCTTGCCTATATATGTCACAAGCCCTTAACAGCAACACTTAAAGAAACACTGTGTCATATGTCCGTTTTTGTTGATTATGGTGGCGCCATGTGGACAAAAGCGGTAGTGTTTTGACAAAAATCAACCACCATCAACTATCCTTATAGCGAAAGGGGGAAGTGAGTATGCCGTAAAGAAATTCGGGACATTTGTGTTTTTTTTGTGTGCCATGGTTGATCCCACCCCCAAGTTGCTTTGTGCCAGTAAAAACGATACAGACCCCCTCAGGGCATGAAGTCCCATTCAACTACTGTACTCGTAAGTCAATGTTTCATCAAAAGAGTTGTGAAATGTTTTTATTAAGATCGATTTCTTGCACAGTGCTGCTTTAAAGCGTAAGTCAACCCAAACATATTTTCTTCAAGAATATGTTCCCAGCAGGCGCACCAATCACAGCTGACCTGTTTTCTGAATCTGAGCCATGACTGGTCGTTGTGTGCAGTTGTGATGTCATTTTCAGTCGACAGAAGACAGAATGGCCGCCCCCGGAGATGGCTAAAAACGAGTTCATTTTGCTGCTTAACTTATATTCCACAAATGCAAAATTAATCAGAATGCCTTGTTTCAACTAGTGGGCCTGTTGAGAACATCCATCCATCCATTATCGATACCGCTTATCCTCACAAGGGTCGCGGGGAGTGCTGGAGCCTATCCCAGCTGTCTTCGGGCAGTAGGCGGGGGACACCCTGAATTGGTTGCCAGCCAATCGCAGGGCACACAGAGACAAACATCCGCACTCACAATCACACCTAGGGGCAATTTAGAGAGTCCAATCAATTTACCATGAATGTTTTTGGAATGTGGGAGGAAACCGGAGTACCCGGAGAAAACCCACGCAGGCACGGGGAGAACATGCAAACTCCACACAGGGAGGCCGGAACCGGGATCGAACCCACCACCTCTGAACTGCGAGGCGGACGTGCTAACCAGTCGATCACCGTGCCCCTGTTGGGAAAATATTCTTTAAAAAAGATATCTTTTGGTTGACTTCCGCTTTAACAATGAAAGACATAACCTACCTAGGTCATTAGAATACATTAATTTAGAGAGCTAAAAAATGATGACAGTCCTAATAATGATTTTTTTTCCCATTCCAAGTACATAACACATTTTGAATGTGTAGATACGAGAGATTAAGGTTAAATAAAAACAAAATTAAAAATCAATTCAAGTTTAGTTTTGGTGCCTAAGAAAAGTGATATATGTTTACAAGTACTTCTTTTACTATTTATAGGTAGTTTCATAGTACTAGTGCAACTCAGCGTGCATAGTAGTTTTTGTGCAGTTCGTGCTGCAGGATGGTGGATTGTAGGAGTTAAGATCGCTAAATCAGAGGGTACTAAAGTGTTTACGAGGTCCTCTTCAGAAGTTTAAAGTTGATTTGTGGCGTTGTATCACGCCAGACAGGGAGTGTTCTGCTACGCAATGAGAGTTGTTGTATTTGTTTCGATGTAGAAGTATTCTGTAGTATTTGTTCATATTATCCACGCTGTCTTTGGTGCTATTCAGGACACTGCAGGTCATTGCAACTAATGTGCCTTATTTTTACAATGCGGAAGCGACTGGCAGTAAGGAGACAGACGATGGCAGCACGTATTCTCTGCTGTCCTGAGAGACTGCTATGTCTTTTATTTTAAAGGGGAAGTCAGGGCAAACATTTTTTTTGTTCTATGCAAGCCCACTAGTTGAAACAGCGCATTTTGATAAATATTGCGTTCGTGGAATAAGTGTTAATCCACTCGTTTTCAGCCATCTCTGGGTTCGGCCATTTTGTCTTCTGTCGACTGAAAATGACATCACAACTCCTCACAACGACCAATCATGACTGACCTGTTTTCTGAATCTGAGCCGTGATTGGCTCGACAAAAAACGAGTACATTTTGTTGCTTAATTTATATTCCACAAACGCAAAATTAATCAGAATGCAGAATGAATGAGAATGAATGAATCAGAATGAATGTTTCAACTAGTGGGCCTGCTGGGAACATATTCTTGAAAAACATATGTTTGGGTTGACTTCCGCTTTAAGGTTGTCGGTGCGTATAATTTACTTTTATGTAACAACTTTATTGTTTAATTGTGTTGTATATTAGCCGTCAGCAACTAGCAAACTGGCTGTAGTTTGTAGTTTGTTACCCACGTACTAGCGAATCATTAAGATGGCGTCTAGGATGCTTATTGCATTGTTTACACAGCACAATATATTATGCAGTTTTATCCATGCATTTTGTAATGATATTTTATGTCTGCTTTACACAGTTTTACCCTTATGAGTATCAGTAAACCTACTTTGACACATCCACATCTGCAGAGTCACTGATAAGAAAAGTGTTCCTAGTCATAACAACCAAATGGTACAAAAAATGTGTGCGCGTGCGTGTGCATTGAGTGTATATTTATTTTTTATTTTTTTATAATACAATTGGGTGACCAAATTATTGGAAACACCATTCCAAAGAGGTGCCAATTTATAATGAATCTCTGCTGCTTCTATAACGGCAGACATATGAGACTGACCAAAGATGACCTTGGCATAATAAGCAAATGGTGTTGCTATTTTGACTGACACGTGACTGCTGCTTCATCACTCATTTTTGTTCCACTGCAAGATTATGAGGCTTGTTACTGTGCAAGCTGATGCTTGATTATCAGCCTGAATGCTAAACGCATTGTGTAAGCTTGCTTAGCATAATCTCGCAGGCGCAAGCATATGCGCTGCTAACGACCGCTCACGCGCACTCACCCGCACACGCACGCACATACACACACACACGCACTGCTAACAGATGCTAAACCTCCAGCTGATCCAGGAGCTTACTCACCAATTAGAGTTTTTGTCTCTTGTTTACTTGGACTCAGCTTGACATGTCCCCTTTCTCAATGTGTTACTTCATCAGTTTGACGTGTTGTATTCGAGTCTCTCATTGCTGCCTGTCTGTTTGCTATCGCCTTGCATACAGGTGTGCGTGCAGCTCACCAAAATAAGCCTCTTCCCATTCTGGGGCACTGATAAGAAAGAGAGAGGGCTTCTCACCATGCAGAAGCATAATCCTGGATCAAGTACAGTACAATGGGAATTTAAGTGGATATGTTTGACAATAAGATTTGTGGTACTCCATAACAAATCTTAAAGGGCCACAAAGAATTTTTCAATGGGTCAAAGGTCAATTTGCTGAGGTTGGTTAGGTCGCTTGCGATAATATTGTTATATCCAAACCAAAATGGTTTCTTGATCCTGTGAGGTAAATTACCTCATTCAGCAGCCCTCACTATGATCCAATACAGTTTTAGTCCACGGCAAACTACAACATAATAAACACATGTGCATATAAACTATTTGCCTATCAAAAGTTCATCGGACCCACTCACTAACTTCACTATAATTATTCTCTATTTCTTTTTCCTCTGATATTACGCTAAATCCCAATACCTACATTAAGTGGATTTTTTTTTTTTTGCAATAGGACGAATGCCAAACTTATGATTGCATAACAACAATATCAACTCACTGTGATGCAAGTGGAGAGCAATTAAATCGAGAACTAATTGAATTTCATACAGTCTAAAAAAACTGAAGGCCCAAGGCTAAGATGCATTAAAAAAAACAGCACACATTTAAAAATGTTTTATCATTTAAATGAAAAGTGTAACCTAAATGCATAAACAACAAAGTGAAGTGGTACTTTGGCTAAAGTGTCTGCACAATGTGGGCTGAAAGTGTGTCACTTTTGACACGCTGGCATCTGGTGTGCAATGACGAGGATGAGGATGATGAGGAGGCGGAGGGTGACATCTTTCTCACACATCTGCCTCGTTGTGTCTTTATCACGGCGACACATGCACGACACAGGCAGCACGTAATCCGGTGTTGAGAATGACCACATTGGATTTGGGAGGTGGGGTGGGGACAGCTGCCCTGATGAAGTCAGCCATCTTAACTTTCAAAACGATGATAACTGCTTATTCTATACGAGTACAGCCTCTTTTTGCTCTGAAAGGTTCATCGGGCTCCATCGTAAAATGTGTCGTGT
The DNA here is from genome assembly GCF_054856515.1 of Filicampus tigris. NCBI lineage: Eukaryota > Metazoa > Chordata > Actinopteri > Syngnathiformes > Syngnathidae > Filicampus > Filicampus tigris. The sequence goes on along the minus strand of NC_141225.1, from coordinate 5,385,511 downwards.
GTCATCTTCCAAACCGCTTATCCTGTACAGGGTCGCAGGGAGGTGCTGGAGCCTATTCCAGCTGACAATGGGCGAAAGGCAGACTACACCCTGAACTGGTCGCCAGCCAGTCGCAGGGCATACACACAGACGCCGCCACTGAGCGGAAACCGATCCCACGCTGCCCGCACACAACGCAGCCGTGTGTACCACTGCACCATCAGTGACTCAGCATAAAATGGGTTTTTTTGTTGTTGTTTTTAAATTACATTGCCAGTCATTCCCATTGGTATATTTGAATGAAAAACGAGGGATTGACAGCAGATTCACGGAGGACTCTAATAATATACCGGTAATAAAAAAAAGCTATGGATAATCGTCTTTCATATAAAATTGCAGATGAAGCTAAAATGCACTGTAACCTTTACAGCTGAACCAAATTTGACTTTGTCCAAGTGTTTAATGTTGCAGTCCTTTTTGCACAACTTGCCGTTCTCTAACAAAGAGCCGGATAACAAATTTCCCAACAAGTGTTTGATCCACTTCTTTGCCCTTCTAAGACGCTTCCAGTCTCTCTTTTGCAACCTGCTGACTCTGGAAGATCAGTGGCCACTTCCCATTGAGAACAACCTGTTTGAAGCCTGACAATGGCGAGGTACTGTTGATCAATTGTTAGGTCTCACCTTGGTCTCATGATGTCCAAAAGTGAACAACATGATGAAGAAGGCTGATTAAATGCCATTTCTAATTGAACTAGGAGATTTTTTGGTCGACTTATGTGTTCATATCATCCAGGTGACTAAGGTCCAGAGTGACACAGGCAAAATTACATTCATTGGAATTGGGTTGCACAGTATACCGGTCCTACACAACTGAAATGATAAAACATAATTTTATTCCCCTTACTTCTGGGCACTTTGGCAGATAGAAAAAAATCCTGTATATCCCCCCCCCCAAAAAAAAACACATCTGTACTCGCTCCCAGCTGTTTATCAATCACTTCTGAAAATTACACTGTATAGTCGTTTCCCGGTATATCACGGTTTGCACACCACGGTCCCCCTACACAGCTGTTTTTTTTTTGTAAGTCTTATTACAGTTCTTACTCCTTTTTTTTACACTGCCGTTCTTCCATCTGTAGGTGTAGTTCCACTTTTGACCACTAGATGGTGACACACTATTCCGTTAGATGCTGCGTTATTTGATTATAGAAGACGTATGAAAAAAGAAAATAGTTCAGAGTTCAGTTCAGCCTCATATTTTGCTGAAGAATTGAGAGAATATTGAATCCCACAACGCTTTCCAATCCTGCTTTTTATGCCCACAGAAAATGGCAGATATAGGTTCATTTTAGAATACACATCTTTGGGGATGATTCTTGATGTATATTGGGAGATAATAAGTTTGAAGTTGGTTAGTTTGGAAAACGTGGTTGTGTAAAATTCCGAATTTCAGAATTCGATTCATTGGACACATTTAAATTTGAATTCACCCCAGGATGTGGAATTGAATTTCAATTTAAATTACACGAAGTCGAATTGAATTTAATGCAATTAAGAGAAACTCATTCTCATCACATATCAGGTGTGCTCCAAGCAAAATGTTAATGAAACTTCAATGATGCTAACATGCATGTGGGAGGAAGCCATAGAACCTGGAGAAAAATCCACAAGCAAAAGTAGAACATGCAAACTTCAAACAGGGAAGCCATAGCTGAGATTTAACTCCGAATCTCAAAACTGTGAGGCAGACATGCTAACCACCAGGACACAGTGCTGCACCTCTGTAATGCATTCACTGGAAGCTCATCGTTAATAGATGGGCGCAGAACTTCTCTGTGGGGTAGGCCTGCTACCCACACTGCGCAGCATGTGGTGCCACTGTATTATGAAAAAAATAATAATAATTTTTAAAAAAAGAAAAAAATAAAGAGTTTTAACCTAAAACAAAATGCTACGAGGGATTTCAGTATATTTAGCAGATGAGTGTCGGGCTTGGAAACTTGATCTGGGACTAACCTGCAGGAGGAAGTAAGTGACATTTAATCAAACCGCTAAAAAAGACCAAAACCTCGAGAAACTGAAAATCAACAGCGTGTTGTATCTTTTTACTATGCCGTTTTCTTTTTTTAAATTTTTTTTTTTATGGTCCTTGTGGCAATTGGGCATCCAGCAGTTTGTCTTGCTTCAAGCCAGCATCTAAGCAAGCTTCCAATCAGCAACCAGCGGCGTACGATTTACCTCCTGCCAAGTTAATACGCTGATTGGCCTGAAACATTGTCATTTCGCCGTGTGCATCTGGTATTTTAGCTTCACAAACATGTTCTTCAGAACGCCATTAAAAAAAGGAATAGCATACATGCAAATAGTTCCTCATTATGACGATTAAAGAAGCAACTGGATGCAAATCAGTCGGTGCGCAAATACAATTTGTGAGAAGTCATTTGTCACGTTTTATGCAAACATCAAAGCAGCGTGGAAGAGCAGAAGTCTATCTTTAATTCACAGCCGTAAATGTGGATGGAGAAACTGGCTCCAGCATGTCAGGGAAGAGTAAACGCACTCGGGGCAGAGGCCAGGCATGCAGAGGGTGGGAGGGGGTCTCATGCGGTTCCCATGGATAAAACTGAAGGAGCGAGGATGAGGAGGGAGCCTGGGAGATGAAGCAGAAAATGAGGAATTAAACAGAGCCCAGAAGAAAGTCACGGCAAGGAAGTCATGAGTCGATGCCAGGGATTAAAAAGGACTCTGTTGGGGATGAAGTCTGAATAAACATGATAGTCTGATGTATTTCCCCAAAAAATAATGCAAATGGGTAAAGAGTGGCTTACTATTCACTTCGACAGGGACCAAGATGGTATAGTAGAGTGAAGAGTATCTAGAAATCGTGCACACTTGTGGAATTCAGAATATCAACATGAGTGATGTTGCCAAATTAGTAAAACTTTTTTGTGATGCCACCACAGAGACAACCTTCAAAATCTAATTTATTAAAAAAAATAAATAAAAAAAAATTAAAAAAAACAGACCCTGACACTTGTTTCGATAACCAACAGGAAATTGGATCAACATGTCTACCATAACAGGGCGCACCAAAAAGTTTCAAGGACCCACGTTCAAAATTGAGCTGGAAGTCGACCATTTTGAAACATGCATTTTCTGCAAATTCCAGGGCTCGTACTGGAACAAACTCTGACTAGAGAAGTGGCCCAGACGAGCCCCAATCAGAAGCGGGTATACTAGACAGATGTGCAACACTAAATTGACTGACGAACAAAAGGAAGCAGTGGTAAATAAAATGTTCGTTGAGTTTCTCTAAAAGTGGGTTCCCCGACGCCAAAGAAGTATTTTTTTTATCATCTGTAGTGGTTATGCAATATAGGTTTTTGTCAGAGTTCGTTCAAGGTTGCAAAAGGTTGCAAAAAAGATGTTCGCCAGACATTCGCAAACAGTTTTAATGGTTGCAAACAATTTTTCTTGTCATCAAATTTTGAATATGTCCAAAATGTCTTTTCTTTTCTGGCTACTTGCGCGAACACTCACAATCATTCTCTGCCTCAATGAAATGTTGGACTATATTTCATGTTTTAAATGTATTTTAATGTGTTTTTTTATTTAATCTGGTTTCTTCTTTCACATACCACTAGTGGTACCCATACCACAATTTGAGAATCACTGCCCTCATACAAGCACAGGAATTCACCCAAATTGGAAGCAGATATCCGAGACATATAGACGTCCATCATCCATTTCGGATGTTCCATGAAAAATGTTAAGTGACTGCTCACATATTTTATCATCAAAATTAAAATATTCAGATGTCGGACTGTGTCAACATGGGCCGTAAAAATTCGCTTTTCACTAACGCTTCCACTGAGAGTCAAAGCCGCTAAGGAAGTCCAGCAAGGCGGACACCGAGAAGTGAGATAATAAACGGAGAAAGATGCTACATCCTGGTTTGTAGTGACAAGAAAGAACGGCACGAGCTCAATTACCCATATTTCTCCTACTTCCTGCATCCACCTGCAATTTGGCAGTGCCAACATATCGCCAGCCGACTAACGAATGTTTGTTTGGGCTGCTGTTTTCTCACATTCCAAACAACGTTTTTTTTTGTAATTATCATGCGCACGGATGCCAAGCTGCGCAGACTGTAAACATTTGATTGCAATTAATTGAGCAGTTGGGAAGTGCAGGACACGCATATGCACGCACACACATAGAGGAAATTAAGTATTGTCAGCAAACTCTTCACTTTCCCCTCAGAGCGATGATATCAATGCACTGCTAATAATAACATTTCAACACACTTTCTCAGGGCTGTAGTGCAAGCAAGTAAACAGCACGGGGAAATCTCCTGTATTCCAAGTTCTGATCAATAAAACCTTCTTTTTTAAAAATACTTTCAGAAAATGAATGAGGAGGCTGCATGGCCAGAGCTCATGTGTGCGCTGAGAGAGTTATTCCTGTGAGGGCAGGAGGTAGGATACAGCAACCACAAGCGACACACACTCATTATTTTTAGTCCTGTTTGCTCTAGGTTCAGCTCCGAAATGCCCTCTTCTTCCTTCTCCTCCCCTTCTTATCTTCTTCTTCCCAAGAATAAATAGAATCAGTGGCAGAATAAGAAATGAAACAGACCTTAAGAAGAGAACGTACACATAGGAAAACCCATCATAAACAAATATGATCGACGATCACTTGGTTCGAATGAGTGCTAAAATGCTCACAAAGTGCAGGAAATGGCAGTCGCCCATTAAAAGGATTTCCACATTGAAACTACGTTCAAGTCTGAGGCCTCCATTAGAATTGTTGTTTTGGTAACGCTTTAATGGCGAATGAAAACAATCACAACAACGAATGTATTTTATATCAGAATTTTTAAAACATAAAACAATGGTGACACAATTAGTATCTACAAAGTTGATCCCACACGATTAAGAAATGAATGTGTGTATACATATATATATATATGTATATATATATATATATATATATATATATATATATATATATATATATATATATATATATATATATATATATATATATATATATATATATATATAGAGAGAGAGAGAGAGAGAGAGAGAGAGAGAGAGAGAGGGACGGCACGGTGGTCGACTGGTTAAACATGCATGGTAAGTTGATTGGACTGTCTAAATTGCCCCTAGGTGTGATTGTGAGTGCGGATGTTTGTCTCTGTGTGCCCTGCGATTGGCTGGCAACCAATTCAGGGTGTCCCCCGCCTACTGCCCAAAGTCAGCTGGGATAGGCTCCAGCACGCCCCGCGACCCTTGTGAGGATAAGCGGTACAGATAATGGATGGATGGATAGAGAGAGAGAGAGAGAGAGAGAGAGAGAGAGAGAGAGAGAGAGAGAGATTGGTTGTGTAACGGTGCACATGGGTGTATTAATACGTTTTGGTATGGCATGTTCGGTTCGGTCCACTTGCGTTCGGTTCGGTCCACTTATTAGCGCGAGTTTACGCACGGGCGAAACTGACTGTTGCACACGGGAGAGGCACAAAAGAGAGAGCCAGAAAAGAGCCAGAGCTCGAAGGTCCGCCCGTACACTGCGGTCTCCTATTTGGGAACATTCTGGCTTTCCTGTTAAAATCGCAGATGGGGAAAGGTACGTGGAGGAGTCCCAAAGTTGTGTCGACATTGTTACATGAGATTGGCGGCTATGTTGCAGATAGCATGTCTAACATGCACGGCATGATCCGACTGTGAATGTTTCTTAGACAAGGGAGCAAAAACGTCAAACTCAAACAGCGAGATTTATCATATCGTGGCGCTTTCCAGGAACACGCCGTCAGACGTAGTTTAATTATCACATTTTTATTAATCCAAGTACAACAGCTCGCGCTCTTCTTTCTCCGCTGCTCCACTTGCTTGCGGTACGACACATTCATGAAGCTCGGAAACATAACTCAGCAACACACAAATCCGACCACAACACAGATAACCCAATTCGTTACAATATGCTCTTCATCATTCAAAGATTTCAATTGCTAAAAAATGTATACAGTTTCATAAAGACTTTTTAAAGTTACTGTATTTTCATTTTAAAAAGTTTTAATATAATTAGCAATAATTGTAACTGTTATTGTATGTATTTTTTTCATCACAAAAAGTGTATATATGTACTGTAATGACAACTTGTCTTTAACTTGAATACTTAGGTGTGTCATAGTCATAGGCTGTTGCTGCTGAGTATTTAAAGATTTCAGTGTCTTAATAATTTACTATTATAATTAATTATTACTATTAATATTTATTAAGAGATCTTTGGGGGGGGATTTTCGCGACAAGTATTCACAATAATGGGAAACAAGATAAATGTTAGGAAAAATATTTTTAAATTCATTTTTACTTCATTTTTTTCAATCATGAAACTAAAGTTTATCTAATTATTAATTAATGAAACAAAAAAAATGTATGATTGAATTACTGTACAAAATATCCAAGTACAGTGTAATGTTGAAAAAAATGTACGATTAATAATGCTGTGATTATGTTTGTAGTGACATTTTAGTTCATTGTCATGTAAGCGCAACAAGAAGTTTCATGCTAACTTCTGTCAGTGCTGTTGGAGTCTTCAGAAAGTTCTGATGGTGGCGCTCCGGGACACAAACTGATTTAGCATGTGAAAGTGAGGCGAGGCGAGCCAGAGAGCACGCGTATGATCTATCATGCTGGGCCACCTGCTTTCCCCAAAAGAAGAACACTCAAATGCCACACAGCTGCTGTGCTCAGCCAAGCATGAAAAACAACACTACAGCACAAAAGACAACTTCCACTGCCTCTATAAATGTGTCATATACAGTATTTGTGCAAACACATATAGTGCATTTTTAGACAATAGGTTCTTCTCATTATAGGTTTGAAAATTGATTTAAGTAACAACCAGTAGAATAACCAAAAAAGATACTGGTAGACATTCTAATAAGGATCAAATGGTCTTCAAAATTAGTAGAATGCTTACAAAAAAAAAAAAAAAAACATCTGTAGATAAATGGTCAGGGCATCATGTGCTGGGAAAGTTTAAGCTACCAGTTTAACATCTGACGGCTTCTGTACACGCATATTGATTTTCAGAGGTGGGCCTTCCACCAGACTGGTGGACTGGTCTGTAATTCCATCACTGATGGATGCCCGTTTTGCTGACAATTGACTGTTATGCATTATAGAATCCTGAGGTAAATGCAAATGAAGCATTAATTAATGTGAACGACAGTTTATCAACTACAATTAGAGGTACCACGACAAAATAATTCTTCACACGTGTGGTGTAAACATAAAATAAGTACTGATACCATACTGTAAAGCAGGGGTGGCCAAGTCCGGTCCTCAAGAGCCACAATCCAGCCTGTTTTAGATTTATCCCTACTGCAACACACCTAATTCAAATCATCAGGCTCATTATCAGGCTTTTGCAAATCTTGCTGATGAGCTGATCATTTGAAACAGGTGTGTTACCATGGGGATAAACCTAAAACAGGCTGGATTGTGGCTCTTGAGGAGCGGATTTGGCCACCCATGCTGTAAAGGCACAAACTCAAGTGCGGATTACAACAATAATGTAAACAAATCAGTAATTTTGACACTTCTTACATATCACTTAGTTTCATAAAACATGGTGTAAACGAGGACTGCACCTCTTAATCACTCAATTTCTAATATAGACTGAAAAATAATAATCCAGTGGTTATACCACTTCCAACACGTCACTTCATTTCATGAAACGTGATATGTAAATATGGACTGCACTTCTTAAATCAATCACTCAACAACATACAGAGGAATAAATAAAACATACATGTATAAAATTAAAGCTTACCCGATCTCCGTTTAGTAACATCACACATGCCACCCAGTAGGAAACATAAGATACTGTCTAATTGTGACGCCAGCGGGCATGACTACTTGGCTCAACAGCTTTTCGTCTGTCTTTTGGTTCGAAATATACGGCCGAATCCATCCTCTTTATATTTGACCGCTTGACAAATTTGCACTGATGCGTTTTTATTTGTCGTGGCTCAAAGAGTCGCACACTCGCGTTTGTGTATGTTGCTCAAACTTCGACCACTCGCAAATCGAAGTCAACGGCGGCACGCATCGACCCCATGACAGACACTTCACACACGCGCTCCGACGGCAGCCAAAACATCACGAAATAGACAACACACGTACGGTGAGGGTTCCACTCCTTCTTGTAATCGCAGCCGTTTTGTGCACCCCGAGTCATGTCCTTCACCGCCATCTTCCTCACCTCGTCCGGAACCACCAGTTTTGTGTAGTCCATGTTTCCCGGTATCTGCTGTCTTGGCCCCTTGTGTTCCCGGTTCTCCCCAACCTCTATGGCGGCAGGCTGATGGGGTTCTGCCCCTTAATCTGCCGGTTCCGTGTCAGCTGCAGTCCCCTTCTGCGCTGGCTCCTTGTCTGGGGGGCAGCCCCCCGCGCCAGCTCCTTAGCAGCTTTAAGTCCCCATTCCTGCGCCGGCTGCAGCCCCCCACACTGGCTACTTGTGAGCTGCAGCCTCCCGCGATGGCTCCTCACCAGCTGCAGCCTCCCACGACAGCTCCTCGCCAGATGCAGCCCCCTTGCCGGCTCCTTGCCAGCTGCAGCCCCCTGCACTGGCTCCTCGGCAGCTGCAGCACCCTGCACCAGCTGCAGCCCCCTCGCCAGCTGTAGCCTCCTGCGCTGGCTCCTCGCCAGCTGCAGACCCCTGCACTGGCACCTCGCCAGCTGCAGCACCCTGCACCAGCTGCAGCCCCCTCGCCAGCTGTAGCCTCCTGCGCCGGCTCCTCGCCAGCTGCAGACCCCTGCACCGGCTCCTCGCCAGCTGCAGCACCCTGCACCAGCTGCAGCCCCCTCGCCAGCTGTAGCCTCCTGCTCCGGCTCCTCGTCAGCTGCAGCCCCTGCGCTAGTTCCTCCCCAGCTGCAGCCCCCCACACTGGCTCCTTGTGAGCTGCGGCCTCCCGCGTTGGCTCCTCACCAGCTGCAGCCTCCCACGCCGGCTCCTCGCCAAATGCAGCCCCCTTGCCGGCTCCTTGCCAGCTGCAGCCCCCTGCGCCGGCTCCTCGCCAGCTGCAGCACCCTGCACCAGCTGCAGCCCCCTCGCCAGCTGTAGCCTCCTGCTCCGGCTCCTCGTCAGCTGCAGCCCCTGCGCTGGTTCCTCCCCAGCTGCAGCCCCCTGAGCCGGCTCCTCGCCAGCTGCAGCCCCCCGAGTCTGCTCATCACCAGCTACAGCGATCTGCAGCCCCCTCCGGCGGCTCCTCGCCAGCTGCAGCACCCTGCACCAGCTGCAGCCCCCTCGGCAGCTGTAGCCTCCTGCGCCGGCTCCTCATCAGCTGCAGCCCCTGAGTTGGCTCCTCGCCAGTTGCAGCCCCCCGAGCCTTCTCATCATCAGCTAGCTGCAGCCGCTGCGCCGGCCCCTCGCCAGATCCTCACCAGATGCAGCACCCTGCACCAGCTGCAGCCCTCTCGCCAGTTGTAGCCTCCTGCGCCGGCTCCTCACCAGCTGCAGCCCCTGAGTTGGCTCCTCGCCAGTTGCAGCCCCCCGAGCCTTCTCATCATCAGCTAGCTGCAGCCCCTGCGCCGGCCCCTCGCCAGATCCTCACCAGATGCAGCCCACTGGGCCAACTCCTCGGCAGATGCAGCCCCCTGCGCTGACTTCTGCAGCCATCTGTTCCTGTCCCGGTGGCGTGTGCCCTGCGGCCGCCGTCGTCTCCCATCTGGCCCCCGGGATGGCCACCCGACGGGATCCATCAGCATCCGCTAATCTGGCCTCCGAGACCGCCGCCCGATTGGCCCCTTCGGGAGCCGCTTGTCGGGACGACCGCCCGACGGCCCTTGCTTATCGGGCTGCAATCCCGCCTCCGGGGCCCCTAGCGCCCACCCTGTCTCTTGTTTTTTGGGGGGATGTCTGGGATCTCTCACTTGAGGTGGGGGGTACTGTCATATTCTGTCTTGTTGGTTTTTTCTTAGTTTCATGTTTTTTTTTCTCACAGCTCCTATCTTTCTCGTTATGATTATTATGTGTTATGTCCTTCCACTCCCTAGTGTTAACCACTCAGCTCCCTCCTACCTTTCCTGTGTTGTCAAGGTGTTTCTCCTTGAGTATGTCTGTATTTAGTTCCCTGCTTTACTTTCAGTTCTTGTTGGGTCATTATTGTTCGTTGTTGTCTTGTGGAGTCTTTTGGTATTGTCTGTTGTTGTCACAGAGTTTTCCTGTAGTGAAGTCAAGTCCAGTCAACTCTTTCTGCCACGCTAAGTCCTTTCTCTCTCAGCCACGGCACGCTGAATCAACTCTCTCAGCCAAGCCAAGCCTCGTCACCACGCCTAGCCCAGCCTCGTCACCACGCCTAGCCAAGCCTCTTCACCACGCCAAGCATCATTACCCTGTCAATTGTATTTCCCTGCACCACTTGCCATTTCATTAAAATATCCTAAACTGTCCTCCTGCCTCGCCCTCTTGCATCTGGGTCCTCCACGCCTCTGCATCATGGCGAAAACTTGCAGAATGACCCGACCAACACCGGACCCAGCCAGAGGGCGATGGCGACGGGCTCCACACCGCCGACCTGCTGTCTGCCTGTCATGGTGATTTTTCATCTTCCTCTATGTCCGTGTTTTTCGTCACCCACCTAGTTTTCCACCCCATGCTTCTGTTGACTCCGATTTTTATGATGAACCTGAATTTGACCCTGATTGTTTCACTTTACGTTTCAAGTTGGCCAAGCCGCTTCACGACTCCAAGTATCATTACCCTGTCAATTTCATTTCCCTGCACCACTTGCCATTTCATTCAAATATCCTAAACTATCCTCCTGCCTCGGGAATCCATGCCTCTGCATCAGGCCAAAACTTGACACAAGCAATATAGCCATAGGACGTCAAAGACTTCTTACATATTTTTTTTAAACACTGTTATTGTTTTTTGTTGCTTCATTTTTGCTCCATATTTCAGCACATAACGACAGGCATCGCATGCTACCTGTTCCTTGTACCTCCTCTGCCACTGTAAAAAATGATGTGTTGGCTCAGCATTTAAAAGAACAGATGGATATTTTTAAAGTTCTGTATTTCAGTTCAGCTAGTGGTGAGTAGATCCCACGAGACCTATCTAGCCAAGTAGAAATAAAGTAGGCTACAAATGTTTGCGGAGAAAATGATTTTGACTGATTATGCGGTCTAGATAATGGATGGATGATGGATGGATGGATGGATGGATGGATGGATGGATGGATGGATGGATGACTTTTTTATTATTACACTGAGCAGACATGTAATTTTTTACAGTGGGAGAGTGACTCACGTCACCTAAATTACAGCGTGTTCAACTTCCACTGAGAGTGGGTATTTAGAGCTCTCAACTCCACAAGGAGTTGTGTGCTCCCAGCACTTCCTAGCCTTACCAACATACAGGAAAACATGTAGTGTTAAGGTGAGTAAAAGATTCAATCTATTTCGGACTTATAAGATTCGTCTGTCTTCAGGAAAAGGAAATATTGACTTGAAGGTGAAATTCTGACATCACTTCACTTCACGTCACTTCAATGAATCAGTAGTTGAAATGGGACATAACCGCCCGGACATACACAAGTACTCTCTGTTTCACCGGAGAGCTTTTCCGCTTTACGAGAAAAAGTTGAGGGGGGAGAGAGGGCGGGGACCCTATCGATCTATCGAAGTGGGAGGGACATGTCCCCCCGTCCCCAGTACCATCTGCGCCCATGCTCAAAATTAATGGAGTTCTTGCTTCATAACTGAACAGTTTGCAAGAAAACTTAACACATGATACCTGTTTATTCTTTCGAGCAGGAAAATAAGTTTTTCGTCACAGTACAATGTGTTTGTTACATTTGTGTTTTCGCCAACATTGACAAAACATATCGGTCGCCAAGTGGACACCGCAGGTGGTTAAAATCAACCCACGCGCTCTTAACCCTAACCCTAACAACACATATGCAAGGAGAGAGGGCAAAAACTCCTTGCAGGAAAGCAGAGCCAGGCTTCATATCCCAAAACGAACTCCTTCTTCGTTGAAAGATGAATACTTCGTGTTCTGTTGGACTTGACAGCTCCCATCACACATCACAGTTCATTAGCAGTGAGCCAGAACCCTTTCATTTCAGCCAAACATGTTCTACTCCTCCTGCTCGACACGACCCTGACCGCTGATGTCCTGTCACAATTGGAGAACACGCTCTTCGGGGGAGAGGACAGCCTCCGCAAAATGTGCCGCTTCACGTAACCGACCCTTCACTCCCACTTGAGCCCAGGGGCTCTCTGAGTTGGGCAACATATGCCATATTTTAATCCAGAAGTGCCCTCTGTCAAATCATTAAAGCTGCGAAGGAGCCACTTCTGTCAAGTTCTTCCCCGTTCCCATCACTCCCTCGCTGAACGTGGACTTCTTGTGCTGCTAATGGGGCCAAGCTGGAGGTGGAAAAAAAAGCGCCTTCTTCTTCGCCTGGTTCTTGTGAACATCAGCTGCCGCGAGGCATCTACTGACAAATCGCCAATGGCTTGGTAATGACGGAATGAGACTAATGAAGTTCTGAGAATCAAGTATGGCAGTGATGGGATGGCGTTTATGATATGAATTAATAGCATAAAAGATCAAATATTTAACATTTTTATTAGTACAACATTCAAAAAAAAGCTTTACACTTGATAAATTGGAATGTAGAAAATGATAACATGCTATGCTTATCACGAGTGCAACTTTAAAACAAAATGGGCTTAGGCAGATTGTCTAATGTTTAAAATCGTACCATGTAGTCATGTATCATTAGCAATGAGAATTGATTAAATTCTAACATGATAATAGTTGTTATGGTAATGTTATGGTATGGTTATGGTTATTGTGAATGTGCTAAGTGGCCTGATCAGTCAGTCTAATTGGTCGACTTCAAAAAGCTAATGAGACTGGATAAAATGCTAACGTCTAGTTGTTTAAGTTCAAAGAGAGTGTTTTGTTGTTTCTGTCTTATTAACAGTGATTGACTTGTTTTTCATAATGATAAGATTGTAGCATGCTATCAATTGCTAAGCTAAAAATTATCCGCAGTGGAACCTAAATACAGAATTCGCTAGTAGTAGCTCTATAGATGTCATTTTTTCCCTGTAGTCAGGGACAATGCTAACATGCTATAAATTGGTATGCTGGTGGGCACTAAGGGAGCTTGCAATGACTTCCATGCTATCAGGTAATCAGGTACAGAAGGCTGGTGAGACTGGATAAAAACCCAACTAATTTAAGTTTGTACTAAATATTTTGTTTAAAACAACTTAGTAGTCCAACCATCTATTCATTTTGCAAACTGCTTATCCTCACTAGAGTTGTAGGCATGCTGGAGCCTATCCCAAGTGTCATGGGGCGGTAGGAAGGATACACCCTGAACTAGTTGGCAGCCAATCACAACATTTAACAACAATTAGTAGTCAACTTGCGCTATATATCAGAATATAATCAGAATTAATCGAATGCTAACATGCTAACAGTTCAAATGCTACTGATACTGTACCTGACTGTAGGAGGCAGTCTGATGGAGATTTTACTGCATCATACAGATCTGTTCCAAATATTTTGATTCTTTGGACCCTAAACTGCAACTTCTCATGTGCATTTTCCCTCACAAGGCAAACAAAAATCATCAGCTCGAGTCACGTAATATTAAAAATGGGGAACGGGGGGGAGTGACTGATCGCAGCATCCTAACAGGATCTCATATGACCCACCAGATCCATAGTCGCGCTCTTGGCTTGATTCTGCGTTTTCTCCTTGGCTCGCTTTGCTGCCACTTTGTCAGCGGGTGTTGGACACAAAATAATTGCTTCTATATTTCCTCCATTGATTTCTGGCACAAGGCAGGCTGTGCTAACCCCCCCCCCACACACACAACATCCCCACTCCGCCGCTGAAAAGGCAGTTAAAACATTTACAACTTGGCTTTTTGTTTATTCCGCAGCTCGTTATTAAGATAATGTCATCCATCACAGCTCATAAATTAAACGTGGTGTTGCAGTGTTCAACACATGAAAGGATAAAACGCCCTCAAAAATGAGGGCCAAGTGATTAACAGACTCAATAAAATACACGCTCTCCTGTTGCAAGATACTGCACGTCAATATGCAGATGAAGCAGCGTTCAAATTCTCCATTGCTTGAATTTTTTTTTATAAGGGTCATAAGTCAAAATCATTGACAGACTGCCAATGAGACTTTCCTGCAGGTCAATTTTGATGAAGAAAATCGCACACTGGCCCCTCGTCATCTTTTCTCTGTAATGAAACTCCCACAGTGTGATTTCCAACTCTTAATTACGCCATGCTTCATCCTACTTTACCCTCGCCTCGTGGCATGTCATAGCTATAATGAAGCAGCCCCCCATCCCCCCTGCAACACACAGCTCTATCATTTTGCTTTCTGCTCTTATAGTATGGTGTACTCGAGATGACCAACTCAGCGCACACATAACCATATTTCCAACAACAATCGTGTCTCCTCTCCCAAACCACATGTCAGGTTTTACATTTTCAGGTGCCACCGCCAAAGGTTTTCAGAGCAGATTGTGAGGTAAAATCACATTTCACACCACAAGAAAATCACCCAGATTAATATTGTCAAGACGTCTGATAATCAGGACTTGGATGACTTTGATAGAAAGTAGGAAAGAGGAAGAGTAGGAAAGGAGACAGCACTTTATTCACTACACTGTGTGTAGTGTGTAAACGGACACATCACAAATATACAAACAGTGGCTCTGGATCTTCACCCAGCCTATACAATTTATGTACTGAGTAGAATAACTCATCCGGCGGGGGTGTTCTGTAAATTAGCCCCACTGTTGGGTCACAAGCTAGCATAATTCAGAACAGCTTGCTCACAGAAACATTTTCAGCTCATAAAAGATGTATTTGCTTGTTTAATTAGATGCTAAATGAGAGAGCAAACTATTTGCATACAAGCCATTAAAAAGTCAAATTTCCATATGTCACTCTTATATCTGCGTCTTAGGCTTACTTGACATTTTCAAATTACGAGTTCATTCCTGTCAATTCCAATTAAATCACACGTGAACTAGCCAACATTTGTAGCCCTAAATCTGCTTTAAAAAATCATCACCTCAGTGTGAGACAGTATGCAATTAGAGAGTACAAAAGGTGTCCATGGAGACACACCCGCCAACGGCAGGATGCCTGGGGCAGGGCCGGTGACATGAATTATTGAACATTTGTAAATGAATTAGCGGCCGAGGGAGGAGTTGTCATCTGTGAACAGAAGGAGGATTGTATCTGTAGTCACAGTGAAGGAAAGAAAGAAGGAAGGAAGGAAGGAATAAAGGAAGGAATGAAGGAAGGAACGAAGGAAGGAAGGCAGGAAAGAAAGACGTCCACCTGTACCTAAATGCTCATCAGATGACCAAAACACAAACAATGAGGCAAGTGGGCAGGGGCGCGTAGGTATTAGCACAGAGGGGGCGGAGCCTTCTCGATGAGCCCTTATGAAAGTAAAACAAACAGACATATTGAGCACCACTCGTATCCTTTTTCTATCTCAGCTGCCAAGCTGTAGGTAGAGAAATTCCATGTCAGGGTGGTTATTTTGTAAAAGAGAAGAATTGTGATGAAACTGTTTTGGAAATAAGCAGATGGCAAAAGATATATTGTACTTGCTTGTTTACTTTCAAACTTACGTTGGGTGAGCAGGCAGCCACTTTACAACAACTATGGAACTACCCAGATAGCAAAATATGGGTGAATCAATGTTGAAATATGGTTCGGCTTAAGTGTTGAATCTACGTTGAAACCTAAAGTAGAAATTAGACAGAAAGTGCAAGGTTGATGAAATGTTGGGTCAACGTTTGCTTTTCAACCATAAATCACACAACATCAATGTTGATTCAACCATCATCGAAATGGGAATTAAAATACTGTAAATGGGCTGTTACTTACATAGCACTTTTCTACCTTGGGTACTCAAAGCGCTTCACACTGTACCTCATCTACAACTACATCTACGCAGGATCAGGAGCAACTGGGGGTTCAGTATCTTGCTCAAGGATACTTCGACATGGTCACCATGGCCGGGATCGAAGCCACAACCTCCGGGTTGAGAAACGACCACTATACCACTGAGCCATGCCACCCCACTGCAACAAAAACATTGGCTTAGTCCACTACAAAATGTTAGCTTTTCCCTTACCCAAATATATGAAAAACCTGTGACAGAAAACATGTTTGATATTCAAAAATGTATTAGAAGAGATCAAAATACTGTGCGGAAATGCCTACGAATTTAAAACGTTTCATGAATCAGGACCAACACCAGTGTTCTTAGGGCAACAAAAAAAAAATCAGTCAGAAAAAAGTGGTTAAAAAAATACATATATATATATATATATATATATATATATATATATATATATATATAATGGAGAGCGAGAGTGAGTGAGAGTGTGAGAGAGATACAGTACACACACTTTTTGCAGTTGAAAAAGGCCTGTCCCCCTCAGAATATGCCCCCTTCCCATCTCCCTCCGCTCAAGTAGAAAAATAGAGAAGGGCAAACGTAGATAACAGAGATTCAACATTAATTACACATTGACCTTTCAATTTTTTAAATTCAACCAAAATACAATGTATTTTTGAATCACAAACTTGAATGCTGACAAAATATTGTTGAACCAACATTGATTAAACATCAAACGTCTTCAACTAAAACCAAAACTCAACCTTCTTAACCCTAATTCAACATTGATTTAAAATCTTTTGCTATCTGGGTACAAATCTGGGTGATATTTGACAAACAACACTGCTGGCTACAATTAGCCAACTTTAATTTGTAAATTGGCCATTCCCTGCCGAAGCAGCATTGGGTATGGCGGGGTGGCATAGTCAAATGTGAATCAATAATAGTCAAATGACAGGCTTCTGGGCATTCTAGTGTTAACACCACCAAATAATAGACACAAAACAGTCCCCACAGACACACTCCAAAATTGAATGGAAAATCTTTAATTTTCTAACATTTTTGTGTTACAGCGTTTGAACAACATGAAGCACATCAGTCTGCCCAAGTGCTCATTCAATGACGGTAATCTGCCTTGTAAACAGATAACAGTCATAGAGGTTTGAACAAATTTAAACAAAAAAAAACATCTGGCCATGGATCCAAAATGAGAACCTAAATGAGAAAACATCACATACCCCAAACCAAAAAACACTAACCCAAGTAGAGTGCTATTAAATAAAAGATGCATGCAGCTAATATTTGCCACGGTGTAGAATGGAACAATGCAACACCTCCACGCAGATTTGCCCTTAGAGTAAGCAATTGTACATATAAGCGTGGTGACCTCAAACTGTTTGTGAGAGGCGGATGCAAAGCAGAGAAGAAAGGCGAGAATCAGGCGAGGTGTATGTGGACCGCTCCCCCTGAGTTGCCTTCCCTTTTATTTTCTTGCACCCGCGTCCAAAGCCCAGGAGAAATTAATCCCACCGCACACTTCTGCGACTGCTGCTGGTGATATTGCTGGTGAGGGACCTTGTGGTTTTTGAGTGTGTGTGTATGTGGAAGAAAGCCGGAGTGTGAAGACAGCCGGAGAGAACAGCAAGGTCAGGAGAAGTAAATTGTTTTTTCCGAGGCGAGGCATTTAATTCTGCTTTATATGTGAAAAGTGGTAAACTGGCATAGCTGCTCTGAAAAAAAAAAAAACACTGTGCACGTCATCTTAATAAAGTGCTCACAAATTGCTCTTTGCAGAATTAGTTTTACAATAATATTAATCAATATTAGCAGGACATTACAATTTTGGTTAAGGTACCTGAAGTACAAAACAGGAATTACTATTACATATTACAAGGAAGCAGAAGACAACAAAAAAGCAGATGATGATGAGGATGGCAATGAAGATAGCGACAAAGACATTGATAAAGGAATTCTAGGATGGAGAGACAGAAAATGATGTTAAGGCCAAAGAGGAAAATGGCAAAGCAGAAGATGAAGAAGACGGTGACCAAGATGACAAAAGACTGAGATGACAAGTACGGTAGATGAAGACCATGCAGAAGAAAACAAAAATATGATGGCAAAGTACAAGATGACGAAGCAGAAGACAATGTCCACGACGATTACTAAGTAGACGACACTGGTGAAGACAGAGTCAAAGAAGACAATAAGGAAGCAGAAGAGGACAAAGAATTGGAAGAGGACAAAGTGACTAAGACGAAAATGGAGAAGATGACATAGATGGCAAAGAAGCAGACGGAAATGCAGATAAATAAGTTGACGAAGCAGAAGAAGACCACGACAGAGAACATGACAAAGACAGCTGCAATAAATGCCAACATCAGACGACATGAATGTAGCCCGATTTTGGCACAAGAGACATGTCGCAGACAAACATAGTGTCTCGTAGACGATTTAGAGTTGTCTTGACGGATCATAGCGCGTGTAGCAGGGGCAGAGCCAAAACGTAGCTAATGGGTGGGCCTGGAAAAATCAGGGTGGACCTGAATATTTCTCTGACTGAGCAAAATTCTCCTTTCCCGACACATCATATATTCAAATAA
Source organism: Filicampus tigris (assembly GCF_054856515.1). Lineage (NCBI taxonomy): Eukaryota > Metazoa > Chordata > Actinopteri > Syngnathiformes > Syngnathidae > Filicampus > Filicampus tigris. The sequence continues at coordinate 5,366,944 of NC_141225.1, read as the reverse complement.
AATGACAAACTGAATAAAACTAAGTTCAAATCTTCCTTAGACAACCACAATTATGCCAATCTTAATATTTACTAAAAATGTTAAATGTTATATATTTTTTCATGAATCTCACTGGGTGGGCAGTGTGCACACCCAGGCCCACCCATGGCTCCGCCCCTGCCGTGCAGTGTGACATTCTCAACGATTGGGATGCTTCACGACCACCACCACGAAAGTGTAGCATGTCAGAATTTTTGTTCGTCTTGCAGTGTGACATGTCCTACGTCGTCCTTCAATTGGTTCTTCGGCATTGACCAACAGGAAGACAGTTTCCTCCTACTTATGACGACAGACTGTACGTAGCACGCACATACAAACAATCAAAATGGCAGGAAAAGGAACAGAAAGTACTGGGGAAATATTGGAATGTATATGTAGCATTTCTACTCATGCTATGTTTGCTAACTGCAAAGCCAGTAGCTGATTACCAAACGTGGTGTGTGTCATTAAACAAATTTCTTACCTTAAAGAGAGACTTCGATGAGTTTAACATTGGCACTTATATAATAGGTTTGCATGTAAAAATGACATCAGTACTAAAGTGCCCGCACCCCCAAATGAGTGTAGTCTGTAGTGATTTAAGGTCTTTTTTTGTGATTAGATTTACAACATATTGCCCCACCCCCTTTTGGGGCGTGACTTATGCTATGTTTTCGGTCTTAACGGTCTACGTCACGGGAGGGCGGCAAGGTGGTAATATTGCTCGCTTTGACAGTTCTGTTGTCTAAAACGGCGACCGATCGCCATCAAAATGCAAATGCACATTACTACTTTAGTCCACTTCAACCTGTGAAAGTATAAAAGTGTTCTGCACAATAGTTTGGATTTATTGATATAAAACGTGATCCCATCCTGATCCCCTCCACAAAATCAAAAATACCGTGGCGATTGCTCCTCCACTTACATGAGATGAAGCGGACAAGAGCATGAATGCGCACACGAACCCCAACTGGTTATATTTCGGACATTTAGCTACGCTAAACTAGTGTCAACTCTCAGGAGGGAGACGGCGGCTTGCAGCAGCAGCAGGCAGATTGGAGCTTTACGCCCCCCTCTTCCTTCCCCGGCTAAAGGTAGTATAATGGGACGGCTAATAGCAACAACTAGCTTCAGGTCGTTAAAACAAAAGGTGTTAGCACAAAAATATTAGCTCCTTACTCTGCGTCCAGCCTGCATCGATCTTCATGTCGCGGGCTTGCCTCCCAAGCAGTCGCGTGCGTTGTCCGACACCGCTTGCAACCGCCAGAGAGTGAGGTAAGCCCTCATTGACAAGCGTCAATGTTCAGCGAACAAAAAGTTCCAGCGAGGCTAACTGCACAGCCGAGTGTGGCCACATTGGAACGTACCATTTCGGCTGTTTACGTTCCAAATTGGATGGTTTGTTGTTGGTCAAAAACTGGGGCCAGTCCTTATCCAAATAAATGTCCACATCTACTCATTCCCACTTCAGTCTCTGTAAATATACTGACTGGTGTTTAATGCCTCGCCCGTCCTAACCGTGATCATCAAAGAAGCATTGTTTAATTTATTTATTCATTTATTTATTTTTAAAGCAAATAAGCAGTGTGCGCTCGTCCCAGCCTAAATCTATGTAGCTCTGCTCACTTCCACGTTTCCTCATTCTCATATAAATCAGCCACGGAGAGGTTAACCCTTTTGATATGTTGAATTGGGCATTAGTAGGCATGTCCACATTAATTTGGGTGCCAATTGATCGCCGATTTTGGACGTTATAAGTAGGGAAGGGAATTTCGACTAATTTGCCCGTCGACTAGTCTCAAATTTTATTTGCGACTGGTCAACTAGTCTATAAGCAAGAAAATGTGAAATTTAATATAAATTGAATTCAAAGTTTAAAATGGAAATGTGTGTATTTAGGGGCTATTTTAGCCCAAACATTGAGGACAGTTTGTTAATTTAAATTCTATTGATGTAACAACAACTGATTGAATAAAAGTGAACAATTGAAAGAGAAATACATTTCTGATAGATTTGCCAATGCAATGCATGGCATTTATTATGAATAATGTAATGAGTAATGGTACCGTCTCCCAGTCCAGCAGGGTCTCATTCACCAGCACCATGTTAGCGGCATTATCATGCACACGGGTGACGACTTTATTTTCTAGTGTCATGTACCCATCACACTCCACAGGAGAGCAGCCAAGTTTTCAGCTGTGTGTCTTTCCTCCAATTCGCATGACGCACACAGCTGCGGGGATGTCCTTCGTCCACATACGTTATACACATCATAGTCATGTAAGATTCAGTGGCTAGGGACGTCCATCCATCTGTAGTTAAGTCATTGGCCACATAGCTGACTCGCTCAAACGCTCGTAGTATCTACTCTTTCATTTGGTTATGGCTACTCTCGAGTTGGGGCGTTATTGTTTTACAACTCGGCACCACATACTCAGACTCGATATACAGCATACCGTTTGGCCTCAACTAAAGAAAGCGGCAGCATATCGCGTCATTTTACAAATTAGTTGGGTAATCTTTGCTGTGCGGTGAGCATTGCAGCGCCTGGCTGGAAGAAATGCTCTCATGCTCGTCTGCCTGGCCCCGCCGCCATCAACCTGCAGGTTCACATCGAGATTTACTTTGGATGTGGTTTCTCATCGTTCCGAGAGAGTGGTTGTAAGCGAGTTTATGCTTACAAAGCCTACAGACGACCTTGTTGTCATCTGCTGCATCAAAATACTCCCAAACGGTGCCGTTGTTTTTCGTGGTAGCTTAGACAGAATTTACTTTTCTTCCGCACACTTAGTGTACCTGTACCCTACTATGTGTATATTCATAAGATAAGAATGCCTTTATTGATCCCACAGTGGGGAAATTTTCATTGTTACAGTAGCAAAGATATAGGTCACACAGGGGCGGCGGCATAATGTGGCCATTAATGTATAACATTGACGGCAAACATTTAGAATCAAACCTATGTAGATATACGCAGTAACATGTGTATATACACATGTGTATACACACCAACCTACATCTACATAAAAAATATGAGGAACACTCATTTCGGCCTGTACATAGTACAGAGGAAAAAATACTCTAAGTGACAGTGCTGCAGTGCTGTAGTGAAATGTAAGGAACAGCATTGGATAAAAATAAAACTAGACTAACAGTAGTGGGGAATGTTGAGTATTGCACGGTATTACAGTAGTGGGGAATATTGGGTATTGCACGATACGAGCTCAGGTGCAGGACTGCACAATTGCACTAATGACCGCCAGTTTGTAGAGACTACACAATGTTCTTGTTAAAGAGTCTGACAGCAGCAGGCAAGAAGGAACGGCGGAATCTCTCCTTTGCACAGCGAGGGTGTAACAGTCTGTCACTGAAGGTGCTGTGGAGTGCTGTTAGGGTGCCCTGGAGGGGGTGGTCCGGGTTGCCCAGCATTGATGACAGCTTGGCCAACATCCTCCTGTCCCCCACCGAGTCCACAGAGTCCAGGGAGCAGCCCAGGACAGAGCCGGCCCTCTTGACCAGTTTGTCCAGCCGCTTCTTGTCCCGGGCCGAGACGCCGCCTGCCCAGGTGACCACTCCCTGGAAGATGACCGATGCAACCACCGGTAAACATTGTCGGCCCCCGCCCCGTTCCGCCCCCCGACCAAAAAAAAAGCGTCCGTGATTAACGTTGCCGCGGGAGGGATCCTAACGGCAGAGGCTTTTTAAAGATCATTAGCTGGCTAATTTACAATTCGAACCCGCTGTGGACACGCTTCAAATGCGCCAGTAGTACTTACCAACTGCGTGTGCTGACTTGCATTGCGAGCCCCGGAGTTGGATTTGTCGTATTGTATGTATAATTATTTGGGTCCAACAGACGGCCAGAAGTCGCAGTCAACAAGTTACTTATTTTCCACACTTCCCCTCCTTCACACTTCCGGCCTTCAAAATAAAAGCATACCAGCAAACCACTATACACAGCAGGTTTGCTACGGCGTATTCCCGGAAGTAGGGAAGACGAGACAGAAGAAGTGCATGAACTCCACCTTGATGTGCCAGCATGACTATACTCGTGGACATAAGTTGTTGTGAAACAGTTGCGTTCCAAGTCGGGGGGCGTCGCTTCAAAAAGACAGCAATAAAAATGGATATCGTGCCTAGTACAACCATAAAGGGGCCGAGATGACTAGACGATGCATTTAATTTTATTGCGAAAACGATCTGGAAGGTGGCAGCTAAGGGGGAACGTGGGTGAGTAGCTTCTTTTTACACATACACCGCTGCCAAACAGCTTTGCAACAGCAACGAGCTGCGGGGTGTATTCTCTCCTCCGTGTGGGAAACTGTATGTCATTGCAACATGTGACATAATGGACCGATTAGAGCAGCAACAATTCCTGATGTGTGCGTGGCATGTGTTGCAGACCTGTCGCCAACAGCACAATGCGTCGGTCATGTGAATCAATGCGGCAGTTGTCGCTCTCGCCGTTGCGGGAGTAGAAAGAAGCCTAAAAAGAAGAGTTTCACCGAGTAGGCTGAGATTAAATTTGGCCACCTCGCGAGCACGTCACACGCATGAGGGCCAATTAGTGAGCCGGACTAAAATCCACTTCCGGCCATGCTTAGTCCAGCCCTTTTTAAAAATTTGTCAGCCCTCATCTCCCGCTCCGGCCGGGCCGGCGGATCCGACCGGTCCGGCCCAGGGACGGACTGCCCAGCTCTGCTCCCTTATAAAACTACACCATTAACACTATTCATCAACCCAGAGAAATGTTGCGTTTGCACAAAAAGAGCATGTCTATTGTGTACCAGCTTGAGATGAGGACAAGGAGGATGAAGAGGAGGAGGAGGCTCATTCCAAAAGATGAAAGTGAAGCGTGAACTGCCACTGCCCTTGAGCGGCTTCTTTCACAGTGTCGACCTGATACGAGACATCAACACTCCAACGTTGGCTTCACCATACTCGCCTCTTACAAAGAGAATGCTCTGACATGCAGCACGTTGGAATAGTGGGTTCTGTGCTTCTGGATTTAGAGATGAACTCAACCCAAAAATGTTATTGAAAATATGTTCTATGCATCTCCACTTGCCTAAACAAGGCATTCTGATTGATACAGAGTTTGTGGAATATGAGTAAAGCAGCAAAATCCACCCGTTTTTAGCCATCTCGGGGGGCGGACATTTTGTCACTTGCTGTTGACTGAAGATGACATCACAGTTGCTCAGGGCTCAGCTAATGACCAATCACATATATATATATATATATATATATATATATATATATATATATATATATATATATATATATATAATTTTTTTTTTTTAAACAATAAAGCATTGAGTTGTGTGTTTGTGTATTTGCCCTAAAGGTAAAATTATGCCTCCAACAAATATCATGATGAATTAATCTGTTGCATCACAGAGAATACAGAACAAAGGCCCAAGCCCTGCTGTCAATATAAAAAAAACATGAGGGATTGCTGTCCAACACTCAGATTTCTTTAGAAACAAGTTATCTTACACCAGAAAATTTCATATACTGGAACAGCACATGTACATGCACATTCCACAAAGACTGTCCATAATTTCTCCTAACAACACAGGCTAAATTTAAGCTTGTATCTTGGTTGAAATGTATCATTCATAATACTTCCTTGACACCACGACAGCAAATTTCCTATTAGCCATGATATTAGCTATGACATTGTTCTCAGTGCCAAAATATCGCAATGAATAAAAGTAATCACCGTAATGAAGACCGCTTTAGAATGCAAGTACATGCCCGAAGACGCCTTAGACACTCAACCTTTTAGAGACACTGCTACAGTCCAGCACTCTCTCTCTCTTTCTCTCTCTCACATACACATAGTCTCATACACATTCTCAACCAGCAGACATGCACACTCTAAATTAGGAATAAATAAGAGATGGAGTTGTGCCTTCCTCTCAGAGTCTAATCTCCGAGGTAGGTGGTAGAAACAGCTTGCCACATCAGGCTGCATGAGTGAGCGAGCGGGACACTGCTGGCTTCCAGGAAACCAATTTGTTTGTTTATTGTCTTCATGTTTTTTGTCTGCGGTTACACTTCATCGCAGCCGGGCCCATCGTGGACATGCTCCCCTTAAATGGCATCAATAAAACACACCATGTGCTCTTCCACCTCCTCCGCCTCTTCCTCTTTGTCCTCGTCGTCGACAGGAAGTACCACAGCACTTCCAATTTCCCCTTAAAACGGCCGCCGGCTGAAGATGGCGCATCAAGAGGTGGAACAAAGTGCTTTCTAAACACATTAGCCTACCAACACAACTTCACACAAACGTTCCAAAATCGGGCCTAATCATGTAGATCGATGGGCCGACTTTTTATTGCTTGCAACTGCTGTGCGAATGACGAATACAGTTGAGGGACGGATGATGATATTTGGTTTGTAGTGCTGATGCCGCTATGCTCGGTTCAATAATTGGGCAAATATGCAGACAAAGGTATTGACACACACCACTTCAGCAAGAAATGATTCAAATGATTGTTAAGCGCACACTAAGTAAAACAATAACATACAAAAAAAAAAGCCTAAACAAGTGAATGGACTAGGGACCACTATATTGGAACCAATGAACTTTTCTACCATATTATAAATGTATCCATACTTATCTTGTGTGTGCACACTTAAAATGATGAAGTCAAAGTCGATGCATGAAATGTTTTAGTCGCATGCTCGCCAACACACAACACGCCCATGTGACTAGGGCTGCCAACTGTCCTGTATTAGCCGGGACGTCCCGTATACTGGGCTAATTTGGTTTGTCCCATACGGGACCTTAAATGGCCCGTATATTGACTGTAAACTCTTGCAAATACAGAAAACTGCAATCTACCGATCCTGTAATATAAGATGCTTTTAGTAAAGCTTTGGATGGCGATCGATTGTCAATAACGACGGACACAGACGGGTTGGCAGCTCTTTTACTTGTATGCTTGCTCGAACATACATTGCTGGTTCTTAAACAGTGATAGCACACTAGAGCGCTCCTAATGGAGACTCTCGGTACTACATATGACAGATCCTAGATCAGATAAAGTGTCAATCTGACTGCTCGAGTCAGTCAAAAGCAGGTATCCATGGAAAAAATACATTTTGTGAGTCACACTCCTCTTTTACATTTCAGATTTCTTAGCCCTGTTATTTGATGAAAAGAGACAAATTGGTTTCATATGAGGTTTCATATGAGGTGACATATCGTCACTGTCTTGTGAAAAACACTGTCCATTTTTTTTCATTTTTTCTTATTTTTACGTGAATGTGGTTTCCGCATTAACATGAAGCTTAAAAAAAAAAATCAAAAATTCATACATCATGCTCACACCTCCGTGGCATCGTGCACCTGTCCCTTATTTAGGAGTGAGAAAGTTGGCAAGCCTACATGTGACGCGCTATTGATCTGAAAGTGCGAACGGCAAGCCGACGGAGAACACAACTACAGCCTGCGGTGGCTCCTTAAAAACTCCAGACAAGCCTCTTCATCCTCGCTGTACTCCTCCTCCTCCTCTTCTGGAAATCAACCTGGTGGCTCATGCATTTCAATCAGGTTTGCCGAGGCTCCGGCCCGCCTGCCAACAGCACCTGTTTGTAGCACCAAGGTTGCTTTTTAAAAAGTGAAAATTGCAATGCCCTGGCTGTCTTTTCTCTCTGAATGCTGATTTTTTTTGTTTTGTTTTGGGAGTTGTTTGCCAATGACTGAAATCATACTAACCTTGATAGACAGCTGTACTGGTGAGAGTTCAGATGCTGTGAACTATCTTGTCAAATTACAAAACCTTTTTTTCCGTACAAAATTTCCCACTAACATTAATTATATCCGGAATAGTTCATTTTCTATTGCAAGCCGATCATCTAACATTTATTACCTGTTTTGGTGGTACCTTGACTTACCCCAACTTAAAACGAGCTCCCACAATTTCAGTTTATGCAAGTTTCAGATACATGGGCACTCAATTCAATTGAAAGGAAAAAAATTGTCGGCATTAACTCATTCACTGTCGTGGATTCTTAAATTCATCATCTGGAATCCAACCAGCCACTGCCACCGATGTTTTTTCATGTATATTTTCCAATGGGTACCTGTCGAAAAGGGTCTCGCCCGGCTTGTCTGTAAAATTCCTGTTTTAAATGACTATAATAACTAACAGAACACTGTATATGGCAGTGTTGCATCACTGTGGATTTGAGATCAGCACAGCTTCTGAGGAGAAGATAAAGATTAGGAGGTGAATCACAAAAAGAAACAGAAAAGCAAAAACCAAACATTTTTGGGGTGAGAGAAGAGCTAATCAACTCTTTCTTTTGGTAGTTATGGTGCTTATCTTGTCAAAGGACACAATAGTCTCTTGGACTTGAAAGAGCAGTCAAAATGCTCTAAAGCTTGCAGTTAAGATACCGTAATTCCCTCACATGTGGACAAGGAAAGTCGCCGATGCTCTTTCAGCTATTTAATGAACGGAACAAACAGTCAAACAAACAAATACAAAAAGGGAACACTCACAAAGAGCTGCTGTAGGCCACTGCTCACACCGCAGTACTCACACTGAACTACAACTAGTCAATCCGATTCCAGCTCCTTATTGTCACTCACTAGCTGTCACTCAACCTCCATCTCCACTAATCTCACGGTGGCCTTTGCTCCGCCTGTCAGCAACGCCGACCAATAACGTGGCACAATAAAAGCCTCCAGGACAACAGTGGGTTGCAGGCAGCTTCAAGGGCTACTGATGGCGATCTATAAAACAATATAATGGCTCTCCTGTCAGCCAAGGGGTGGGGCGGCGGAGTGTGGGGGGTGGGGGGGGAGAAAGGGAAAGATCTACGCCTCCTCGGACTCTCCGAGGAGACTTCAATTAATCACCGCTGAATTGCATCAGTCCGCAATAGGCGTGTAAGGTTATTACCATGCGCTCTCCGCAGGATGAAATGCAATGATAGCGCTAATTGAGGGGAAAGGGAGAGAGGACAGGCCGCTGGGGGGGGTGGGGGAAAACAGCTGACCGCACAACAGTTGTCAAAAAGGATGAAGGGCAGTTACAGGGACAAGGTGAAGACAGGGATAGGTGACAGGCTCATGCAAATCACATTCGTGTCTCTTGAAGACAATAAAACACAGTCATTGACAGGGCTTCTAATCATCTGGTGTACCCGCAACAAAAATGAAACGCCAAAGAGGGGTGGTCCCAAAGCTACTCTGTGTTACAAATTGTATCTGGCGAATGGAGACAGTTGAGCCACAACCATTTAAGAATAAAATGATCATTGGGATGAATTTGAGTGGCCTGAAAAGGGCTAACTTTGGGATGTCTCTTAAAGATTATCCTGACCAATTATCCTGCGGTGTGGGCCGGGTATGCATAAGTGATTTTTCCCACCTGATCTGCTTGGTCAACAGTCAGTGCTGACAATCGTAACCTGTTTAATATATATGATTGCGTACTTTTATGTGTGTGGTCAAGACTGAGTTTGGCTGAGCCACGGACTCTGTGATTGTGACATGAATCGGAATAGTAGCTAACACTGGTCGACTGAAAATTTTAATCAGAGATGGCTTCATGTGTCCCTAAAATTTGAAGCTGGTTTAAAAATGCCTTTACTTTTTTCGAGCACATCGGGTTTTTGAGATATTTACTATAAAAGCTTGCGCAATACAGATTTTAACCTGCGTTGTAATTTATAGCTATGGCGTTTCAGAAAAAAAATCCACTTGTTGCTGAACATAACACCTAATTTATAAATATTAAAACATATATTGCTATATTCCATGTTTTAATATTGTTATTGTTTATCATTATTACTATCTTCATCATCATCATCATCATTATTATTATTATGAAAACCTGATGTGCTTGAGAAAAATACAAGGGCAGATTCGGAATCAGCGCAAATCAGGAAAAGTTAACATGCATCTCTGATTAAAAAAAATGTAAACATTTTCTGATCAGTGTAACTGAGACAAATTTGATCCTGGTTCCCCACTTTCGAGCACACTCAGCAAAGGCCAAATTGTCTTTGAACGATATCTTGATCGATTTACCCCATGGTGTATTAACAGTGACCTTTCCTACCCGATCCGCTCAGAAACCAGTCTGTGGCAACAATTGTAACCTGTTTAACATTTACGATCCTATATCCTTTTGCGTGTGATCAATACTGAGTTCAGCATTTAAGAGTGATACACACACCCCGATAATTAGGATGAATTTGATTCCTCCCTTCCAATCAAAGTGAACAAAGGCCCATTAGTTGGATGTCTCTAACAGATTAACCTAAGCGATTATCCTGTGGTTAAGGGCTTTGGTACCCAATCTTTTTGGCATCACGGACCGGTTTAGAAAAGTAAAGGCTTTTCATAGGCCATTTTCTGACCGAGGGTGGGAGGGGGCAATCGACTTTACAATTTATTTAATTTCCAATTACCAGTTTTAAAGCAAGGGTACCGACAACAAACATAATTAGACAGTATGTCAACATTTTATTAACATGCAACATCCTTTTTCACTCATTTTAGAATACCTATTGTATCAAAGAACAAACTGAACTACTACTTCATTTTTAAAGGGGAAGTCAACCCAAAAAGTTTTACAAGAAAATGTTCTGTGCAGTCCCACTAGTTTATACACGACATTCTGATTAATATTGCGTTCAGGGAATATGAGTTAAGCAGTAAAATCCACCCATTTTCGTCCATCCCATGGGGCAGCCATTTTGCCACTTGTTGTCAAATAAAACTGACATCGCAGTTGCTCAGGGCTCAAGAAATGACCAATCGTTGCTGAGCTTCAGAAAACAGATGAGCCGTGATTGGTCATTACTCGAGCCCTAAGCAACTGTGATGTCATTTGCAGTCGACAGAAAGTGGCCAATTTACTTTGTGGATTTTGCTGCTTAAATCATATTCCACAAACGCAACATTAATAAGAATGGTGTGTTTAGACTTGTGAAGGCACATAGAACATATTGTAAAGAAATGTTTGGGGTTGACTTCCGCTTTAACTTATGATCCAACATACGGCATTAGCATCATTGCTACTTGCAAATGCGCGTGATCGAAAAATGACACGATTGATTGCTAGTGGCTGCTGGCTATTTATGAGTGGCTAAACTGTTAATGTACACGCGAGCAGGCTGTGCAAACTGCTCGCATTTTCATGCTTTTCACTTCACCACGTGCTACTTACTCAAATGATTCCACAAGTTTGCTGTATCCTTGTATTGGGCAAGATACCTTGCACAATAGCTTCCTCCGCGTCACTGTGGAGATATCGCCACACAATCGATGGGAAGGAACTTCTCTTGTCAAAATAGCTTAATACTCGGAAGATTACGCCAAACCATGGCAGCCCATCAGCAGCACATGTAGCTGCATGTTCCATCATTGTTATTATTACTTTCTGTTTACTGCTTCTTCTGGAGTAAATATGCTCACAGCTCGCAGCTTGTCACATAATATCACAATATCTCAATCATACAATCGCCCAGTCCTACTTATATTGTCCTTCAGAAGTGGGGGAAAAAAAGATCATATTATTTTTTGTCTTTCTCTGTTTGGCCCAGTACTAAATTGGCTGCAGAACGGTACCGGTGGTTGGGGACCATGGGATTAGGGTATGTTGAGTGAGATTTTTCTCACTCGATCTACTCTGAAAATGGTCGGGCTGCCAATATATGTTGTAATGTTACACGTGCAATATTCATGATTGAAAATCTAACAGAGGAATTCTGCAATCCCTGGAGAAGTGTGTAAAGTTTAACACCTAACACTCGCTTCTCCTGCCCTGTGGTGTCGCAAGCAATTTGTTTTGTTTCGCATACGGCTGGCGCTAGGTGGTATCCTCGCATCTTCAAAAACAATCACTTTGCAGGCAACCCCCCCCCCCAAAAAAAAAACAGCAACGTATGTTTAATCATAAAGAGCGCAAGCTATTTTCAACATTTTAGATTGGTCAATAACGTGTAAAAATAACACATTCACGTGTGGACTTTATTTTTGAAGAAAAATGCATAATTGACCAAATTTGGACATTGGAGGTTTCCGTCCCACAAGGACGATATGCATCACATACTGACATCATATAATGATCTCATTGTGGGATGCAGTTTGGACTGGATTTAAACTGCAGGAAAGTTTTCTTGACAATAATATGTTCTATGTTCCTCCGCTAGTCTAAACACGGCATTCTTATTAATATTGTGTTTGTGGAATATAACTTAAGCAGCAAAATCCACCGAATTTTATCCATCTCAGTGGGCGGCCATTTTGTCACTTTCTGTTGACTGAAAACAACATCACAGTTGCTTAGGACTCAGATAACAACCAATCACAGCTCACCTGTTTTCTGAATCTGTGGAACTATCTTGCAGTGAACTGAGGATGTTCATTTAGACAAGAGTAGTGCTTTGTCACAATCTTGTGGCATCTATACACTGAACCCATTACTCTCAGATTATCTCTATTGGTGGCGAGGCTTGTTCCCTATTCCTCGCAGTTAAGCAGGCTGAATTACTCTAATGCCCTCCCATGTGGGAAAGGAGAGTCACAATTACTGACACACTTTTCAGCTGTTTATTGAATGCCAAGAGATCATTCGCAAACACAACAAGCACACTCATACAGGAGCTGCTGCCAGCCACAGCTCACGCCCAGACACTCTCACACAGCCTGACCAACATCTCACGCCACGCCCACCAAGCCATGTCTCTTATAGGTGCATACCTAACACACTGACATGACACTGCATACAATTGTTTCTATACATTTTATGCTTACAATTAGTTTTTTTGTGTTTAAATATGTTTACAATTTGTTTAAAAGTTTTTTTAAAAAGGATTGAATGTGTTTAAAGCCTCCCCATAACAAAGAGGTAATTACTGTAGCATACCATTACGTGTCATACTAAAAAGGAAAATTACTTGTCATCCTCATGATGAATCATAATATAGCCCATTGCAACAAAACATATCGTCGCTGTCCTGTGAAAAACATGTATGTCCAATTTTTGATTTTTTTTTTTTCAAGTTAATGCGAAGCCTATAACACTTAAACACCATTCATGTAAAAAATAAGGAAAAAAATGGACATAAGTGTTTTTCACAGGACAGCGGAGATATCTTACCTTATTAATTGTAACATTGTAGCATATTGTAATGTTGCTTTTTATAGCATAACATAGCACTACATAATGTACCTCATTATAAAGAATCAGGAAAAAAAAATTGCCATTGTCATATTGTAACAAATCACAACATATTGTAAAATAGCATATTGTAGCATAATATACCGTCACGTAACAATGTAACATAAATCATAATGCAACATCTCACGTACATAATATAATACAGCATTATCGCACCTCATCACAAAGAAGAGTAAAACATAATAAACCTCAACATAACATATTATAACATAGCATAACATAACATATTTTTGTGTAATTTATTGTAACATATCATAATGTAACTTATTGTAATGTAGCCTACTGTAACATATTGTGATCTATCCTAATAGTGTATTATAAAATAAATGTGCTTACAATGTGTTTAAAATGTGTGCTTTATTGAATTTCAATGTGTTTACAGCATGTGGGAGCAAATCATTAGATTAATTTACAAATCATTAAGTTTTACATTGTCTCTTTTCACCTATAGCGGGTGGGTGTAGCCCTAACGATGAATGGGGGTTCACAGTGTCCATGAAAGAAGCCACTGTGCGATGTCACGTTAAATGACGCAGTATTGTCATTTTCAAGGATTTCAGACCGATTATTGGCATGCTGTATGTAACTGTGCCAAATGTGGAACTTAAGTTTTTTTTACCCCCCTCTTGCTCCTTCAAACCCATGAAGCATATACAACTAAAGCTCTGCGTGGCTTTGAGATGGGCACAAATGGGACGTTATCTTGTGCATCATGTCATGGTTGAGAAAAGTATCTGTGGCCTTTGTTATTGAGACGATAGAGACATAGCTGTGCAAATAGGGTGGTTGGGGGTGGGGGCTTTCTCACTCCTGCCTGAAGATCACGTATCAACTTGTGCTCTGCATCCACTCAACATGGATGTAGTGCAGGCAAGACAGAAGAGCCTTTTCATGTATCCAAAATGATGAAAAGATGCCGCTCAATGCACCTTTCAAGACCACATGCAGGATATCAGGATTGGAATCACGATTATGAGTACAGACAGCATTGTATTGTACGCTAAATGATTATCATTAATGTGACAGATCCCTCTAAAAATAGCACACGCACGAACTTCATACATTGCAATTAAGAGTGGGAGGCATCTTACCTGTCGTTGTGCTGTCAATTTAATCCCGATATTTCATTTATTCCCCATTTTCAACCACAAAGCCCGGCCAGACATCTTCTTCTTGTTGTTGTTTGCGCAAAAGCGATTTCCACCCGACTCCACAAAACATAACCTAAATGTGAAAAGATGCACTCAGTTTATATTGTTGTATTGTTCTCCAGGCGCGCACAAACAATCCACTAGTCCGCACAAGTGTGATGGAGACGAGAAGCTGCGAGTGGACTCGAAAGTCGATAAAAGTTGCGGGCTCCTCAAGTTCTCATCTTCGGGTGCTTCCGAACGTCTTGCGCACACACGCCGAGCCGTCACGCATGCTTTCTACCGTCTGCCATTTTTAAGGAGTCATACAACAAAAATCCTCCATCTTGCGTACCAGTTGCGGTTGTATTTTCTTTTGTACTGCGTCTTCCTCCGGTCGGAAGGATGATTTGGATTGGAGGCGTCCGACGGCTGGTGAGAGACGCCGGAATTATCGCTCTGTGCCGCGTAGCAGCAGGGAGCATCTGCGCCGGTGCTGTAGCGCCCCCCAGTGTCGAGCTGTTGTACCGACATCAGGGAGGGAATTGACCTCACCCAGCTTGTCGTGATGGTGATGGTGAGGATGAGGAGGTGGATGTGGCACCACCTTCACATTGCTTGGGTGAGTGAAAAAGCACGTTGTTTCTATGAGATAAAGCAGAGACATTTTGGGCAGCTGCCACTTTTATCGGATCCCTACTTACCTTTCCTAACCTGTATTGTTATACTATTGTAATTCTACCTTCCCTTATTGCATTGTGACGTGTGAATTAGGCATATTCCTAAAATAATGGCTTCTGTCATTCTTTCAGTTTTTCAGAAAACACAAAAAAAAAACAAGCCAAATGCCGACTGAAAGATATTCATTAATAACACTGGTCACCAGCCACATTTTACCATGCATTGACGTTTCAGGAAAAAAATCCACATGTTGCTGAGCCTAGCAGTACTAAATATGTTACTATATCATATTATATTATATTATATTATATTATATTATATTATATTATATTATATTATATTATATTATATTATATTATTATTATTAAACTATGCTGTGCTAGAGAAAAAAAACAAGGGCAGATTTGCAATCAGCACAAACAAATAATCAAGAAAACTTAACTTACAGCTCTGATTAGAAACATTTTTAAAATGTAATTTCATAATATTAATAATTTTGCATGATCTGGTCAATTGAGAATGTATAATAGCAGAGGTGGCCAGCATCTTGAGGAGATGATTAAGGCAAATAAATCATGCTAAAAAATGACATAGGCCATTATTTTAGCAAGGAAATTTGGCCTTTCGTACATATTGGAACATCACAGCGTATCTTAAAGCACATTGCAATATATACAAATGTGTTATAACATACAGTCTAACATATCGTACAGTCAAATATAACATAACATAGCATATCTCATAATGTAATGTGTTGTATTATATTGTATCGTAACATATCAGAACGTATTGCAATGCACTGTAATATATCGTAACGTATTGTGACAATCATAACGTAGTCTTGCATATTATATTGTAAACTAACGATGCAGTGAACTTCATGATGAATCATACTATTAAATAACAGCATATTTTACCATATCATGGCATATAATGTATCGTAACTGCCATGTTGTGTAACACAGCGTACGACACTCATGCTGTAACGTAAAATACTCTGACAGCATATCATAAAGCCTCATGACATATTGTAATCCATTGTGAAAGTGGAAGTCAACCCAAAGCTTTTAATCGACAATACTGTATGTTCTATGCAGCCTCACTGCTCTAAACACGGCATTCTGATTGATATTTTGTTTGTGGAATATGAGTTAAGCAGCAAAATCCATCCGTTTTTAGCCATCTCAGGGGGCGGACATTTTGCCACTTGCTGTCGACTGAAAATGACATCACAGTTGCTTAGGGCTCAAGTAACAACCAATCATGGCTCGGATTCAGAAAAAAAATTCTAAACACACACAACACCACAGGATATTCTCACAAGATAATCTTTCAGGGCATTCTGATAATTCAAGGCTTTGCTGACTCTGGTCGGAAGGGAGGGAAAATGTTTAAACTTGGCCTTATTGTCAGTGTATGGTATCCAGGTATCTAGGCTATTACTACCCTAGCAAATGATGGATTTGCAATGATGTGGTTATCATTTTTATAATTGAATATTATATAGGGAAGAGAGTTTTCAAAGTGTTGTTTCATGCGTTGATTGCTGAGTGAGGCATGACCACGCAGCCTCCACAACGGAAGCTGCATGGTCATCTCATCGCTCTCCTCCAGCATTAGTGCCAGGAACTCTTCCCTCCAGTAATTTTCTCATCATTGCAATTTTCTCTTAGATTTCTCACGCAGTCACTTCTTCCTACATGCTCAATGCACCAAAGCCTTGGGGAAGAATTCCTCTTATTGTGTGTCGCATGATGGATCCTCTCTTAACTTTGTTTAACTCTTATCACATTGTTACATTTCCTTAGTATTTTACATTATTATTGCATCTAACAGTGCCTTTTGCATTGTATCATATAGTCACTTATCACTTATCATCAAGATAGCGTCTTATCAGATCATAACAATGTGTCATACTCCAGAATGAGTTGTAAAGTTTTGCACTGTAATGCATGTGATTCCTCATAATATATCATACGGGACCATACTTTAACATAATTTAATGTATCGTACCTCCTAAATAAAATCACAACTTACTGTAACATAACATGCTCTGCAACCACTCTCAGGCCATTATGTGATTTTGAGTTGCATTTTTAAAAATAAAAACGCTTCATAATTTTTTTTAATTGCAAAGTTTTATCGATTGAATAAATCATACATCGTAACGAATCGTAGTGTATCCCACTGTAAGATAAGACATTCACCGTACCTCATGAAAACGAATTGTATCAACAAATTCTATGGTTGTAGTATAATTTAACAAACCTTGTCACGTAAGGTATCATAACATATCGTAATGCGTCATAGTATATTGTAATGTGATGCATCGTATGCATCATATCTTGTTATAATGTAGAGTCTTATCGTAGCATATGGTAATATAGTGACGTATCATATTCCAACAACATGCAGTACTGTAACGTATCGGAACATACATTAAAATGGTAATACTGTGTGCTTTATGGATTAATGCATCTTTTCATTGAGGTTCAGTTACTTTTGTTTATGCTATATTATTACTAGCACAACTCAAAAGCAATTCTACAGACGTCGTTTGACTTTGCAGAGGGGTGACATGGGTCAGTGGACAAAACTTTTTATTCCGGTGCACCATCAAACAGAAAATCCAGGATTATCGCAGAGTTACTGCATCCAAACAAAAAATGTACATGGCTATGCTTTTATTGTTATCATCTTTACTCATAAACAACAGATTTATTTTTGGTAAGGATGTGGCATGGCTCCCTTAAGAGACAAAAGATGTGGATATGGATCTTTTCAGTGGATTTTATTATGGATTCATCCTTTAACATGGGCAAGCTCTTATCCATGGAGGACAGCAGACGTCGCCACCGACAGGACGCAGTTGTTAAATCCGCACTCTACTGGGTGTCACTCTAGTAGTAGAATAGATTATTAATCAATACCATACTTTGAAGTATGGATTATCTTGTGATTGGTTGCTCACATCCTGTGGGAAGGTAATTATCCTGAAAGGAAACACACAGGGACAAATACACAAATCCCAGGAGGGCGAATAACAAAGAATGTCAGGTCATTAGCATTGACCTGAGTGAGCCAGGATTTTCCAAGCTGATATACGCCTACCAATGTTGGACCGCGGTTCTAAATCTACACACCTCAATAATTGACTATGAATAGGGAAGCTGCTCTTTTGATTCTATTTATGACTGTCATTATATGATCCCCAAAGAACATCATATTTCCCCCCTTCCTCTCTGTGATGACCTCATTAATCTTTGGTGCATTGCGAGGACCCATCTTGTCATCCCCCTGACACCGTGGTTTGTGACACGGGCGCTGCTCATTAAATCATATGACAGGATGAGGTCGGCCTTGAGGTGAGGAGTCTCAAGCTGTGCGAGCGCAGATAGCAGAAGCCGCCGGCGCTCGCTTTTTTGTTTGGAGAGTTCGGACGACGGATCTGGCAGCCGAGGTGAGTCACGAGGTAGCTGTGGTCACTTTGGCGTTGGAATGGAAAGAAGAGGCCTTGGTCTCTGAAGTCTCCTGCTTAAATTACAGTATTTTGTGTGGTCAATGGTCATAACACTTGAAATCACATCTCCTTCAAGTTTGACTAATACACAGTAATCCCGCGTTCACTATAAACAGATTACCCTTTTCATGTTTGGGAAGAACATGCAAACTCCATGCAGGAAGGTCTGGAACCAATCCTGGGACCTCTCCACCGGAGCAGACATACTGATCAATGTTGCACTGTGCAGCCGTTTGTGATGTCGCTCTGTCCTTTTACAAACTGTACACATATAATGTCAACAAAAAGGAAATCGGAGGCCTCATGGCTGACAAAGGCTAAGACCGACAAGGACTCATTAGCACATGGGTCACCAACTCCGGTCCTCGAGGGCAGCTGTCCTGCAAGTTTTCAATCCCTCCCTGCTGTTAAAATGATAATGATGGTTATTATTCTTCTCAAGAGCTTGCTGATGAGCTGATCATTTGAATCAGGTGTGTTACAGCAGGGAGAGATTGAAAACCTTCAGGACAGGTGCCCTCGAGGACCGGATTTGGTGACCCCTGCTTTAGCTGGTGGGCAAGGGTGAGCAAGCAAGCCTTTTGTAAATGTGCTTCAACTTCTGCTACTATTTTTTTCTGTTTTGGAATTTTTCAACCCTTCCAAAATCCCCTAAATATATGGAATATATTAATATTGGCCAAATTTTTTTTAGGCGACATTATGGAAAATGTATTTTCTATTTCCTCCAACATAACCAGCTGGTCTTCTATTTGTATTCGGCAAGTGTGCAAACATCAGTTGCTTCGTTTTTGCTTCCTAATGGCTGTGATTATGTTACATGTTACATAGTGTCAGTGGCTCAGATGGTTTCTGAGCCGTTTTTGGCTGTTTTCCAAGCAGATCAGGGAGGAAAAATAATTTTTAATTGGGAAGTCAACCCCAAGAAAATCTTTGCAATAATATGTTCTTTCTGCCTTCACTTGACTAAACATGGCATTTTCGTAAATATTGTGTTTGTGGAATAGGAGGCAAACTGCTATATCAGTTCATATCATAGAGCAGTTTTTAGTCCTTTCAGGGGGCGGCCATTTTGTCACTTTCTGTCAACTGAAAATGACATCATAGTTACTCAGAGCCCAATCATGGCTCACCCGTTTTCTGAAGCTGAGCCATGATTGGTCGTTATGTTGGTCCATTATACTGCTTAATTCATGTCCCACAAGCGCAATATTAATCAGAATGCGCAATATTAATCAGAATGGCGCGTTGCGACTAGTAGGCCTGCATAGAACATTATCCTTGTGAATACATTTTTGGGGTTTACTTCCTCGTGAAGACATTTTTGGGGGTTGCTTCCACTTCAAGGCACTTCATAAGATAGAATAATATACCAGGATAAGCTACATCTGATAATCAGCGTTTGTTGACTTGGATCAAAAGGGAAGGTAAAATGTTCTCATTTGGCTTGACTGATGCTATGTGTGCACCCCACTTTAAGCACCCACATTTGGTTCCGATAAGAGCTAATTGTTAAATGAATTTTGCCATTTTTCCCCTACAACTCATCAATTAATGTATTTTTTTCTTTATGAAGGAAAATATCATATTTAGATTTGAATGTATATTTTTTAGTTGTTAAAATGATTTATTTTAATACATACAACACTTAAAATGAATATTGACAAATATGTTCATGTTATCTAATTATTTATTTTTAATTCATTCATTGATTTATTTGACCTGATCTACAAATGCCCTGGCCCATATGTACGTTTTAAAGGAAGCCTTCATTAATTTTATGTGCTTGATTGGTAGTAATTCATTAGGTTAGCTTGGAAAAACGCTTAAGAGCTGAAAAATACACCTCTGTATTGATAAACTTCACTTTTATGGCAACATTTTCAACACACGGGCACATCCGTGTTGGTTCCAACGAGACATAACGTGTACAATTTACTGCCAGACACTGCCAGAATAGACACACATCGGACAACGAGGAAGACACAAAGTAAAACAATGCAGTGTAAAAAAATGCAAGGTGTTGACCAGAAATAACAAACAAGGTACACATAGGCATGTTATTCCATAATGCTTACAAAAAGTGTACTTGCCCAGGTTTTGTGGAGCCTCTGATGTGCACAAGGATCGCAGGTAGGCACGCGTGCAGTGAACATTTCCGGGATAAGGAGTGATTTACAGTTGGAGAGGAGACACGCCATGCAGGCTCGTAAATTAAGCAGCTCAGACACCGAACAAAAAAGCAACACTCTGTTCATCATGCACCCAAGGTAGGAGAATATATTATTTCCACCATTGTCCATGCAAGTGTGGCTTCCAACAAGTATCATGTCTGTGCTGCACTTCCTGGTCCACTTGTTCTCTAAAGTGTATTTTGTCCCATCAAAAACACATCTGGCGCTGAATCTTTCACATGCAAAAGTGGCGTCTCACTCAATTGACTTATTTCATAGTATTATCCGGAAAGAATATGTCTTCATTCTTTCAGGATTTATGCTATCGAGGCGTAGCTGTGTGTGTATATCATTATGTCTAGTCCAAATTCGACCAACGTGACGGTTGTCAAGTGACGTGTTCAATGAACATTGCAGTCAGCTATATTATTTTTAAAATCATTTTTAATGTTATTAAATGTACATGAAATAGAATTAAGTTATCAAATACATTTTAGACAAAATATTAACTTT
Organism: Filicampus tigris; assembly: GCF_054856515.1. Classification (NCBI taxonomy): domain Eukaryota; kingdom Metazoa; phylum Chordata; class Actinopteri; order Syngnathiformes; family Syngnathidae; genus Filicampus; species Filicampus tigris. The sequence goes on along the minus strand of NC_141225.1, from coordinate 5,345,694 downwards.
TTACTGCTGCAAGTGCCGTACATATGTGAAGTATCCCTTTAAAAAACAAATATGGCCCTTGAGGAAGTTTGCCCACCCCTGTTTTAGGGCTGCATTGTTTTTCACTCCGCCTTTTTAAGTCTTTAGGACATAGTACCTTTTAGACCCTGTAAAATCTTCACATCATTACCTCAACTCTGTCAAATTGCATGTAAAAACAGTTTTCATACATTTTCCTGTGATCTGATGACTTTGCCTCATCCAGAGGTGAATGCGGGGTGGATGTTGATTGTGGCAGTTCTGCTTAAAATAACAGCACACTGCAGGGAGCTGTTCAAAGGCTCCCTCTGAACCCTCGCTTACCTTCATTGTTGCAAAAGTGTGTCTGAAGACATGTGGGACGGCAGGCAAGCGATGGTGAGAGGGAAAATAGGAGGCATAATGGCCTCAGGAATGGAGCAAGCCATCAATAATGCAGAGGAAGCTGCGCTTAATGCCCCCCGTTAGTCCAACAGGTCCACAGCCGCCGGGACAGTTATTCTTCCTCCGCCGCAGACACTCGGCTCGAGGCCGCTACATCAAGGCTTTATGGATGTGCGCGCGCACCGCCTCTTTTGCCGACCTCTGTCCCGCAAGAGCCGTTAATGGGTTTTCATCAAGAGCCCGCCCGAAAACGAGCAGCCATCTTGGCCCGCTCTCTCAAGAGGGCGGACAGCTGTAATCAAAGGTGAGTTCAGACAAAGGGAACCATGTCGTTTCAGGCTGAGGTTGAGTCAGGTGATGCAGAACAAACGGTACACAAATACTATAAACTACAAAAGCCATCACGAATTGGGCAGCTGAAGATGGAGATGATTACACACAACAAAGAAAGAAACACAAGAAGATGACAAAAGATGTAGATGACAAACACACAGACAAAGAAGATGAAGCACAAGATGGCCACAATGAAGAAGGCCGCTAATTTGACAATGTTGAATACGAAAGGACGACAAAGCCGTTGATAAAGACAGCAAATAGTGACAAGGAAGACGAAAGCAGCAGATGACAATGAAGAAGCTGACAGCGATGAAAAAGGTGACAGACAAAGGTGTAGAAAATAAAGAGAACAAACAGAAGGTGAAGCGACAAAGATGGAGAAGATCAACAATGAAGAAAACTACGAAGAGGACGACTAAACCAATGTTGACAAAGACAGCAGTGCAGACGAAGAAGAAGGCAAAGAAGCTGATGATGACAAAGAAGACGACTGTGAAGACCTGGCCACCAAAGAAGGCAGTGACAAAAAAGACAACCATGATGTAGATAACGAAGAAGATAAAGCAGAAGATGACAACAAAGAAGAACCTGACGACGAAGTGGAGGATGGCAATGACAATGGTAAAGATGGTAAAGACAGCGATGAAGACAATGACCAGACAGTTAATTGAGAACGTTGACGATGACAACGAAGATGATAGAAGCACAAGAAGACGAAGCAGATGAAGACGACAAAGATGATGACGGAGATGGATATTGAAGAGGATGGCTGCGACAAAGATGATGAAGCAGAGGATCGCAACAAAGATGGCAACTAAGACTACAACGGAGATGACTACTAAGATACCTGTTGATGAAGAAGAAGAAAAAAAGGACAATGACAATGTGGCAGAAGATGACTACAAAGAGAAGAGAAGGTGCAAACTCCACATAAGAGTGCCTCAGATGGAATTACTTTGCGGAACCTGTCGACTGTGTGGCAGCCTTGTTAACCACTTGTTTATATTGTTTATATTTGCTGCCATAATACTGTTTATTACTGTACAGTCTTTAAACTGCGGCAGCTATAATTATAAGTAATGGACACACTATCGGGGCGGAATGGTGGTCGACTGGTTAGCACGTCCGCCTCACCGTTCAGAGGGCGTGGGTTCGACCCCGGCCCCAGGCCCTGTGTGGGGTTTGTATGTTCTCCCTGTGCCTGCATGGGTTTTCTCCGGGTGCTCCGGTTTCCTCCCACATTCCAATGGTAGGTTAATTGCGCAGTCTAAATTGCCCCTAGGTGTGATTGTGAGTGTGAATGTTTGTTTGTCTTTGTGTGCCCTGTGATTGGCTGGCAACCAATTCAGGGTGTCCTCCGCCTACTGCCCGAAGACTTCTGGGATAGGCACACTTGGCAGCGTCAATGCACCATGCGCACATATACAGCATCTTGCAGTACTTGGACTCCATCTAGTGGACAAACCACAAAAGTGCAAGTTCAATCTTGTAGTCTCTATTCCTGACCTCACCCCACCCCAAAGAATAATGTTGCTTTGTAAAAGCAGCTAATAAAAATATTAGTAATTAAAAAATAGAATAGTTAAATGAAAAATATATGTATTTCAATTGAAATAAATACAAATGAAGTGGAAGTAAATAAAACGTATTGGAATAAATATAGCTTATGTGAGTGTACCTTATGTGGCTGATAACAGATGGAGTCACAATAACAACAGTTACTTGCATTATAATCAAATAGTTGCGTAAGTAAAGGGCATGTCCGCTGCTGTCAGAGTAATAGAAAAGCTGAGAGGTGGACTGTGGCCTCAGATAAAGCCAGGTTAGGTCATTTCCAGATAGGTTACATTGACATTGCATCAGCTGCTGAGAAGACTTGAATAAACAACACACAGATTCACTATAATATGAGTAACCAAAATAATAAATAAAAAAAAGATAGCTGAAAGTAGATGTGGCAAATTACAAACACAAGAATAAAAACTCTGACAGATTATGACTGATCATTCGACTGAACTGGTGTACCTTATGTTCTGGCTTCTCCTTGACAGTCCCGACATACGACCTTTCAGGGTTAGAACCTATAGTCACGTCCATAAATATTGGGGGACGACGACAATTCTCATCTTTTGGCTCTAAACATGACAACAATGGATTTAAAATGAAACAAAGATGTGCTTTTACTGCAGACTTTCAACATGAATTTAAAAAGTAGGAGGCATGTATACAAACTGTTGTAATTCCTACACTGTTCAACTGATTTTGATATAAATACACTGAAATTAAAAATGATTGAAAATCTGCAAAATATCTAGTTGGTTTAATTTCAAATCCAGTGTTGTGGTGTTTGGAGCCAAAAAGATGAGGAGCGTGTCCATGTCCCAATATTTATAACCTGACTGAGGCGAGCTAGAAGATGAAGGTACCTTACACAGCAGAACCTGAGGGTCAATTGTCAGCCATAGCAGAATACGGGCGTGAGGTTGAATACCATCTTGGAGAAAGGAACCCAGTCGCTGGCGCCCTTTCGTGGATCAAAATCAACGCCGTCCACCTAGGAATTGACTATCATGCTGTTGCCGATGCCCAGGCAAACAACGCAGACATGCCCGCATACCAGACCGCTATCACTGGCCTCTCCACTAGGAAGATGTGCCATTGGGCAACCAAGGTCACACATTGCTCTGTGATGTCAGCACTGGACCCCCCCCCCCCGCCCGTACATGCCTGCGCCACTACGCTGCCACGTCTTCAAGACAATTCACGGATTGGACCCCTTTGGACGTGCAAATGCCAAGCTGATGACTGTAAGTTTGTGTGGCAGGGCATCAACCGCGACGTCCGTCGATCGGCCAAGAATTGCGTTTCCTGCCAGGCCAGTAAAGTCAGCACTCACACGGATTCTGATATTGGCCAATTTGCCCAACTATGGCGACGCTTTGCCCACCTCCATTTTGATGTTGCGGGCCCCCTGCCGCCCTCGAAGGATATCACCCAAAAAAACCCAAACATTGTTTTTTCGAGACTTTAACTGGCCATAGCCTCTCTTAACAGGGGAGTACTTGTAGCAGCACCAGGGGGTGTTCAAAGAGGCACTCCGCGGGCCGGGCGTCCCCGCCCATTTGACCTCTTCATCTGATCTTTCATCCGACCTCTTTCACTTTCACTGCATGGTGGTCGACTGGTTAGCGCGTCCGCCTCACAATTCAGAGGTCGTGGGTTCGATCCCGGCCCCGGCGTCCCTGTGTGGAGTTTGCATGTTCTCCCCGTGCCTGCGTGGGTTTTCTCCGGGTACTCCGGTTTCCTCCCACATTCCAAAAACATGCATGGTAAGTTGATTGGACTCTCTAAATTGCCCCTAGGTGTGATTGTGAGTGCGGATGTTTGTCTCTGTGTGCCCTGCGATTGGCTGGCAACCAATTCAGGGGATAGGCTCCAGCACGCCCCGCAACCCTTGTGAGGATAAGCGGTATCGATAATGGATGGATGGATGGATGCATGGACATAAAAACAGTGTCCGCTGTTGAATAAAGCATTCACATTCTAACTCTCGTCTCGCTCACTTTGTCGATCGTTACAAGAGCAAGAACATATTTTGTGATTTTTTTTTCACAGCAATCAACACACAATTGAAAAAAAAAAAAGGTTTTTATGTACTCTTGTTTGTCCTAAGTGTCAATACAAATCCGCAAGAAAAAAAAAAATACAAGTTGTACAAGTATAGGGCAGTATAAGACCCGGTGTGGGCGCAACTAAGCGATTTGCACATTTCTGTCATCCACTCTTGTGGTGACTCGTGTTATTGAAACTTAAAACTAAATCCGCGGACGACAGGGACCGGGGTGGCCCGCAAATAGGGAAAATTCCTTCAAAAAACGCTGATAAACCTCCAATAAACTGGATATTCCACAAAACAACAGGGCTTGAACCCCCGAGGAAACATCCCCCCCTCCCCCCCAAAAAAAAGATAACTCATTAGAATAAATTTTGGAGATTTTTTGGGGGGAAAATTACTCAAGGGGGCCAGTCAGTGTGGGCCCCCAGTTGCCCATCCTTGACTGTTAAAGGGGAAATTGAAAGTAGGACCTATACAGCGGAAGAGGATGTTTGAACGAGAACCTGAAGTTGAAACCTACACCGTAGAACAAGGGTGCTCACGTCCGGTCTTCAAGGCCCCTATCCACCTTGTTTTACGTGTTTCCCTCCTCCAATACACCCGATTCAAATCAGGATCTTTATCAGGCTTCTGCAAAGCTTCCTGATGAGCTAATCATTTGAATCAGGTGTGTGACCAGACTTGGGCACCCCTGGCGTAGAAACTGGAGTGTAATCTAAAATAACCAGAGATAGAACCTACAGAGTTTAACGGGAAGGTACAAGTAGAAAATATGTAGCAGAACCATAGTAGAACATACACAGCAGAACTTATGCACCAGAACCAAAATCGAATTTGCGTTTTCCTAATTTGATTTTTCATGTTTAGGGCCTTAGAAGTGTTTTTCATATTTGCTGTATTTCCATGAGTAATGACTTATACGGTAGACTAGTGATTGGAGAATACGGGGGTGTTGTAACCCTCTGAAAGCATTCTATTCAGCACGAGTATTTATATAATGAAGGTGTTGGATGCTTGTGTGGAGCTTTGTGTATGCTGCTGCAGGATTACTGGCAACCAGTGAATCTTTTTTTTTTTATTGGCTTTGAATGAGACAAACAGCCTGGTCGTCACATGGGTGCTCAGAGGAAGAAAAAAAAAAGCAAGATCGCTTCCTGAAATGCCTCTCGTCACTGACCGCGTCTTCAGTTCGCCTCCCTAGCGCGAATCCTTTGATTCTCTCCTTTTTATTTTGTTCTTTTATTTGTGTTGTGCGCAGCGCGAGTCGATGCCAACGATGATCAGCAAAGTGAAAAGCGCAATGTCCACGCTGGTGGGAGGGATGATGCCCCACGGCCACCACCATCACGGCGGAGGCGGCGGCGGCGCGCAGTCTCGGGGAGCTGACGGCCTTCCGCCTCGCTTCCCCTACGGCCGCCCGGATTTCCTGGAGCTCACCCCGGAGCTGCTGCAGTATTCCACCGAGCACGCCTCGCGGCCGGTTCTCACGCTGAAGCGAAGCAACAGCCTCCCCTGGCACACCGGATACGCCGAGTGAGTGCCTGACTGGCGTCCATCTGGGGGTTCGTCGTGTTATTTGTGTTATTGTGGCGCTTTAATCACACTCACGCGTAAGGACCGAACGTGTTTGACGTTTGCAAGTGACAAGTGCAAGTGCTGATGCTCACCAGCTCACAGAGCACTGCCGCATATGCAGCAGGCACTAAAATCAAATGCCGCTGCACTGACGGTTCTGCTGCAGAGCTTCTTCCCTTCAGCTCCTGCTGTAGCTTCCACTCATTCGCTTCTGCTGTTAATGTTGTTACCCTCAGTTTCTGCTGCGTAGGTAGGTTCTACCATCAGGTTATGATGTTGGGTTCTGCCATCCGGTTCTGCTTTGTAAACTCGACCCTTCAGCGTCTGCTGTGCAAGTTCTATCCTTTAGTTCTGTTCTGCTGTGTAGGTGCTTCCATCAGGTTCTGCTATGTCGGTCCACCCTCTGCCATAGGTTCAACCACAATATTCTGCTCCAAATATGTATCCCCCAAACCTCAGCTGTATTGTTTCTCTCCTTCAACCTCTGCTATATCCTTAGGTGTAGCTAGGGTTGCCAACCCCCCGAAAATAAAAAAAGGGACACCTCATCGGCAGAGACGGCCGACCTGACTGCCTTCAGAAACCTTCATTGCGTGACTTGTATTTTTTGTTTGTTTATTCATTTAGTTATTTTTGTGGGTGAAACCATTTTTAACTATTTAAACCCGAGTTGGCGGGACGTCCGCCTCACAGTGCAGAGGTCGAGGGTTCGAATCCGGCCCTGACCTTCCTGTGTGAAATTTGTTCTCTTCGTGCCTGTGTGAGTTTTCTCCGGGTACTCCGGTTTCCTCCCACATTCCAAAAACATGAATGGTAGGTAGATTGAATACTCTAAATTGTCCCTAGGTATGATTGTGATAGTGTTTGTTGGTGTGTGCCCCGCGATTGGCTGGCAACCAGTTCAGGGTGTACCCCGCTTGCTGCCCGTAGACAGCTGGATGGGCTCCAGCGCTGTTTGGATAATGGATAAGAATAAGAATAAGAATAAGAATGCCTTTATTGATCCCACAGTGGGGAAATTTTCGTTGTTACAGTAGCAAAGATATAGGTCACACAGGGGCGGCGGCATAATGTGGCCATTAATGTATAATGGATGGATGAACAGATGAAAAAGTTATTATTTATTGTATTATAAAATACAAACAAACAAAATTTACTTATCAAAATAAATCCCTCTCAAACTTCTAGAAACCTTTCCTGCTCAACTCAAAACTATATACCGTACATTAATATAAAACAATAAATAATAAGCAGAACATTCATAACTTATGAACAGCTCAATGCCACATTATGTGGATACAGCCTACTTTTTCCATTTATATTTCTTCTGAGATCTTGCTGAAGCGTGGAGCGGTTTGTCTTTGACTACTGCAGAGTAAAATTCTGACCAAGACATGTCATGTCAAGCTCACAATGAGCTCATCTTTAATCAGTTCAGCAGACCATTTGTGTCACACATTTATCCATTTATTCTTCATAAAAGAGTATGTATAGTAAATAAAGTAGTATATCAACTGCCTGTACAGTAAAAATTATGCATATCTGTTTGAACTTGTAATTAATGTAAGGCTGTGTGTGAATTCTTTCATTATTCATCAATGTATTACATATCTATTTAACGTACTTGTCAATCTTATTTATGTACTTATTTATTCCCCCCCGAAATGATATGTTTGTCCATACAATGCTGACATTCATCGCACATTCCCATTCTAACGCTAATTAGAGGTTTGAAAAAAAACCATCATTCTTTAGAGACCATATCTAGCTCTGACATTACCTGATGGACAACAAATTTGTCTAGGGTCAAATTCTTGCACTTTTTGACCTATGTGTTTTTTTCTGCTTTCCAGTCCTCTCTGTATTTTTGCTACCAAGAGCTTGTGCCGCCATAGCAGAATCAGAGGGCGGCTGCAGAGCTTGAGACAGTACCTCGACCGATGGGATATGCGGATTCTGTATCGTCATACTTGTGTATGAATGTGCTGTCAGCTCATTGGTTACAGAGCAGGGGATGTCCTATGACCTTTACCGCAAGTTGTCATACAAAGGGAACTGTCATGTTGTTGATTAATTCCATTAACATTTTACAGACTATTTTTGACTCTCACGATATTACGGGACAAAGTGCGTCCCTTTACAACTCAATACGACAGGGGTGCCCACACTTTTTTAGCCTGAGAGCTACTTATGACATGACCGAGTCAAAATGATCTACCACCTACTAAAAATGCAAAACACATTATTTATAAATATATTGAGAATTATTTTTATATGTACTGTATATGCTGGTGTACCTTGCATGACTGCATCAACCTATATGAGCCATTCTACCGAATTGGTTGAAATTGCAGTCCCACATTGAAAATCAAATTTTAAAAAACAATGAAGTGTTCAGACCTTGCATATTTAGTAATATCTTGTTATGATCTATTTTACCACAAGGCATTAATTGAGATACTATTAAACTGAACTGATGTTTTCACAAAAATAAAAAGTATTCAATTATCAACCAACAATTTTTGATAATGATTGTTTAAGGGTATGTTTGTTTTAATTAATGATGACTTTTGAAGTCAATATGAACAACTTTCTACATTTTACAATGAAAAATAGCATATAAATTTTGATTTATTTCGGAAAAACTAATATTAAATTCAGTTAAAAATTCATTTAGATTGATTTTAATGCCTAAACCATGTATGTTAATTTATAAAAATACTCTGTAGAGGGGGGAATGGGAAAAAAATATGAATCGGCTAGTAGAATTATTTTCATTCTTCTGTAATTGTGTATTTCAGTAGTGACACATTTCAGGGACAGGCAAGATATTTGGGAAAAGCTAGAAAATACTATTTGAAAATTGACTGTACTTTTACTGTATTTGTGCCCCTTAGATATGGTGCAACATGAATACAATAAAAGTTTTTCTGAAATAAAATACAAATTTCACACATTTTCCAACTCTGAATTTGAACCAATTCAGTAGAATGGCCCATATAGCACAACACAACAACAAAAAATGCTTTATAATTACCTTACTCTGATGACTTGCACTGAATTTCCATTCAGCCAGGGAAGCATAGTCCGGACAGTAGCTGCTGATAGCCATCCTCAAGCAGATTTGCTCTTACCTCTGTTTTTGCTGCATAGGTTCTCTCCTCTGGTCTGGCTGTATTGGTTTTCCCTGTAGTTGTGTAGGTTCCACCATCACGTTCTGTTGTATAGTTTTACTCTTTGGCTTCTGCTGTAAATGTTGATATCATAAGATTCTGCTGTACATGTTCTACCATCAGGTTATGCTGTGTAGTTTCTACCAGATAGGTTCTACCTTCATCTTCTGCTCCATAGATTCTACCCTAAACCTCTGCTGTGTAGTGTCTACCCTCAAGTTTTGTAGTTTAGGTTCTACCCTCAGGTTATTCTGCATAAATTTTACTCCTTAGCTTAGGGGTGTCAAATTCCAGTTCTCGGGGCCGCCCTCCTGCATGTCTTAGAGGTTTCCTCGTCCAACACACCTGATTCAAACGATCGGGATCAAGATCAGGCTCCTGCAGAACTTGCTGATGAGTTCATTTGAAACAGGTGTGTTGCAGCAGGAAGAGATGGAAAACAGGCGGGACAGCGGCCCTCGAGGACTGGAGTTTGACACCCCTGCCTTAGCTGTTGCTGTTGTTTAGGTTTGGTTCTGCCCCTTAACTGCTGTTGCATTGTTTCTATACCCATTACAATAGTACAATATATTTTAAGTAAGTAATTGACAATGCCAGCCCCAATATGTTCTATCACTCTTCTTCTGCTTCATTGCTTCTACCCCACGGCTACTACTGCACAGTTCCATCCTCAGTATCTGCTGAGCTATAATCGTGTTTGTTTTTATTACGTCCGTTTTATTTGGAGTTCTATCAGCATGAATTCATGTTGAGTTATGGGTATTTGTTTTTGTGTCTTGAAGTGTACGACAGGTGTTTTAGACTATTGCAACACCCACACTACACTTGTAGGAATACCCACTTTCATTTCCTGCTGTGCAATAGCATTTCCACACATTACACTCCCTATGTAGTTTTACTGTGTATAAGGCAGAACAATATGATATGTTGAGTGTGGTGGGGGGAGGGGGGGGGGTCATGCTTATTCATGCCGAGACTCTCAAGGGGGGTACAATTGGGAACGAGAGAAGTTTCTGTAATGAACTGAGTTTAATTAATGTGACCGTTCAGTTTCTCCCAATATGTGCACACTGAGTTTTGAGTTTTGGCATGGAACTGGCTTTAATCGATGTTAAGTGATGCGCCGACACATTCACCGTCAATACAACCACGTGAGTGCACTTAGTCTAAAATGCTTTCGTGTAATTGCTGCATGGTCATATACAAGAGGCACGTTTCCAAGCTTTAGGATTCTGCAAGAGTGCAAGAAACAGAGACAGAAAGGACAAAACAAAGACTCAATGACTAGTATTTTTTTCCCATTATTGTTAATTAATTTGGATGTGATAATTACAGGCGGTACACTCCCAGGCCACAAGATAATCCCCTGGTAATTACTTTGCATTACAATAAAGTAATAATACAGGATGCATGGTGTTCAAATTGGCTTTGGATAATATAAGAGCAAAATAGAGTTCAACAATGTATGTCAGAATACGAGACTTTTCCAAAATAGACTTAGTAACTGTTAAATTAGAAATAGATTTCAGTATGATGCAGTGCAATACTTATTCAAATATTGTCAAATGAATCATTCATGAAAATGGGCCGTTATTATTAGGGCCCAAGCACCAGTTAGTGCTAAGGCCCTCCTGAAAACATTGTGTGCCTTGTTATGGGCCTCAGCATGCCCAAAACACACCAATTTTGGAAAGCGATTCTTTCCCCTTTGCTGCTAAGACTACACATTTCACTGTTTGAACCACAGGAAGGCCTACATATACATTTATGATTTTCCGTAAGTATTATTTTAAATCAGGGCCAGTGCCTGTTGTGACTCGGACAGCACGTTTTGGCTCATGGTGGTCCGATAGGGCCACCACCAAGAAAGGCTTAATGTCAGACCCTGTGTGAGTTACTACCTGTATTTGTAGTTTAAATTGCAAATGTACCGTACAACAAACCATTATCCCAAAATACTTATATGATTCCAAATACATCTTGCAGTATCACCCTTAAAAATAATCAATTTGATTTGATTATGAAAATATGAGCTGAAAATATGCATGTACATGCACAGGCATTGAAGACTCTCCAGAACTTCCACTAACAACCCAGGCTAAACTTAACTCCTCGCTGACATACAAAGTTCATTGAATTATTTTAACAATACTTTATTGACACAGTTGTCCCATTAGCTAGGGCTTTTAGTGCCACATTGTGCCGTCATAGGGCATTACAGAAAGAGCACAAAAATACCAATTATAGGCAAGTTTTTCCCAAACTAGCTAGGATACATATGTTCCACAGAAGAAAAAAACGCATGAATTTGTGATTAGTGAACTGTGAATAGGCGTGATTTTCACTGTACCACATGACGGTAGCTTTAGGAAGTTGAGTTGCAGCTTTTATTCTGTTATGGCCTGTAAACTGTTTCCACTGAATGGCAGAATTCAGGAAGTTGCCCCAAATAAGTATTGCAACATCTATAAATTGTTTTTTTTTTTCATTGAGCACCTTGGCTTCCTCATGTTGAAATCTTTGCCGATGTCACCAGTGGTGACTCACCACATAGAATTAGACTTTTAACCGTCACTCAGGCGTGGTTTTTGGCACATGATGCGGTTGTTGATTTGATGTTTCGATTCACATCCTCCCACGTTGCTGACGTGAGGTTCAATTGAAAGCTCACCGAGCTCATGTGAAAAGCACGACTCACATGTGGTTGCTGTGTTTAAAAGCCTCCACTCTTGTACTATAACTGGTAACGGTGATTCACGAGTGAGATAGATTATTTTAAAAGAAGGGATGGGCAAAAGAACCAGTTTTATCGATTGATTGATAGTTGAATGTTTATTTGTCACCTCTTAAAGCTTTTGAAGCAAAACTGTAGAGATTAAAGGGTATCAAAATAATTATCGTTTACCATGATCAAATTATCGCAATTCTCAGTATCATTTTACTCGAAAAAAATGTTAGCAAAGAAAAAACAAAATCATATACTCGCTCCGAAAACAGTGCAACACGTATAATAAGTTGAATAAGGAGAATATGCAATCATCAGCATCATATCGTCATATCGCCGAGCTCTAATCCAGCAGAATAAATCATGGCTCACTGCAAATATTTGTGTTAATTTAACAAACCCAGATTTCAACATGACTACGTACATATGTGTGACTAAATTGATACAAGATCAATATTTCAGCAGTCATACTTATATTTTTGTTTAGTGGTTTACCTGTGTCCAGCTCCGGCCTTCCTGTGTGGAGTTTGCATGTTCTACCCGTGCCTGCGTGGGTTTTCTCAGGGTACTCCGGTTTCCTCCCACATTCCAAAAACATACACGGTAAATTGATTGGACACTCTAAATTGCCCCTAGGTGTGATTGTGAGTGCGGTTGTTTGTTTGTCTCTGTGTGCCCTGCGATTGGCTGGAAACCAGTTCAGGGTGTCCCCCGCCTACTGCCCGATGACAGCTGGGATAGGCTCCAGCCAGTGATATTTTTCTAATGTAAAACAAGTACCTTGGCTCAACAAGTGTCATTTTCCAATGGATCTAATATTAAAGCAGCACTGGGCAATAATTTGTTTTCACAACTCTTTCGATTAAACAGTGACTTACAAGTAGTTGAATGGGACTTTTGTCATGCCCCGGGGGTCTTTATCATTTTCACTTGTGCTAAGCAACTTTGAGGAGGATGGGAGCAACCCTGGCACACAAAAAAAATAAAAATGTCCTGAATTGCTTTACGGCATACTCACTTCCTCCTTTTGCTATAAGGACGGAAGTCGATTCGAACGTCTACGCACTATTACTGGTATCATGTCAGAAACCCCAAAACAAACAAAAAAACAAAAGTATTGTTTGAACAAAATTAGATTCATTACCTCATCGCTATTCGTCTTTCACACAGTCACTGGAAATAGAAATGTAATTCAGTCCAACTTGCAGGCCAGCGAGAGCTCAGGATTTCACGACACTACGCGCTGGAGCGCATGGGAAATGTGGTTGACTTTTGTCAAAACACTACCGCTTTTGTCCACATGGCGCCGCATAATCAACAAAAACTGACATATGACACAGTGTTGCTTTCATCAAAATAAAAGTCTGGTGCACATAAACTGACAAATTTGTAGGAACGTATAGCGATTTCAAGCAAGCTGTAATTTCTCTGTTGCAATGTCTCTGCATCAGAGATATTGCATTGGAGAGACTTGGTACATTGGTCTTGCTCGCACTTGAAACAGATATCCGGTGCCGGTCGCCAGTCTCTTTAAGTTCCTGGCGGGCGTAGCCAATGTTCGCAGAACTGATAGTGTATAAACAAGCATTGACATAGCACAAAAAAAATATCGAATAGATAGCTGTTAGCGGATGCAAAATGGCCGATAGACAGACGGCAGAAGGTTACCCCGGCGGAAGGTGACCAACCTTCCACAAATTTTTAATAAAATGCCCAGCTCTGGTAAATATCGTAAGAGGCATATTTGTTCCGTTTTTCTCACCATTTCGTTGTGTTGTCATCCCATTTTCTATCATCATCATTTGTGAGACAGACGTGGAAACCTCTAGTCCCTTTTCTGCTCATTTTGCCAAAATATTTGTTTTCTTTAACTCCACTTTTACTTAGACAATTGTAATGTTTTTATTATTATTCCATGTGTCTCTTCCGCACTTGAGCAAACAAACTCCCCCAGGACATTATTTGCGCAAATACAGTACGATAGTAAAACCAAACATTGTTGACCAAGTCAAAATGAAGCACAAGCAATTGGCAGGCGGAGCGGCAGGTTGTAATATAGAAGAGTGTCTCTCTGTGCTGGTTGTGTGCCAAAGAGCCCAGCATGCTTTGGCCTTGACAGCAAAGTTTAAATGACTGTCATGAGACCTTTAAGTCTCGCTCGCCATTAGTCCTAATGTGTACCATCCCTGCAGTGCCAGTCCGCTGCTTTCAACTGATTAGAAAGACGGTTGGGGGGAAGCCTTTTTTCTCCCTTTTTGAGAGGAAAAATATAATCCAGATTTGTTGGATTTGTCCATTTGGGCCTCTCCCATATCAGCCCTTTCTGTGACGATTGTAATCAGCTAAGCTATTTGGAAAGCGAGTGTTCAGAGGTTGTGTTTGAGTTTCCTTTTGTTTGCATGTTTTTTGGTTCTTCCTGAGGTCACGTCTCCTGCTTGTCTCATTGTGTTCAGCTCACCTGAGTGAATATTCATAATCCTCTCTCTGCTTAACACCAATATTGCAATATTGAATTTGCAGAATTAAAACAGGCTTGAAGTACAAATGTGAGGTAAAATATAGTTGACACTGACTAGATTTCAAGCTACAACATTAGGTAAACCTATACAATCTAATCAATGATATATAATGCAAGAACTGTATAAAAATGTCACTTTTCAAAGAAAAGAAGACTTGCCGTTGCCAGTAGGGCTGCAGCTATCGAATATTTTCAGAATCGATTTTTCTACGGATTATCCCATTCCCTCATTTAATTGTGTACGGTAATCATATAAAATGTGTTGTCCACTTTGGATCGCCATCCTCATGTTCCACACTGTAGTATCTATGACTGAGTCCATATGGCTTAAAAAGGTGGGGGCCTGGCCTGGTGAGTGATGTGGGAGTCAGCGAACCACAGTGTGCGTAGAGTTTGCTATTGTTTGCTCATGGTTAGCGGCTCGCTGTTAACTGGCTAACTGTTAGCCATGTGCGTGGTCATCAGTTGTTGCAGCAGCTGCTCATCTATGAATGAGCTTGTTACCCGTTTATTTTGTTACTCTTTGTTCAGTAAAGCAATTAGGGAATATTAAATTAGATAACATCGATACTTTGTGTTGGCGTTCGTAGATGTGCTGTTGTGGTGCGTTAGTTAGTTCTAATTTGAAGTGTACACATTGCACTTTATCTCTTTTACTGAAGTATAAACTAATCACACGCTTTGGATATTGTCTTTCTTCAATACGCTCTTTCCTCCTGGATGGAAGCTATTGCACAAAATTATTCCTACACGGAGAGATGCTGATGGTTTAGTGGTACAATCTCCTGACTTGTGTGCGAGCAGCGTGGGATCGTAACCGCTCATTGACGGTGTGTTTGGTTGTTCATCTGTGTGTGTGCCCTGCGGACTGGCTGCCGACCAGTTTAGGGTGTGGTTCGCCTTTTGCCCAAAGTCAGCTTGGATGGCTCCAGCACGCATCCATGACCCTGTGTACAGGGTAAGCGGTGTTGAGAATTACATGACATGACATTTCTACACTGAATGGTGTGTGAATCGGCAGTAATATTAGTCTGTGTGGAAATGATCACTGCAAAGTATCAAGCCAGAGATTTTGCTTCGACTTTTTATTATCGTTAAATTATTAGAGTTATTCGATTAGGTACAATACAGTTGACCTCCACATGCTTGAGGTTTGGTACCCGTGCATTTGCAAATTCACAGATTTTTTTCCCCCCTCAATTTGTTTAAATTAAAAATTTTTAGGGGTTATGTGCCCCTATTTTCACTCCATATTTGTGTAAAACACACTAAATGCTTATCAGCATTTTGGGGTGAATTCTTTGGGTTTAAAAAATATAGATAAAGGTTGTTTTCGTTTTTTTAACGCAGGTTTTTGCCATTCGCGGGCCAACCCAGTTCCCCATGAAGAGCGGGGGTCCACTGTAGTACAATATTCTTGAGTGCAATATTTCTTAAGGAAAAACCTAACAATGAATTTTGGTGTTTGAGGGTGGCTGGAATTGATTAATTGCAGTTCCATTCATTTCAATTGAGAAAGATTATTTGGATTACGAATTTAGTCAGGGACCAAATTAAACTTGGAGCTCAAGACACCACACAGTAATATAGGGTATGCAACTCCATACAGTATTTCCTTCTATTTTCTTCAACAAAATGAAAACATAAATAAATGAATGTCCTCCGTGATGATTTATGTGCTGTCAGTGACTGCTTTCTGTGTAATAAAATCACTCTGCACAATAATCATGTTCTGCATTGTGATACAAATTCGCGTGGGGTACATTGATGCTAAAAGAAAAAACCAAGCAGTGCTCCAAGCAGCGCTCCACTTAGATGCTATTTTCCTCCGCAGGCCCTGGCTTGTAATTAATCCCTTTTGCAATTTCACTGTGGGTCATACTGCGTATGCATCCTGCCCCACTTTTTCCCCCATCGCTGGGTAAATAAACAGCCATTTTTGTTATTCTGTTTCGTGCATCTAACTTATGGCTTTTCCACACCAGGGTGATCAACGCCGGAAAGAGCTCGCTGAACGAGGACCAGGCCTCCTGCGAGAGGCTGTTTGTGAGGAAGCCTAGCAGCAAACAGCGCAACTCCACTCTGCTGGAGGACAATGGGGTGAGCCAAGGGCAAAACTGCACTGACGACATCCAATCAGGAGCCCGAGCTAGGGGACGTGAGCAAAAAAGTCTGGCAAGCGATGCTCGCTCATCATTTATAGAGTACACTGTGTTGTCCTGATGGCAAAGTCGCTGTTGGCCGACAGTGGAGCCTAAAATCCACAGTCATGCCGTCACTCTAGACTTCAGCCCCAAATGCCTGAAAAGTGTGATAATCAAATAACTACAAATATGTCTGCGACGTAGGAAAGTGGTACCCTTGGCCCTGTCCGGCTGCTCTGTACAATATGTTTAGTCAACAGTATTAACCCTCCTGTTGCGTTAGTTTAACGGGAACAACACTAATGTTTTGAGTTAGTTTGACTTGTTATCCAAAAGTGTCAGAAACAAAACAAAATTTGAATACAGTAAACCTCCATGATTCACAGGGGACAGGGACTGAGCCCTGGCGTGACTAGCCAAAAATTGACGCCGACCAATATGTGTATAATTGCCTATACTAATAGCAGAGCTGGGCATTTTACAAACAATTCCCGGTCCGTTTATCGCCTTCCGCCTGTAGCCGGGGTACACTGCCACCGTCCGTTTATCCGCCTTCTTGTCCGGCCGGACCAAACAGTAATCCCCTATAGGCTGATCCAACTATCATTTGAAATAGGCTTCCGTTAGCATTTCCGTCAACCAACTTGTACTAGCACAAGTAGGAAGTTGCTGATGACGCTGTACCTAATGGTCTGACTCAAACATATTTATTACCTTTAAAATTAATAGGGAACTTTCACTTTTTTTTTCAGGATGGTACAGGAATTCCCCTCTACTTCTGGGGCATCTTTGACGGGCACGCCGGTTCCGGTGCCGCCATCATGGCCTCCAAGCTGCTCCACCGCCTCATCCGGGACCGGCTGGGTGAGATCTTTCACTTGCTGAATAATAACGGGGAGGCGCCACCACCCATTTGCTTGGCCAAGAACGGTAGCCCCTACCAGGCCGAGATCAAGAAGGGGTCCGCGCAGGAGTCGGAGGAGCCTGACGCTGTCAGCGATTCTGCGGTGCGCTACCACATGGAGAAGGACGTCAGCCTAGAGAGCCTGGTGATAGGTGTCATCGAGACCGCATTCAAGCAGATGGTGAGCAGACGTGAGAAAACAAATTTGTCAATATGGAGACAATCATTGAACCTTTTAAGTGTAATTAGGGGAACGGAGCACCAGACCGTGCGAAGGCTCTCTTGGAATCGCTGTTTCTCATTGTTCTTTAGAGGAACAGTGTTTTGGGTGCCTCAACATACCTTAAAATCAATGCCTTCTGATAGTATTAAGTAGGGGTGTAACGGTATACGTGGGTGTATTAATACGTTTCGGTACAGCATATTCGGTTCAGTCCACTTGAGTAGCGTTTCTGATCAGGTATTATTATTAGCGTGCACTGAAGTCTCCTGTTCGGGAACATTTTGGCTTTCCTGTTAAAATCTCTGATGGGGAACGGTACGTGGATACGTCCCAAAGTTGTGTGCTGACATTGCTACATGGAGCTTGGCGGCTATGTTGCAGGTAGCACATCTAACATAATAATGCACATAAAACGTCATCATTCGACTGTGAAAGTTTCTTCGACGAAGAAGACAGCTTTTTTATTTTTAGACAAAAACTTCAAACTTAAAGGGGAAGTCAACCCAAACGTATTTTTTTTTTCAAGAATATGTTCTATGCAAGCCCACTAGTTGAAACAAGACATTCTGATAGATATTGCGTTTGTGGAATATGAGTTAATCAACCCGTTTTCATCCATCTCTGGGGGCGGCGATTTTGTCACTTCTGTCGACTGAAAATGACATCACACCTACTCAGGGCTCAGGTAATGACCAATCACGGCTGACCTGTTTTTTGAAGCTGAGCCGTGATTGGTCGCTACCTGAGCTCTGTGTCGTTGTGATGTCATTTTCAGTCGACAGAAGTGACAAAATGGCCACCCCCGAGATGGCTAAAAAGGAGTGGATTTTGCTGCTTAATTGATATTCCACAAACACAATATTAATCAGAATGCCGTGTTTCAACGAGTGGACCTGCTGGGAACATAATCTTGAACAAAAATGAGGCTGTTGCGGCTGAGTGTTTTCACTGTGATTTCAGTGTCTTAATAGTTTACAAAATTAATAGATCTTTATCGTTAGTGTATTTTTTTATTCTGGTGTAATTTCTTTGAATATCACCCGAATGGTTCGCTTTTATTTATTTTTTCTAAACAATGTACCGTTTACTTGTCATTTTACCAAAATAAATATATACATTTTTTTAAATTCTGTTTTTTTATACCGAAAATATACCGAACCGAACTTTCAAGAAACCGAACTGAACCAAAATGTGATTTTAGCATACCGTTACACCCCTAGTATTAAGGCAACTAGGGATTTCTGGGCCTGAAAACTCACACATTTTTAGTAATGTGTGTTTATGCTGGTGAAGATTTGTATTTGTATTTGTATTTCAGGGTTTAGTAACACAATTCCCCAAAACTCACTCAATACTGCCCCCCTGGAAAGTTCAGAAAATTGCTTTTATTTCGCCAATAGACAGCTCTTTGGTTTTGTTGTTAGTTATACCATGTAGAAAACTCAACGGAGAAAGAAAGTTAGAAAAAATAAGCTCCTGACACCAGCGTCACCAAACAAAACAATATCGGTGGACATTGTAACAGGACGTATGGAAAGTCTCAAGGACCGATACCACAAATTGAACAAGGAGTCGGCCATTTTGTTTTGAAGTCACCACTTCCAGTGAATTACAGCACTTGTACTTTGATAAACTCCTACTAGGGAATTTGCCCGAATTTGACCCAATTCAAAGCAGTTATCTAAGACCTAAACAGATGGCCGACAATATGGCGAAGATTTTTTTGCCTATAACATCTAGGGTGGAGAATGGCCTCAAAGTTTGATGGTCATTTGGAGGTTTTGGCTTACTTGTTTACTTTTGTACATGTGGCTTTATTTTAGGATGACCTGATTGACAAGGAGAAGGCGTCATATACCATTTCTGGTGGCTGTTGTGCCTTAGCTGCCATACACCTATTGGGCAAACTCTATGTGGCAAATGCTGGAGATAGCAGGTGAGCTCCCTTATGTCATTTGTATCGTGACTCTCATTTCTTAAATCTCTCTTGTTAGGTGGCGGGTCAAATTTAACCTATTTAAAACAAAAAAAGGGCAGGTTTATTTCCGATTGATTGATTGATTGATTGATTGATTGATTGATTGATTGATTGATAAAGTAACATTATGTAGCAGTGACTTCAAGGGGAAGTCAACCCAAGCATATTTTTTCCAGAATATGTCCTATGAAGGCCCACTTGTCTAAACACGGCATTCTGATTAATATTGCATTTGTGGAATAAGTGTTAATCCACCCGTTTTTAGCTAGCTCACGGGGTGGCCATTTTGTCAATTCTGTCGACTGAAGATGACATCGAAGTTGCTCAGGGCTCAGAAAACGACCAATCATGGCTCTGCTTCAGAAAACAGGTAAACCGTGATTGGTCGTTACCTGAGACCGGGTTGTAATCTGAGCCCTGAGCAACTTCGATGACATCTTCAGTGAACAGAAGTGACAAAATGGTCGCCCCTTGAGATGGTTAAAAGTGGGTGCATTTTGCTGCTTAACTTACATTCCACAAACACAATATTAATCAGAATGCCATATTTCAACTAGTGGGCCTGTGTAGAACATACTGTGGAAAAAAATATGTTTGAGTGGACTTCCCTTTAAGGGGTTGAAAGGGTAAAAATGACAATTTTTTTTTACCTTTGCTGTTTTTTTTTAATTAATTAATTTTTTTTACAGATAATACACATTATTCCGATTCTATATCATCAGTATCTCACGTACACGCGCACGCGCACACACACATCTTATTTTTCCCAAATTTAACATATATTTTTATTTTAAAACCGTGTAAAAAAAAAAAAAGAATAGAATATCATATCTTTAAAAAAATGAAGTACAACATTTTACATAAAACTTGATCTTATTTATGGGATTTTCCAATCCAATATTCACCACAACATATTCTCATCAGACCCATTAATAAAGCAACATTGTGTTTGAAATTGCTTTTGTTGTTTATCTGCACACATGGTTAATAAAGCAAGAGGTCCCATGCCATCTAAGAAGAGCGTTGAGCATAATGACATTTCTCTAATTTTGTGGTTGTGAAAATTGTATTATTTCTGTTTTACTGTTTACTCTTGATCTCACCTGGACTTGGACTCTGACCTTATGGACTCGGACTCTGACCTTTGTGAGTCGAACTTGACTTGGACTCGATAAAGGTGGACTCAGCCCTAGTATGACGTCTTGGTTTCAATCCAGCAGTGCTCTAATTTTTTTTTATTAGATTTAAAGCTTTGAAGCTGCAGTCTATTGGGACTATGAACCCATATTGTTGTAGGTTCAATACCTGCTGAAAATAATGCACATTTGCACCTGGCACCCTCAGGGATTTACCATTGCTGTGCAGTTCAGAATAATGCTTTTAACTATTCATCCATCCATCCATCCATCCATCCATCACAAATAGTTGATACTGTTCTGTTATTGCTGCTTCACATGCCCCCTGCTGTTATTTTTGCTTACTGCAGCCTCCAACCACAGTCTCACATTGTAACTGCAAGTGGTGCTTCAGTGGACTAAATGTGTTGCTTAATGAAAACACACACACACAAAAATATTTCTTACCGTTGCACTTCTTGTCACTGCAGGGCTATAATAATCCGGAATAAGGAAATTGTTCCCATGACCAACGAGTTTACACCAGAGTCAGAGAGACAACGGCTACAGTATCTGGTACACTTTGTCTTGTCATGATACACTATTGAAACCACTTACAAGTTCTTTAACAAACCATCCGGTATGCTCACATACTGAGTGAATCTAATTCTACTTCACCTGGAAAACTGATTAAAATTTACTACATATCTGAAAAAATGTAATTCAGGTATCCCAAATACCTGAGTCATCTATATTTACTAGTTAGGTGGAAGTAATTTATATATACTACATGAAATTGAATTTTATTTACTAAATATCTGGAATATATTTGTTTAGATATACTAGACTGAAAAAAATGATGGTTGAATTTTCTCAATTTTATTTTCTCAAGTGGTTGCAAAAAATAAAATCATCTGTAGAGCTGGGCATTTTACTAAAATTTCCCAGTCCATTTATTTTCTTCCGCCTGCAGCCGGGGTACCCTTCTGCTGTCTATGCGCCTTTTTGCCTTTTTGGCCAGACCAAATAGTAATTGCCTATAGGCCGGTCTGCCGACCCTAGTATTTTAAACGTGCTTCCGTTAGCGTTTCCGTCCGCCAACTTTGACCAACTTCAACTAGAGAAGTCACAGAATAATTACTGTTTCGATTTCGATTTCAAGTTAAACAATGTCTCTATAATGACTACTCGATAATTAAAATAGTTCTCGATTAATTTGACAATTGATTAGTTGCTGATTAATCGATTCATTTTGACACCTCTAGGAAAGGGGTCCCCCAACCTCTTTTCTGCCACCGGTTCATACAAGTCAATACCCTTAACATTACGCGACGGCGACAACTTGACATGTGTTAAGAGTCAGTCATGCATGGATTTAACGGAGAGAATCCGGTCATTTTTCAAAATAAAATATTTTTCAACCTAGGATAATAAATAAACTGGAAGTACTGTACGTTTTTTTGTCTTTCATCTGTGTAGTCCGCCATGGCCCGGTACCGGTCTTCGGCCCGGTGGTTGGGGACCCCGGCTCTACGTCATTGTTTATATTACCCCTGTTATTTACTGGTGACCAATCAAGGGCGTACCCCTCCTCTCGCCTAAAGTTAACTGGTATAGTCTCCACGACCGCAATGAAGACAAGTGCTATAGAAAGCGAATGGATGTTAGACTCCGGACAGTTTGTCATGAGTGTTCTTGGTTTGTTCGCAGGGCTTCTTGAGGCCTGAGCTCCTGGGCAATGAGTTCACTCACATTGAGTTCCCACGCAGGATCCAGCACAGTGAGCTGGGCAAGAAGATGCTGTACAGAGACCACACCATGAATGGCTGGTAAGCCCCGACGGTAGGGGTGGGCGATATGGGCTAAAAAAAATCTCTATTTTTTTTTTAAAAAATCGATAACGATAATTTGATGATATGCTACAAAAAAAAAAATTACATCTGCATTTGCTTCACAAAACAATTATGGATAGACAGCATTTGTGAACAATAGTGCTTGTTTATATTTTAAATTGCTTAATACAGCTTCTGCAAAACACAACTATATTCTATGGCAATATTTAACAATGAAGAACTAAAAATTATGTCTAGACTTTGATTGATTTTGGGGAATGTTTATGTCATTTAAATGTCTCCTATTATTCCATTATGATATGACATATATAATGACATTTTGAGCTGCAGTAAGTACTGCTGTACCACTGCCAACTACTAGAGCAATCAGAATGAGAAAAAGGTGTCAACTACAGCAATCAGAATGGGGAAAAAACGTTTTTTGGTAAGGTGGTTTGTGTGACGGTGTATTAGTGTCACCCAGCGAGAGAAAAAAAGACGTCGTCATGACAACACCCATTCTCATACATTGGCCACCGTATTCGGAATAAAGTTGAATAACAAAACTGCAACTTATGAATTATGTTGTGAAAGGTGGGGACTTTTGTGAATGTAGAAAAACAAAATTGAAGATGAGCTGTACAGTTTGAATTTAGAATGGAAAAGATGTGGAACTTTTTTGTTTAATTTGTCATTCCATTAATAGTTTTTATTGTCTGGAAAATGTGGAATTCATTAGGCCTGTCACGATCATTTCTACATCGATAGATTTGATCAATTTAATGTAATTTAATTAACTTTAATGTAATTAAATGTACATTTTTATGTAATTTACACGTGTAAGTCATCAACATTCGGTCGCGCTGCTTCGTTGTCTCTCCTGTCAGTCACCTTGATTGCTGCTGTGCGAGTTGGCACATACTGTAAGTCCGTGGTTGGCACTCATATGCATACATACATACGAGTGGAACAGTTTTTAAGACTGTTTAAATCAGGGTGTCCAAATATTTTGCAAAAAGGGCCAGATTTGGTGAGGTGAAAATGTGGGGGGCCGACCATTTAGCCTGACATTTTAGCAAACCAGTCTGCCTTTTGTTTTTTACTTTTCTTTTTTAAATTTCAAGATTCTTAAAGTGGAAGTCTACACATGGATGAATGGATAGATGGATTGATTGATTGATTGATTGATTGATTGATTGATTGATTGATTGATTGATTGATTGATTTGATTTGATACAGGTCAGGGTTCATTTGAAACATGGCATGTTGGAACATAAATGTTCAGTGAACTTTTAGATTTAAAAACAGGGAAATAGTAACAGTCTCCTTACAAATGAGAGAGACACAGTTGTTGGGTATTTCAGTGAATAAATAATCCAATGTTCACTTTTTCTGAAATTGTCGGCCGGCACTCGCTATCAATTTTCCTTTTTTTTTATTCAATGTCGCCATTCTAGAAACTGCCCGGAAAAGGTCACGCAGAGTTATGGAGTTGGACAGAGTGCTGCTGCCCTCATGTGTGTAAATGTGAAATTGAATTTAGTTTGTATTTTATATTATATTCTTGTGAACGGGGAAACGGGCCAGACGTTATTAATTTTATGACAGAGGCTGCGGGCCGGATAAAATTTGACAGTGGGCCACATTTGGCCCCTGGGTCAGACTTTGGACATGTGGGCTATACTGGTTCGGTGTTGTCGGCTTATAGGCACGTGAAACTCTTTTTCTCATTTATTATTGAGGCGCAGTTTTGTACAGTAGCACTACTTGTGGCCAAGTAGCGCTAATGCTAGCCAACGCGACCATCCGTGTCGGCTATATCGTCTTCACTGCTCATGTACTACTGTATTTCATTGCTTGTTTATGCCTTTCTGAGAAAGTTTGCTACGCCTGCCAAGAACTTGAAGGTACTGGCTCTGTTTCGAGTGCCAGAACTGACAGCGAGACCAGCGTACTGTGTCTCAGTATAGCTCCAGTACAAGATCTCTCGAGTATAGAGCTCTTGCGATGGAGGGATTACAGCTCTCTTGAAGTTGCCATACGTTCATACAAACATGACAGTCTATGTGCATCATGTAAGACATATTAAATAACTTTTATTTTTTAAATAACCTTTTATTTAGGAGAGTAAATATTAGATCAGATACAAAACATTTATATAATAAAAATAGTTATGATAATAATAATGAACCACTCCATTTATAAACACTTATCAGGTATATACATCATTATAATTCCACATAGACAAGGTCCAAAACCCATCAGTCAACATTAACAAAACACACAAACCAAACTACAGTAAACATAGTTATCTAAGGGACTCTCTCCCACTCACGTTACCTCTGTATTCCATGAATATATAACATTTATATTTCATTTTAAATTGATTTATGTTTGTACATTGTTTTAATCCCTCACCTAGACTGTTAGACCACAATTTCACCCCACAAAATGAAATACAGAATGTTTTTGTATTGGTGCGAATGACGTTAATTTTTAAATTGTATTTCCCTCTTAATTTATAAACCCCTTCTCTCTCTCTAAACATTTTTTGTGCTTTATACATAAATTGAGCTGTTTGAAATTTTACTACAGTATATCCACAAATTTTAATAGTTTTGACTGCAAGAAAAGAAAATGAGTGTGGTCGCGAAAGCCTACTTTATTGATGATTCTTATTGCCCTTTTTTGTAAAGTTATTAATGAACTAACTGTAATTATTACCCCAAATCTCGATGCAGTAACTAAAATATGGAAAAAGCAGTACAGAATGCGGAGCGAATTGTAGTCAAGTGTCCATTTGACTTTATTTAATACTGATATGCTTCTCGATAGTTTAGTATATATATATTTGATATGTGGCTTCCAGCTCAATTTTTCATCTATTATAACACCTAGAAATCTATGTTCTGGAACCCTGTCAATTTGCACCCCCTCTACCGGTATCTTTATTTGTATATGTACATTTGACCTGTAATTCCCTAACACCATTATTTTTGTTTTGTTTAAGTTTAATGATAGTCTGTTTCTATCTAACCTTTAACTATTTTTTTTTTCATTTCTTCAGTGATTTCACCCAATAGGTCATTTAAATTATCCCCAGAACAGAAATTGTTGGTACCATCTGCAAACAACACCAGTTTGAGTACATCTGATACCTTGCAAATGTCAGTGATGTATACAATAAACCGTTTTGGGCCCAAAACTGACCCTTGGGGCACACCACAAACAATATCCAAATAAGATGAAGAAACATCACCCAACTTAACAAAATGTTGTCTACTCTGTAGATAGCTTTTGATCCAGTCTAACACAATACCTCTAATGCCATACCTTTCCAGTTTTTTGATTTATAGATCATGGTTAATTGTATCAAAGGCTTTCTTAATATCAATAAATATTCCAATAGCTTGCTTTTTCTGATCAATATCAGTTGCCATTTCTTCAATAGCTTCTGTTATTGCAAGTAATGTTGATTTGCCAGCTCTGAAACCATATTGACTATCAGAAAGCAATTTGTGTTTATCTATGAATATATCCAGTCTGTTATTGAACAGTTTTTCTAATATTTTTGACATCTGTGGAAGCAAAGAGACCGGTCTGTAATTGTTGAGGTGATGTTTGTTCCCAGTTTTGTACAGTGGAATGACTTTGGCTATTTTCATTTTATGTGGAAATGTACCTGTCTGAAATGATCAATTACAAATATATGTTAGTGGTTTTGAAATCCCTTCAATTACTTCTTTCACTATTGTCATATCCATATCATTATAATCAGTTGACTTTTTACTTTAACATTTTTTAACAATGTCCAATATTTCTTTTTCTTCAACTGCAGTGAGAAACATTGAGCAGGGATTTCTGTCTACCAAAACATCCATAATCTTTCCGACTGTCCCTGGATCTGAGATTTTTCCTGCAAGATCGAGTCCTACGCTTACAAAAAAGCTATTAAACACATCAGCCACCTCAGTCCTACTACAAATGACATCATCCATATTAGTTATATTATCAGGGTAACCATTTAGTGTGGAGTTAGGTCTTATGATACTGCTTAATATATTCCACATTCTTTAATATTATTTCTATTTTCACCTAATTTTTTTCCGTATTAGTTTTTCTTACTTGTCCTCATAATATGACTTAATTTATTTTTATATCTTTTATATTTAATGCAAATGTTGAACTATCATGAGAATTGAAAGAAATTGGAATTGCTCCTAAAAAGGATGTAGTTTACTTATTTTTGCTCTAAAGTCATCACTATATTAGTCGGCATTAAAAAAAAATGATACTATCGTTTATCGTGATAGTTTCTGGGAAAATATATTATCCTGCAAATTTTGTTTTCATGACAGGGCTAGAATTCAGGGACTTTAATTTTTTGGACGTTTGAATGGCTTGAATCGCTTGAGAAATGTGGAGGCAGCAGAATGTAAACAAAAAAAATGATTTTCTATTAGGGTGGAATACCAATGAAAATATATTTTTTGGTGCTCTTCATCATTCACAGTTATGACTTTACTACTTGCGCAACCTCAGCGATGGTCGACTGCCACTTTATATAATAATTGTGATATTACATTGATATTTTGGCGACTGTTTTGTTGCAGGGCTTACAAGACAATTGTTGAAGATGATCTGAAATTTCCGCTCATATATGGAGAAGGTAAAAAGGTAAGATGCAGCGCCAGCAAAATATTCAAAGCACTTTCAGGTCTGTGGCGCTTTACAAGCAAAACACACTTTGACACCTGCAATCTATAAATATGAGTCCGCAACATCTGTTCCTCATCTTCACACCAACCTGAGAAAACATTTATAATCCTTCATGAACCCTACATCGGACGATCATTCCTCAACCAATCCTGGTACACGCACTGATTGGTAACCAGTTTTTCAAATATAAGAGACACAGCACATAGGTTGTGGTTAAAGTTTGCTGGCCTGACCATTTTTGTAGCAGACCAGTTAGGAGACAAAATCACTCTTAACACACTCCTCACCACAGTATAAGCAATTGCTTAGCATCATTTGTTAGAGATATCCACTTATCATGCCTTTGCTGACTTTGATCAAAAAGTTGAGGAAAAAAAATGCTAAATTTACATGCACTTGATTAACAGTGTGTGTACCTAACTTAAGTGACATTTTCATTAGTTCTGTGTGTGTGTGCATTTATCAAACAGGCACGGGTCATGGCGACTATCGGAGTGACTCGCGGTTTGGGGGATCATGACCTGAGGGTGTATAGCTCCAACATTTATATCAAGCCGTTCCTCTCGTGCGTCCCTGAGGTGAGCACCTGCAGTATCTTCAAACCTACTGTAAAAATGATTTTAAAAAAAGAACTTGGGGAGTATTAGCCATATGTTGAAACTGTCTTTTTTAATATGCATTATTGTATAAATACTTGCATCTTAGCATTAGAGTCACTTTGGGTTATTAAAAAGTTGACCTAGGGAATAAAAGAATTCTTTTATAATGTATAAAAAGAGCTACTATTGTCTCGTATGCACTAAATTTAAGATTGATTTTGTATTTAATGAATTTCACAAGTATTTCATTATTTTGCTATAACGCTGCCTTAAAGTGAAATACTGTATATTACATATTGCTGAATTGTGTATTTATAAAAAACACTCTGTACATCGTTTTGTGTATTTGTGATGTTACTTGATATTGTCACATAATAATATTCATCCATCCATCCATTATCTATACCGCTTATCCTCACAAGGGTCGCGGGCGTGCTGGAGCCCATACCAGCTGTCTTCGACCAGTAGGCGGGGGACACCCTGAATTGGTTGCCAGCCAATCGCAGGGCACAGAGAGACAAACAAACAACCGCACTCACAATCACACCTAGGATCAATTTAGAGTGTCCAATAAACTTACCATGCATGTTTGTGGAATGTGGGAGGAAACCGGAGTACCCGGTGAAAACCCACGCAGGCACGGGGAGAACATGCAAACTCCACACAGGGAGGCCGGGGCCAGGATCGAACCCGCAACCTCTGAACTGTGAGGCGGACGTGCTAACCAGTCGCCCACCGTGCCGCCATAATAATATTCAGTAGGCTATAAATAAAATGTTCATTTTTTTAAATACTTTTTAATGATTTTTTTTTTTTCAAACCAATAATGAAAAGTGTCTTCGTTTAAACATCAAGTGGAGCAGGTTTGACATCAAAAGACATGGGACAAGGAAGAGCATTGGGGGTTACATCTGGATTGAAGTCTGGAAATTTACTTTCCCGAATGATTTGTTGTTAGTTTTTTTTCTGTCATGACCTTGCTTTGTAACGATAATATAACACTTACATAAACCTTAGCATCTATACTGCAGCAAAAATAAGTTATATCATTGTCTTATCCAATTCTAATGTTAATCATAAATACAGTATATCAAGAATGACACCTGAATGAATACACTCCTCTGACAGGTGCAGGTCTACAACTTTGATGACAACAAACACGGCCCGGACGACGTCCTAATCATGGGCACGGACGGACTGTGGGATGTAACCACGGACAAGGAGGTGGCAGACGCTGTCTTGGCCTACCTGGCGTGTTGCGATCCCTCGGACCCCATGAGGTAATCGCAATCTGCCTGTTGTTAAGGCGGGTTTAAAATTTGGCTCTGATCGCGACCTACCTCATGAGAGCTCAGATCTATTTTGTTCAGTGGAAGGCTACGATTTCCACTGAACAAAACACCAAATTCCAGGGAAAGCCTTTCCAGTAAAAGTTTATCCAGAGGGCTGCACTGGACTGAACTGTTGTTGGGGACCGAAAAACTTGTTGCCAGGTGACAATTTTGCAACGCTGCTTCCAATGTCAATTAGCAAGCCACTGGCAAGGGAATGGTATGCTTTTGTTTTGCTTCATAAAAGTAGCAAGCTACTCCGTGCTCTATCACAGCCTGTCTCGCTCACCCCCTCCCTCCTGCCAATCAGTCACCGGCCCCTCCCCCTCAACTCTCACAGATACTGCTGTCTGCTCTGACACTAACACTAACAGGCGACATGGAGGAGACGAAAGCGTCAGAAGCGGCAGTGGATTTAGTCTCCAAAAGAAAGTCAACATCCGAAATATGAAAGTATTTCGGCTATAAAAAGAAAGATTCCGAACAAAAAAACATCCATTGCCAACAGTGCGTCACAGTTGTTGCTGCAATCGCCATCACAAGCCCCTGTATGACCAGTTCAAACTAAGAAGCGGTGAAACTCCTGAGGTGAAACTTCATCTACTCAACAAACAATTACAGACGCCTTTGCCAGCATAACTCCTTATGATAAGAAGTCCAAACAGCACCGACAAATCACGGATGCAATATGTTTTATAGACCGTTTTAGTTATTGTTATATTTTTGTGAACAACTAATGCACTTGCACTTTAATTTTTAATATTTTTGTTCTAATTTGTTTACAACTTTGCTGCAGTTTCACAAAGGTTTTTTTTTTACCTTAATGTTATATTTTTGTAAACAACTCAGGCACTAGTACACCTGCTTTTTAATTTTTTAATATTTTATAGTTTAGTTTAAAGATGTTTAGAACTCTGCTTCTGCTTTAGAGGTTTTTTATTTTCTTCTATATTTTTAAATGACTCAAGGGACTAGTGCACCTGCTCTTTTTATTTTTTTTTGTTTAAAATATGTTTAATATTTTGCTGATGTTTACATTGAAGTGTGAAATATAATGTTAAATAATCTATTATGTTAAATAATGTTAAATGATCCCATTTTTTACAGCAATCCTTAGTCTGGATTGAATGATATTATATGAATACAATGATGTCATGGTGAGTTAACCAAATGATTCCCAAACAAATCTATTCAAGTCATCTGGTGAAAATTCTTCTATTTTTAATATCGCAATATATATCGCAAACCCCCCCAAAATCGCAATGTCATTTGGGGTATATCTACATATTTTAAAGGGCAAATGAAGCTGAGCCCTGAGCTACTGTGATGTCATTTTCAGTCAACAGCATGTGACCAAATGGCCACCCCCTGAGGGTGGATGTTACTTCTTTACGCAAATTCCACAAACACAATATCAATCAGAATGCTGTGTTTGGACTAGTGCGGCTGCATAGAATTTATTATTGTAAAGAAATTTGGGGGGTTGACTGGCTTTAATAATTTTACGGTCTATCTATATTCATATTTTGGGGGGGTTGTGTTGCAGAACCATCTGCAATTGGTGAAAAAATGAGAGAAAGACCATATTAATAAAAATAAAACAAATACCCCAATTGATAGAAAATACTGTCTATGTGGGGTGATTGAGTCTACGTGTGAGTGTCTGAGTGAGAACTGCGGCCAACAGCAGCTTCTTTATTGTGTACTCATTCTGCTAATCTGTTTTACTGTTACTACAGGCAATCAATAAATAGTTGGAAAAGTGCATCAACAACTCTGGCTCTCCTTTCCCACATGCAGGCCATTACATTATAACATTGAATTAATAACTTATTCATAGACGGCATATGTATGTCTTCTGCAGGTACACGCTGGCAGCACAAGACCTGCTGATGCGCTCCCGAGGAGTTCTGAAAGAACGCGGTTGGCGGCTCCCCAACGACAGGCTGGGCTCGGGCGACGACATCACCGTGTTTGTTGTCCCACTGGCAGGACACGAGGCACAGACATGAGACATAACACCTCCCAGCTCAAAAACAGAGCAGCGAACCCCCCATAACCAAGCCCCAAATCCCCCCGAAGACTCTGGTCCAAGCAGCACTTTCATCCACCCCTAGATTTTTGGACCCTACACCACCTGACTCTTAAAACAGGAACATTTCCAGTGGTGTCATCTTTCTCGGCAAAGGTAGCTGGTGAGATTTAACCCCCCTGCGTGGTACTTTCACTTTACGTTCAAGGCTGGGCAGCTAGTTTAAAAACTCAGCATGGACTGTATATCTTCACACCTCTCAAAAATGTGATTCCTTTTTGTATAAACGAGCCTCTCTGTAGCGTCAAGATTGTGAGGAAACCAAAGAGATTCCTTCGTGGCAGCAGGATGAAATGAAAACATCATGACAAAAAGCAGCACAGGGTTGAAGTAAATGGACCTTTTCCTGAGCCACATAATCATTGTCAGTCTGTATTCTCCTTTTTTGTGATGATGAAGGTAGGACAGCACATGAAGAATGTTTGCACATATGATGTCGTTTTTGTTGTTGAAAACAGCAGGCACTGTACATGTGAATCATGTAGGATCAGAATCATTGCTTTTTGTTATTTTAGGATAACATCAATGTCTAGGTATAGTAAGCTGTGATAAAATTCACACATATGCCTTAAAAGATGACTAAAGTGTTTGTATTATCACACCATGCGAGGAATACGACCTTAAATGTACACTATACCACTTTTTTTTGTCATGATGATCGTTATTTAGATTACCGGTATCCATATATTTTTAAAGAGTATAGGAAATGTTTTATTTTTTATCTTTCCTATTCATAAGTGCTTGTTTAGGACGGTGGTGTGTGGTACTGTATATGAGATAAGGCCGACTTAAAAGTTAATGATGTCATGTTCCTCTTTAGAAATAAATCACAATTTTCCCATTTGTCTCTCTGGACTATTTGGTTTATTTCATCTGGCCACATTTGTTACTCAGGTTGCTAGATGTTAGCATAGCACCTCCCAACAGTTAAAAAGTTCTAATTAGAGATAGCACCTGAATAACAGAGCAAGCAATCTTTCAACTTTCTGGGTTCCTTTGTTACTCTGGTTGTTATCTTGCATAGCAACTGTTGGCATTTTATCAGTCCTCATTTGAAATAGTGCTCTGCTACAGGGCATGACACAACCGACTTTAGCTCTTCTGCTACACACTTTGCTGTCTTTATAGCTTTGCTGGTGTTAGCATTTTATTAGTAGTAGTGTCTGAAGACAGAGCGAAAATGTAAATTTGTAAAATTCATCTGTTTTAGACGTTTGACTCCACAGCTTGCTGTTTTTGCGGTATATAAAGTACACAGCAAGACGTAAATGATCTTTCTTGGCACTTTGGTTTACTGGTTGTTACCTTGCTGTATGTTAGCATTTCATCAGTTCTAATTAGAAATAGTTCCCGAATACAGGGTGAGATGTAAAATACTTATCGATGCCTGCACAGGTTGCTGGTTTTAAGTATATGTTATCTTACCAATCAGCTTTATTTCACATTATATAATCACACTTTAAATTAGCATTTATACATGCGAGGTCTAAAGCATTCACAAGCAATTTCTACAGGAATGGTTTTCTCTTTCATTGATTCCCAATCACCACGCCAATTTCACTTAATTGGTAACTTACATTATTTGCAGTAAATACATATCTTTACTCAATTAAGCTCTGTATCCACTAATTGCCATTCATACAATTGAATAATATATTCATCTTTAACCAAATAGGCCCAAATGTCATACTAAGTAGATTTGTGACTAAATTGAGGCATGGTCATTTATTTTTGGTGACATTTTTGTGTGGTTGAGTGCCATGAGATTTTGTAAATATGTGCCTTGGTGCAACAAGTTTGGGAAAAACTGTAGTAATTAATAATTGTTTCTTTAAACTAAATTAAAATTATACGCATAATCAAAGAGTGTAATTTTAAAACAGATCTGATTTAATTAAATGCATGGGTTATTGTGCCATTGCTGACAATAAAGCAATTATACATACATAGTATAACAATATGATGATGCCCTCATCGTAATTGCTGTTTTACAGTGTAGAAGAAGGTTCCAATTTCCAACTTGAGCGCTTCACGCCCAGTAAGTAGGCCTACCACCAGCAGCACCTCCTGTTGCACTGGTAGTCCTTTTCCACTTTGCAGATGATGTCATCTTCAACCAGTGAGGGAGGCACGCGAATGACTCTTGCCGCCATGCAGCAGCAGCTTTATCATTATTTATTACATTTACTGAAAATTAGAATAGTTTGCCTTCGAAATAAAAGTTTATATCGTAACGTTTTCTTTGTGGTTCTGATAACTGGACCTTAAACGTTTATAACAGTTGTGAATTACTAAATGAAACATTATGAGGGTCATTCAATCGAGTTGAATATAAAATGGACAACATTTTTAGATATGATTAACATTTTACTTCGGAAACGTAAACGGAATCAGTTGGATAATGTAAGTAGTCGGGTGGGCGGGGTTTGTTCGCCTAGCTGTGTAGCTTTTAGGCGAGTACTGCAGTGAAAAAGAAGGCGAAGAAGTAGTCACTGGCAAGGAAGCGCAAACTGTGAGTTAATATCTAGGAAGAAGACTCTACTGGCCGACGAGAAGGTAATTTAGATTAAATGTTCATGTCGGTCGGGAACCCTTTACTTTTCTTCATATTACTGTATTCCTTTCGCGTGACACAGTAGTTGTGACTCATTTAGGGTGGTGGCTCCAGCTCCAAACATTCGCCCTTTTCCCCTTTTGGACAAACTAACCTCCTCTCTGCACCTAACCAGTTCTTGAATTTAATCTTTAAATTTATATATATTTATATATATATATATATATATATATATATATTTATTATTAGGTTGATAGTGTTAAAATGTGAAGTGCGTGTTACACACACACACCACCCGTCGCTTTGTACACTTTGTTCACCGCATCGACCTGTGTATGGAAGAAGGTAAATCTAATGAGCCGCCGACGGGTTTGTTCGTGGAATCTGCTCCAGTTCCTCATTAGTTAAATATTTTTTTTTCTTGTGTCGTATACGTACTGTAACGTTGATTGGAGGATCTGACTATACGTTGAACAACTTAAAAGGTCGTAGAAAATCCTTTTCTCCCAGAAGGAAACGTTTACCCTCTGGAATGTCCCCATGGTGTCTTCCACATTCCCGTGGGGATCACAGGATTATGTCAGAGATCCAGAAAATGTCCCATTTCACTTGGTATTTGCTGAGGCCAGAGTAAGTTAGCTTTTTTTTTTTATTTAGATTGTTAATGTATTCAGTAAAGAACACTCGAGCAGTAAAACAGTACCTACTTTCTATAAATCCTATGAGGGGGTTGTTCACCTAGAATGACCAAAATAACCCAAATAGACTGCAACCTAAATCCAAAAGTGTGCATTTAACAGCACACGTTCTCTGTAAGTTGTCATGTATTTTGTCATGATGAACACGTATACCTAATTTCATGTACATTGGATGCACTAGTGGTGGGAGCCAGTATTGTCTAACACTTCATGTCTTTCATGTTTCACTTCAAAACATCAAACTTTGTTGCCATGTTGTACAACTTTTGCACTTAAGCATCGGTAGTCTGTCTAGTTTACCGAGTTTAATTGTAGTGGCCATCAGTGGAATTCCTGACCAGGAGCTTGCTCAGATAGGAATCCTGGACATGGCCAAAATCCCTGGAAAAACGTCACAGAGAAACCAAAATGGCCCACTGTTTGTACATTTGCTGGGAGCTAATATTTTGTAACATCTCAGGCGTTTTGTTTTCAAGCTTTGCAGCCAGGTTTTGCTCACATCCTTTGGTAAAAAGTCACTGTTTTTGCAATGAAGCTTCACCTTCTGTTTGATTTAGAGTGGAATCCCGAGTTACAAATGTCCTTTTTTATGGACAATTCCAGGTGCATGCAACATTTTCGTAGAAAAGTCGTTGAGCTATTTAAGTACTATTTTCGGTATATGAACAGTCTTGGCATGGATAGGTGGGTGGATAATCTATGTTGTGCTTCTTTTCGCGCTGCGTAACCATCATTGGCAACGTGCATACCGCATTGCTGTAAACTGAAAACGAGTTATCTTTCAGCAATGCAAGAAGGCTAGTAATTGCATATAAGGCTGGGCAATATCAATTCAATATCAATATATATCGTGATAGACACGTGATCAATGTCAATAGAAATTGCGCTCGATAATTTGATTTAAAAAATAAATAAATAAATACATAAATAAATAAATAAAAATAGAAAATCAAAAAGCAAACCCCCCGACACTAGCATTCTGCATATACTCGGCAGAGGCTACGTTATGATGTTAGATTTGTGCCACAATAACAAGCACCCAAGAGGAAATTTGGAGCACAAATGTGTGTTTTCAGTGCTCTAGAACCATTTCTATGAACTTTGTCCTCAAATATAACTCAAATATTGTGTAAAAAGGAGCATTCCTAACTTTAGGTTGAAGAAGAATAAAAATGCAAGAGGCATGAATTTCACATATTCACAAGGTCATTTTGTACTTCACAAAAAGAATAGCATGTTCAATAATAAAGTGTTCAACGTGCAGGAACTACTGTTCATGAGGCCACATGATCATTTTGAATAGTCGAGGTTTAGTAAGTTGCATGAATATTAAGTTTTGAATCGTTTTCTTAATCATTTCAATCTCAATCAAATGAATCATGATTGTTATTTTTTGCGCGGCATGGTGGTCGACTGGTTAGCACGTCCGCCTCACAGATCAGAGGTCAAGGGTTCGATCCCGGCTCCGGCCTCCCTGTGCGGAGTTCGCATGTTCTCCCCGTGCCTGCGTGAGTTTCCTCCGGGTACTCCAGTTTCCTCCCACATTCCAAAAACATGCATGGTAAGGTGATTGGACACTCTAAATTGCCCCTAGGTGTGATTGTGAGTGTGGATGTTTGTCTCTGTGTGCCCTGCAATTGGCTGGCAACCACTGCCCGAAGACAGCTGGGATAGGCTCCAGCTCCTCGACCCTTGTGAGGATAAGCGGTATCGATAATGGATGGGTGGATGTTATTTTTTCCATAATGAATACGTGTTTTTCCCATAAATTCACGTGACTTCTCGCGTCGCCTGCGATCCCGTCACTATGCGAGAGTAACGTATCTAAACAACATGGCAGAAGCACTGAAATCAGCGCCAACAAGCTTGAAGGGTCTGGAAGTTTTTCGGTTTAAAAAAAAACAAAACGTTATTTATTGTTTTGATCAGGTCATGTTCAATATACATGATTAATGTAACTGCATTGGGCTAAATCTTTCATGTAAATATTCATATTTTTACTAATGCACCAAGTTAAAGCAAGACGTTTCTACTATTTACAACACTGGTTCTTCTGAGAATTTCTTTCATATGAAAGTAAAATTGGTACTGCGTGACATCCTTAACTGAATCAAATTGAATCGGGCCTGATAAATATGCAACAAATTATGATCCCAAAACACTTGGGAAGAGGCTCATAGCATTTCAAAAGAAAAGCTCATAGCATTAAAAAAAGTAAAAATAAAAATCATTAATCCAAACAAAAAAACAGCAATGGTAGGTTATGTCACGATACGATAATATCACTATGAACCTCATGATACGCTAATTATCACAATATTGTAGTGAGGTTGGCGATATATTAAAAACTAAAACATAGGACCTACAATGACCGATCACCTAACATTGAGGCACTTATTTGCTAATGCACGCACACATTGGGAATTGGGTCAATTTGTGGAGGAACTGAAATGTCTTATGTTCCCCCTTTATTTGGCGAATAGCGTGGATCTTAAATATATATCTATCCGTTACCGGTGGCAAAAAAATTGCATCAAATTAAACTGCACTAATAAACTAATCGCCAGAGGGTGGTGGAACTGCACAAATGGAAAACAACATGGGCTTTTAAACAGATTTGCTGCTCTTAATATCGGGACACAACGACGACAATATATTGTGGCAATTTTAATATTGCGATATCATGATGTTGCCGATATTATGACATCCCTAATAGGTAGGGTCTCAAAAACAGTGTTTTTTTTTTTTTAAATCTATGCGTAGGTGAATTTGCAATTGCTGAACCACTAAAATGCAGAGGTCCACTCTATCACAATATGTATAACACTATTTTTAATTAAAAAATGAACAATGGGACATTTGAATGTTACAAGAAATCACAATAATGCTATTTGCCGGGGTTATCACAAAGCTGACGGGTAATTTTATTTTATTTTTTGAAGAAGAAGAAATGACTTAAACTTACTTTATTGTAACTCTTTTATCTCACCTGCAGTATATTGGGTTGCTTGTTTTGCATGCGGCCCTCAGTGGAAAAAGTTTGGACATCCCTGCATGTCAAATAATGTTGCAGCCAATAATTGTCAGCCTCTGTTAAGTGGCGACAAACAAGTGTGACTTCCCATAATAAATTTTTGCTTGCTTGTTGGAACTCATCCTCATGGATGCCGGTCGTTATTAAATCTGTGAGGTGGCCTTACCTCGCGGGACAGGGTCACGTTCTGCTTTTGTGGTTATGCCGCTCAATGTGTTGCATAATCGCCGTCGGCCCCTAAGCCTCATGAAGCCTCCTTAGAGAATGAAAGGTGGTGTGTTCATTAACCCGTCACATAACTGGAATAGCTGTGCCGCTGACTCGGTGTGTCTCTGTGGATTTGCGCTAAACGTTGCCATTCTTTCGTGTCTCATGCTTTGTGATTGTTTCCCATTGCCAAGTCAAATAAAAAAACATCCCCTGAACCAGTCAGTTTACTGTCTCAGTAGTTAATTTGACACAAGGTATTCACAAGGCGTGACTGGGTTGTCAGTTAGATCTGAAAAGTTAGTTTTGATGTTTACAGTCTTCTGGTTTTCCCTTCAATGAGCTCAATTAACAAATAACACTCAATTTCCGGTAAACTGGCGCATGAGAAGCATCACGGGAAAGCCAGGATTTATTTGCATGTTATTTCCAGGCATTTTTACAATGTCAAAAAGTTATCAGAAGTAATTGGATTTCTTTTACATAGTGTTTATTTCAGTTCCGTGTATACAATATCAAACCGGATTGATTTTATGCAAACCATTACCATCGACTTGAAGTGGTTAATTCATTTGTTTAGCAAACTGATCAGCCCTAAATGCAGATCAATGTGC
This sequence comes from Filicampus tigris, assembly GCF_054856515.1. Lineage (NCBI taxonomy): Eukaryota > Metazoa > Chordata > Actinopteri > Syngnathiformes > Syngnathidae > Filicampus > Filicampus tigris. The sequence goes on along the minus strand of NC_141225.1, from coordinate 5,307,305 downwards.
TAATTATGACATTGTTTTCATTGTATTAATAGTAACATAGAGTAGCCAGAGACAACCACAAACGACTCACTTGTTTCAACAAGTATGATTAATCATACGTGCATGCTCGCATGTCCAGTCCAAGTTGAATGGCCTCCACAAAAGCTCAACAGGAAGTGGATTATTTTTGTTTTGTATAGCGAGGGGGGAGTTTTCTCTCGCCCTTCTCCCACCTTAAGTGGTCATGCTCGCTTCAGACGGCAAACTTTTTTTGCCTGTTTGCTTGTTTACGAACAAAACTTGTGTGAAAAATTCTGATGGCGGTAACTAAGGGTGGAGCATTCCTTCAAATCACAGCTTGTTGCTACCCTGCATCTCTTATCGTTATTCCCTTCCTTCGCCTTTTTCTGCCTTTAGCATTTTTGTCTGATTTTCTTGGTAAGTCATGGTCTACAACACCTATGTCAAAGTCAGGGCCCGCGGGCCACATCCGGCCCGCAAGAAGGTTTTCTAGGGCCCCTGGGATGATATTGCAGCAAGCCGGTGTGGGGAGCAGAAGTGATCAGGTCCTTCGCGCTCGCTGTTGTTGCAGACCACAATAAATAGACGTGCCAAGTGTAATACGGGCCTGTGTTTTCTGACAGGAGCACCCACATTCAAACCTTGCCACTCTAAAATAGTCAGCTGGAGACATCATTCCAATCATACGATCCTCTCCGTTTTACTTCACATTATGTACAGTTGCAGCCCGAGTCAACCAGAAAATTGTTTCCAGTTTGGCAGGAGAAACGCAAACGGAAGTGATGTACGAGCTGCCTCGCAAAAGTAGCAGTAATGTACTTATTTTATTTTTTATTCAGTAACTACGAAGATAAAAACACAACAGCTAGGGGGGGGTGACAAATATAGAGGCAAAGAAATATATTACAGAAATATAAAGCGTGACATCATCAGCAGGCGCAAAGGACCCAAATCCAATCTGGACATTTTAAAAAATTTCAATGAACATTCTATCAGTCCGGCCATGGGCTTGTCGCAAAATTTTGTATTTGGCCCTCCATACATTTGACTTTGACACCCCTGGTCTACAATGACAAGGTGCCTGTCAAGACCATATATCGTCCAGGTGTATAATACAATGATACATGGCTTGTCATAGAAGTACATTTCTAAAAAAAAAAATATAAGGTCTTACTTTGACAACTTTAAATATCGTATGACCGCCACACAACAATGGCTTTTCTGTAAATAAACCTACACTAAATAAAGGTAACTCTAACTAAACAATAGAATTGATTTCAATGGATTTTATTTTAAAACCAACTCGGCTTTACTGATTCCAAAATATAAAAAAACACTATCAGAACAAGCTAGTTCTCTTAATATTCATGCAGAACCAAAGTGCAACAGAAAAAGCTAGCTCTCTTTTTATACATTAACTTACCTTATCAGAATAAGCTGGATCTTTTTCTGCATTAAAACATCAATGTAAACAAGCTCTTGCTTTTGCTTTTGCTTTATATATCTGAACAATAGTCAGTATTTTCTTTTTGGAACAAAAAAAAAAAAGTACAATACACACCCAGCAATGTTCTCTCTAAACTGCACACTGAGCAATTGCACACTGCTCTCACCATCTCTGCGCACAGAAAATGTATGCAGTTTTGCTGCAGAGACAGAAAATAACATGAAAATGCCCAGAGAAATCAATGTAGGCCATTCAAGTTGGGCGCGCTTAGCGAGTGGCAATGTAAGATCGCTGCCGGTGGCTTCACTTCTCGCTACGGCAAGTAAACGGCTTTGTTAGGCCGTTCATTTATAAGTCTGTGGATGTTGCTCACTGTGGTGCAAGGAATGCTCAGGCAGTTTATGTGAGGGCTCAGACGCATGGAAAATTAGAGGGGACATTGACACTCATGTCTGTCCAATCCACACCGCACGTTAAAAAGACACCTGCTGTGAAACGAAGAACGAAAGAAGAGAGAGATCATTAAAAATGGTCAAGCCTGAGATCAGCTAACTAAACACAACGTAATATTGAATAATATTATAACTTCTGTGTTGTCACTGCCTGGTTTTGACCCCCGTGTTCTTATTTACGTTCAGTTTGGGCATCTGCAAGTTGTTGTTCATGTCTTCCATCAATGTAAACCATAAACTATGAGATGTCACCTGAATTATACATGGAAATAGACTGTCAAAAAATGGTTGCAGGCATTAAATTGAGATCGGGCACTTAATTCAAATTTCAACATCATTGTTTGTCCCCCTCCTCCTTATGTCCTGGCAGACATGGCGGCCATTCGGAAGAAGTTGGTGATTGTCGGCGATGGTGCTTGCGGGAAAACATGCCTCCTCATCGTTTTCAGTAAAGACCAGTTTCCCGAAGTCTACGTGCCGACAGTGTTTGAGAACTATATTGCTGATATTGAAGTGGATGGCAAACAGGTTTGTACTTGAAATCAAAACCATCATAGTGAGCAATCCTTTTTATTTTTGTGTTTTTATTATAAATCGAAATGTTCAGGCACCACATATTCATCAATGCTAAAAACATGAAAAACATCTTACCTGCTGTATATAAGTATCTTTTAGGCTTTCTGGGTCAAATTAAAATTTGGACCCCAAATTACTGTATTGCCATACATACTATACTGTATGTAAACTAACGATAAAGAACTCAACAGGTATAAATTGGTGAGAACAAACAAAAGGACTAATAGAAATTAAGCCAGCACCTATTTTGGGTCCTAAACCTAACTCTTTAATTGAATTATACAGAGCTGGGCATTTTTCTAAAATTTGCCAGTTGGTTTATCGCCTTCCCATCTGCGGTGTGGGTACCCTTCCGCTGTCCGTCTAGCCGCCTTTGTGTCAAACCGGACCAAATAGTAATCTCCTATAGGTCGATCCGACTGTCATTTTAAACTGGCTTCCGTTACTGTTTCCGTTGACCAATTTCAGCCTACACCACTTCACACTCTGTGGGTGGTAAACAACACTGAGAGGGCAGTGTTGTTTACCACCCCCAGAGTGTGAATGTGTGAACCCTAAACCATGAATATGTGAACCCTAACCCATAAACAATATATTCATGTGAAGGGTCTTTGTGTGTCCAGAAAAGCGCTATACAAAACTGATGCATTATTATTACAGTTGATTTTCCAGAAATCAGTGTTAGTCCACACATCATTGCCTGAGGTAAATTAAGTCAATAACCGGAAAATTACTTTTTAATTCAAGGAACATCTAATTCAAGAAACATCTAATGGAACTATTCATCACATAAACCAAGGAACTATTTTTTTTCCTCCACAGTTTCAGTTTCCAGGTCTTACACCAAAGGACCAGAATTACAGCATTATATATATTTTCTTGCTTATCAAAGTCTTGAGTGTGAGCCGTAGACGTCTTGTTCTGTTGAGGGGATTTGTTCCCTTCAGGATCACCACTTCGCAGCATAACAGGAAATGACTATCTCCCGGCTTCCTGTTCAGACGGGGAACGAAGACGTTGTCCTTGCAAATCCCCGCTCCATCCCTCAGGACTTTCTTCCTCCCGTGCGATAAGTCTCTCATTTCCTGTCATTTTGGCACTTGGATGAAAGGAAATTCAAATTCACGGATCCACAGTGGACTTTGGTCCAGTGGGGGATCACTGTGACTTTTAGAGGATTTCCACCCCACCCCTCCCTTTAGAATTAGACTGTTATACAACCAGATCAAATGGATTTGTGCTTTCACCGAAATCTCTCACCTTCAAGCGGATCGGGCCTTCTCTAAAATTAGATGTTTTTTCTCCCAAAAGCCTGTGGGTGCATGGTCGCTACGCTTGCTCATGCATCGTGCTGCCACCTCCCACCCTCTGCCTCTGCAGACCTCTATTTTGGGACTGATGCCTGCATACTCTGGAAGGCATCGCTTTTGCCTTTGAGTTTTAAGCGAAGGGTCTTTGGTTTGTCATACTCTTTTTAGCTTGGATTACCGAAAGATTGCAGCGGAGCGGGAAGTGGCTCTTGTTTGCCCATGCGCAAGCACAGAAGGTTTTTGGTTTGATGCCTACTAATCTCCCACTTTCCCTAATTGAATTAATCAGCAGCTTGCAGGGATGAGGCCAATCCCTGTGCAAATTTCCACAGCAGCACAAATAAGAAGATGATTAGTCTGAGTGATGATTGGGGAAGAAAGTTCTTCTAAATATCAGACCCCAAAATACATATGTTTTACAGTTTGCACTAGCAACTGTGCATGAACTGGTGGTTGAGAGAAGCTAATTGGCCGTTCACAGAGGAATGTTTGGGTGGCAGAATGAATCAGTGGCAAGCTAGCAACTAACTCTTTAATGAGAACAAAAAGGATTGTTGGCCTTAACAGGTCCAAAACAACGCTAACCGGTGCAAATTCTATAGAATAAGCAAATATTCTGGTAAGATGTATTTGTACTTGATTAAAGTGCAATTATGAATGCAAAAGAGAAATTGAGAAAAAATGCATAATAGGTCTCCTCCAAGGCATTGCGGGGAAAATGTCTCACAGACCCTATAATTCATACATCTACCTTTGGCAGGAGATGAGACGATGCTCACTACTAATCTAGTGACAATTGTTTGTGTATATTTGCGCTCAAGTGACCCACTAATTATCTGAATAATATTGGGGGCTTGTTAAATGCTCTAACATCCCGGTCATGTTTCTTGTTACTTTTAATGCAGGTCGAGTTGGCCTTGTGGGATACGGCAGGCCAAGAAGACTACGACAGGTTGAGGCCTCTCTCCTACCCAGACACCGACGTCATCCTGATGTGTTTCTCCATTGATAGCCCGGACAGTTTAGGTATATTTGTGGATTAGCTAGTAGCTTCCCCTTGATTCACAAACAATGTTTGACTACTTGTGATTATGTCAGACCATAAGCAGTCTGATGGCAAGTGGGATTCATGCAGCTAAGAACATCCTTGCCTTGAGCAGCCTGCAGAGCAATTCATCAAAAGAAGTGACTCTGATCTGCCTGTTCTGCTTTTTTATAGTCATCCCTCTTGAGTATTTCATCTCATATCCTCTCTCTATCTCGTTTTCTCTCTCACTCGCTTGGGACAGAAAACATTCCCGAGAAGTGGACACCTGAAGTGAAGCACTTCTGTCCCAATGTTCCCATCATCTTGGTGGGGAACAAGAAAGACCTGAGGAACGATGATCACACACGGAGGGAGCTGGCCAAGATGAAGCAGGTACACATTGATCGGCCTGGACGATAGCACCTTTGCAAAGTCAGGCTGTAGACCCAGTTAAATATTACATATGTTTATGATTTTATGTCATTGGAGCTGGAAAGTCATTGGGTCAAAACACAGAAACTGTGGTAGTCCTGCTATTGGCTGGTAACCAGTCCAGCGGGTAATCTGTCTCTCATCCAAAGTCAGCTGGGATAGGCTGTAGCTAACCCGCTCCCTTAATGACGACAAGCACAATGAAATGCGTGATTAAAAAAATGACAACACAAATCAAATGTATCTTTGATCCCATGATGACATTGTAGCAGTGATGTCATTTTCAGTTGATAGCAAGTGACAAACGGACGCCCGTTTTGCTGACGGTTGACGAATGACAGGTAAAATTTTCAAATACATGGAATAAGCATAGTCGAAAGCCCTTTCATTTAGTTAGTCTTTCGTCTGCAGTCCGTCTTTAGGCTATTTTTCATGGCGAGGCTTCGATGGCCGTGGCGAGGAACAATAGTGAGTTGGGACAGATTTGAGTGAGGAACCAGGCTGTAAACAGGCTTTCATGGTGCAGAGAGTCATTGTGAGGCACTCTTATCTGTTCAAATATCGTCCAGATGGCTGGGGGGGGGGGGTTTCGGGGGATGTGCTTTAGAGGTTTGCCTTCAGAATAGCTGACGGTCTGTTTAAAATCAGAGGCGGACCGGCCTATAGGTATTGTTTTTTTTATTTTATTTCCCCCCCCAAAAAAGGCGAATGACAGCCGACAGAAAGGTACCTGCGCTGCAGACGGATGACTAATAACAGACACTACATTTTTAGTAAAATGCCCATCTCTGTTGAAGGCTACAAACAAATTATGCACTCATCGATAACTCATGTAAACGATGATGCTGTGAATAACACGCGCAGTAAAACTTTTTAGTTATTTTCGGTTTCAACGTTTGTCCGAGACTGAGGACAATGAGAAAATGGATCTGCAGCCAATGGAGACTGGAGTTTGCGCAACCATTGTGTGACCAGCAGTGGCAAACTTGGGGAGAAAGTAACAGTAAATGGTCTTGCCAATGGAAAAGCGTCACTGGTCAGAGTGAAAAAGGGGCCTAAGCAGTGGAGCCTCAGTAACAGTGCGAGAGTCCTTCGGTTTCAGTGAAGTTCCGTTCCTATGGCGGCAACGGAACCCAAATATGTTCTTAAATCTGAATAACTTTCCTATGCTTAAAGTAGTATTAAGGTCATAAATTCTGAAATCAAATGAAAACCATTAAGTGTGTTGGAAACATTTTTGCAATGCGATGAAAGTAGTTCATCGTGCGCAGTATGTAACCTCAAAATATTGTATGATGGGAGCATTGTAAACTGAGAACTTCCTGTCTCCCACAGGAGCCAGTCAAGACTGAGGAAGGCCGCGAGATGGCCAACAGGATCAACGCCTTTGGCTATCTGGAGTGCTCTGCCAAGACCAAGGACGGTGTGCGGGAGGTGTTCGAGATGGCCACGAGGGCGGCGCTGCAGGTCCGCAAGCGCAAGAAGAGAAGCGCCTGCACGCTGTTGTGAGCAATCTGTGAAGACGCCATTGTGAAAATCAAGAAACAAGAGGAGCGAGAGAGGAAAAACACAAAAAGGACTTACCTTTCCCCCCAATGGCATCTTTGTACTGTATCCTGCATTTCATATTAGGAGTCAGGCAGGTGAATTATACGCAAAACATACAGGAAATGAACTTTGTCTATATTAGAAAATGATGTTTGGAAAAAAAAAAGTCTTTGTTGATTTCCTTTACTTTGTCATACATGTTAGAATGCCATCTGGTCGAGCGAGGGTGGTCAGCGTCCTTCCTTGCTAGTATCTCGTCTCTCTAAGGAAGGTCCCGTCCAAACGGTTTCCCCTGCTAAATCGCTGTCTGCGTTAACAGCTAGTGCCTTTTTGTACGTTTTCTACATGCCTAGTTACTTCTCATTGTGTTGTCATTGCGAACTACGATAGGGCCGAGGCTTTCCTTTGGAGAGCGACAAATGGCTGCTGTTCTTGCTCTTGCTTTGGCACGTCACGGGTAAATTGCCTCTGTGCTCCTGTAACGTGACAAACACACAACACAGGAGTGCTCGCCACGTTACTCGATATGTGATTACCAGCTCGCGTTGACAATTTGGCATGGTGGAAAGCGGCCAAAACAACACGAGCCAGTATGTATGGCTGACAGACTACGAAACTTCCCTGAATGCAAAGGCAGGCATGATGGATTCCGCTCACTGGCGTCCCCACCTGCCGATGGAATCTGCGCTTGACTGGTTAGCCTGGAACTCCTGTTATGTTAGCGTCGTTTGCTCACGCGGGCTTTTCCAGCGGGTCATCATTCTTTGTGTGTTCTATGGGAGTTGAGTGAGTGATGGTGAGGAGTTTACTTTTCCCCTCCTGGTGCCTTCTCTGTTCTGGTGCGCCATTGGCATTCTCTACCAGACCGGATAGACCAGTTGAGCTTGCGTTTTTCCATTCTTGCAGCTCAAATTCCATTTCATCTGTATCTTACACTACTCCTAAACAGTTAGGGATATTCCGCTATTTCAGGATGAACCTAAAATGCACTACACACAGTTGTTGTTCAAGTGCTGGGTACTTTTTTTGTCCGTCATGTTGGAGTTTGAGATATGGGTAATATCAGCTGTTAGAAATTTTCCAATCTCGTGAGATGAGCAAAGATGAGGCCTAAAAAGTGGGCGAGAATAGAGAAAGTTTGGATGTGTTGTCAAAGACATGTTCCGATGACAAAGCAGCTGTCATAATCACCTATGATCCTGCACAATCCAAACATGTCTCAATGCCTGTGTGCAAAGACAAGTGGAAATAAAGCCAAGAACGTGTCATTTAATGACTTAATGACACCTTATCTTTCTTACGCTGAAACAAGAGTTATGCAAAAAGTTCCGAAACAAGTTGCGGTACTTAAGAGTTGGACATGGCCATTCAAAACTTTAGAGAAGGTCAAATCGACATCACCGGAGAGGTTATAATACATTTTTCACTCTTTGGTGGTTGTCAAGTTCTGCTCTGCTTGGAAAATGACAAAATTACATTGTCATCGTCATGCAGGGGAAATTTCCAAAACAGTCATAAAACGCCCTCTTAACTGTACTGGCAATGTCATGTTTTAATAATCTCAAACTGACTCAACCCTGTAATATGTTAAACTGTAAGTCTCTCTGTAGCTAGCACATTTAGGTCACACTGAATGCTGGAGATCCAAATCACATCCTCCCATTCTCCAGCTGTGAGTCCTGAATGGTAAGCAGGAAGTGGAAACTTACCCAAAAAAAGTAATGTGAATCATTGCTCAACAGTCATCCACGACTACTAGGGATGAGTGAGTACATGTCACTATTGTTAATCTTGCAGAAAAAGACATTAAAAACGCACGAAGAATTAATCTACTTATGTTGGCTGAAGTGAGGTGTAGAGAAGTGCAGTGATATCACATAACAGTTTTGCATTGGAATAATACAAATGTATTCACGGGAAGGGATCAGTCAGTTCCTTGAAGGCTTTGTCACACGGATTGAGGATTCTTTCGAGGCCCGGCTAACAGCCTTCCTCAGGCAGACTGCATTCCGCCACTTACCTCTGTCGCACATTGATATACTTTAACACAAGTTTGCACGGAGGCCGCTTGTGCTGTTCAAGTGTCTCACAGCATAGGCATACGGACGTACAACAAAGATGGATTGTTTGCTGCAGCTGCTCAACAATGATGCACACTGACGTGACAAGGCAGTTCTTATCAGTGCACAAAAATCTTGTCGCTTTGAAAATGTATTTATTGGATAACGGTGGTCATGTAGCCAGAAGAGCAGCATTCCCAGAGTGAATCATGCATGCGCTAGCTTCTGCTAGGTGTCACGTCACTTCCCCCCTTCCCTCTGAGAGTATTTGAAATGGCAATGCATATTGAGAGAGAAACTCGCTGGCGTACACAGCTTTGTTAACAGCGAATGTTTCATCCCAAGTGAACATTAATAAACAATTTTTGCGATAAGACTAAATGGCTATGCTGAGGAGTGGTTTTGTGCAATTTAAATTTATTACACTAATCTAGTGTCCCAATTAATCATTTTAGACATCTCTGAATTCATATTTAGTGAATGTGTTCATATAAGACATTTAGACAAGTGAGCTGCCTCCCAAGTAAAAAGCTATGCTCACATTTATACATGTTTTGTAAACTACATATAGGGTGTATTGTAATGTTTAAACATCACTGTTGATATGATCCCCATTTCACACTCATTGTACACATATTACTGTAGCATAATTAAACTATTACTGAGAGATGGGCATTCCGTTTATGTGACGGACCGGAAATTTATAAATAGACGGACTAAGCAGAGTCGGAAGCACATGTATTTAATCCTATTGAAGTTTGCAGTCGGAATCGCTGACAGAAGCCCGTTTACAATCAGAGGCGGACCGGCTTTAGTGACCTCTCCTGGTGAAAAGCAAGATTGCATTTACTTTTAACTTTGATGCGCACGAAATACAAACTATATATCAATCAATCACATTTTATTTATATAGCACTTTTCATACATAAAAATGCAACTCAAAGTGCTTTAAAACATTCAAAGCAAAACAGAATTATCTTCAATCAAAATATATATACTTTATATATATATTATATATATATATATATATATATATAATATATATATATATATATAATATATATATATATATAATATATATATATATATAATATATATATAATATATATATATATATATATATATATAATATATATATATATATATATATAAGTGATGTGTGCATTAGTGATTGGAAAATTACAGAGTTCTGGGGAAAAATGTCATAGTTGGGGTTTGCCTTTACTAACTAAGGCCATTTTGTGGTACACTTAATTGAGGTATGTTTTTTTAGACACTGAACCCTTTCTTCTTTGCTCAGCTCCACATTTGTAAAATAATAGCTTACAAGGAACAAGAGTTGACACCTGTGCCTTAGAGCTAATACTCCCTGCGCACCACTGCCACATACTGTAGTGGATGTGCAATTACAATTATTCTAGTATGGCAAAAAAAAAAGTTCCTTGGGGTCACAAGCTCCCCCCTTCTCCCCTCCGTGGCAGCGCACCGTGCTGCTTTGGGGATGGGGTGTACTATTTGAGAAGAACTGCTAGTAGTTGAATGTGTGTCATATACATACAGTATAACGCGAGTATCCATTACCTTGAAATAAGGCTGCAAGTATCAATACTCACTCATCCCTATGAGTAACGTGCATGAACATGTTTGGTATTAAGAATGTAAGAGGAGTGTGGATGAGTTCATATTACATATACATTCATATACATATTCAGAGAATGGATGGATTAGTGTTTGTTAACCCTATATAAATAAATATGAGTTACAAAAAAGTCACAGATTGTTTCAGGAATTGAACCTAAGACCTTAATGACAGAGCAGTGGAAAATCAACACCTACAATAAAATGACACCCAGTTGGACCGCAAAACGGGTGGCGCAATGAAGCGGTTGCTGCTTCGCACTTAATACCGTATGTTACGTGATTCGAAGCATGCTTTGAAGCAGCGCTTCTATGGAAATACAGGACATTGCTTGGAAGCACGTATTCAATATGTGGTCCTCATTGCTGCTCTTCTTTTTGGTGTATTCCTCCGATATCATCCATCCATTTGTCCCCATCTATCTGTATATCAAGTCTTTCATCCATCCAAAATAAACCTATTGAAATAAATGGAACCTGGCTATATTGGATATACCTCCGACCTGCTGGCGGCGGCAGAGAGCAAAGGAGTGTAGCGGAAATGCAGATTTGCTTCCATCTGGCCTAAAGAAGAAGAACGAGGGGGGTGCTGTTCCGGTTGAGTTTCTCTGAAGACAACGGAGACGTGGATTTGACTGGATAAAACCAGATTAAATCATCTTTTGAAGGTAACTACTAACTAAATATTGATGTCTTAAGACAAACGTGGCTTCTCTCTATTTTATAGAAAAATGCCCGTTTCAGTTCGTTTGCTTGCGAGCTAAGCTAACAGTAAACACAGTTATGTACGTAATACCGCGCGACCTGGGGGACGTATAAAATAAAGAAGACGTGAGGTACGATTTAGTAACCGACTGGGTGTGATTGTTAATTATTTATTTCGTGTTGTTTGCTGTTTTGGGGCTAACCCCCACCGCTTCAAACTTCGCCATTTACTGAGGCTTGCGCGTTCTTGGCGGCGGACTCCATATTGTCTTGTTCACAGTCGACTCGACACACGCTGGCTTCGGCGCAAATATAGTTAATTTCCGCTTGTTTTGAACCAACATTTGATGACTTGAGGCAGCAGTACATTTTAAAATGGGTGCTTCTATCGGTTAGTGCCATTTCTTGGATGAAATACCGATGAAAACGTAATTTGAACGCTGGTTCATAAACCACATCGCATCGTTGTACCAGCATGTAATATCCCTGATTGTCGTCGTTGCAGGTACGCCGCTTAGCGGGTATGAACAGTATGAAGGTTGGAGAAATACGAAGTTGTCCCCAACTGTCGCAAAGTAAATCAACCACCTTTTATACACATTAAGAATAAAACACTTGCTTTTCAGAAATTGCCTTCGAAAACAAAGGCATAGAGATTGTTCATTCACTTTTCCCTGGTGATACGTTCCAAGGCCCCCAAGCAACAGGTACATTTCCATGAAGTAGAGGTTGTCTTTTTATTTATTTTTTTAATAAAATTGTATTTATTTATTTGTGTGTGTGGGGGGGGATTATTCAATTAAGGGGGGCTTAATTGAAGAATCCCCCCCCCCCACACACACACACACACATTCACAGTAGTGACCTCTGTCACTCATTAATAACACTTGTTTCACTTAACTCCTTAATTGCCAAGAACATCGTTATTTGTCTTTTCACAGTCCAGCCATTCAGGCCCTGAAATTTATTTACTTTTTTTCCCCAGATTTTTTTCAAACGTTATGGTAAAAGTGGCTTTGAGAATGTCTGGCAGTGAATGAGTTAATACATTTAACTTTAAAATGCAAAGATAATTTTCAAGAATGATCTATGAATTCCATGACTTAATTTTTCCTGAAAATTGCATGAAGTCAATGGCAAGTGTCTGTTCATAAAATAAATATGTTGTACAGAACACATTACAATTTATTTAAATAAATACATATAATGATACAAATAATCCAGTAGCCAGAAAAAGATCAAATCAAACTATGTGGTTATACAACTTCTTATCAAGAAATACAGTGAAATGCAAAGAAATTAAATACAACAGTGCTTACACAAGTTTGTCACCGTTTAATTCAACTGTGGTTTCTCAATCTGAACACTGGGTGGCAACCATGTAATGACATATATGACTTAGAAGAAGAAAAAATCTATGTCATAGCACTCTCCTGAGCTGGAAACAATGTCAATATAAAAAGTAGTACATAACCGATGTTTCTGAATTACAAGATGGCCCAGACAGCGATGCTCCGCCCAATTAAAAACTACTTGCGGTGATCGAAGCTTCCACCTGCACTGATCAGAAGCAAGATGGTAATGCTAATTTGAGCCACTGTCGATCACATCAAAGCTTTTAGCTTGTCCCAAAATCACACACCTGTCAATTTGCCATTGCTGATGTGCAGTTGCCGCCCAGCGCAACAACGCTGGTGGCGTTCCCTCAAAGGCAATGCATTTATGTTGAAATAAGTTATAACTTGCTCATTTCTCAATCTTTTTTATGACACTTTCTTCTTGTCAACGCCAAAGTTTGTGCTATCGTTTGTGCTACCAGTACAGAAAATGCATTTTTTTAACATGTTTTTTTGTCATGTCATCTTCCAAACCGCTTATCCTATACAGGGTCGCGGGGAGTTGCTGGAGCCTATCCCAGCCGTCAATGGGCGAAGGCAGACTACACCCCGAGCTGGTCGCCAGCCAGTGACAGTGTCTATGTGTGCCCTGCGACTGGCTGGCGACCAGTTCGGGGTGTAGTCTGCCTTCGCCCATTGACGGCTGGGATAGGCTCCAGCAACTCCCCGCGACCCTGTATAGGATAAGCGGTTTGGAAGATGACATGACAAATTAAATTGTAATTTGTAATTACATTTTTAAAATATATTTTATGTATTAATCATGGTCTTTTTGGCATACCCAACAACTTCAAAGTAGATTTTCTACTAGACAAACAGATTTTTTACCAGACAATACACTTATATAAAATTGTCTACTGTTGGAATTACTTTTTCATATGTTGGTCTGTCTAAATGGATTTTTAATCAAAGCATCACATTACGATATGATGGAATTTATTGTTTTTTTTTTGACCACTGATCCCCATAAATTACTAAACAAATACCAAAAATCACTCACATTGGGCGAATAAAACAGCTTAATTTCACCCCCTGGACACGTTTTAGCTCTCTGTATGTCGGCTACTGATTTACTACTGGGCTAGGAGCGGCTTTATACTAATTTTCTTGACATTATAGTGAAGTGAACAACATTATCACCTGTCATTCTTGACAGAAGTCGCGGAACAAATTCGCATGCTTGTCCTTCAAATGTTTGGACAAATTTGATGTTTCCTCCCTTCGCGAGGCAGACTTTGTAGCACCGCTTGCACTCCGGTGCTTCTGTGTTCAATGGCCTTTGTCATTCGGTTTAAACCCGAAGTACTTTCACTCTGTACTTCGGGTCCCCGTTTTATCAACGACTACGGACTTTTCTGCAACTGCTATCTTTGTTCCTCGTTGTCTTCCACCTGCTTTGTCTGCGCGACTTCACTTTTCTCTCTCAGCCTGTGAGCATATAAGGAGGCGGCTGCGCATGGGCAACTACGTCACACTCGCTGGCCTCGCTGTGTTTAAAGGCTCCAATTTACCAATTCAATCACATTCAAAAAATGAAATAAAAGTACCGTTTGATAATGTCGGCAATATGTAACTACTTCAACATAGAAACTCCAGCTAGAGCGAATGTTGCAAGAGGCGGAACCAAAGTGGCCAGGTTCAATACGTTAAACCTGATGCAACATTTGAGAACGAAACATGTGAACGAGCACCAAGAGTTTGCGGCGGCAGCGAACATTAACAAGGGGAATTGACCACAACAACAAACCCTGCTCAATTTACATTGAATGCAGCGCCTTGTACAGTATCTTGCTCATTTACGACACTGGTGTGTGGTGACTGTTCAGTATTAGCCGTCGCTATTGGCCCAGAGCGGATGCTCTTAACCAATGGCGGGGCTGCTTTTTCATGTTGAGAGAAAAAAAACCTATGAGGTACAGGAGAAATAATGTCGGCGGCGATATGGAACTACTGTACTTGAACATAGAAACCAGCAGGTACAACAGCTAAGTGCAAAATTACCGGTGCGAAAGTTCAATATGGCCAGGTTCAATACGTCAAACCTGATAAAACATTTGAGGACGAAACGTGAACAAGCACCAAGAGCTTGGGGCGGCAGCGAGCATGAACAAGGGGAATGGACCGCAACAACAAACCCTGCTCAATTTTGGATTTTGGTGTTGAACTGCTTGTTTTTGGTTCTGAAAGTGGATTTGGGAGCGGAAGCTGTTGCGATGAGTCACTAATACTCAAAACAAACTTTTAGAATTATGTCCTATAGCTTTTGTAATTAATCCGACACAATCTCTCTCAAAGATACCTCGTGTATATTATTTCTTATTTTTTCCTGTTTCACAAAGGTTTTTAAGTCTGACCAAGTCATGATAGCAATGCTTTTACATCAAAGTGAGTATGCAGTTCTTTAGAATTACAAGAAAAAAATGCTCATATATATCTATATATATTTTTTTTTCCAAAAATCTGGTATCGGTACAGTATCAGCATCGTCCGATACCGCACAGCTGGGTATTGGAATCGGTATCGGGGCCAAAAAATGGCATCGCAACAACACTATTATCGATATCATCGTCAGTCTTACTTTCACGATGTGTAATTTTACATTAGCGAGTATTAATACTGCCTCGAAAAGCGAGTCAGCCGGCGGCCGCAAAGTATGAGGAAATGCTGAAAAATCATTGTGCATTGAAGGCAGAGGAGGAGGAAGTGACAATCATTCGCCAAATCAACGGGCAGGGCCCGGTCTCGTGACTGTCCGCACTACAGCGGAACTGTTTCCTCCTCATTTCATGGAGGAGTGTCGAGGGGGGATTCAGAGCGAGGCGCGAGTCCACGTCGCCCGTAGTCTGTAAATGGTTTGGAGTTTGACGAGACTGACGTTGGTGGGAATAACATTGTTAGATGTGCCAAAACGGTCATTGTGAAGAGCAATTCTGTTGCACCACGAGCCATATAGATTACGAGGAAAACTTGGCGACTGCGCAAGCACGCTAAAAAAAGGTTAAAAACACACACCCAGAAAACAGTCCCCGAGTTGAACCAACAAATATAGATCCACACACCCACTCACGCACACTCAGTACTTTAAGCGAGCAAGGCAAACGTGACATTCTGGATGATCGGTTCACATTCAGTTTACACGCTTTTAGTCCACATCATTCATAACTAGCCTGTATTCCCCAGGCATGTTGCACAAACTACGACGGCTTATTAGTGTGACGCCAGCATACACCCAAACATGAATAAAGTCTACACATCACCGCGATGAATGAGTGGGAAAATGCACTTTTCTGTAAATTGCAGTTTTGTTATTCAACTTTATTCTGAATTCGTTGGCCAATGTATGAGAAATGAGTGTTGTCATGACAATGTCTTTTTTTCTCTCGCTGGGTGACACTTCATCACACGTCACATATCAAATAAATTTTTTTCTCATTCTGATTGCTGTAGTTAACACCTTTTTCTCATTCTGATTCCTCTAGTAGTTGGCAGTGATACACCAGTACCTACTGCAGCTCAAAATGTCACATCATTATGGAATAACAGCACAGACATTTAAATGACATAAATATCCCCAAAAATCAATGTAAATATATACATAATTTTTTTGTTTTTTATTGTTAAATATTCTCGTAGAATATCATTGTTTTGCAGAAGCTGTATTTAGCAATTTAAAAGAGATGTTGTTCACAAACGATTGGTCATTTATTTGAACTAAGTTAAGCCACACTTGCCTTCGGCGTGCGTATGAGATACGCGTGCGTGCACAGACCGCTTTGTTGTTTGAAGCGGCTTTTACTTCCTGTGGGCACTTGGCAGATGAGCACTGAGTGACTCGGCTGCGCTCAAAACATGCTTATGTGCTCAAAATTTCCACACGCGCACGTCCCGAAAATATGTCCCCTTAACACTTTTTGTAATGTCTTTCAGACACTTGTCAATTTGATTGGGACGACCACCCTCACCTTCCAGATTCCTGCCAAGGTATTTATATATGAGGCTGTTTGCTTAGCAGCATTACCTCCTACTATAATGTTGTGCCTGCCATTTCTTCTTTGTGAAGCCTACATTTTTCTTTGGATGAAACAAACTTGCGTCGTGCCATCAAAATATTTCAAAAGCAGATGTTTGCGTGACGGCAATTAGGAGCATTTTGGGGTCTGCATTTGCCAAAACGATTTCATTTCTCCAAAGTAATTTTTCGTCAAGACATTTGCATTTCAATTACCATTGGCGAGGATGGGCTGCCAAAGAAGGACAAGGAAAGACATACACCTGTGGAGTTTGCCGTCTCGGATCTTGATTTTTACATCATTCAAATTTCTAATGTCATTTTGGGCATCAATACTGTACATTTTCACAGGGGCTCATTCGACTGAACAGGCGATGCGCGGTGTGCCTTTTTGTTTTTTCCGCATTGGGGTGTGTCTTTGCCAAGACAGACATTCTCTCAATGTACAGGGGGTTCTCGGTGTTGAGGTTAGGAATGGCGCGTCGTCAACTAATTTTCGCAGTGGCTTGAGAATATATAAATACAACATGGCATGCTTGGTTACTGCTGCTGTTGTTATTTTCATTTCATTGGTGTATTTTTATGCCCTAGAGCACATATGTCAAACTCAAGACCCGTGGGCTATATCCGTTCCGCAGCCTCATTTTATGTGGCCCGCCAAGGCAAATCATGTGCGTCAATTTCACATTTCTTCCAAATTGTTTTCATTTTTAACAACACTGAGATATGAGATACTGCAATGTGTTATTTGTTATCAATCCTCCCCTATAAATTAAATTGAAAAATAATTGAACAAACAGTTACTTACCGACTTCTAATTTCAAAATTAGCTATCCATCAATTTGTTGTGTATTTGCGATCATTCAAAGCGATCATACATTTATATGCGTTCACAGTCATAACAGCCCTCTGAGGGACACCATAACTACTATGTGGCCCCTGACAAAAAATGAGTTTGACGCCCCTGCCCTAGAGTGTCTTTCGTACAAATATTTATTGTGTGACTTGACTACTACGTTAGCATAGGTTAGTGATGGACTTGGGCGTGTTCCGACTTGTATACATTAGGGTTGCGTAGCTGCTGCAGAGCTCAGTCGCAAACCGAGGACTCCCCGTACTCAACTGCTTTATGATAATAGACTGAGGCCTTACACATTTTGAATTGGAAAGACATGGATCAAGATCTCAATTTTGCCGCCAGTGCAAAATGGCCCTCTGTACAATTTGCAGCGGGGATCCTTGCCGAAGCTTGTTGGTGAACTTGTGTGGCCACCAATAAAACCAACTGAAACATTCCCAATCATGTCATTGTACCAGCCGTTGTTTGCATCAAATTCAAACCATGGATACGAATATAGATGTTTTTTTCTTTTCACGCAACGTGCCCGGCCGCTAGTCGTTCAAGAATTTCCGAATCGCTGACGCGTTTCCTGCGTAGTTTCAATTTCCCCGTTTCCAATGCGCAACCTCTTTGCTCCATTTACAACTTTTCATCCTACAGAGAAATTTTAATCCCTTCTGTCACCCCATTGACGTTTCAGGATCGTGGATGCTTGTATCCGCTCAAAACAAAATATTTCCGAGCATTTCTGAACATACGAGCAACGAATCCGCTAAACCTTCGGATCAAGTCATGTCTCGCCGAAGAAGTCGGAGTCCATCGCCGTTGCACTTCTCACGCACCTGTAGCAGTACCGATCCCCGGGAAATGGAGCGAAGGATTTTCGTTGGGAATTTGCCAACATCCGACATGGATAAGAAGGATTTGGAAGATCTTTTCAGTCCATATGGAAAGATACTTGGTCAGTAAATGCCTCATGATGAGCAACAAAATTCACAGCTATTAATTGTAGATAATTGTCGTATCTAATTTGCAGCTTTTAATTATCTTGACCCATAAGGATGTAACACTGTAATTTAGTCCCCATGTGCTTGGCTAAATGGGTAGGTACCCACTCCGCTGTTTCCTTGTACCACTTAAATTGTCCCTTTTTCAGGCGTTTCCCTGTTACGTGGATATGGATTTGTACAATTTGAACGAGTAGAGGAAGCCGAAGCTGCAAAGTTGGCCCAAAAGGGTCGAATTTATAAAGGTTATAAAATAGGTAAGCCTTGACTGCACCAAGTCTGACTACACTTCTTATGCATAAGCTGTGTGACAAGCAGATAAAAAAAAAAATGATGCTAATAACTGAAATTAATGGTTTAGATAGAAATTATTTTCTGTTTTGGATAATCAAAGTTGGATTAATAAAGTCAAATACACCACAAGGATTTTAAATAGATAATGACGTCATTCGTGACCATGTTTTTGCTTTTTCCATGGAAGCTTGTTGAAGATATTTTGAATGATTCGCATACAAAATAAATAAAAAGTTGTTCAAATAGTCTAATTTCCCCCAATTGTCTTTGCATTTACTTCGGAATGGCTTTAATACGTTGTCGAAATTCGTCACGCCGCCAACTTGTCGACGGAAAAGAATTTTCTCCTCGTCATTTCGAACCCAATTTGACAGACTGCAACTCCATGCGCTGCATTTTGACTTCTCGTCGAGTAAGGAAGCCCAAGTTTGGAGTACTGGAGCGCAATTTCATTTTGGACCGTGGGAATTTCTTTGACGTGGCCGATTTCCGTTCGTTCTGCGCATAATCTGATTGACATGCCATTGTTTTTTTTGTTCAACGTTTGGATTGATTTATTTTCAGATGTAAATATGGCAGTGGAGCGACGGTCCGCTAAACCTCATTCCCAGCAGAGCCCTCCACGCAGGTAAAGTAACACATTTTCGGTGGGAAGACCTACCATCGCCTCCAAAGCAGCCGGTCAAAAACGAGCAACAAAAACGAGATTTTAAACCTTCACTGGTTATGGTTGGTGGACGTATGAAAACATTTATGGAGGTGTGCAAGTCAGTAATGTGGAAGTTGTTTCCATTATTTCACCGACAGAAATTTTAACAAGTAAAAATAAACCTGATAAGGGAATGTCAAGATTTGTCTTCATATTCACATCTTTTTTGCCTCTCATTTTGTTCGCACTGCTACATATTAGTTTTTATTGAGGGATGCGATTTATCATAGATTAGTCGAGTTTCGAGAGTTTAGAATTGAATTGAGGCAAAATGGAGTGGACTACTTTGTGAAGATGTCTGATAGATTCACGCTTGGGCAAATCCCCTCCAACCAGCATTCTACTCAGTACTGCACTTTTGTTGAAACAGGAGTTCAGAACATTCAGGGATTTTACCATCCTGATAAGGAAAAAAAAAATACAATGATAAAAATGGCTGATCAAATGTACTGCCCATCCCTACTTACACATTCTGGTCTGTTACAGCAGTGGTTCCCAACCTTTTTTGGCTCGTGTACCTTGGAATCTTAACTTGGTTTCATTAATTTTAACATTTAATTGTAAATCATTGTTAATTAAAATTTAACAAAAAAAGTTAAAGAAATAAATCATATAAAAAAAGAAAGAATTTTGATTCTCTCTCGCTCTCTCGCTCGCTCGCTCTCTCTCTCTCGCTCTCTCTCTCTCTCTCTCTCTCTCTCATATATATATTTGTATATATATATATATATATATATAGCCACTTGGAACCAATCGAACATGATTTATGGTTAAGATATGTTTGTAGAAAATGACGATATCGAACAGAAGAGGATGGAAATGAATAATAACCACTCAATTAAAAAAAAAAATTAAAATAGTGCTTCTCTTGCACTTTATTTTTACATCTTTGAAACAGTAAAGAATAATAAAATTGGGGCTGTGTGAATGCCACATGTGCCACATCCGCTAAAGGGGGTGAGATATAAATTGTAGGCGTTGAATTTCTGGGAGAACCTCAGCTTTAAAAGGGTGATTCTATAGCCGCCCATAGGTTTTGGGGAGATGTTGAGCCAGGCGCTTTAGGTCTTAATGGGTTAAAAGGTTGTTCTGCCTTACAGGTGACTTTTGGTTCATTTGCTCATTGTAAAACTACATTTATTTTGGCGTAAACAATGTAAAGCAGGAAGTTTTGGTGGCTTGTGTGATAAATGCGCAAAGAAGTTATGCAGTTGGGAAAAAAGGAAGAGATCACTTTGCAATCCTATGCGCGCAGTTTTCAGAATGCCAAACGACGTCAAGATTTATATTAAAAGCTACAAACAACTATATCTTGCATCATCTCTCCAGTGTTTAGCCCGCTGTCTAGCTAAGACAAAGTTCATACGTCTCAGCGAGGACAGTACACAAGCATTTAAGCTTTACATATCAGGAACCCTTCATATGAATAACATTAAGACCCACTATTGCAGTTTTACTTTCTTTTCATGAATCATTTGAGCTTTAACCCTTGAGTTGACATACGGCTGTTGTAATTGTCGTGTTGCTGTGGCACAGGTCTGGGAAATATAAGTATTTTCACCTACCCCCGCAATGTACTCATGTACCCCTAGGGGTATGGATAGGGGAGAGTGGGCTAATTTGTGCCAAGGGGCAAGTAGTGCCAACCCTGTTATTTAGAAAACCATAGAAGTTGGTCATGTGACCACATATTTTTGAAGAGACATCCATTTCGCTCATCCTGCAAAGAAGGGATACACATGGCTTGATAGGTAAGCGCTTTTAAGTTCCAAAACCTTTTTTTTTTTGTCCTCCAAAGTGAAATTTATATGATTTTTTTTTTTAAATTATTGCTGTGTTTGAACAATTATAGAAAACTTTGAAAACAGTTGACACATGTTTAAGTGGTTTAATAATTTACATAATGAGTCTATACAGTTAGCCTGATGCTATGATGCTAGCTCAAAACAGCTGGGGGATGCATTTCTTTCAAAATGGTGGTCTTGGGGTAATTTGTGCCAAAGGACCTGGGTCAAGTTGTGCCAATGGCATAACTTCCTCCAAATTATGATTATTTTACTATACATTACTCAGAACTGGGCATGTTGCCCTTTTTTTGCCAGTCCGTCCCCCCGTCCACGACCTGGTCCCCTTCCGCCCTCGTCCCTCCATCCTTATTCATAAAAATTATCATCCTACGACCCTGTCCGTCCTCGTCCTTTTTTCCATCCTTACATTCCGTCGGTCCAACTGCCCCCCAACCCAAAAAATGCGTCCGTGCATGACATTATTTCAAGCTCATTAGCTGGCTAATTTCCTATTCACATCCATTTAACGTCTGGGAGTAGGGAGAATATTGAAGATTGCATAATAACACAAAACCCCTGCAGCATTGACAATTGAACGTCCAGAAGTAGGCCAAATCAGTGAAGATATTCAGATGCAGATGAAGTTAGGTGATCATTTTGGAATATTCATTTTGTTCCTACTAGGTGTTTATGTGGAGCAAGGCCTTGTTGAAGCAAATTGACATTTGATGATGTTAAAACTTTAGATAATTATTAAGCTAAGATAAGGTTTTTATTGATCCCACAGTGGGAAAATTTTCAGCGTTACTTTTGTACTGAATTTGTCTTGCTTTTATATAGCATTATCATTTGTGAGATTACAATGATCTGTTTTACTTCAGTTATCAACGGCATAATTTACACCAGTGATTTCTGACTAATGGCAGAATTCACCCCACACTCCGGGCAAGTTGTGCCACAAAAGCACTTTTTTTTTCTAAAGCTTTATTTCTCTGTTTATTTAAGATCCATAGTGATTGCTCCCAGGGATGTACTACATCCTAAACTATATGTACATATTTTAGCTGGAGGCATTCCTGTGAACCCCTTGCGTAAAAGGCACTTGAAGTAAGAATTGGCACTACTTACCCCATTCTCCCCTACTCCTGGTTGGGAAACACTGCGTTACAGTATCAACTGACAACTTGCATTCTAAGATTTTGTACCACCATTCTTCAGCCTTTGTGGAAAATGTCAACACGCCAAGGAAGACGAAAAGGTGCTGCCTTTCAAACATATGAAAGAAATCACTGTCAAAAATGAATATGACTCCACTCTTCCTAATCACCACCATCGTGGGCTGGTGGGTGTTATACTGTATAAATCTCTCGCGTAAAACTGCAGTAAACTTCAGCCGTGGCCTGCAAATGTTCATAAAGGTTGGTCATATGTATGTGTTAAAGGTTGCATCGCGGCACCTTTTCAAAGTTCGTTACGAACCTCTCCCCAAAGTAACTCTGGGTCGTTTTGCTCGGGTAGGAAAGGAAAGTTCCTGACAAAAATAGAAACCGAAGACAGGGCTCCAGACTGCCCCCAAATGTTGGCATTTTGCTCCGAAAATTTGAGACAAAGCAACTAACGTTATCTACTTTCTCCTGTGCGACCCATAAAGTTGCTGATTTTTAAAAATTACTGTTATTGAATATTTTTTGTTGTTGACAAACTTGTGCTCCACATCACAGCCCATTTATCAGTAATACTGTAGGCTACAGTGAAAATTAGTGGCTGGAGCCCTGCAGTGAGTCAAGAAAAATCCTCGGACAGATCAATATTTGTTTTCAGCACACCCCCAAAATTGGTTTCAGCTTCAATCTCAAAGCGTGACAAGTTGCTCACTTCCTATGAATAAAATTTCTACTGCCTTCAGAGCCTAGTCTCTTGACAGGCTATGCTATGTTAACATAATACAATCATTCATCATGTGAACTGCAATACAACATGTGGGGGTGAAAAAAATCACTACATCTGCTGCATCCAGCAATTAGCATACCGAGTGCAGTGGGTTCTCTGTTACAATGGTCCAGACATTCAACATTTCAAGGTTACAAACAGCACGTTCCGTACGAAAGTGGCGCAAGAAGGCCCACTAAGTCATCGCCGTGTTCATCGCTTTTCATTGTTTCGTTTTTTTCATGCAAATGTTTTGTGCGAATATGACTTTACTACTACTGCTTTCGCGTACTAGTAGGTTAGTGTTGGACCTCCAGGCATCGAACTTTTGAAAACATTTGTGTTATGTGGTGGCCCTGTGAACACAACTCTGTCATAACCAAGGACCAACTATATACGCTATAAACACGGTATCATCAAATAAAGTCGTTATCCTGCACAATCCTGGGTTTATTCAGTCTTCTTTACTGGCACGACAACTTTTCAAGAAGCAAATATTGAATACATTTGGTAGATCCCAACACTTAACTAATAAGTAAAATCAAAAACAAATGAGGATACGGTGGCAAGAAATTCATTTTTAACCATGGGACAGTATTTTTTCTTGAGGTGAGCTTTGGCAGAAAAAAACAAAGAGCTTTTACAGCTTGCTAATGACACGTTTACAAAGTATGTCAGAATTTCCAGGACTGGTATCACAGGAGATATATTTTTAATTCAAACTACAAGTTTACAATTTTTCCACTGGAGTCTTAATGCACTTTCCCAGCCTTCTCTGCCACGCCTTCACTCACTCCTGGAAGGATACTTCTGGGAAATTCCATTGATCTGTCATCATTGTCTCCAAATCGGGTCCCCTTATTGACCCCTTTGAGCTTGGAAAAGAAGAGAAAATCACACGGACCCAGGTCAGGTGAGTAGGGAGGTTCCTCCAGCTAAGCATTTTTCCTTCTCAGCCGGGAACTATCGGATGCGCGGGCCATTGTGAGGAGTTGTGTTGTCCTGCCTCAACTTTTGCCTCTCATCGCACGCTGAACAAGACAGTCGCCGGAGGATGTCTTTGTACAATGCTGGTTTATCACCTGGCACACATCGAATGGAAAACTTGTAGATTGGGTTTTAATTTTTGTGACACCAGTCCTCGAAGTTCTCACACAAATCGTTTCTAGATTGGGTTTCAACTTTTGTGACACCGGTCCTGGGAGTTATCAGACACCTCGTCCACTTCGATGCCCATCGTCGCCCTGTCGTTCATTACTCGAGCAGACTTTGCATATTTTGACGACCATTTCCAAGCACCGGGACCATGTAGGAATTATTTCATGAAGTCTCAAAATGTTCCAAAGCAATTTTGCATATTCATTTCATTTAATTTATACCTCACATTACGATTGAGAATTTTGGATGTTTTTTTTTTTTTAATTTTACTTTCCGAGTGTGTGACTGCTTATTTACAGCATGGTGTGACTTTCGGGGAAACGACACTCATATACCCCGAATAAACAAAAGTGGATTTTTGTTTTTAGAGCTCGATTTAAGATCATGTGGAACAAGGACCACTTGCTTGTCCTCGTTGAAAGAAGCACTGGAGTCTCCTGGTTTGCATTTATTTGGTGTAGATGTACTTTTTGACTATTCCTTGGTGTTATATTAAATACTGTATTTTAATTGTCCATTGTAATATAAAAGAAGCCACAGAATACCATCTCACTACTTGTATCTTCTTACTCAGGCCGTATGGTGGTTACGGGGACGGCAAAGATCCCCGGCCTCGGTCCCGCTCACCAGTGCTCCCCCGTGATAGCCGAGATCGCGATGCACGTGAACCCCGAGATCGCGATTCCCGTGACGGGAGGGACCAGGTTAGAGATTCCAGCCGAGAGCCAAGAACGGGAAGCCACCCTCGTGACCATGAGTACCGTTACCGCGGTTCGGAGAACAGAGACAAGGACCTGAGAGGCACGCCGCGAGATCCCGCCTACAAGTAAAGTCTATACATTGCAGAAGGAACCTCATGAAGACTTTTTCATTGAATCCTCCTTCAATTTTTTGATAGCAGAGAGGAGTATGACCGTTACTACCGTGGTGGAAATCCCACAGATGACTACTTCGCGAGAAGGAAGGATGAGCCGTACAGGGACCAGTACAAAGATCCGTGGAATGGGCGTCGTGAGGCTGAAGGTATGTCATCCATTTGTTTCAAGCGTTTCAAGTTTTGTTTCAATTTCCAAACTCCATCAAGACTATCGTATGTGCCATATTTGAATTCACCAAGACCAAATGTGAGCTGTAGCTGCTATGTGGGAGGTTACACGTGATTGACTTAAAATAAAAAATGTAAAAATTAATAAACTAGCACTGACTACAATGTCTGTCGGGTTGCAAACGTCAATTCTTATTGAGCATATTTCTTCTTCCAAGGACCAATGAGTCAAGTGGGCAGTAGCAAGAAAACATCTGAAATAATGGCTCTGATCTTAATGTTCTAACTTTGCTGCCCTTGCTCTGTAGGTCCAAGTGTCCAATCCTGATTTAATTTACCGGTATATTAAAACCCAATTCCAATGAAGTTGTGTTAAACATACTATAAATAAAAACAAAATACAATTTGCAAATCATGTTCAACCTATATTTAATTGACTACACTACAAAGGCAACAACACGTAACAAAAATGTGGGACAGGTGGCAAAAAAGACGAAAAAATTGAAGAATGCTCATCAAACACCTGTTTGGAACATCCCACAGGTAAACAGGCTAACTGGGAACAGGTGGGTTCCACGATTGGGTATAAAAGGAGCTTCCTTGAATTGCTCAGTCATTCACAAGCAAAAATGGGGTGAGGTTCACCTCTTTGTGAACAACTGTGTGAGAAAATAGTCAAACAGTTTAAAAACCTGTAGATACTACAATTATAGAAGCTTTACCTCCCCCACACATGAAAACCTGTCACTTCCATATCTACGTGGTACTGATGCAAAGCTACAATCCTCTGCTTTTAGAATCTGTTGGCATTAAATTCCTAGAACAAACGGTTCATGAGTTACAGTGTTAAAGCGGAAATCAACCCAAACATATATTTTTTTCAAGAACATGTTCCCACTAGTTGAAACAAGGCATTCTGATTAATATTGCGTTTGTTGAATATGAGTTAAGCAGCAGGGAGAATCCATCCCTTTTTAGCCATCTAAGGGGGCGGCCATTTTGTCACTTCTGTCGGATGAAAATGACATCACAACTGCTCAGGGCTCCGGTAATGACCAATCACGGCTCAGCTTCAGAAAACAGGTCAGCCGTCGTAGTTTGCGCAACATGCCTCGGGGAATACAGGCTAGTTATGAATGATGCGGACTACAAGCATGTAAACTGAATGTTAACCGAACATCCAGGCTGTCATGTTTGACTTGCTCGCCAAAGTATTGTGTGGGTGCGTGCATGCGTTTGTTAGCCCAACTCGGCGACTGCTTTCTGAGTGTGTGTTTGTGTTTTTGTTTAGCATGCTTGGGCGGTCGCCAAGTTTTCCTCGTAATCCATCGTGGTGAAACCGAATTGCTGTTCATGATAGGGGAGGGCGATATGTATCGATATCATCGTCAATCTTGCTTTCACGATGTGTAATTTTACGTTGAGTATCAATACTGCCTCGAAAATTGAGTCAGCCCATGGCTGCAAAGTGGAAATGCTGAAAATCTGTGTGCATTGATGGCAGAGGAGGAGGAAGTGATTATCATTCTCAGAATCAGCGGGCAGGACTCTGTCACGTGACTCTGTCCGCACTGCTGAGCTGTTTCAAATATGGATGAGCCTGGATGATCTGTTAACATTCAGTTTACACGCTTGTAGTCCGCATCATTCATAACTAGCCTGTACTCCCGAGACATGCACAAACTACGACAGCTTATTCGTGTGACGCCAGCATACAGCCAAACATGAATAAAGTCTCAAGTCAGCATATCACAGTGATGAATGAGTGGGGAAATGCACTTTTCAGTAAATTGCAGTTTTGCTATTCAACTTCATTCTGAAATGCGGTGGCCAATGTATGAGAATGGGTGTTGTCATGACGATGTCTTTTTTTTTCTCGTTCTTGCTGGGTGACACTTCCGTCACACGTCACATATCAAATACATTTATTTCCCATTGTGATTGCTGTAGTTGACACCTTTTTGTCATTCTGATTGCTCTAGTAGTTGGCAGTGGTACACCAGTACTTACTGCTGCTCAAAATGTCACATTATTATGGAATAACAGCAGAGATATTTAAATGACAGAAATACAGTATTCCCAAAAATCAATGTAAGTCAATACATACTTTTTTGTTCTTCATTGTTTAATATTGCCGTAGAATATCATTATGTTTTGCAGAAGCTGTATTTAGCAATTTAAAAGAGATGTTGTTCACAAACGCTGTCTATCCACAATTGGTCTGTGAAGCAAGTGCAGATTTAAAATATTGTCTGTAGAATATCGTCAAATTATCGTTATCGAGTTTTATGAAAAAATATCGATATATATTTTTTTTGCCCATATCGCCCACCCCCCTACTTCACGGTGACCATTTTGGCACATCTAACAATTTTATTCCCACCGACATCAGTCTTGTCAACCCCAAACTATTTACAGACTACGGATGACATGGACTTGCGCTTTGTCCGCTGGACACTCCTCGCGTTACAGACATTGTATTATAACGTGAGAATCAAAACTTTTTCAAGTTGGACATAAGTGTTTTTCTCAGGACAGTGATGATATGACGGTTTTTGAACATTCTTAAGAGCCTAAAAATATTTTAAATGCTAGCCTCTTTGTCCTCACTGGCAGACGACCGCGCTCGCCCGGAGGAGCGCCGGCGTAACGAGCTCTATCGGCATTACTATGAGGAACTGCAGCGCCGCCACGACACCGATCGCCCTGTTGACTGCTCCGTGATCGTCGTCAATAAGGCACAGAAGTATGGCCGCGCTCTCCATCGCTGACGGTCAAGACATTTGAGCACTAGTCCTGTTGTGGTTTTACACTTCACGTGGCTCCTTTGTTTGTGTGCGTGTTTGTTTGAACTAACAGCAGGGAGTATGCTGAGACGGTCGGGCGCAAAGTCCACGACCTGGGCATGGTGGTGGACCTGATCTTCCTCAACACCG
This sequence comes from Filicampus tigris, assembly GCF_054856515.1. Taxonomy (NCBI): domain Eukaryota; kingdom Metazoa; phylum Chordata; class Actinopteri; order Syngnathiformes; family Syngnathidae; genus Filicampus; species Filicampus tigris. Next base: position 5,278,998 of record NC_141225.1, on the reverse strand, counting down.
AGGTGTCCCTGACTCAGGCGCTGGAGGATGTGGGCCGCGCTCGTACTCCGTTTGCCATCATCATTACCCAGCAGCATCAGGTGCACCGATCCTGCACGGTCAACATCCTGTTTGGCACGCCTCAAGGTAACTTTAATTTAGCATACAGTGTACACACGTCACTGCAGAAGGGCCTCCTCCGTTAGATGGTGTTAACTAGTATCGGGATTTCCGACGGTGCAAAGAAAACATGTTCAACACTGTACTGTTTTTTTTTTTTGATGGGCCATTCGATAATATTCATTGTAATTAGGACTTTGCCTACTGCATATTGTCATTAACTGAAAGACCATGGCATGTTCCGACTTTCATTCAAATTTGAGCGGTTGCCGTCGTAGGAAAGGAACTCTGCCGTATAGTGAAGGTGGACCCACTGCAGTTTGAATTGCGAGTTGATAGCCCAAAGCGGGGCTTCGTACGACAGAGGGTGACGAGGACGAGTCGGTGACAGCAACTCGGAGAGGCGGCCGAATGAATGAGACGGAGTTCTCCGTTCAGGATGAGTGAGAGCTTGGTCATGAATCAGTGAATGGGACCTGACATGCGGTGTGTGCGTTCATGAAAATGTTTACCTCAATTTCACTATTTCATCCATTGCTATAAGAATTTCTAAATATGGTTAAGTATTGTTGTAAAACACAATGTACAGGTATGTGTAGTGTATTATGCTATGTCTTTGTCTTGGTGGCGGGTGGATGTGTCTCTCCTTTAAACCGGCAAATAGATTTTTCATCCGTGTAAAAGGCCGTCATTTGTGACGGCGCCACATCATGCGACGGCTATTCATGTTTTGAAAAAACTGTGGCAGAGACTCGCCACTCGTGAAATTTTATGCTAGAACCACGCACATGCGGAGGTGAGGGGTACTTGTGTTGACCGAGGTGTGAACTTTGTGCACCACATCTGCGTGTCCGCCGCGCTGATTGGCGTAATTCAACAGGTTAGTGAAGTGCTTCCTCCACGAGTGAAATTGCAATCCATGTTTTCATTGCCTTGATGGCAAACCCCTCTGGACGGTTGAGCATTCTGTCAAACAGACAGATTTCAGTGAGGCAACAAAATAAGGGTGTTAACTTTGACGTTCTTTATCCTTTGGGTATTTTTTTTCAATAAGCATCTGACACATGATATTAAATCACCTCATAATTGGTTTAAATTGCCGGAGGAATTAAAGCACGGCTCCTTTAACCATTCACAGAGCACCGTAACATGCCGATGCAGGACGCCATGATGCTGATCAGCCACAATTACGACACCTACAAGATGGAGACCCGCGAGAAGGACCGCGAGGAGATCGCTCGCAAGGCCGCCAAAATGGCCGACGACGTGCTGCTTCGTGAGCCCGACCGCGAGAGCCACCCCGTTTCCGTGCTCACGTCCATCACGCTGCTCACAGAGAACAGGTGAGAAAGCGTTTGCGGCTCGGCTGAGTCACCCGTTGCGCTGATTGCCAGCCACTGTGCTGCCCAACGTTAGCGTGCTGTGGGAAATGATCAAGTGTGTCGCTAGACATTTCGCGTCATTGGTCAGAAAATGATTTATTTATTAAAATGTACGTACCCTACTCTACCCCACCTAGAAACAAATGATGTTCCAAAAGGCCTGTTGTACCTCGAATTGTTTGTAAATTATTCGACCATTTTTCTATTGTTAAATAGAAAATAAATTCGAGCAGATTTCTCCTGCTCTCTCTACAGTCTCTATTGTTCAAGTTGTAATGCTAAAGATTTAAATTGTTGGCAAAAAAACAATTTTCTTAGATAAAAAGGAAAAACGTAAGTAGTCTTTGTTCATCAATCTCCGCCAGCGATGTACACTGAATTACACTTCACACAATTTGTTGCTCTTCCACTACATGGCAGAAGCTACAATTACCTTGTGTATCCACCTGTTGCCATTTATAGAAAGTAATAATTCTGTTCAATCAAATAGGCCCAGAAGTAAATGTGAGTGCAATGCGATGATATCATTATTTCAGTATACACTGAACTCCCACAATATCCAGGAAAGATCTTACAACAGAGATGATCCTAAAGCACAGACACCAGGCATCTATGCATGGACACGACCATGAACCCGTTGTACATCACCAAGTGGTTTTCAGTAAGGGGCTAACAAAAGCGATTTGAATCGAAAAACAGGGTTTGCTTTCATTCTCTCAAATTGAATCGTAATCGATTCGTTCCACTTAAGGATATAAAACCCTTTTTTTTTTAATGAGGAATCAACATCAAGTGGGACACAATTGTGAAGTGGAATGAAATTTGTATGATATTTTAAAACTTTTCTACCAATAAGACTAAAAAGTAGGAAGTGAGATTTTGTTCAACTTAATGATTGTGTCCCACTTGGTGTTCAGCCTTCACAAAAGTGCAAACTTTATATCTTTTGTTTGAAGCCTGAAATGTGGCAAAAGGTCAAAAAGTTCAGGGGGGGGGGCTAATACTTTTTGCAAGGCACTGTATATTTCATATCGTCTCGGAGAGATGCTCACCCCTAATTTTCAGTAGTTAAATTATTCAACACTAACCACCTTCACAAGATGCTCATTAATCATACTCCTTAGCATACTAGTCTAAATAACTCACTAGCACAAACTGAAGTGACATCACATGAGAAAACAAATATGCACACTCGTACGCGACACTAATGCCATTAAGTCATTAAACTCAACTTTTAACAGTCACACAATTAAGGTTAGGGAATACAGGCCAACTTATACTAAGTGGGCTGTTAGTAGCTGCATTGGGAGAGAAACAAAACCACACTTGAACTTTTGAGTGCCAACAAAACGTCATCTCAAATGCACACTCAGTGAATTAAACCTTAACACCGCCACACAGATTCCACCTGATGGTGCCAAAGTGACAGCTGCATCTAATGTTTGTGACCTTTTTAGTTTGGTGGTGTGGGTGTGACGTTTTTCAAATGTTTAAGTATGGCCGTGCCTTGGGTCAATAATGGTTGGCAAACTTGGGTTTGTTGTCGCCGTGTAGGTTTTTAACACCAGAGGAACTGGAAGGTCTGATCGTGTACCTCACTGACAAACGGGCGCGGCTGACAAGAAATCCCGCGGACCCTCACGCAGGTACAACTTCTTTGTCCTTCAAGCCGTCGTAACGGGCAATGTGGTCATGCTAACGTGCTCACCTCTCTCTCTGGACAGCTGTGACCCTTCCCGCCACTGCCGATGTGCAGCCCTCGGCCGCAGGGCTGCCTATGGTGGGTGCGGCGAGCGTGGCGGCGGCGGCATTACCTCCCGCCCTTTCTGCCCGCCCTGTGCCACAACAGTCCAGCCACATGGCACCACACTCAGGCCTCATGGCGCCCCAGTCCGGTCTTATGGCGCCCCAGTCCGGCCTCATGGCGCCCCAGTCCGGCCTCATGGCGCCCCAGTCCGGTCTCATGGCGCCCCAGTCCGGTCTCATGGCACCGCAGCAGTCCGGTCTCATGGCACCGCAGCAGTCCGGTCTCATGGCACCGCAGCAGTCCGGTCTCATGGCACCACAGCAGTCTAGCCACATGGCGGCTCAGTCCAGCTCCATGGCGCCACAATCGGGCCACATGGCACCGCTGTCGGCTCCTCTGAGCACGCAGACCAACCCCAACCAGGAGCTCCAGGCTAAGATCCTCAGTCTGTTCAAGAGCAACGCCAGCATGCAAGCAGGCGCTTCAAGCTCCTCTGCTACCGCCGTTCAGTCCCAGGACTACAGCTCGGTGCGCCCCGGCGGGGCGGCGGCTCAGGGCTACGGCACCCCCATGGGCCGCGCCCCCTCTGCCGCCGCCTCTGCGGGTGGTCCGAGAGCCGCCAACTCTGCCGGCGGTATCAATTTTGATAACCCCAGTGTCCAGAAAGCTCTGGACACTCTCATCCAGAGTGGACCGGCTCTCAACCACCTGGTGAACACCGGCGGCCTGCCAACTCAGCAGCCGCAGCAGCAGCAGCAGCCGCAGCAGCAGCAGCAGCAGCAGCAGCAGCAGCAACAACAACAACAACAACAACAACAACAAATGCACCACCAGTCCCAAATGCATCTCCAACAGCAGCAGCTTCCACCAGTTAGACCAGCAGCCAACATGGGCCAGATGGCACAGATGTACCCCCGACATTACTGAGTAGTAGGAGATCTTACAGATGTTTTGTAAACGATTTTAACATGTTTTGTTGTTGTTGTTGTTGTTTTTTATCTTAGTGAATATTTGCATCCCATGCTTGAGGTCCATTTTCTGTTGGTATTAGGATGATTCTACAGTCTTCTCCCAGCATGTGAATGTTTCATTTCATAGTCTGTTCTTTATCCCTTTTATGTATTCATTAAAAAAAAAGTCACCACACAACTGCTGTAATAAAATGGTATTGGTTTATTGCATTTTGTGCTGACAAATCTATAAAATAGAATGGGTATCATAGCCAGAAGCCATAGAGAGAGAAGCGTTTGAAATGTAAGATAAAACTACTCTTTCCTCTTTACTTTCTTTTTTTTTTTTTTAAATGTACCATGAAACACAATAGAGAATACATGTTGACTTTTTTCCATTTTTTTCAAACCTTAGAATATTTAACTTACACTAACACAGAAAATAAACACTTCCACACTAACTGTATTTATTTTATTTACACGTAGCCCACCCTCTCGCTCATCACCAGACCACTCCGTCCCTCCCAGCACATGTGCAAAACACAGCCCACCCCACAAAAGTGAAAGGAATAGAGCTTTACCACACAATGACCGATTTCTGAATGGAAAAACTATTGTAGTGTGACTTGTGTGTTTGCAGAATATAATAACCTACACTACTTTTTCAGGCATCCATACTAGTGTTTCCCACGACTCCAGTGAATTAAAAACAAGTTTGGGATTATTGGCATGTACCGCAAAGCCACCACATTTTAATCATAAAAACAATATTCATTTTATCACTAATACTGTTTGTATTTTACCCGTATGACAAATTTGGGAAGTGTTTGACGTAGCATATCTTGACCTATATTGGTTTGGTTTTTAGTGTTAAACACTCACATAAAACTATCTTTGGACTTTGGACACTCTTGATGTGGATCCTGTCGAGATCAGCGAGTTCGTCTCAATAAATTTGAATGTTGTGGGAAACAATGTGATTATAGCTTGCAGCTTCTGACAAAATAACACATTTTGAAAATATTTTTAGTAGACAAGTTAAGCAGGGATTGGTTGTTTTAAAAAGTATTTAAATTAATCAACACTGTATAAAAGTTTCACTTTTTTAATTGAATTTCTGAAAACATTTCCACAATTGTCAACTGTTGAGACGTGTGTGTATTTTCTAAAATCATAAAATTGACTTTTCACGCTACTTTGGCACAGTTGTTGTTCATCCTTTGGCCACAATTTATTCCACCCCCCCAAATCTTCGCATCTAATTCACTGGAGCACACATACGCACACACATACATATTTTGGTAGTCATTTTCTCAAGATAATACATGAAAAATAGAATCTTGTACTCTATTATGATCATCATTTGGAAACACTTCCAATGCTAAAAGAATAGCAAGGGGGTGGGAAATAACAGAGTCGTGCGACCGGAAAGAGAAAATAAACACTTGAGAGCACAAACACTCAAATATATTATTGTCATGTTCATACGTGCATGCACACAATGTTTACACTGTGACTGGAGAGCGGCTCTGCTCGCAGTACTTGGACAGCCACTATTTTTTTTATGTCAATTTATTTTAATTTTTCTTTTAGCAATGTACTCAAATCATGAAATTGGGTGTGACTTCTTGGCCACGATGTGAGGTGTGTTGTGTTGTTTTTTTGTGTGGTGTTTCTGCTCCTCTACCTGCTCACTCGTGTTTTAGTCAGAGCCCTTGACATCCATTTAAGGATGGAGACTTGAGGAATGATCACCGGCAGCCTTTTTGTCTCATGCTACAGTTTGTTGCTTGGGGTGGAATCGGTGGGGCGAGGGTGAGGCTGGGAGGTCTCGGGGTTCTTAGTGTGGGTGCCGTTTCCGAAATGGACTGTCGTTTGGGGCGGTGTCCAAGCAGAGCCGCTCCCAGCGTTGGAAGCGCGAGTTTCATATTCTTTGATCACTTTTTGAGGATGATAACTGCAGTCACATTGAAAATACACAGCTGGGCGCCGGGGAGGAGGAGGAGGAGGAGGAGGAGGAGGAGAAAGGAGGGAGTCTGGATTAGGATGAAGGGCTTTGTGGGATGATGGATGAACATTTTTTGAACAAGTTAGGGAATCTTAATGTGATTTGACGAGAGAGACAAAATTGGCCAGAGCATGCGAGGTTTTTCAAAACAACTCAAATGTGCCAAAATGAGCAGGTAGTACTTGCAGCTTGGAACCAAGCAGTTTTTGTGTGGAGGGTGCAGATGAATGAGGGTCGATGGCGTGGCTGTCCAATTAAAAACATTTTGATCATCGTTTTTTTTTTTTTTTTCCAGAACGCAAAGAAAATGTATTTTTGCTTAAACAAACAAAGAACAAAACAAGATTGATTGGTGATACATGCTTTTCATTGAACAACGGTGACTTGCACTGCCAACTGAGAAAACATTTTTAGATTTTCATTATGACTTTTATCCAACATGAATTAAAAACACATTTCATCATTTCGTCCAATCAAAAGGATGTTTGTTTCTTGTCCCCCCCCCCCCCCCCCCCCCAAAAAAAAAGCAGCAAGTGACCTTCATTGTGTTTTAGGTAAAAAAAAATGGAGAGACAGGACATTCAATTTTCCAAATGAAAAGCAAATACTACGCTCTAAATGTTGATTTGTTTTTAATCCAAAACACAACAACAAAAAAAGTCTTCAATGAAAAGACAAAACTTGGTGAAATATAAAGATTCTCCAATGAAAAGCTTGTTTCACCAAAGCTTGTTTTGAAATTTTTACCCAAAACACAAGAAAAAATCATTCTGTGTTGTGGATACTAAACTCTAAATTTGGAGTTCGAGAGAGACATGCCACCGTATCTAAAAAAATGTTAAGATTGTTAGATTTTGAATGTTAATTACGTTCAGATTTTTTTCCAAAACAACAATGTTCTCTTTGGATCGAGCCAAGACTCACACCATTGGAGATTCATGCTTTTCATTGGTCAGCAAAAAGAAGGTCTGACAGATTAACATTGATATATATTTATATTTTTTTCATCCTTAACAAAATTAAAACCTATTCTTTGCGTTTTGGTAAGAAGACAAAAGGTGCTTTTCACTGGACAGTGGCGTTCTGATCTGCACTGCACTCTGGCACCACCAGAGGTGACGGCGGCGCTCGAGATGAGCGCTAAGGATGTGGCTGGCTGACAATTTGGACGGAAATAAAGCCAACATAGAGATGGGATCCAAAAAGCAAAACCAAAACAAAAAGAAATAATATTGCACATCATCTTACAAAACTCTTAAGACTTGAGTCCACAGTGTTCAAACAGTGTACAAGAAAAGACAACACTATATAAGTTACAGTGTCTGTAGTGATTCATTCTTATGTACATATATGACCACCCCGAGGCCTCACAACAAAAAAAAAACAACCTTTTCACAAGACTACTTTTAGCAAGAAATAGAACAAGTAACGATAAAGTGAACTGTTCTTTTTTTGTTGTTTTTTGCAAAAGACCTTTCTAGATCGATGTTTGGCAGCCCCCCCATCGTCTCAGCGCACATCGTCACTATAAAAACCATGAAAACAAATATCGCCACACGATACCATGCAAACAGCAATTATAAAACATTGATTGAGATATATATATATATATATATATATATATATATATATATATATATATATATATATATATATATATGTTTTTTTTTTGGATTACGGAAATAGATTACGTTAAAACCTCTCGCACGCCTCCTTTTTAGACTTTTTCAAAGGCTCAGTTGATGCAGGCAAATGTTCTCAAACCACCAAAATAACTTAACATAATTTTCTGGTTTTGGCTGGTTAACCCAGATTATTTATAAATTATAATCACATTTAGGCAATTTCCAAATAGTTTATGTAACGATTAATTTATTGATAACTTTAAGGAGCATGTTCTATTGCATCAGTAGAATTTTTCTAATGTGTTGCGTCAACCGCCACCGCTGATATGTACTGTTAATACCCTTTTTAGTCATTCGGTTTTGAAATGACCACCTGGTGTTGATGTGGTTTTGGTGGTCTTTATGTACAGTACAAAGACATCTACCAGTACTAGCAGCATTCACCACAAATGGTCCTGGACATTCGAGCAACACTAAAAAGAAAGCCTTTTTGTTTTGTTTGTTTTAAATAGCTCTAAAAACTAACTTCATTTGAACTCCCATATAATATATGTATATATGTATAAATATGTAAAATATCTATTTATAGTTCTACTACAAGTGCAAGTGACCTCCCCCCCCCAAAAAACGAATGCAAATAAAGTGACTCGAGATGACTCTACATAAGACGTTATACAAAATAGATGCCTTAAGAAAAATGACCAACAGGAGTCCCCGTTTGAGCTATTGCACGTTCTTTGCCAGATGCGCTTCTCTAGCTAATACCACATTCCAGCGTATAGTCGCTAAGTCTTAAGCCACCGATAGAACGATTGTTTTAGCCAAAGTAGATTCAAAAAAAGATGGTGTAGTTTTGTAATTGGGGCTACATCATCCTTCATGGAGGAAGGACCGTACAATTTTGATGCTGGGATGTGTGTGTGTGTGTGCGTGTGGAGGTGGTCGGGGTGGGGGGACTTGGGTGGGGTGTTAACTTAAATGAATGTTTTCTTTGGGCAAATTGGAATCATTAGTGAACCTTACCTGTGCTTAAATTTGATGTTTTTTAATCCAGTACAGTACATACAGTTCAGTTGTATTTAACTTAACATAAGCACAGTACAGTTGCAGTTCATTTTCAAGGGCAACGTTTAGATACAATGTAGTTTTTCTTTTTTTTTAAATTTCCTATGTATGAGATGTGGTTATGTTGAAACCGTGCAAATTGTTAGTGCTTAGGTCACAGTGACTTACAATAATATTAAATATATGTTTAGGAATTAAAGACAATGATATTCAATATATTTTTAGGGGAATTTTACCTCCACAAAATCTGTGCAATAATATGTTCTATGTGACTTCCCTAGTCCAAACATGGCATTCTGGTTAATATTGTGTTTATGAAATACTGTACACCCGTTTTTAGCCATCTGTGGGGGTGGCCATTTTGTCACTTGTGTCAACTGAAAATGACACCATAGCTACTCAAGGCTCAGATAACGACCAATCATGACTCAGCTTCAGAAAACAGGTGATACATGATACATGAGCCCTGAGCAACTGTGATGTCATTTTCAGTCGACAGAAGTGACAAAACGTCCACCTCCCGAGATGGCTAAAAATGGGTGTACAGTATTTCACTGCTTAACTCATATTCCATAAACGCAATATTAGTCAGAATGCCATATTTTCATCAGTGGGCCTGCATAGAACATATTATTGCACAGATTTTTGGGGGCTTGACTTCTCTTCAAGCCTTTGCCTTGTTTTTGATGAACATTTAAGGCCTACTTGGCTACTGTATTTGAATGTTGGTCGTGATGGTGGAACCGCCGAAAAACATAATGAGGTAGCAAAGTCAAACAGCTATGATTTTCTACCTTCTACCGGAGGTAGTTTTAGAGCTGTAACAGTACATGTAAATGGCGACGTGGCAATACATCACATCTCCCGCCCTGTTGCGTTGTACAGGTCGGCGGTCCCCGTGCTAAAGTGCACGCGGTTGCGGCAATAGCCTGCTTTCGCTGGGTTCTGCGTGAAATAGAAATGTGGATAAATGCTGAGTGTTCACAGGTTGGAAGCTGCAATTTGGTGGCATCTCAGTATGAAAGAGGTTCAAGTGAAAAAAAAAAAAAATCAGTTTTGCGTTTCATTTCATTTCATTTTGCAGGGTCTGCATGTAAACAACATTTGATATAAATCACTTATCCTGCTAATTTGATCATCATTGCAATATCCTGCCTAAAAGGCAAAGGTAGATAAATGATCCTGTTATGGCTCTGAAGAGGCAATTTTTCAGGATCCTTGTGTGAATGTTGCTTCATTTCCCCCAAAATGGGTCTCAGATATTATTATGTAATTTCACAATCTTACTGTCGAAAAAGGTGGACAAAAAAGGAAAACAACAAAGCTAGTGGTGGCTTAAGACTTGCGCACAGTTCTGTATATGTGTATATCGATGAAATATGTACTTATATTTCTCGCTATATAAAATGTCACTGGTGAGTCTACTGCATAGAAGTCTCTCTGGTGGACAAAGTGGGTTTCCTTGCTACAGAAGCCGCTGTCCTCTCATCAGCCCGCTTGAGAAACGATGGAATTCCGTCATCTACTTCCCAAGCCCACGCTTTAAAATTCACATAACCTCTTTTACTTTTTTCTTTTCAAAGAAAGTCAGCACACGTTGTTCTCCGATTATATCGAATTTGACTCTGTAAATCATATGGCACGTACAATGTAGACAAATTTGGCAAAAAAAAAAACCGACACGTTGTCGAGTGGATGACATACTGTCTATAAGCTCTGTCTATAAACCTACATTTCTATATATTATTTTTTTGTTCTCTAGATGAAAAAATAACACTTTTGCATGAACAGTGCAGGTGCAGTGCGTGCGGAGGCCATCCCATAATAAATAAATAAATAAATAGGAATTTAAAACCACAGTTTTCAAGCGCACCTCCTTTGTTTTTTTGGTTTTTTTTTTTCCTGGAATATGTCACAAAAATACTACACTCATACCCAACGAAGCGTCAGAGCTTGTACATTATTTACAGGGATCCCACACAAAGGGCTGCTGGTCGTGACCGTTTTACCCCCCGCCTCGTGATTGACGTCATCGTCGTGACGCTAGCCTGCTGCTAACATGCTATTCACAGTTTTTTTCTACAAGCTAAGCTATCCTCGTTGTTTGTTTCAATCTGTGTACCATTCACTTGGCACTGAAAACATGAAAAAGGGACTGTTGTTGTATTCGTTTTTGTTTTTTTGTTTTTTTTTGTCTGAGACAAAAAAACAAAGCAAAAAAAGTTGTTAGCCAACAGAATCCATCTGGACTGTGACCGCGATCCATCAGTCAAATGATATCAAATGTGTTTGAAGTGCTACTGCAATTGACTTTATGCATTCTCTTTGACACGGAAGCTCTGCTTCCACTGCTCATTGTTTGTCTGATCGCATTGTTTTCAACTCATTAACACACGGAACTTGGTCTAGTAGGTGAGTCAGCTTTTTTGTGCCAAACCCCACCCCGAAGAACTCCAGAATAAACTAGTCCAACGTTTCTTTTTTGGGATTTTCATCGATTGAAAAAGGGGGGAAAAAAAACACTGACATTTGTTTGCCTCTCTTTTTTGTTTTTGGCACATAAAGTGGCCACGGGCGGGCAAACAGCCACTGAGAAAAGACAAGGACGCTAAAGCAGCCTGCCTGGCTTTCACAGTTTGTACGCGAAGACCCCTTTCATGGCTGGTGTTGGTCTCAGGGGCAATCTAAGGTCCCGACAACGGGGCTCGTTTTTAAGCATCTTCTTTGTCTTTTTTTTCCCGACGTTTTGGGTAAGCGGACGACACCAATTCAAACGGAAAAGACGACTTTGCATGCATTCGCAGCCGCGGCTCGGCAAATGCACCCGACGGCCAATCAAGGTCTCGTGACTAAACCTGGCAACGGCTTGGCCCGGCATGATTCTGCTCGTCGAGGTGCTGAAGCCGAGTCGGGCCGCCTTTCGGATATGTTACGCCATTAAACAGTGAGGGCGACATGAAGATGAAGCAGCATTGAGTGAGTTGGGTGAGACGATAACACAGGAGCAGGGCTGGCGGGTGGTGGTAATGGTCAGGTTGGAGGGAAGAAGGGAGTGGGGCAAGGGCTCTGCTTTTTCAGGAGTAGATGGTGATGACCTCGCGTCCGCCTCCGCGGACCAGGAGGACCCGATTGAGACCTTCTGTGAGGACCTCAAGGAACTCCATGTCTGGTTGAGAAAGGTCAAGAAACTTCAACATGGAATCACAACAACAACAATTCAAAAGCCACATATGTATATATATCCTATATATATATAGTACCTAAATGTGTTTTATAGGAATGAAAGAAATGTTGTACTGATAAACCGTAAACATTCTTAATACTGTATTTAGCGTAGCGTGTTGTGAGAATTTTGTGCTTTACCAATCTGTGTGTAGCGGTATGATGGGAAATTTGAAAACATGTGATTTCAATGTTTAGATGTAGCCAGCAGAGGGCACCATTTCTCCCAAGATCTTGATGGGACAGTTCTGTTCACAAAAAGGCGTTGGTCATATTTTGTCAAACAGTTGCTACCCCTCAATGAGATGTCTCCCTTTGCCCTCATTAAAAACAATCACGGGTCATAACTGTAATGACCTCAGTTCCAAAACGCCATCGTTCGCCAACTGACATGGACGCACGCAATTGGTCTCTCAGATGAAAACCGCATGTTGTAAAGCTGCGATTTCCAAGCACTTGCCAGCCAATCGCGGGGCGCATATAGACAAACAAGCATAAACACTCACAGGGGTGCCCATAACTCAATCACTGCCAGCCCCCCCAGTTTTATGCTTTTTGATATAGCTGCCTGTCAACAGAAAAAACGCAAGGGGGGGGGGGAAGGTGGTGCCCCTCTTTTGAAGCAGGACCGGTGTTCGTAAAGGATACAATTCTCGTCGCCCGTCCGGTTCTTGGGCGGCCCGGGCATGTTGAGCAGGACCAGCTTGGCCTCCGAGGACTTCTTGATGATGGCCTCGTTGAGTCGCAGCGCCGTGTGCATGCGTCGCACGTTGGACTGGTTCCTGGGTGGACACACAGATGGGACAAGGATGTCGGGACTTGTACGGCCAGACCAAGCCACTTGTGTGGCGGTGGGTGACAGATGCTCACTCGCACGCGGTCCCACTGTCCTCATCCGCTCATGTCATGTAATAAATAGTCGGAATGAGGTTTGAAGGATCATTGGTACTTACAGGTTCTCCCATTCACTGCAGCAGGAGCAAGAAGGGAAAGATGTAGATATCAGAACCAGAGGTAGCAAGAGTACTCACACTCTGTACTTAAAGCGGAAGTCAACCCAAACATATTTTTTTCGAGAATAAGCAGGCCCACTAGTTGAAACAGGGCATTCTGATAAGTATTGCGTTTGTGGAATAAGTGTTAATGCACTCGTTTTTAGCCATCCCTGGGGGCGGCCATTTTGTCTTTTGTCGACTGAAAATGACAAAAGTCATTTCAGAGCAGTTGTGATGTCATTTTCAGTCGACAGAAGACAAAATAGCCGCCCGCAGGGATGGCTAAAAACGAGTGGATTAACACTTATTCCACAAACGCAAAATTAATCAGAATGCCGTGTTTCAACTAGTGTGCCTGCTGGGAACATATTCTTGAAAAAAATATGTTTGGGTTGACTTCCGCTTTAAAATGAAGTAGAGATTACCGTGCTTGTGTAAAAAAATAAAATAAAATAAAAGTAGATAATAAAAGTAGGACTGATTTCAATTCCTACATAAAAATAAAGTACAGATTCAAACATACTTGAGTTGAATGAGTATATTAATTTATACTGTCCATTATGCAATACCCATTCTGGTTAGTTGGCACAGTAAATATAAAAACAATCTTTGCACAAAAAATATATCACTTTTATTAAAGGGGAGCTAAACCAAAAATTTTAAAGCAAGAATAAATTTGCAAGCATGAGTCAAAACATGGTACTCTGACTAATAATTCATTCATGGAATAAGAATTGAACTGAATAATTAATCAGCGTAAGGTGGGCAGTGTGTTGGGTGAAATTATTATCAGCTGCAGACCGGAGGGGACGGTGAAGCGCCATTTGAAAGTTACCTCAAGGTTCCGACGTGTCCTGCAAAATGAGTGGCCAATTTTCCAGTCATGGAAAACACATCGAGTTCTTATTTTTGTCAATTATTTTTTTCTCCCTTTGCTTCTCTCCGCCTTGTGGGTGAACGCCACGTGGTTTAACAGACAGTTAAACAGTCTGTTTTCAGCTGCGTTCAGTGGGCAACATTGAGCTGTAGCACTTTTCCGCTTCATCTCCGCTTCTAGCTGGCGCAGCATCACACGTGATGCTTCCAACCAGTCAAATTGCAGATTCCCTTTGAACAGTTCTACTGCCCAGTATTTCCATATGACCTTGTTGCTAGCCAGATTTATTGACTTTTCAGACCCAAGTAAGGATTTATTTTCTCCAAAGAAGTGCCAAAACTGCCGACTTACATTTCAAGAGTATCGAGTGTGAGTTTTTTTTCTCCCTCCCTCTGTCTCCTCTGTTGAGTGACAGAGAGCTACATTGGGCGTGCCGTCGCTTTTGGCTGTTCGGCCTGAGATGAAATACATATCTGGCCCGACGATGGCTTAAAGATAGCGACGGGTAACAGCTACTCTTACCGGCCCACGTTTCACTCAGTAGCTCAGTCTTCTGTTGACTGAAAATGACATCACAACTGCTCACAACGACCAATCACAGCTGACCTGTTTTCTGAAACTGAGCCGTGATTGGTCGTTGTGAGCAGTTGTGATGTCATTTTCAGTCGACAGAAGTGACAAAATGGCCGCCCCCAGAGATGGCTGAAAACAAGTGGATTAACACTTATTCCACAAACGCAATATTTATCAGAATGACCTGTTTCATCTAGTGGGCTTGCATAGAATATATTCTTGAAAAAAATATGTTTGCGTTGACTTCTTCTTTAACAATGAAAGTAATTTAGATGTCAACATCCAAGTGAGATCTTATATTAGTGTGTGACGTTCGCAAACAAATGGTTCTTTTGAACGGGTGAACGATGAGAATCGATTCGCAGCTGTGAGAGAGACGTTTGGTTGTGTTTTTTTTTTTTTTACAGCCGATTTGGTATGGAAATTGCCTATGTTGATTCTGAATCATATGGCAAGACTTGTAAACTCGAATTCCATGCAAGTTGATATTAAAATAATATTTACCAGGACAGACTTAGAAACTATTTCAATTATTTTGTTCTTACTCCAGGCTTGTAAGTGATTAAAAAGAAACAAAAAAACAACTTTAATTTAAATAATTGTTGCAACAACTATTGAACGACAAACATGGGTGATATTTGACAAACAACTCTGTTGGCTACAAGTAGATGAATTTATAAATTGGCCATTCCCCGCCAAAATAGCAGGTGATATGGCGGGGTGACATCGTCAAATGTAAAGCATAAGTAGTCAAATGACCGCCTTCTGGGCGGTTAAGAAAATGAATGAATGGATCTGAAGATAGAGTTTTAAAAAAACATTTTATAACTTGATTTCAAAAGAGCTTTTTAAAGTCGTTATTTGAAAACCCTGGAAAACCCTTGGAAAGTCCTGGAAAATCCTGAAAAATAATTTCAAGAAAAAAGTGAGAACCCTGTTACCTGCTACCAGGGCGCTCCATTCAATTGTGTGGGCTGGTGGATTCTGCAGGTTCTATATTCCTGGTATGTCCCCATGTTGGTTGTTATTTTTACGTATTAACTCATCTTTTTAAAATGCTAAAAATAGCAGAGATTGATAAATCTATCAACGCTCCACTGTCTGAGAAGTGCAGCATAGTTGCCTGGCGGAGCGAGTACGTTTTTCATCATACCAAAACCACACATCACAATAACAGTATAAAAACTATAAGTTTATATGGCATATTGGATGGTTTTATAGAATGCTACGAATCATATCATAATAATATAATATATTGACTGGCAATTAAGTCCTTCCTGTGCCTCTTGTGTATGCCGCTGCAGTGGGGCGAGATGGCTCGCCTCCGATTGTGAACATGTATCTTAGACAAACATTAATTTTATTGCGAGTTAGAAATGAGGTCATAGAGCTCAAAAGTGCAAAATAACATTCATATAAACTAAATAAATTGATAATTAATTTGAGTAGTTTCTCCAAGACCATTAACAGAAACTGTTAAGGCTGAAGGTTATTGATACTTTGGTCTTTAAAGCAGAAGTTAAGCCTCAAAAAATTCTTTACAATAATATGTTCGATGTTCCCCCATTAGTCTAAACACAGCATTCTGATTAATATTGCGTTTGAGGAATACGAATAAAGCATCAAAATCCACCCGTTCTCATCTATCTTAGGGGAACAGTCAACTGAAAATGACATCACAGTTATTCAGGGCTCAGGTAATGACCAATCATGTCTCACCTGTTTTCTGGCTTTGGTCATGTGGCGTTCACAAGCTGAGCCCTGAGGAACCGTGATTTCATTAACAGTCGACAGCAAGTGGCAAAATGAACCCGACCCTCATCCCCTGAGGTAGATAAAAACGAATGGATTTTGCTTCTTAATTCATTTCACAAATGCAATATTAATCAGAATATTGAGTTTAGACTAGTGGGGGTGCATAGAACCAATTACTGTAAAGAGTTTTTTTTTTTTTTTTTACTTCTCTTTTAATAATTCAGCCATGGGGCCAGTTTATTACCTGGCTCGGTACCTATCCGTAGTAGTAGATGTGCGAGTATCGTCTCGTCGAACCCCCGTGAGCACTTACGGCTTCATGTTGAAGATGTCCTTGATGCCGCACGGTGTGGCAGCGCCGGCCGGCTTGCTGGCGTCCCCGTCGCACTTCTCCGTCCAGGTCATCTGAACCTGCTCCCCGGGGCTCTGGACCGCCTCGGCCGGCGGGCCCGCTGGGGCGGCTGGGGTGGCGGGGCTGGTCGGAGTGGTGTTGTCGTGGATGAGCTGCACCTGGGCAGGGGGGGGCACAGGGGGAGAGGCCGACTTTGACTATGAGGAGGAGAAGGAGAAGGAGGACGGATGGTAGCGAGGCCGGAGGTGGAGATACACGTAAATCCACGAGTGTTGGAATGCAGGTCAAAGTCACAGAATGTTTGAGAGGGACAAGAGAGAGGAAGTGGGGTTCAAGAACATTTGTCTCGTCATTCGATAGCTTGACTACTAAACAGTACAACAGAGCAACTCAAACATGTTGGCCAAACTGAGCATCCACTACCAATCAGAAGTTTGGACACTTTCTCCTGCTATTGAATGAGTAATCATGTCCAAACTTTGGACTGCTAGTGTACTTTACAAAACAAAACTTTGCATTTCATGGTCTTTAACTCATTCACTGCCAGACATTTTCAGACCCTCTTTTACCCTAACGTTTGAAAAAATTTGGAAAAAATATAAATAAATTCCTGGGATTGAATGGGCGGACATTGAAAAAACTAATAAATTTGTCTTTGGCAGAGAATGAGTTCAAAGTAATAGAAAGCTAACTTGTCCCTAATAAGTGGCCCATTTTGCAATTGATTCGGCTGACATCCATTGAGTGCAAAAAACAAAAAACAATCACAGAACAAAACAACAAAAAGCTAAACACAACAGTAAATTAAAAAATAAAAACAAACTGCTACACAAAACAACAAAATAAACACAACAAATTAAAATAAATAAATAAATAACCAAACAAAACAAGAACAAAGTAAACAACATTAAATGGAAAAAGACAAAAACAAATAAACCAAAGAAGCAACTTTTTACACAACTGCAAATGAACAAAGTAAAAAACTAAAAGATAAACAAATTAGCAAACCAAAAAAACGATTAAACAACAACATTTCCCTACCAGAAGTGGTCAATATGTGTGTGTTTCCGATTTATGGCTGATTGGACGATAAGGACAATACCTGTTTATTGTTGTTGTTTTGTTGAGTTAGTTAGTTTTATTTTTGTGTGTTAAAAGTAGGAGCACAATTTTCTTCTTGACTTAAGTGCCATTCGTGGAGCGAAGGTGTCGATATTGAACGCAATTTGGAGGTTTCTGAGGCAATACCAGTACATCATCATTTCCTGTCCATAATCTCGCCGTTACTTCCATCTTTCATGCCGGGCACGCGTCCAAAGTAATAGCTCACTTGTCGCTAATGAGGTGCCCGTTTTGTTCTTTGATCAACAATAATGTGTTAAGCGATGGTAACAATATTAAGTGCAACCTGATTAACCATTATGGTGCCCCTGGCCATAATCTCATTTTTGATCTTCTTACAAAAGAATGGTGTGCATTTATAAAGAAGCACTTAAATTTTGAAAGTAGTGGTGCACTTGTAACTAATGAGTTGCTCTTTGATTGAGCAAGCGATTTAGCAATGTCAGGACATCATTTCTTTCCTGTGAATAATCTCGCCTTTATTTTAATATTTCACACTGCATAAGTGTTACAAGTTACTTGTCGCTAATGAGTCGCTCATTTTGCTCCTTGTTGAGGAAGAATGTGTTGAGCAATGGTGACGATTGCACATTTTTTTAAGGCCACGCCCGGACATCATTGACATTGACCTTCTTGACGAAAAGACGTCAAATAATTCATATCGGATGAATAGTACAAGTAATCGCTTATTTGCCAGTAATGAGTTAGTCAATTTGATTGAGCTTGAATCTGTTACGCGATGTAAGAAAAATAATAAAGGTATTGTCTTGACAGGCAACTGCATTAGCATTCGATACACAGTCCGTTGGAAAAATGCCCCTAAGTGGCTCTGAAGAGTATAACCAGAGCTGCCAACATTTAGAAATTCACTTCCAGAACAACTGATCTAAATTTGCATACCTTCAACATTCTGTGAAGAACATTACAATGGGACATCTATCGTAGTGTGTGTATGTGTGTATACACACAAACAGAACCTGGTTCTGTGCTGCCATTATGTATAAGTGAGCCCAAAAACGTATTTATTTTCGTTTACGTCTTGTGAGCAGAACGACTTTGCGATGGGATGCAGAAGTTCCACCTCTCTGCCATCCAATCACTAAGTAATAGCCCTCATGTATTTTTTGTTGGGACTGGTAAGATGTATTACGACAGTAAAGACACAGGTGCCGTAAAGCATCATGGCGATTGTTTTATGATGAATTCCGTTTTTGTGAGCAGACCGTTTTGTTGTCTGAGCATTATTGAACATAACAATCTGCTGATGAAGCTTCACGTTGCGTCGCTGCCTTTGTTCCCAGCTGCCGATGTGAATCTATTAAGGCTTGCGATGATCTGGGTTAGCTTTCGACGCAAACGTCCGACTCGACCGCTAGCTTCCACTGCAAATGTATGAGCACTACGTCACTGCAGCTTACCAGCAGAATGGGGCCACATCTGCATTTGGTGTATTGTCAAACAAACATCACAATTATTTACAATCTCTTTTTGCTGGTTTTCAACCCGTTTGCGCAATTATGTGACCCGGGATTTTTGAAAAGAATCCCAATCAGTAACTCACTATCAGTATTACGGCCGTAAAGAGTTAGCGTTCAGTGATTTCCCCAACAAAACACGGACAATCCGTAACAGTTGGCAGCTCTGGTATGGGTGATGGTGAACAGAACATATTCGTGCGGTTTGGTGGCAAAGACAGGAGATCTTTGTGTCCATTGACCATAATCTCTTGTCTTTGAGTTCCTAACCCAAGTCAAATACTTGGGAACAAATACGTGTTAAATGCAATAGCAAAGTTTGTTCCTTGCTTGCTTTCTTGACTGATGAGACAATACCAGGACATAGTTACCCGCTCCATAATCTCATCTTTATTTCAATACAGCGGTGTCTTGAGATACGAGTGACACGACATAGTTTTTCGAGATGATTTAAAACAACCACATAGCTTTGTTTTGGATGAGGCCGTTTATCTTAATGATAATAAGCAATGCAAAACACCATAGGTGGGCCAACGAATAGCATCGGCGTCGCGGCGTTATACTTCTTTAAGTAACCGATATTTGAATACAAACAGTGGAGCAATGTATGTAGACTAAATGGAACAATACCCACAGTCACACAGTACTGTATATTCTTTATCCTCTGAGAAGAACAACTACTATTACTGTGTCTTACTGAAAACATTTCATGTTTTCATGCTTATCCATATGTCTGTATAACGCTGCCCTCAGCTGGCCAAGGCACACACACCAGAAGGAGCAGCACAATGTCCTCTGAATTGAAGCAAAACTGTTTGATTCTTTGCATTTTATGGAATTGTCATTCTTTTTTTTCTTGTAAAGTATACTATATTGAGTGCTATTTTTTCCCCAAAACACATTGCAAAAGTATTTTTGGGGAGACATACAGATTAATGACATTTGTATTCATTTCAGTGGTGAGGGGCAATTTGAGATACAAGTGTTGTGAGCATGCGCGTGGTCACGGAACAAACAGATTCGTATATCAACCCAGATAGCAAAATATGGGTGAATCAATGTTGAAATACGGTTCGGCTTAAGTGTTGAATCTACGTTGAAACCTAGAGTAGAAATTATACAGAAAGCGCAAGGTTGATAAAATGTTGGGTCAATGTTTGCTTTTCAACGATAAATCACACAACATCAATGTTGATTCAACCATCATCTAAATGGGAATTAAAATACTGTAAATGGGCTGTCACTTATATAGCGCTTTTCTACTTTGGGTACTCAAAGCACTTTCCATTGTAGTTCATCTACATCTACATCTACGCAGCATCAGGAGCAACTGGAGGTTCAGTATCTTGCTCAAGCATACTTTGACATGGTCATCATGGCCGGGGATCGAACCCACAACCTCTGGGTTGGAAAACGACCACTCTACCACTGAGCCATGCCACCCCACTGCAACAAAAACATTGGCTTAGTCCACTACAAAATGTTAGCTTTTCCCTTACCCAAATATATGAAAAACCTATGACAGAAAACATGCTTGATATTCCAAAATGTATTTAGAAGAGATCAAAATACTGTGGGGAAATGCCTAAGAATTGAAAATGTTTCATGGATCAGGACCAACACCAGTGTTCTCAGGGCAACAAAAAAAAGTGGTTGAAAAAAAAAAGAGCGAGTGAGTGTGAGAGAGATACAGTACACAAACGTTTTGGGCTTGAAAAAGGCCTTTCACCCGCAGAATATGCCCCCTTCCCACCTCCCTCCGCTGAAGTAGAAAAATAGAGAAGGGCAAACGTAGATGACAGAGATTCAACATTAATTAAACATTGACCTTTCAAATGTTTGAATTCAACCAAAATACAATGGAGATTCAACAGCATCTTTGAATCACAAACTTCAAAGCTGACAAAATATTGTTGAACTAACATCGATTAAACATCAGTCTTCAACTAAAACCAAAAATCAACCTTCTTAACCCTAATTCAACATTGATTTAACATCTTTTGCTATCTGGGAAGGCACCACTGTATTTCTTGTAGGATTAAGTCTTCAAAGTAATAACACACTTGTAGCTAATCATTTTGCTCTCTGGTGAACTAGAATCCTTTCAGCGACAGCAGCACTATTAAGTGTGGAATAAAATGAGAAGATATTCTTTAGACACACGACAGCATTAGCACTCACACCTTTCTTTTGTATCTCACCATTGAGAGAAATGTCGTGTGTGGTGCACATCTAATCAAAAGGGTTTTTAGCCATCACAGACTGGTGGGACCTAAGCGCGCAAATTATTATTAAAAAAAAAGAAAAAATCCCCAAAACACTTAACCCTAGATGTTCAACAATAAACAGACATCAACCCATGCAAGCTCTCTCTCTACCTCCTCCTCCGGCTTCTCCTCCTTGCCGGCCGCTGGCAGTTCCTCGCTCACACTCAGCTGGGTGGTGACGGACGCAGGGTTCTTGCGCCGAATGGAGCCACGGGAGGAGTCAGTAATGCTCTGGATCTGTGAAGATACCAAAGCAAGGAAGAATTATTCAAAAAGAAATAAGAGATGTTTTTGTTTGGAAGCGCACGGTTTTAGTTTGGGGCGCGTGGCAGGCAGGCAATGGCTCACATAAAAGTGGAGTAAAAAGGTTTCGGCAATAATAGCACAAGGTTCGGATAAGTATCTAATTAAGCCATCCCTCTGCCAAGACATTGTGCTGGCATGCTCCACAACAAAGATGCAGGGGGGATTATGACATCCCACCGCCCCGCTTTAGCCCAAAATACGCTTCCGTCCAGCAGCGCTTTATGTGTCACGTCAAGTCAAATCAAGGCGAGCCACGCCAAGCTGAACCCGTCAAGTCCCGTTTGCGAAGACATTTTTGAGTATGCCGTTCTCAAAGACGAGGGCGGGAACTTTCTTACCTCCCTCTCACGCTCATTCTTGGTCAGGTTGATCTGCTTCAGCATCTGCGAGCGTTGTTCCATCACCAGGGTCTTCTCGTAGGTGTATGCCGAGATGTCGCTGTCGTGCTGCGGGTCAACACAACAGCGGCTAACAGCATCGATAGACAACAATTTGGTTCGGTAATGCGTTGAGTGATAGTGCCGATATTAAGCGCAAATTCTCTGTACAAGAAGTATTTTTGGAGGCAAGGCCATCCATTCATCCATTTTCTTCCATTTTTCTGAGGTCAGCAGCTTTATTAGCCTCTCCCCAGCCACTTCATCTTGCTCTTCATCTTGGCCATCCCTTAGACAGTCTCTCCAGTGTGTCTTGGGTCGTGCCCGGGGCCTCGTCCCAGTGGGACACGCCCGTAAAACCTCACCGGGGATGGATCCAGGAGGCATCATATCAGATACCTGAACCACCTCATCTGGCTCCGACAACAATCTACACTTCGCCCTTCCCGGATGACCGAGCTTCTCACCTTATCTCTAAGGGAGAGCCCGGACGCCCTACGGAGGAAACTCGCTTCAGCCGCTTGTATCCGGGATCTTGTTCTGTCCACCATGACCCACAGCTCGTGAGTCGTGACGATAGGTGACAGTTGGAACATAGATTGATCACTAAATCGAGAGCTTCGACTTTCGGCTCAGCTCCTTCTTCAACCGCAGCAAACCGAAACAGAGTCTGCGTCACTGCGGACGCTGCACCTATCCTCCTGTCGATCTCCCGCTCCATCCTTCCCTCACTCGTGAACAAGACCTGAGATACTTGAACTCCTCCACTTGGGGAAGGATCTCAGCTCCGACCTAGAATGGGCACTCCGCCCTTTTCCAACTGAGGACCGTGGTCTCAGATGTGGAGGCGCTGACTTCCATCGCAACTTCTTCAAACTCGGCCGCGAATCGCTCCAGTGAGAGTTGGAAATCGCGGCTTGAAGAAGCCAACAGTACCACATCATCTGCAAAAAGCAGTGATACAATATTGAGGCCACTAAACCGGACCATGCCTAGAAATTCTGTCCATGAAAATCATGAACAGAATCGGTGACAAAGGGCAGCCTTGGCGAAGTCCAACCCTCACTGGACATTAATCCAACATACCGACAGCAATGCGGACCAAATTCTGACATCTGTCGTACAGGCCTGACCAAACTGTTGAATGTTCAAATTTGTTTTAAAAAAAAATGTATATGTTGGTAAATCACCATTTCCACCACTTCCACCATGGCGTCGATACGGAGATGATAGAGGAAGGTGGTCAGGTCTTTTTTCATCTGGATGCTGTTGTCGTCCATCTGGGCCACGGTGAAGATGCGCATCTTGCACTTCCTCCAAACCTGAGCGTGAATGAACAAACATTGTTGCACCAGGATGCTTTTACGTCATAAAAAAAATTAGAAAAGAGCTTGGGGAGCACCTTGTGCTGGCGCAGGAGGAAGGGCAGCAGCATCAGCATTCCTCCGTCATGGACGATCCACCACACGTCAATGTGACCCTCGGTGAAGCGCTCGCCGTTGGACGGGAAGGCCGCAATGTTTTTGGGTACGAGCAAGGCCAGGTGAGCGGCGGTGGTTTCTCTCACCAACTCTGCGAGGAGGACAAGATGGTGGTGGACCTCTTGCGATGCATCTTTGAAATATTTTTTTAATCGGATAAAACTTTATTTTGCATGATGAAACAGTAAAAATGGCATTTTTGCACACTTGTTTACCACTTGTGCATATTGCCAGCCAACCCACCGACAAAGTTCCTCCAGGTCTGGTGCTCGTCGCCTTGTTTCCAGTTGCGCGGCCACGACACCAGCATGGCGTTGTGCTTAAGGCCGCCCAGCCCGCTGGCCTGGAGCAGGTGGGAGGTGGCGTCCCGCAGGTTGGACGACACCGTCACCTGACAAAAGCCCTTCACCTTCTCTGTCTCCATCAGTTTACGCAGAGCCTACGAGGATGCGGAGGGTTTGTTTGAAAAGTCAGACCCGGAAGTCAGTTATAGTTAAGCCACACGAAACGCCCGAAAGTATACAGGAAGTCTGGCATTTTGGTTTGAAGGGGTCATTTTGACCATTTCCAAGTGTAGGAAATGTTCTAGAGATTTGCTACATTTTAAACCATATGCTAGAGAGATGGGTGACACTAAATTGTGACAACGAATACAAGTCGTCGTCACTGCGTGTGGCCGCATTGTGTTTATTACATAGTGGTTAACTTCATTTTTCCAATTGTATGAAGCACAATGCAGGAAGTTGATTCACATTCCACAATACGCCCTTCTCTATGCATCATGAACGGGTGAGTAGTTTTATTTTGGACTTTAAATTTAATCATATATTCAGTCAGACAACGGTTAGGAGTAGGTAGATTTTATTTTAGTTTGAGACAGTGAAACGCAAAAATAAACCAAAAGGGGAAAAAAAGGTCAGCAAAGAAGTTTTTTTTTTTTTTTTAAATCTTTTTTGCAAAAAAAATGAAAATTGAGCTGCAGCATGACTAGAGTGTCAATTATAGACTTGTCAAATTATATTTAAATTTGTATGGCAATTAAGGATATTTAAATCTTACTTAAAAACGTCACCTGTACACAGTTTGTAAAAGTTTTATGAGGTTCAGTTTGGATTATGATTACAGTAATCCAAAAATAGCAAATAAATGTGAGCAAGTTATGTAGAAAATTGCTTGCATTAATAGATTAACCTTATAGATACCAAAAACTACGATGCCTTTTTTAAAAATTCATCTTACAGTACTCCTACACATAAATGGCTTGCAGAATTGATTTCACATGCAGCGAGACTCTCCATAACTTTAACTAACAACCCAGGCTAAATTTAGCTCCTCCCCGACATACAACGATCTTATACAGTGGAGACGTGTCATTTCACCATACTTCCTTAACACCAATTACAACTTTCCGATTATCCGGAGCTTTGATGCCATCTTATGGCATCTTTGGGCGTTACAGAAAGAGGACAAAAATACATATGAAAGCTGCTCAGAGGTGAATTTTTCAGCAAATGATGGAGGATAGATTAAAAAAAAAAAAGTCTTCAATTTGTGAATAGTGAACTGTGAATGTCCAAACTAAATTTCCTATATTTCTTATGGGAAAAATTGTTTCTGAGGTGGATCAGCCTACCTGCTCAGCCCTCTGAGTATGTTCGTAGTTGTCCAGGTAGGTGCCCACCAGGGCTGTGCCCACGATGGTCAGGCCCTTGCCCGCCTTCATCTGGTTGGTGAGCGAAAGCAGCCTGGGCTGCTCCACGTTCTGCTCGGCATCCATGCTCACCAGCACCAGGAGCTGGGGCCTGGGGGGGGACAAAGCCACAGTACAGGGGGGGGGCCAACAAAGTCCAGGGTGGGGGAAACTAAACAGAACCAGGGCGCGAAAGGGAAGCAGCTGAAGGGGGGCAAGTAAAAAAGTACAAGTGGGGAAAGAGCGTGACGTGTTAACTCTTGTTGGTTTGTGACGGCTGTGATGTGGAGAATGAGAATTAGCTGAGACATGTTGTTCATTTCTCTGTTAATTAGCCACAACCGCCACACGGGTATGTTGGTGTGTGTGTTTACCTCCAGTTCTTGGTGTGTGGGGGACCTTCCTCCAGACGCATAAGAGCATAACGTGCAGCGCTCAGCGACAGACCTCGAATGCCGTCACCCCACTCCTTCTCCGCACTGCGAAACGCACGCACACGCGCTTCTCAATCATGTTGTCATTTATCACGTGCTCAATTTAAATGCAATGCGGTCTTGACAGATTGCTCGATGCAGCTTTTGGTACTCCTGCAAAGGCTACAAGAGATTTATGAAAAAGTCAAAACGCTCAGTTTTGATATTTTAGAAAATATCTTGAACCTAACAGTATGTTGATTATTGTGGTTATATTGTACACACAAAAGGTTATATGTTCTGTTTGTATTTTGCTCTTTTAAAAAAAAATACATCTATTGCCTAACATTCAATACTGCTAATTTTAAGACAAATGATATTACTGAAATTACATAATTTAAAGTTGGACATTTTTAAACTTTATTCTACTCGACTTTATTCCATTATACCAATTTATTGAGTTACCTGCCTGTTTGCACTTGATTGAACAGATCCCAAAGTATAACTTTGGTATGAATATGATCAGTACATTTATATTTTAATTTTACTTTCTTATTAAAGTATATTGTTTGTCAGTGGAGTGGCCGAGATTGTATTGTATTCGATTGTATTTGTATTCGGTTAATCTTATTCATGTATTTATGTTATTTTATAATTCATGTACAGCCTACGGCTAACCTGTTTTCTGAATCTGAGCCGTGATTGGTCGTTGTGAGCAGTTGTGATGTCATTTTCAGTCGTCAGAAGACAAAATGGCCGCCCCCAGAGATGGCTAAAAACGAGTGGATTAACACTTATTCCACAAAGGCAATATTTATCAGAAGGCCTTGTTTCAACTAGTGGGCTCGCATAGAACAGATTCTTGAAAAAAATGTTTGGGTTGACTTCCGCTTTAAGTGTATTTTGCGCTCCATTACAAGAGAGAAGCACTTTGCATTTCAATTGAAGAAAATACCTACGGATGGTGACTTGATCTGACTCCACCTCAACATAATATGAACAACAATGTTCATTTTAAGCTTCATTATTACCACTCACCCTGCAAACTCAATATACTTGTAGATGGAGCCGGCAATCACCATGGCAACAATAGCGTAGTACCAGGAGCACAGGAACATGAGTGTGAGACACAAGCTCATACCCAGGAAGGACAGAGTCCTGCGGGAAACAAAAGACACAATCGGTGAGAGGACGTACGGCCTTCATGAAAAAAGGGCAAAGAGGAAAATTGATGTTTTGGACGCGCACCAGTGGTAGAACTTAAACCGGGGCCTCCAGTTGGGGGTTCGCAGTAGAGTCTGTAAGGCGCAGGCCAGGTTCACAAACATGTAGCACATCAGGAAAAACCTGACAGGGACGCACAAAACATGGGATGAGAATTTTCTGCAATAATACAAAACGTACTGAACTTGTACTGAATTTGAACTGCTTTTTTTTTCAGGTATGGGGGGAGGGTCGGGTGACACTTATTCCAAAGGAAGAGTTCTAAAAGAAACAAATTATGGAAAATTGGCGTTTGTTTATGAACAAATAGCTGGGTCACCGGACTGTCTGTCCACCCACCAAGTGTAAAATTAAACAACCAAGTGAATATGTTATATGTTATCTATTTTGGAAAACATATTTGTGAGCAAACTGTTCTGAAATGTTTGTCACAATTTGATTAATTTAAAAAGCAACTGCCCCCATTGGAAAAAAAAAAAAGTGGATATCATTTTTATTGCTGACCTAATTTTGGTTATTTATGCTAATTATGACATATTCTAATTTTACATTTGAATTTGCAATTTCGCAAATTTGTCATGACAATGGCCTATAAAAAGAGACCACAAAATTCACGAGTGAAAGCTGTTTGGAAAACGGACAGTATGTGTAAAAATGAAAGACATCATGTCAGAGATTCGGGTGGGTAACTGTGAGGTACCACACGGGTCAGTGATTGGTACAAAACTATACTTTATCTTAATGAAATTTGCAGTGTTACAGATTTTTTTAAATACTATGTCATTTTTGCAGGTGACACAAATTAGCTTTGTTCTGGTAATGAAAAAAAAACCTTTTGTGCGAAGTTGGAAGAAAGTTCAAAATTCTCAAGTTGTGGCAATAAATTGTCTCTTAATATCATAAAAACCAAATGTAAAATCTTTGTTAACCAGAAATTAATAAAAGGGGGTATCATGCCACAAATGTGTAGTTGTTAGTTTTGAACAAGTTTAAAATAAATTCATTAGCGTTAGGATAGATGACAAATTAAAATGGAAACAACATAGCAATTACTGTCCATCAAACTTCAAACAATTTCTAAAACAATAGCACTATTGTATTAGTCTAGACATCTTTTAAATCACAAGACCTCACATATACAGATACTTCATTATTCCTTGATTTGCTTCCTTTCCGTCCTACTGTGTAGGGTTATGGGTATCTACTCACAAAACAACAACAAATGCAATTGTGGTTTTGCAAAAACATGCAATTATTATTAATAAGACCATCATCTGATCCGCTTATTATACTATTATAAAATGAAGCAATTACAGTGTTCAGAGCAAAAACACAATCGCTTATTTACTTCAAACAAAAGGTCATTTTAATTTGAGTCTCTGTGTGATTTGAGAGGTGTTTTTAAGTTTGTTTTACAAAAAGCTGTTGTGGGGAGGTTGGCGATATATAAAGTCACGATACTGTATACAAGCTCACAATATTGTAAAAAAAAAAAGGTTCTATTTAAAAAAAACATCACAATATTCAGTTTTTGTACAGCATTCACAAAGAAAAGAAATAGGCTTGGCCAGTCATGCACTCCTATTGGCGATTAGTGTAGGTCTTAAACATAGGTGACATCAAATTAAACTGCACGAATAGATTAACCACCAAAGGGTTCTGGAACTGCACAAATGGAAAACAAATTAGGCTTTTAAACAGATTTGCTGCTATTAATATTGCGACATGATGACGACGATATGTCGTGGCAGTTTTAATATCGCGATATCACGATATTGCCGATATTGTGACATCCCAATTGGCCAGGCTTAAATAAGCTTTTGCTTCCGCCTGTGCCATTTCTCTCACTACTCCATAGATGACTGTTGATTGTTATAGTGTATGTATTGTGAAAAGTATGGTGACTGAATAAAAATATATTACTACTACAACAAAAAAATGACATTGACAGAGTAATTAGGGTTGTCCTTTTATGAATTCAATCATTTTGTAACGATTAAACCTGCAGCATGTCACATTGACCCATGAACCCATCTAGTTTACCAGAAAAACTAACACAACAGGAGGGTTGATAAAGCTTTTGTAATTGCCCATCATTTACCTTTTGGAAAACTCCATTGAAAAATGACAAGCACCAGAATGCACTTTACTTAACTCCTCTAGGCCAGGTTATAGAACTCACATGGACAAGATGGGAGCCACTGAGTCCAGGGAGGCGATGAGGATGCCGCTCTCGCAGATGAACGCGGTAAGCAGCAAGGACCATGTGGGCTCCCCGTTGGCCTTTCCGTGTCCAAAGATCTAAAAAAAACATACCAACCCAAAAAATAACCACTTGTCTACTTTTCTAAAGGAGTTGAATCAGTACTTCTACTTTTGAGGTGGCTTTTGACTGACCCGTAGTGCGGGTACGATTCCATCCTTGGCGATGGCCTGCATAAGACGCGGTGCCCCCGTCAGGCTCTGCAGTCCGGCCCCGCAGGTGGAGAAGAAGGAGCCAATCACGATCACCCACGGCGATGGCCAAGCCAACGTGCCGATAACCAAGTTCCCGTGCACCCCTTCCCCAAACCTAAGCCAGGGTGGGCGGCGTCAATTTACAGAGTCACCCTGGAACCATGGTATGGGGAGCGGCACTTACTTGTCTCGAAGGACTACGCCTTCAATGCAGGCACCGAACAAAATGACGCTGGACATGTCTGAGAAGGTTTCAGTAAGGAACACAAACAATGCTGATGTGTGTATTTCTTCAAATAGTTTCTGCGGGTAGTTGTTTACTCAACTGAAGACATTACCATACTTTTATTTGAGGGGGGTGCCCATTCGAGAGGAGGCTTTAAATGTAACAAATATTTACAATAATACTCGAAACCATGGATGGATTTTGGGGGCAAGTACTGTATGAGTAAAAAAAGAAAAGGCTTTCCAGTGATTAATGCACTTAAAATACCTCAAGCTTAGAAATCGATTTAGTCCAGGATAAAATCTCAGTGATCAATGATGTTGTAACTAATATGCTTCAGCTTTATTAAGTCACATTTGCATTAGCGGCGCCACCATGCGATTAGGAAACCTAATCAAATTTACTCAGACCCCACCAGCCGATTACTGAGAGACAAGATGGACGACGCGCGTCAGCTGCGTGCAACTGCAGCAGCTAGGTCACTTTTCACCTCTGATGTTATTCCACTGTAGACAATTTCATTTAAAGGGGCGGTGTCAATATGACAGGAGGGCTTTATTTGTGTGGAACCAGAAATAGCGCTGATGACAGTATTTGATCAAATAGTGGACATCGGCGACAATATCAGGTTTTTATTTGAGGGTTTCAGAGGAGGCCTTTATTGAAAATGCTTGTGGAAAAAGTTTGGCCCTTGACACGATGATTAATGATGAACACATTTCTTTAATGAGTGGCCACGGACGATGCAGGCTTTTATTTGAGGGAGGCATTCATTTGATAAGAGGCCTGTATATGTACAACATGGTCACGTAAAACTGTGAAACTAGACAAAATTGATGATACACGTATTTCTATATAAATAGTGGACATGGTCTGTTGCAAAGCGTTTATATGAGAGCGAAGTCTCCATTTGAGAGAGAGGCATTTATTTGTTCTAAATGCTATTGTTAAAAAAAGGTTGGCCCTAGACACAATGCTGACAACAAAATGCTGTCACATAGTGGCCACGGGTAGTTGTCCGACACAACTGCATGCATTACCAGGTTTTT
Source organism: Filicampus tigris (assembly GCF_054856515.1). Lineage (NCBI taxonomy): Eukaryota > Metazoa > Chordata > Actinopteri > Syngnathiformes > Syngnathidae > Filicampus > Filicampus tigris. Next base: position 5,248,261 of record NC_141225.1, on the reverse strand, counting down.
ATTTGAGGGAGTCAAAAGGGCTGTCTTTGAACAAAATGCTCACATAAAAGGGTGGAGCTAGACAAGATGATGCATTAAACCTTATTAGACTGTGCAGGTGTATGGACAGGAATGAGCCCACAGAGTGTTGCTTGCTGTGCTGCAGGGGGCAACACTGAGAGGATACAGACAAGGGAGGTGGTGGTGATGGCGGCGATGGTCCCCACCGGGATGGACTTCTGGGCGTCGCGCAGGTCACCGGAGCGGTTGGAGCCGGCCATGATTCCTGGACAGAAGATCACGAATGCCTCACATCAGTCAGAATCAAAGGCAAAGAGTTGACCTTAACCCTCTGGAGGGCGTCGTTCACCTGTCACCGAAGGGAAGTAGATGCCAACCAGCAACGTGAAGAAACTGGTGATGTCTGCCAGCACGTAGCGGTTGGCGTTGGTCAGAGGGTCGTCCGGCTCCTCCGTAGACTCCATGTTGACCCGGGCGATCAGGTCGCCCTTCTCGTAGTAGGTCCCAAACAGGTTCTCTGCATGGATTACAGCAATAACCACCATGATGACTAACTGACCTCATCTACCTGCAACATTTATTAATTTTTTTCTTTGAAAAGAATGGCGATCTGGCGCCGACCTGTCCAGATGCCGCTGGTGACTCCGGGGATGCCCTGGATCTGCGTCACGTTGTTGGCGGTAAAGAATTTGTCGCAGGTGGCGTTGAGCAGGGACGAGTCGCAGAACATGCGCCACAGCTGCGTGGTCACCGTCCCGTTGGCCGTCTCCACCGTCTTGGCGCACACGTCGAACGTCTTCCACACCAACGTGCGGTTGCCCAACAAACAAACACTGGACGAAGGACGGAAAAAACTCTCAGAACATGTTTCACTCTTGTCCTTGCAACACAAACCATGTATGGCCAAAGATTTGTTTGTGATGTCTTAGATTAAATATACACAGAATTGGGAAACACTCTCCAATGAAAACTCGTACAGTATGTCCACATGACATTTACTCTTTGTCAAAGTTCAATGAAAGCCATGTATCTACAAATGTGTCTTGTAGCAGTTTTTTTTCTGGCTTTTTGGATTAGAGACAAAACAAAATTTGGACATATAGATTATGCTTTTTCTGAAAAGCTGTCCATTGAAAACCATGTATTTGCACATTACAACTATTTTAACGTAATGCTGTGAATTTCCACAATGTCCGTTGTTGCTATTAAATTAAACATTTTGCACCAAGTAACTCCAAATGTATTTTAATTTTTCTTTCTTAAATTAATTTATTTTTGGGGTTAATCCCGGGATCCGGGTTTTTAGGGAACTGAAATGTTCTCCCAAAAAAACATGTAGGCCCACTTTTCAATGATATTGAGTATGAATGTATTGATTTTTTTGTTCAGTGAAAATGAATGAACTGAAACACGCCAATGAAAAACATGTATGTCCCACTGTGACAATTTTGACGATTATGATGTGAATCATACTATTTTCCTCTTGTCAGTGAAAACCAAGGTACTCCAAATAAAGCATGCAAAAAAAGTAAGACATTTTTAGGAATATAAGCACACGAAATTTGCCAATACATATTTTACACTGACCTAAAACACTCTCCAATCAAAACTAATGTAAACTATGTATCTTTCAAGATGTTTTCTCCTGCTTTTCATATTACAAACACATGCACTGATACACTCAAATATCAATCCAAAAACAATTTTCACTCACTAACATGAAGTGAATGTCCTCTCAGTTGTTCAATGAAAACCATGTGCGACGAAAAATTTACACACAATTTGGAAGTGTGTCCATTCTCTTTTTGCTGTTAAATGGACATCGTGCATCTCTAAATTTATGTTGATGAACATTTATCCCCCTGTTTTTCAGATGATAAAACAATACATTATTTGTAGGTGGATGTTTTTTTCCCCCCAAAACTGAAACATCCTCGAATGAACATGTATGTGCCCTTTTGCGTGGATTTGGACTTACGGAAAGTCAGGGGGTTCCACGCCCGTCTTGATGACGCCGGCATACACGGCCAGGATGGAGAGAATGACGCAGGCGAGGAAGACCAAAGCCAGCTTGTTGACGTACTTGACGCCGACAAACACCACGGTGGCCATGGAGGTGAGCAGGATGGTGCCGTACACGCGCATGTTGTTGAGCAGAGCCGCTTCCGCCTCCTCGCCCTCCAGGCCCTCCAGTGGGAAGATGGCTGCCTTGGGCATAATGTAGATCTGGACAAGCACAGATACGACGTTATTACAATTATTATTATTTTGTGCAAACAATGAAGTTAAGTACACAGTATTATAAACCAGATGCAAAAGGTACACATTAGTGCAAAGAAATATGATATTCAAATGATAATAATACAACTTTTTAATGAATAATTATATACATATATACAGATATAAAAAAAGGCGGAAGGTAAGTACTGAATGTAGAAAAAATATGGAAAAAGTTAGAAGCGTAGATGTAGAAATATTAAAAAATAAATAAATATAGTATTGTAAATAATAAGAAAATATTTGGAAGTTTTCCCAAAATAAAATCCAATTTAAGTTTAAATTAAATAGTGAAATAAAAAAGCAGAAAAATAAATGTATTGAATGCAATACAATTAATTATACAAAGAGTGTAGGTTAACGATGCACTGGGAAAAAGATGGAGAAAAGCATAAAATGTATAATTTAGTGTACGAAAATAATAAAATACATTTTAACATATAATTAATATTATAACACAAAATATTAAATACAAAAAAGTTCAACGTAAAAAAATAGTATAGTAAAAAATGTTAAAATAAAAAGAAAAGACATTACACTTTAAAAATATTGTTTCATTAAATAAATAGAGTATAATATAAATCAGATGCAAAACATGTATTTTCCATGCTGATACAAAAAATAATAGGGATAAAATTAAAATATTGTTTTGTATTTAATCTAAATAGAAATACAGTAGAAAAATACACATTTGTAAAATATTGAAATACTCTTTTTTTAATAACACAATTATACACAAGTTAAAAACCAATCAAATGAAAACAAAAACATGTATATTTAATGGGTATTTAATTTATAGTGATTGTAAATTAACTTGTGTTGCTTTCGTTGATGCTTTGTTTCTGTGGTATGTTTGTTAGTAATTGTTTTTTGTCTTCACAAGTGAATTAAATTGATTTTGTCTTGTTTTTTCTTTAAAAAAAAAAAACAATTTTCACATGTTCGAAATAAAGTCAATCCAATTCAATTCAAAAAACATAAAATATGAAAATAAAAAAAGTATGAATAAATAAATAAAATGCAGTTTAAAAATAGCTGCATTCATTGAATATGGTAAAATCTGACATATCTTGTGTAGGGGAACATATGATTCCAAAAAAATGGAGTGTCACACATCCAATCTCCTTTCTTTGTCTGCATGGGGATTTGCACTTGAAGGTGAGAGATGAGCTCCTGCTGCCTCCTTGTTTATGATGCAATTCAATCAATTTCGCCCACGGGGACAATTTTGCATTTTTGGTTATTTATTTATTTTAAATGTGATGAAAGAGGCGAGAAGGGACCTGCTAGAGGTGTTAAAACACGGCATTCTCATCATTTCAGCACGGTTCACAATGTTAAACAGGTTTCAGTATGAAAAAAAGGAAAATCAATTAACCCAGCCTTGGATGAATCACAGTAAGGTTTATAAAGTGGATATGAAAACTGGGCACACCCCTGATCAAATGCCAGGTTTTTGGAATACAAAAAAAGAAGACCAAGTTATAAACTTTTTCCAACATTAATGTGATGTCATTTTCTATGGCGCCCCATTCATTGACGATTGATATTCTCTTACACAAGAAATCTCATTTTTAACATTGCATTTCATTCATAAGATGACATCACACATTTTAAAATATATACTGAAACATTTACTTAATTTCATAACTTTTTTCATTACTGTCAAACAAATCACGCGAGTAACTTGCTGTTGCGACATCAAATTTTATCGGACAAAGCAAAAGAAGCAACGACTCGACCTCTCTTCCTCCCATTTTCTCGTCTTTTTTTTTTTCTTTCCTGTTCTCTGGATTGTTTTGATCATTTTGACATGTTAACAGAGTTCTCTGGGGTCACGTCAATAAATTTGCCCCGCCTCCCACAGAGAGTCAGCAGTATATCAATCAGCCAGAGGAGGGAGTATGTGGTACACCGGGAAAAAAAGAGTCTGGTGGATTTCGATGATGAACATTGGTCCCACGCATCAAAATCATGTTTCACCAGCATGAATATTGCACAAGCTAAAATCATATTCATGTTGGTGAAACATAATTTCATTATGAGCAATCAACAAAAATGTAAATCCGACAGTTTCTTTTTTTCACAGTGTATTGTCATTTGTAGTAATTAACTGGGCATTGCTTTGAATTCCAATCTATGTTAGCTGTTCAATGTTCAAGGTTAGTCATCGCGTTATTGTAAATATGTAAAGCTTCCACACTTGAAAGAGATTCATTCATGCACAGGAGAATATTTGATCTGTTTTCTTATATTCAATGATCAAGCAACGTTTTTCTTTTGTCTTTTTTTATTTTTATATCCAGTAGTTTGACAGTTCATCAAGACGTTTTATTCCTTGGCTACGAGTGCATTTAGTGCATTTGAATTTGATTTAGGACTTTGAGAAAAATCTACAAAAATAAGAAAAATGTGCTATTGTCAATACGTGTAAGTAATAAAAGAAACATAATACACATTTTTTCTTAAATGTCTATGACAGCCTTTGATTTACTCATGTTTCACTTTTCTCCACAACAAATGAAGCTGTTACTCTTACTTTAAGTTTTTAGTTTAACCTTAAATAGTTAATATGTTTCCATGTTCTTATGGACCTCTATAATATGAAATATTTGTACTAAAAATGTGATCATTTCAATTGCTTTAACTCAACCATGGAATCTTTTTATTTCATTTAAAAGTACAACTATCACCATCATGCCCTGTGTGATGTATAACCTGTACACGCCAATTGAAGAGAGGGGAAGTAAAGGTAAACTACTGGGATAATGTGGTCTGCACAACCTCTGATACACGGGGATATGACTGTTAAGAATGAACCAATCACATTCTAAATCATCTTAAATGGGAGTCAGCAAACACCTGCCACCATTTAAAGTGTCTTTGATTCACCCTAAATAAAGTTCAGATGCTCCAGTAAGATTTCCCTGCATTTTTTTTGCTTTCTAGATGTGAAGTTATTTTATATCCTCTGTATATAATCACAGTAGGAATTCTATGCTTTCCATGTGATCTGATACTAAGAGCAGCGTATCACTAGGCAAACACGTTCCTTGCATCACCGCAGTCGTTTCCCAAAATAGCAGCATTAGTTTCGCGCAAGGATGAAACATATTCAAATGAGCCGTTTTTTTCTCCGAGATGGGCTCCTCGGAATTGTTATTCCACAATGAAAACTATAAGCCAGCATTGACCCAGAAGACAAAATTAACCTCCGGCGTGATCAAACTCTGCATATCCATTAAAGTGGCACGGACAAGAAGAAGATGAAGAACACACACAAATAAAGACAAACACACGCACACACACGCACACGCACCCACACACACACACCCACACACACTCACTGTGGTATGTTGTTAGTTGGGGGACTAAAGCGATGAGAGCTATTTCAAAGTACGCTCTCTGTGTCTTGATGTCCCCCTTAATGCAGTATTTGCATAATTAGCTGTAGGAAGATGGAGATGAAAGATGTCCCCCTCACGTTTCATCAGCCGATCAGCATTCAGCTTGGAGAGGAGGTCACTTGACAAAGTTGACAACTCAAATTCATTGTGGGACACTTTTGAAAGGGAGGCGTCAGTGGAGCTTGATATGAGCCAATCGGATGCTTCCTAATGACCACGCATATTAGACTTTGACATTTTACACCAGTGTTCTTCAAACTGTGTGCAGCATATTGTCAGGTGTCCCGTGGGAAATTATCTAATTTAAGGGACCCGGCCGGCCCACGAATAGTGAAAATCACATATGTTGACACCGACTGAAATGCACTGGGAAAAAAAACGCTGATAAACATTCAATGTGTATTTCCCACATGAGGGGAAAAAAAATATATCCCAAAATAAATATATATATTTTTTTAAATATTGAAAAAAGGAAAACAAATATCTGTGAATATGTGATCTGGTTGCCGAACTGCGACTGTGTGGGGATCCACTGTCCATTGGAAATTATATATTTAATGTAATAATTAGTTTTTTATTTATATTATTATTAATTTTATATCTTAAAATAATTGCATATTTTCTCCAGGTACTCCGGTTTCCTCCCACATTCCAAAAACATGCATGGTAGCTTAATTGGACACTCTAAGTTGTTCGTAGGTATGATTATGAGTATGGATGTTTGTTTTGTCTCTGTGTGCCCTGCGATTGGCTGGCAACCGATTCAGGATCTACCACACCCACTGTCCGAAAACAGCTGGGATAGGCTCCAGCACGCCCCCCGACCCTTGTGAGGAGAAGCGGTATCGATAATGGATGGATGGATATTGCTTTGTCATTCTATTTACAGTAAGTAATGGCGAATGAACTACATGTCTAAATAAACAAAATACATATCAAATAAAAGAAAGGGAATGCATTTATAATACAATAAATATATTTATAAATACCATTGAATATCAAATGAAACCAATTTTCATATGAACCAATGGGATGGTTTCTAATGAGGATGAGGATGTCCACTTCCTGTGAAACACAACATGAGCAGGAATGGCCTGAATGATGAAAACAGCAGCACAGACGGGACATAATAGAAATGATTTGTTTGATGTAATCCACTCTGACGTAAAGCTCTTGGTCTTAGAAATCCAGTCAACGTTTTTGAATACCAATGGGATAACGAGTGAATGCGGGGAGGCGATGGTTGAGGACATTTGAAGATTTGTTGTGGCTTTTCTTTTTCAAGGCAATTCAGTTCAACTCAGGGTCTGCTCAAAAGCACTAAAACATATGTAATAAGATATATATCTGTTCGTTTCCCCTACATGATTTATTGTGTATGTCTAAAGCATGAATGGATTAGTAATGCAACCAAGTATGTACAAATATAATCATAATAAAATAATGAACACAAATGTCAGTGACTGTAAGTATGAGTGTGAATGGTTGTCCGTCTCCATGTGTGCGCCAGCTAACCTGCCGCGGCATAAACGTGAAAGGCAAGTAAGGAAACGTTTCTCACCAGGAGCAGCTCGATGGCACCCAGGATGTACATGGCTCCGGCGTAGGTGGTCCCCAGGTAGAAGCAGATCCCCACCGCGCCCCCAAACTCGGGACCCAGCGAACGGGATATCATGTAGTACGAGCCTCCAGCTACACAAACACACCAACACTACTTGATTATGATCAGCGTCAGTGGCCCGATCCTGTGGCAGCGCACACATTTGCAGGCAATTATTTAACTCTGAATGCACGTTGTTGCTTTTTCCTTGTTTTTTTTCCCTCTCTTTTTGACCGCTTTATCGTTTTTAGATCTTGACAGCATGCTTGTATTTTATTTATTTTAGTTTCTTTTACCCTTGTATGACGTTTAAGAATATTACATAATAAATGAGTGTAACTGCATTTCATTGTTATTACACTGTCATTAAGTTAACTTGACTGAGTGGATTTTTAGAATTCAAATTGCTGACTGATTGTTTAAGTGTGTAAGACGCTTGTGACGGAGCGTGATTGAACGCCTGTCACTCCCTGACTGGCGCGCACCATCTTTGGGTGAAGTGGGCAGTTGACATGAGTGTGAGCCCGCGGAGCCAAGCTCCATTTAAACAGTTTCTTTCCTAGCAGCCAAAAAAATAACAGTCATCAATTTGTAATGAGCAGGGCAAATGCAGACCCTTGGCCCACAGCCATACTGTAATGTAAATTTTCAGGATCAAGATTCACAATAAATTCTGCGTTTTAACAGATTTAATGATTACCACTATAAATGCAAAAATGAATTGTGATTTGAATCTCATGTAGCTGAAAGCTAGTGGAAATGACCGGAGAAGCTAGCCAAAAAAATATATATACATATATACAGTATATATATAAAAAAAATCTGTGTGTGTTTTTTCAACATCATTACATGGTATTGTTTAGACACAATTAGATTCATTACCTCATCGCTATTTATAGTTCACACAGCAACTGGAAGCAGAAATGAGAAATGTAATAAAGTTCAACTGCAATGTGACTGGGAGATCAGGATTTCACGAAGCTATGCGCTGGTCCTCATGGGAAATGCGGTCTTCCTTCACGCAAAAAACACTACCGCTTTTGTTCATTTGACGCTGCCATAAACAACGAAAACTGAAAGTTCTTAAATGTTCCTTTAAAGTGGAAGTCAACCCAAAAATATTTTTTTAAGAATATGTTCTATGCAGCCCCGCAAGTTGAAACACCGCATTCTGAATAATATTGTGTTTGTGGAATATAAGTTAAGTAAAAAAATCTGCCCGTTTTTAGACATTTCTGGAGGCGGCCATTTTGTCACTTCTGTCGACTGAAAATGACATCACATGCCCTCAGGGCTCATTCCGGTCACAAATCACAATCATAGCTCAGCTTCATAAAACAGGTGAGCCGTGATTGGTCGTTATCTGAGCCCTGAGGGTCTGTGATGTCATTTTCAGTCGACAGAAGTGACAAAATGGCTGCCCCCTGAGATGGCTAAAAATGGGTGGATTTTGCTGCTTAACTCATATTTCATCCATCCATCCATCCATTATCTGTACCGCTTATCCTCACAAGGGTCGCGGGGCGTGCTGGAGCCTATCCCAGCTGTCTTTGGGCAGTAGGCGGGGGACACCCTGAATTGGTTGCCAGCCAATCGCAGGGCACACAGAGACAAACATCCGCACTCACAATCACACCTAGGGGCAATTTAGAGTGTCCAATCAACTTACCATGCATGTTTTTGGAATGTGGGAGGAAACCGGAGTACCCGGAGAAAACCCACGCAGGCACGGGGAGAACATGCAAACTCCACACAGGGAAGCCGGAGCCGGGATTGAACCCACGACCTCTGAACTGTGAGGCGGACGTGCTAACCAGTCGACCACCGTGCCACCCTCATATTTCATATTAATCATAATTTTAACTAGTGGGCCTGCACAGAACATATTCTTGAAGAAAAATAAATTTGGGTTGACTTCCTCTATAACTAACTACACTGGTATGACAAATACGAATGTAAAAATATTACTTTAAACAATAATGCCTGTGCTGTATTTTATTGAATAATAGCGCGTAAAACATCTGGAATTAGGACCCTACTATAGTGTGCTAATTAGGGGGTTGTATAGACTGAACTACTTGGCAACTTTAGTACTACATAATTAAATTCAGAGCATGAGTCAACTAGTTGCGTATGACGTGTTTTTGAACGGAGGAGTCAGAGCCTCATACCTCAAGGCACCACCGTACTGAAAAAATATAAATGACATCATCCACGACTAGTTGAAACCGACTTTCATTTCACTTTTTAGTGTTGTTAACCATGCAAGCGGTATTGTTGATAATTAAATAATTTTTCATCCCCAGGAAAAAACATTTGTGTAGCAATGTGCGTGTCACGCGGCGCCTCCCCCTGCAGTCGTACTTTCACTTAAGTCTCGCTCGCTTATCTCTTGTTATTGTTTTACCACAGCACTTGCATTTTCTAATTCTGTGCAAATGAAATGAACAGAAATAAACAACAAGCTTAATCAGCACTTTGCAGCTCCACTTTCGCACTTCTCTTCTAGACACTTATTTCCCGTGACCCCTGCAGCACACACATTACCCACCGTATAGCACATGACGTGCCTTTCCGACGTGCGGCCACTTTTATTTGGTGTAAATATGATTTGTGTTCAAGAATCCCAGACTAACAATTTTAGCGGGGACGTCAAGCTGTACTCGGGCTAAGTCACCAAGTGTGATCAGCGGCTAAAAAAAAGGAACTTTAGAAACAGACTGGTGTCGAACTGTGAGTCCGGCGTTTGCTCACCCACCTGGCACGACTCCATTCGTGGCGATGGCGCTCATGGAGATGGCAGTCAGCATGGTCTGCAAAGGAGGAGGGAGAAAAACACATCATTTAAATACCTCTCCTTTAAAATCATAGGTGGACTGGCCTATAGGTCGATTACTATTTTTTACAGCCAGACAAAATGGCGGATAGACGGACGGCGGAAGGGTACCCCGGCTTTAGGCGATAAAAGGACCGCGCATTTTTAGTAAAATGGCCAGCTCTGTGTGTGTGATATATGAACAGTATATATGAAGCGTTTTGGAGTTACATTTTTGATCCCGGCAAGACAGACAAAATAAAAGGCTTTAAAAAGTGTATGTAAGGGTTTATCTGAAACCTGAAAAAAAAAAAAAAAGTTTTGGGGGGAGAATGAAATAAAAAGATGCAACAAATTTTAAGTTAAATATTAAAAGTGTATATAAAATTGTGTTTTGCTTGGATAACAACTTAACAACCTATATACTGTATTAAAACATGGGTGGCACGGTGGTTGACTGGTTAGCACGTCCGCCTCACAGTGCAGAGTTTGTGGATTCGAATCCGGCCTTGGCCTTCCTGTGTGGAGTTTGCATGTTCTCCCGTGCCTGCGTGAGTTTACTCCGGTTTCCTCCCACATTCCAAAAACATGCATGGTGGGTTAATTGGACAATCCAAATTGCCCCTAGGTGTGAATGCGCATGTTTTTTGTCTCTGTGTGCCCTGCGATTGGCTGGCAACCAATTCGAGGTATCCCCGACCCACTGCCAGTTGATAGCGGTAATAGGCTCCAGCGCGCCCGCGACCCTTGTGAGGATAAGCGGTACAGATAATGGATGGATGGATGGATGGATATTCAAGACATATTTTTTGTGTTTTTAAAATAAAAATATGTCATTCAAAAGATCGATGGTATAAAAAAAAGTGACAGCCTTATGTAGCTAATATATTGTTGCTGTCCCCCCCAAAAACCTGCATCAACACATTTTGCGAGTTTATTCTTAATTCATCCAAAACGCACACACAAAAAAACAGTTTATATTTTCCGGATAAAAAACAAAAGATTACAAAATTCAAAAAACATTTGGAGTTCCATGTTTTTCCAGTGAATGGCGATGATAATGAGCATGCTAACATAAAATGTCAATATTCACATGTCAGCGTACAATATGGAGCAAACTTGGCTTTCAGCTGATTAGCTTCTTGACTCAGCAAAAGTCAAAAGATGTTACATTATCGTCCTAACAAACTAGATGGACCATATATATATGTGTCCACTGCATACACACATTTGTTATGATGGTATTCGCTATCCATCTATATCCACTTAGTCATAATCCATTTTATGGCTAATAAAAATGAGTTTTTCCTTTGCCTTGCAATGTTCCACGTCATAATCGACGGGATATTATTCACAAAGATGGAATTAGAGAATCGAAATGTGTGTAGATTAGATAATGTACGTGGTCAAAGTGCTGCCAGGGAGAGAGATGGAGAGAAAGGCTGGGGATAGAAAGAGCATGAAGAATGTTCCGGAAGAGTACAAATGACAAGTGAAGAAGAGGAAAATGAAAGAATGATGCTGTGTGACGGTGCGAAGACGGCATTAAGATTTCATGGGTGCGCTCCAACGCTATTGTACAACTGTTGAGAGTGACGTCTCACATGGGTGGCACATGAAAAGAACTTGCGGCAGGACAACCTTTATTCGTTTTTTCTAAATATTTTCTCAATTTTTTGGTATGCCCTATCTGTCTCTTCTGCAATGATGTCATTGTTATTGTGTTATTACATAATTGTTATAATTGTAACACTATTACCTCCATTAGCCAAAACAGGTAGCGAAACATTAAACTAGATTAAAAAAAAACTGTGATAAAAAAATATGATAAATACCGATATTCTTATTAATATTTTCTCAATAAAAATACATTTTTTAAAAATTGAAATTTTTAATGTTACCTTGCGTAATGGGCTATTGCTACCCTAGTGGTTACCACTTCAGTTTCACAGTTACGAGGTTTCTCACGTTTACATTTTTCCATTTGGCTCCAATCATGGTTGATGTCCATAATTTACATCAAGATTAACAGATTTATATCATTACCAGAGAGCATGGTCCATGAGAACTCAATCGGATTTTGAACAAAAACACTCGGAATTGCATTTACAATACATTCAAACAGCCACATTTTGGAATGTTCTCATATTTTCATTAATGTAGTTATATGGATTAAAACTGTTTGAATTTGAGGCATACTTCCCAAAAAAATTTGGGTTTGAATTCTTTGATATTGGTAAATTCACTCCCTAATTTTGACTGAAGCTGTTTGACTTTTAGGGATATTTTCACCTGAAATGTTTGGTCAAAGTTATTTGATTTATGAAAAAAATTTTCCCCGAGAATTTTGGTGGAAATTCTTTGACTTTGGAGGCATTTTCTCCCTGAAAATATTGGTTGAAATGGTCTGTTTTTGAAAGATATTCTATATCCATAAATTTTGGGTGAAATGGTTTCACTTTGGAACACATTTTTTCCCAGGAATTTTGAATGAAGTTGTTTTACATTGGGGCATATTTGTCCCAAGATTTTTGGTTGAAACCATGTGACTTTGGAGCATAATTTGAAATTGGTTGACTTTGAGGCATGTTCTCTTCCAAATCGATGGATGAAACCGTTTAATATTTAATAACTCAAAATGCCGTTCAACTGGAATTTTGATTGAAATTTGTTGACTGGAGCATTTTTTTTTTGTGTGTTTTTTTTGGAATTATGGTTTAAAATTTGCCTTTGAGCGATATTTCCCTCCAATGTTAAAGACGACCAATCACGGCTAAACAGGTCAGCCGTGATTGGTCGTTGTGAGCAGTTGTGATGTCATTTTCAGTCGACAGAAGACAGAATGGCCGCCCCCATAGATGGCTAAAAACGAGTGCATTTCGCTGCTTAACTTATATTGCACAAATGCAAAACTAATCAGAATGCCGCGTTTCAACTAGTGGGCCTGCAGGAAAAAGGCACAACTTACTAAACCGCTATATACCACATTAGTTTCTTCAAGCTAAAAAATAAGCTTGACCTTCATTGTTGGACAGCCAACGACTATGCGGTGACTCCCCAGCTAGGATGGAAGACATTTATTTACCTATCACCTCATCTGTCCCCGTGAAGGTTGTAATGTGGTTAGTGGCACCTGAGGGTCCGGATGACGATGAGCCAAGTGACTGGCGAAGGGGCTCTGTTCCTTCCTGCTAATCTGCTCCTAATGAGGCCACAAGCTCTTCTCCCGCCACAGCAGATAAGGCTGTAATTGTTTAAGTGTTTTATCTGATGGCGCGTAGAGGTAGTCCCGTCGCATACGCAATCGTTGAATCGCAACCCGACAATGGAGGGGGTGCACCAAATCTGTCTGCGTGTTGAAGGTGGCGGTTCAAAATGGAACATTTCCTCTGTCGCAGCCTCCATCAACAAAATTGTGTCGGGGTGTCCAGACAAGGTGACACCAACCATCAGGATGTCTCCACTCCTTCGTCTCATTTTCAGCTCTGTCATTTTATTTTGACTTTCGGTCAAATCCCATTTGGTGACTTGACTTTTACTATTACCAGCGTCCTACATTTCTCCATGCCGTCCTCCTGCTGTCAGGGACATTATTAAATATATACCAATCAGCGGATGTCTCGACTCAGTGGACCGCGCCGTCCTATAAGGTCAGCACCCGACCTGACCTGCAGTCAAACCTCCTGCCATAAATTAGGAGGGAATATGGTGTACACGTGAAGCCAATGCTTGTTAGCCTTGAAAAAAATTCCATCACTGAACATTGTAACTCCTGATGGTAAATGACGTGTTTTATATTCTGAGTATAAAGTTGTGTTTTTTGAGAAAAAGTCAACATTTTTCTTAGCATAAAGTCCAGACATCACAAGACTGAAGTTGCAGACTGAAGTTGTAGATATTGCTTTCGAAAAACGCAAGAATAAAGATATACCAGTAACTATTTTACAAGAAAAAGCCATCAATTAATAAGAATAATGTAACTTGGCAATCAAAAAGTTGGGGAACATTTTGAATTTTACTAGGATAAAGTTGCAATACTGTGAGTATAAAGTTGTATATTAGAAGAGAAAGTTTGGATTTCAAAATAGACAAAAAGGCAAAATATTCAATGCATTATTGACAAAAATAGGACCTTTTTCCAAATTTAAGTTGATAAAGAAGTGTATTATGAGAAAGAATTCTGAATTTTCGGAGAATAAAGTTGCATATTATGAGAAAAAAAACAGATACACCGTATATGGTATTGTTTGAATATCACACAAATAAAGGTAAAAAGTACATTACAAGAAAGTCAAAATTTTCTATGACTATTGTTTTATTAAGCGAATGAGTGTCTGCAGTATTCAAGGTTGAAATTTCCCGCGGTCAAACGTGAGCGAATCAAGCGTCTCGGAACACTTCATCTGCGTTTGGTGTGAACGTAGCATTACATACACTAGAAGTTTATATTTAGCCTAACACTATAGTTGCTTAAGTCATATTTGAACGTTTTAACAAAACAAAAACAAAAAAAAACAACATTTTAGCTCTTCCTGATGTTGGCCACCTCTGCTAAAATCGACTACATCCTCAGTTAAACCTCCGAAATGAATTTTTAAATAAATATGATATAGGGTATTCAGGATTTGGTACATTTTTTTGTGTTTTCTCAAAAAAATGGAAAAAAAATGACACTTAGGGAGATGATTTTTATGAGAATTAAGTCGCATATCAGGAGGACATTTTGCGAGTAGGTTGAAATATTACGACAAACACGTCGAGACAAAAATAAGTGCAAAAATAAAGATGGGATTGTCACAGCGTTGGGCATTCCGTCAGACTAACGGACTCAGTCTGTCATGGACTAAATGACGGACTAAGCACTGACGGAAGTGGATTTTTGTCCGTCAGAGTAATCGTCGCTAAACCGCGTCCATCAGTGACGTTTCTTTTTTGGGGGTTGGGGGCATGGACTGACAGGCCGACGGACTTCTAATGGACTAATTGACGGCCTTAACTGACGAACTGACTGACGATTACAATTTGGTTCGTCACGAAAAATGATGGACTTGACGAATGAGAGACGAGTACCCAGGTTGCTGATGTATGATGAATAATGGACCAGCAAAATTGAGTAAAATGCCCTACCTCTGTACTGTATATTTTACGGCCATCATTTCAATTGTCTTTGTTTTTATTGCTGTTTGTTTGTTTTAACCGTCTCTTTGGTAAAAGCTGCTACAAAAATCGTGCAATGAAAGGTTTCATGAGCTCATCGCACTGAGCGCAAAGGACACTTTAGGTCTGCTTGTATTCTGACCTAACGCTCCTATTTGGCCTTTGGTGGACCTTGGGAGCGGAGAGGAGATTGCTTGTGACAGAAGAGTGTCCCGCAGCACGAGAACCCCACTTCATTAGCACGCTTCACTACGCCCCCGTTGTCAGATGATTTCTTCCGTCGTCCGCTGCAACTTCAGCAGAAGTCCGCTTGCGAGGGAGCTAACATCCTGGTGGAGGGCAAAATGGAATCTCAGGTGTAGGAAAGTGAGATAGTGAAGACACGCATGGCACGGAGCCTTGGTGGTGCGGTGTGGTGTGTTGGGTGAGGGATGGGTAAGGGAATCAAAAGCGAGGGAGGAAATAATGAGAATGCAAAATGAAAAAAGGCTTCCAGAAAATTGAGGAAGCATGAGAGATGAGAGTAAAAGGGAAAAAAGATGAAGCATCCGCAGCATATAAATGAGTCACCCCCCCCCCCCCAACACCATCTCCGAACCCCTCCTTCCCCACCATCTCCACCGGATTTGGATTCAAGACCTGGAAGTAATGAGGACGGCCACACAACAGACAGCCTTCCATCTAGGATATTAAACCTCATTGTGTCCAAGCCTGCTTTCATTATCTGGGATAGAAACATGCAAGAATAGAGCATAGGGCATGTGTGCGTGTTTTCATTGCTACTTTCACATCCATCATGCGATAACGAATGCAGTTTGTTAAATGTCCAGTGTCGCAGATGAAGGGAGCCAAAATATATATTATATAATATATAAAACAATATATAAATACTATTACAGACAAGAAGGAGAAAAGGCAAAGTATTAAGAAAATAAAATCTGATATTACGGGGAAGAAGTCATAACATTACGAGAATACAGTTTAACTTTATGAGTAAAAAGTCCACTAGTATGAAGTCAAAACATTGTAAAAATAAAGTCATGCAATACAAAAAAAAGTGCTATTTTAATGTTCTATCTTTAAAGATTATAAGGATGAAGTTGTATATTACAAGGAAAGTCATCATTTTGAACTTGTTAATATAGAAAAATGACAAAAAGTCATAATATCAAAAGTAAAAAGTTGTAATATTACAGGGGGAAAAAAGGGCACACATGTTCGGGGTGCAAGGTGGTCTCCAATTGCCCACGTCACATACACGGTTGACTACATCATCCGCAAGGGGAGACCTTGCAGTTTACCTGCCAATGTCCCGCACGGACCCCAGAGAGTCTATTTCTGTTTCCCAAATGTCAAGCCGACGTACACTGTGACTGCCCGGATTTGAATGAAAATGAGGGATGTCACCACGATTGCCTGGGAAAATGCTGCGTTTCCCACGGATGCAAACGCCCCACGACGATCAAGTCAACCTGCGCAAAGTCCAGCAACGAAACAAAGAAAGTACTCCCATGCACACAGTTAGACTTTACCTTGCATTAGACTTGCACTGGGAACGAAAAAAGGGCCTTCAATGTCACAAGAATAATGCTAAATATTGTGTCATGAAGTAATTTTGCTTATATGAATTTGGCATATTACAACAAAGAAATCATAACTTTACGAGAATAAAGTTGCAATTTCTTAGAATTTAGTCCTATCTTGCGTATATTTCAGTGGAAAAAAATACTAATTTAGTGGGAATAAAATTAAATACAGTGGACAACCATTCAAACCCGACCAAGAATATCGAAAGTCCATATTTAATTCTCGCTCCTTATAATTGCCCTGAAAAGCTAAATATTGAAAAAAATGCAATTAAGATGGGTGTTCCACAAATAACCAGGGATAGGTTCCACCCAAATAATCTGCAAATAGGTGAATCTCGAACCGCCAGTATGCAGGGGCCCACTATATTACGAGACTAGAGAATCAATATTTCTATCCATTCATCCATTATCGATACCGCTTATCCTCACAAGGGTCTCGGGGCGTGCTGGAGCCTATCCCAGTTGTCTTTGGGCAGTGGGCGGGGGACACCCTGAATTGGTTGCCAGCCAATCGCAGGGCACAAAACATCCGCACTCACAATCACACCAAGGGGCAATTCAGAGAGTCCAATCAACTTACCATGCATGTTTTTGGAATGTGGGAGGAAACCGGAGTACCTGGAGAAAACCCACGCAGGCACGGGGAGAACATGCAAACTCCACACAGGGAGGCCGGAGCCGGGATCGAACCCGCGACCTCTGAACTGTGAGGCGGACGTGCTAACCAGTCGACCACCGTGCTGCCCTCAATATTTCGATTTCAAGAATAAAGCTGCATGTTACAAGGGAAAAAGAGACTTAACTCGGCGTAAATAAAGTCTCCATATAATGAAGGTACAGTAAAAATATACCGAGAATAATGTTGTGTATTATGTTGGAAAAAGTCATAATTTAGCGCGGAAAAGCACACATATGATGAGAATAAAAGAATCTAGTCATCATTTTACAGTCCAATTGCAACATTTCAAAATTCTTTCAACCTCATGCTCTCAATGATGCTATGCTGAGCCGCACGCTTCCCGTGGATTTGACTTTTGGGTGGGGCGGGGGGCTTTGCTATGTGTGTACCCATGCATAAGAGCACACGCGCACACTACATCAGCGCATAGCTGGCAGCCCCCCGAGGGCTGGGTGGTGATGTGTTATGTAAGGAGCACAGGAGGAGAGAGAGGTGGCGGGCGGGGGTCCTCGCACACCGTTCGTGCTCAGGCTTATCACCCCGGGGCCTCTGCAATGATCTCAGCAGTGTGACTGATAAGAAACACGCCTCCCCGAATGCGTGTGCGTGCGCGCGTGTGTGTGAGAACGAAAGAGAGAATGAGAGATGGAGAGGAAATTTGAGTGTGTTTGTGTTGCTGTCAGTGTGAGCCAGCTCGGAGCTTGTTTTTCCTCTCTGTGCACACTGTTTTCATCACGCTTACAAGATCAATATAAACTGGGATGGAAGGCAAGCAAATACGAGTGGCACGCAAAACGTGCCCGAGTACAAACAGAAAAGCAGAGAGACGAGTGTCACGATGTGGGGAAATGTATCGATGGCGTGCACGCGCGTGCGTGTGCGTGCGTGTGTAGGCTAGTTTGCCATGGTGGGGATTTGAGGGGGCTGTTCTATAAATACACTCAGTGCTGGAGGAGAATCTAGGCTGCTCGCACATACAAACACACACGCACAGAACACATTTACACGCGCGCCAACATCGCAGTCCTGATAAAATGTTCAGTGGAAGCAAAGAGAAGACATGCTAAAGGAACCCCCGAAAAAGGAACAATCTTGAATCCGGTTGACATGTTTCAACAAGGGCAGCGTGGTGTTCTAGTGGGTTAGCATGTCTGCCTAACAGTCAAGAGGTCTCAGGTTCAAATCTTAAAGTGATCAGAGAGCTTTTTCAACAACAAGCTCAATTTATGTATCAGGAAAATGATATTAGCTTGCATCTTAACTTTGATCAATTTGTTTTGAAGAAATCAGTACAAAACTAACGTGTTCAGGAACGCCTACAAGAAATTAGCAATTTGACTATTCTCCCTCCATGCCTTGTGTGACGTCACGATTACATTTTATCATTCAAAGTCATTGTAAATAACGTCGCTAAAATGGTCAAAATAACGGGGATCAATCGGCCCCAATAAATGATGACATCTCTACTTAGGCCCACTTCAACCACTGAAAACATGACAAAACAATGAGTCTTTCCATGTCTGACCAAAAAGAGCAAGAAATGAGCAGCCTACATGTAGCTGAGGTGGACTTATCACATACGTCGTTTCATGTCATAAGTCACCAAGATACTCAAACACATTGCGTTCAAGAAGCTTTTTCGTTAGCTGAATTGCTCACAGGTTGTTATAGATTACATTTAAAGTGTTAGCTTGACTTACTTTTTCTCCGAGGTCCACCCCTGCGCCGCCTATCCGAAAATGAGGTGCATTAAATGGCCATACTTGGCTCAAGGGACGGCCTCGCTGGAAGTCCGGGGCTCTTAAATCTTTCCAAGTCCAACTTGGACATTTCGACAAGCCGATCTCCGGGGCTTGTATTTATCCGAAATTGATGCACACGGGCCGGCCCACTCGCACTCGCTGTATCTCTGGCTGGACAGAATTAAAGCGTTCGCCGCAACGAGATCTCTGTAGCAAACACGGTGTTCCTGGCTGGTTGACTGGCCGTGGCAAACACGGGTGAAGGTAGACACGGAGCATCTTGGCTGCCTAGACGGCATGTCTTTTCAAAGTATACTTCCATCCATTTTCTCGAATCGGCCACTAATTAGCGATCGCACGCCGCACCGGTGATGCCGAGCGGAATCTAGCAGAACACCGGCTACTGGCTGACCGGTGGCGGTGCGGAGCTAGCTCCTACTCGAGCGTGCAGCTCGTCCGAGACACGAACCCTCATGTGTAAGATCACACCACTTGTCAGGTTGTGGAAGATCTGAAAGTGTTGAATTTTCACAACTACATTACAGTGGCAAACTCTGCCCTGATGTGGAAATGGTTGAATGACCAAGCCCCTCAGGTTTTATCTGATTTGATAAAACCTTTACATGTCAGTGGAGTTGTAACTAGGAGGGCAGTCGCAGGGAATTGTAAAATATCCTACAGAAAAACCTCCTTCGGCCAGACATCTTTCACAGTCAGGGGAGTTAAGATATGGAATGAGCTGTCCTCTGATGTGAAAGCAACACAAAATTATAAACTCTTTAAGGTTAAATTGGCAAAATAGTTGGTTGAATATCAGGCCTGCACCCATAGGTAGTGTGTATGTGGATGTGGAGGGTGGAGGGATTGGGTTGGCGGCGTCGTGCATTTGTGTTCCACTGTTTTAAATAGTGATATGTCTTAAAAGTTGTTTGTGTTTTTTCCTTTTTCTTTCTCTGATTGTTTGCTTAAAAGCCCTTCTAGGGATGGGCATTGGAAATTAGCATTAGCTACAAATGCTGTGATGCTGTGCATTGGAGATTGTTTTTCATTCAACTATGTTGTCGCATCTGTCCCTATTCAAATAAACATGAAATGAAAATGTATGGATGGTAAGTAGTTGATCTCCTTCTACTAACTTTGACTGTTAGCAATCGAAAGCTAATTCTGCCGCGGGAGCCAACAGCCATACTGCTTGGAAAATAAAGCTATGCGTTTGCATCGCTAAATGTCCGAAAACTACGATCAATTGTGACTAAAATTCATATGCATATCCCTGGTATTGTCCACTGTAACCGATAATTTAAAAAAAAAAAAAATAGAAAAAACAATCAGCACAATATGTTTGATTTTGTGGAGGTGATAGTGGTTTTTCCTCATAGGAGCTCACATTTGATGTTAATAAAAACTAAATATTGTGCCGCCCATTTTTATATTTTCACAGTTTGAAATGGAAAAGAGTAGGAATGTGCAAATGCATTTTAATGGCAATTAATCACTTTCAGACACTAGGTGACAACAGAATGTGACAAACCAAAATCAAGCCTCCCTGCGATGACGTTGACAGCCTGAGATGGACGACAAAAAAACACGACCCAAAAGTGGGCGTGCCAATTTGCGGCTTTAGTCACCACAAAAAAGCCCATAAATAACCACAGATTCTTTTACGTGAGTGCATTTTAGTGCTGACATAATTTTTTCATACAGACCTATTATTTAAGTGTTGATTTTCAGCCCAATCAAGTGTCACTTTAAGTTTGCTTGGTGGGTTTTCGCCGCCTTCCTCACACATTCCAAAAACTGCATTTAACATTATTTGAAGACTGTAAATCAGGGACGGGAAACTGGCAGCATTAAAGCTAAATTTAAGAAGTTGTTAAAAAATTGTCAAGTTTTTTTGTGTGTGTGTTTTACAACTGTCCCCCAAATCTTAAAAAAAACAAACAAACGCTGATAAACATTCAATATACATTTACCACGAAAAACAGGGGGAATAAGTGGGTAGGTGGGACATCGGGGACCCGGGAAAAATCCAAATGATTAAAAATACTCAAAACAATAAAAGTATGTAAATATGCAAATCCACGGTTTCGGAACTGCAAATATGCAGTGGTTGACTGTAGTTGGCAGACATGTCTTAGTTGCACTTACACTGGGTCGTATACTGCCCTATATTACAAAGTGAATAGGAATATTGATATGAATATGAATATGAATATTAATTGTTTTACAGATTTGGAATGTATGCAGGACAAACATATCACTAAGATAACCATTTTGAGTGAGTTTTTTTTTAATGTACAAAATAAGCTCTTGCACTTAATGTTCAGCGGTTTTGTGCCGCCCTTGAACAGTATTTTTCATGTTAAAGAGCCCTATGCACTGGAAAAGCTTGTGGTAATTTTGTTGTTTGCTTCAAACCCTTTGTTGTTGGGTTAGGATAGTGGATCTTTTATACATGCATTGAAAAATGTATTATCAAAACTGAAATATATTAAGAGCACTCAATTTGCACATATTTTGTCTGTATTTAAAACAGTGTCTTTGTCATACATCAGGTTAGGATGTGCATAGTCGTTTGTGGCCCCTCCCAGTAACACTGATGGAAAAATTGTGGCCCCGTCCAGCATTTAAGTTGCCCATGCCTACTCTTAATTGTCCGTAGGTGTGATTATGAGTGTGACCAGTTGTTTGTCTATATGTGCCCTGGGATTGGCTGGAAGCCAGTCCAAGGTGCACACCCTGCTTCTCTGCCAAAAAGACAGAAAGGAAGTACTTACGGTGGTACAGCACATGAAGACAATAACGAAGGTTCCGATGATTCCGCCGATGCCGACCAGCCAGGTCATCCTGAGGAAGAGGATGACGCCGAAGATGTTCTGGATGCAAGGCAGGTAGACGCCCATTAGCGTGCCGAGCTGGGGGGCCTGCCAGGGGACACAATTGGTGGTGGGGTCAGCAGAAGTCAATATGATTGAAATAAGAGAGAAAATAAACGGCAAATGCACACCTGGAAACAAAATAGATATGCGCTTCAAGATTTTCAGTTCATTCTCGTATTATTCTGACTTGATAAGTTTACCATGTTATCCTCACAAAATTCTGACTTTTTTCAAATGGCATACATTTGTATATTTTGAATATATATTGAATATATTTGGAATATTACCACTTCCAATTGTAAAATAAGAACTATTGTTGATCATATAAAATGAACTGTATTCCCACATTATGACATTTTTTTTTTCAAATGTCGGATTTAAGTCTCTTTCTGAGACCGTTTTGCAAGTAAAATGGCAACTTTCTTGTCGTTAAAGGGGAAATCAACCCAAACATATTTTCTAAAACATATGTATAAACGTATGTTCCCAGCAGGCCCACTAGTTGCAACAAAGCATTCTGATAAATATTGCGCTTGTGGAATAAAAGTTAATCCACCCGTTTTTAGCCATCTCTGGGGACGGCCATTTTGTCACTTCTGTCAACTGAAAATTACATAACAGATGCTCAGGGCTAAGGTAACAACCAATCACGGCTCAGCTTCAGAAAACAGGTCAGCCATTATTGGTCGTTACCTGAGCCCTGAGTAGCTGTGATGTCATTTTCAGTTGACAGCCGTGACAAAATGGCCGCCCCCAAAGATGGCTAAAAACGAGTGGATTATCTCTTATTCCACACAGTTGTGGGATGGAAGTAGTAAGTAGTCTTTTCCCGGCCAATCCTATGGGCATCCCTCATTTGTATCAAAATCAGGGCAGCGCAGAACGCCTTAGTACGCTATGCTCTTCATTGCGGAAACAGAAATAGAGGGGTCCGTGCATGACGTTGGCAGATAAACTGCAAGCTCTCCCCTTACGGATGATGGAGTCCGCCAAGCATGTGACATGGGCAATTGGAGACCGCGATTGTGCATCTATGCGTGCATCTTTTAATATTACAAGTCTATCTAAAATTACTTCTTTATGCCTATAATATTTTGACTTGGTAGATTCTGATTTTCTCACAACATTATCTTTTATTCCTTCTTTCTCATATTGTACATTTTATTCAAGACTATTCCAACCTTATTGTAATGAAGGGTTATGATTTTCTTGTAAAAGTGGCTTTATTATGGTAAACGTTTGAAGAGTGATTTTCGCCAGCTATTCTGACAGGTGATATTAATTTTCCATTACGTCTCATGTTTAGGCTGCTGGAACCTCCAGCCCTGCATTTTGATTGTGCAGTGAGTGTATTGATGTTTATCCCTCCTTCAAACCACCTCAATGAAAAACATTTTCAAAGCTGCTGGCACCAAATCAATATTCTGTCCTCCATTTTCATTTCATTCCAAGCTGCTCACAATCATTGGAACGCTGTAATTAACCATTCAGATTTTACCATTGACGGGTCCTTGTGGATTGGGTCATGTATGGGCTCTTAACACACATCATCAGGTTTCGGTCTGTATCACACTCCATAAAAAAATGTGCCGCAGCTGCACAATGCAGCTCATGAGGAGGTCAGGTTGGATTTTTGTTTTAAGTAAATGCGATCTTATACTGAAATATCAAAGCGGATGAATGCGATATTTTTAGTCGCTTTATTCAAAAGACAGAAGATTTGAAGAAAAAAAATGCTGTGACACTGGCAGTCAAGGAGGTGTATCTATTGTTAGGCTTTTAGACAAGGAAACAAAAGGAAGTACGCTTTTGACATGTCAGCATGTCAAGATAGAATACAAGATATTGAGTAATCATTTTATTCTCTAAAAGATGAAAAAAATGTGATATTTATGAAGGTTCACACACAGGAGAGCTCAGTGGAGACAAAAGTTCACATTTGAACAATAAATAATCATTCTGGTTCCACAATGGGCATTTTTTGCCTCAGTGTTGCAAAAGATGTGCAAATACGGTTAATAAATCTTTGCAAGATTTGCAAAATGGGGACCGAAGTCAAATGTCAAGTCTGATAACAGGAACCTGGTTTCATGTCCACAAACAGATTTGGCAAATGAGTACATGATTGAAATGATTCGACTATATGGTGAAGTAGCCGCTAACAAATTGAACACTTGTGTATGCATTGAATCAGTGAGCCTGTTGGGAGGGAGGGGCACACACTCACATCCTTATCAAAAGTGCGGCTTTTCCATTTTCTTTCAATTGCTGTTTCATTTGCTGAATGCAGTCCTGTCAACACACGCACAGACCCGGACGCACACACACACACACACACACACACAAAATAGGTTTGGTAAGCGGGCTGGGAGCCAGCAGCAGTGATGATTTCCCGTGGGAGCTAGCCACCGTGAGCGTAGGGAGGGCAGGCTGCTGCACAGCCACAGGTAGGCCAGCAGGGCACCGCTGAGCGAGCTGCGAGGCAACAGCTGCCCACCGAGGGGGGAGCATGGGGGGTTGCGCGGTCAGGCCACAGAATGGATGGCTCAGGTGGGTTGGATGCGCACCCTTTGATAAATTTGCCATGGCACTAAATTCCTATTGCTCACGCTCTGCCTCTCGCCACTAGCCTCTTACCAAACTGCACTTTCAAGTTAATAAAGTAACATTCAAACATTTACTGTAAGCCTCATTTCCATCAGCACTATATTTCACTTCAGTGTCCACAGGTGAGTGTTGGGTGTTACATTTCAAACTCGTGGTTCTGGGTTTCCACTTTGGCACTGTCAATATCCCGCCTCTGTTACGCCTCTAGTACAAACTTCAAAGCCAGCAAATTTGGGGTATGTTTTGTTACCCCCAGCCCATGTCATGGTACCTTTGACACAGAACAATAACCGAGAAAAAAAAAACGCAGGAAAGGAATGGCTTTTTCAGACAGTGTTAAATGCGGCAAGTGCTGACCAACCACTGTTATTCAAGATTCTACAGGATTATTACACGTATGCACAGCAAAAACCCAACGGTAGCACTGAGAAAAGGAATTCTCACTTTGCTAGTCTGCCTCCACTTATACAAAGAATATTTTTTTTAAAAAAAGCAATTAAAAAAAATATGACAATTTAAAAAACAAAAAATCAAAAAGGACAGTGAATGGTATTCCAGCTCGACAGTATACATTAGAAATGGGTATCGGTAAGATTTTATCGATACTCCTACGCTTAACAATACTGCTTATCGATCCAGTGCCTTCACTGTATTCTCATCGGTACTTTTTTTCTTCAGAAAAACACAACATTCAGTACTTCCATGCTCATACTCTGCATTATAGATACATTAGTGACTATATCACATGTGTAGTATGTGTAGGAAGGAACATTTTGGAAACTATCTGTCAAAAGATTGCGACTGCATTTGTCGTCACATAAACGTTTATGCAATGCCCGCACTGACAGCTGTATTTCTCTTCCCGTCTTTGTTAAGGACCGTCTACAAAATACATATTCGAGGGTCACATATATGGCACAAATCACCATATATCAAATAAAAGATTTTATATATTGCTTTCTTTCATCCTGACTGCTGTGGTATGGTAGCTGAAAATTGTACACTTTTGCATACTACACATCAAACTGCTGATACCTCTCATTATGGAGGAACTGGATGAAATAAATTGTCAAACATTTTCACCATAAATCTATTTCAACACCTTTCATCATTTGTTATGTAATCTGATGATATCTGCTATCGTTACAGTTTAAAATATAAACATTAGCTGGTTGTTGAGAAATGCTGTCTATCCATAATTGTTCTGTCAAGCAAGAGCAGATTTACAGTACTTTTGGCAAAATATCATCAAATTATCGTTATTGATTTTTTTACTTTAATATAGAGATATCTATTTACTTTTACTATTTACTATTTATTTTGAAGTTTTAATTACATGCTGGAGAGCCTTCCTGTCCTGTATGATAAAGTTCCCAAGCTGCCATGGTCGGAAAATTGTCATGTTTATCGTATTTACAGCTATCACCATAGCACCAAGGCATCCAGTGGTGGAACTGGAAGCCTGATCAGGGTTGGCCTGATCCAAACTGTGGCAAACTGAACTGAACATTGGGTGGAATCAAGGCTTTTATGATCTTAAAAATATCAGATATTGGAGGTTTTCCCCTTTTTGCAGCTCTAAAATCTTCTTTTTCTTGGAAAGCATGAACTTTTTGTCCAATCATCCAAAAGAAGATTCATTCTCCCAAAGGTGTCCGATATGGTTGAGGTCAAGGCTTTTGACTTGTTCCTTATCAAACCTATTCAAGCATGCCTTTAAGGACCTTGGTTTCAGAAAAAGGATATTCCATGAAGTTGCAAGCAGACAATTTGTCTGGAATATCTTCTGAGGTAAGATGCAGGGGCGAACTGAATTATCTAGTCTAATGCCTGATTAATTCACTGATTGGTGTAGGTTTTGCGTGGAAACAAGCTACCATACACATATTGTAATTCTGTCCAACAACATCTGATTTTCCTAATCCCTAGTATATGCATAACGAATTTGAACATCTGAACCACTTTTTGTGATGTTATTTGAGAGACACTACACATGATGAGAGAAAAAAAAATGTTGCTTCATAATTCGCAAACTGATCTGTTTCATAATCATAGAGGCCATCGCTTGGCCAAACCCAGTGTTGAGTATCTGTGATTGCAACTATGGAACTTGTTTAACATTTAAAAATGGCCTGATTGTTCTGAGATCAGATCAGTGAGGAAAATTCAATTTTAATGCACTCAACACCACAATTAATTATGAAACTCTTTATGAGATGTCAGACAATCAGGTCTTTGTTGAATTTGATCACAAGTAGGGGAAACGTCTCAAATTTAGCCTGGTTAGTGCCTTATGTGTGCCCCGCTTAAGACAAACCACAGAAGTGCCACAGCACAGTGAAATATGCTGTTTTTTTTCCATCTGGTTTACTATCTGTCAGAAACATAAAAGTCTCACAATGTTTGTTTTTTTTGTCCCGCCTTGCAGGCCAACAGTCTTGCTTCCTATTTGCCTGTGGACGTCTACACAACTGCAGAAACCAGCACGGTTGACAACCTTGGTCCAATAAAAAGAGATTGTGGTGAATTCCCTACCCTTGGTGTGCGATGAGCGGGTGATGGATGAGGAGACATTCCAGAAGATCAGAATGGAATGAGTGCCATCACCTTAACGACTTCTTACGTAATATTCTACTACTTGGCCACTACTTGGATCGCATGGATATGGGGAAGTAACACCTATGCGGCACATTCAAGTTGGATTTCCAATTTGGGCGAGGGAAGAGGATGTAATTAAATGACAAAGGAATTAAATTGAAGGGAGGCAGAGGGCAAGCTTGTAACGCCGTCGCCACGCTTGGCTGGACAAACGGGAGTCGATAGAGCAAATCTGTTCCTGCTCAGGTGTGCTGAATTATTAAAGACATGGCCAGAGGAGATGCCAACCAACCTCAAAAGTACGAGCCTCCTAACATAATATTTGGTCGGCTTTCCAGGACGAAGCTAATGCCCAAGTCCTGCATGGAATTCTGATAAAACTGTTTCACTGACTTGCCCAACCAAGACGGGGGCAAGAGAAGGCTATGGCCTGACAAAATGAAGCTCCTCCCCTCACTCCAAATAGGTGAGTTTGTCAGTGAAAAACGGAGGATAGGTTCTAAAAACAATTTGTAAAAAAAATGATGAAAAAATATGTGGGGGAACACTGTAGTTGAAATGTATGTAAAGGCCTAGACAGACCAAAACAACGTTGGCCAACAGTGACAGACTGTGGCGTCCGGCCGGCTGTCGGCACGTCACGCCGGAAAAATACACTGCAACGACAGACAGTGAAGCTGACCATTAAAGTACCTTCTGCGCATGTGTGAGATGTAATACCCTTCCATACCATCGGCGGCGGTAGTCACTATTTCTCATTGTTAGAAAAATCTAACCGGAATGCTGTTGGCGGGGGGCGGATTATAAAAACGTAAACAATGCATTCAGCTATATTCTTCGCTCACGATGAACTCCCACGCGAAGCAAAACCCTCACGTTCTTGACACGGTATTGTGAAATAGTTAAATTGTCAACCCTCGCTCTTGTACTTGTAAGAAGATTAAGGCAGCGAAGGCGTGCTCACTGTTTATCCGCATTTGTCACTTCCCGTTGGTGCTCTGAGCGCTGATTTGCTAGCTAACAGCCAATCAGAGTGACCAAATGTCACGACTGGCGACGCCGATTCAACATGCGTAAACCCCCCGCAGATGCTCACCGACGAGTTTACGATACTACGACGGTGGTCACCACACCAATCAGACGGCGCATTCAAGACGCCACGGCGCTTCGCGAGCTCCGACGCCGATTTGGTCTATCTAGGCCTTATGAGTGCCTTAAGCTTTCGTAAATGCTCACGAGTCCAGAGCGATACATTATTTCTCCGATGAGTAAGGTGAACATGTAGGCCAAAGGAGAAGATTTGCAAAATGGGGAACAGGGCATATCAACAATTTATGATTTAAAAGATTTAAAATCCATGTCAAAAGGCTCAGCCTGCTAAATGTTTCATGATGACTGAAACACTCCAGTTTTTTTGTTATTTTGGTGATAGAAGAGCTTGGTAAAATGCAGAATAACCCGTGCGGTTCTTAAAGAGGGAACTACTTTATGCCTGGGAACAAGGTTTGTCACACGGTAGACTAAATGATGAATGGATTTGTATGTGAAAACACTTCTGGGCCATAAATTAAACAAGCAAATGAAACAGTAAGTACGGCTGTAACTGAGCGGGCCTTTTTGTGCCATATTCTTACGCCGTTATGCAAAGTAGTTCATTGCATGCCGTTCGTAACCTCAAAATATCATTCAGTTGTCCCAACCAATCCAGGCTAAACTTAGCTCCTTCCTGAAATACAAAGTGATGTATCACGTCAACATACGTCGTTAACGCCAATTCCTATTTGGACAGGGCTTTGGCGCAAAAAGGTGAATTTGTGAATAGCGAACCGTAAATATGCGTGGGATGTCAGTACCCTCGTAAAGCGAGGACCCCCTTTCATGAAAAATCAACATGTTAATCAAGGCCGATAACAGGTATTTTACTCGAGGCCCACAGTGTATGAAAGAATAATCCCATGATGTTATTGACAGGACAATAAGTGCACTTTGAAATGTCAGTTTAGCAGCCAACATCGCTCGGACGCCGCACATAACAGGAAGTGACATCAATCAAGATAAATACTCATGAAAGGCTGCTGATGGGAATACTGATCCGATGCACTGGACTAATGAGCAGGAGGTGCGGGAGTGGATGTGTGTGTGCGTGTGTGTATGCAGGGGTGGGGGGATTAGTGCACGACAATAAAAGACAGTGAAGGGAAACGGCGTTAATGTGGAAGAACATGGAGGCTGTAAAAAGACGGGGCGGAGGGCTTATGGAATGACGTCTGAGCGCTCAGCTAGAAGATTATTTCAACAATTGGACATTATGGAGCAAATATAATATTTTAAGGCTGTCATATCTTTGGGCATTATGACAATGTGAGAGCGGATTTAGATGCTGTTAACATACACTTACTGGACACATCATTAGGTACAGTTAGACAGTCTACAACGACATCCAATATGTTAATTTAGAGATATGTTATATTTTGTACATAAAGGGGCAACGCAGTGGACCTCCAATAATCATGGGGAATGGGCACCAAGCCGGCCGAAAAACGGGGAAAATGGACGGAAATAGGGGAACCCCCGTGACCTGACCACATTAAAAAAATATTGAACAATAATTGGGATTAAAAAAAATCTGTGAATATACAAATCCGTGAGTGTGTAGGATGTTCACTGTATCTGATTCATTACTATATGTGATAGATAAATAAAAACAAAATACAAGAAGAAAAGATACTGCAATGTAGATGGAATATGAAAAAATACAATTAATATTTAATGATAGAATAAAATGGAATTACCAAATATTTATTTTATTGAGATGCAAATGATTAGGCCATTTATGTAAAAATAAAACCTAACTACAGTGGAACGCCGGTGCTGGTTTTTACGTACAATTTGAGTTCATAAAAAAAATAAAAGATTTAAGGTGTTTGTTATTTATTAAAATTTAGTGTCTTTTTGATTAAGAGAATGAACGGTTAATGTCGGTGCAATCACGTCACATAGCCATCCCCGCATACTGTCGCGAGGCGGAAGTTCCACCTAACGTATAATCCATTCACTCAATCACAGATCCCAGAAGTGGCCCCGTTAAACGAATGAATGAGTGTTGACAGACACGTTGACCTTTTCCCAAAGATGTAAATAAAGCACGAAACAATCAGAATGGCCCTTAAGAAAAGGGAAACTGCTAAAGGGAGTGCTATTGGAAGCGTTATCATACAGGAGGAGAAAGATCTTTGCTCTTCTCCTCGCGTTTTGTAACCAGGCTACGCATGTGTTGTTCTTGTGATTTTTATTCGACAGACAAATGAGAAAGCACTCGCAGGTGATCGTGTGAGCGAGGCAATTAAAACATTATGAAAATGATCAAAAGGACCGTGTAGCGAATTAATCTTTTAAATGACAATGTGACATCGCACCTAATGATTTTTTTTTTTTTTTTTTTTTTTACGGAAAAAGGGAAGCTCCCCTGAAATGGTATGCCAAAATAAAACAATGAATTAGAAAAGAAACAGAAATGATAAGAAACACTTGAATCTGATTTTCTCCATGTCATTACGAAAGAAGATTATTTTTCATTGGAGAAGCCGTAGACCCCTTCCCCTTTCCCCCTCCTCTGGTAAAGTTCATGAGCAATACATAGTTATCATGCTTTGTAAGTTTTTTATTTCTTTATAATAGTGGGTTTTCACTTATTTCCATATTGATTATATCTATTTTTAACCACACATAGGTTAAAAAAAGGTAAGTATAACTTAATTGTGGGTCTGGAATGGATTCATTGCATTTCCATTCATTTCAAAGGGAAATAATACCTCAATTTATGAACCTTTCAAGTTACAAAACAGGCTCACGGAACCAATTAAATATACAACTAGAGCTTCCACTGTATATAAAATAAAAATACAAAAATCCTTAAATAATAATTGAATTGTGTTAATAGTTATTAAATAATGACAATATCATTATAACTACACTATGTTTAATTTTGTTATATCTATTGAAATGTACAAACTGTAGTTATCCACCAAATATTTTTTTAACATATAACCTAAACACTAAATAATAATTAAAAATTAAAAAATAACAATAATAATAATAATAATGTAATTAAAAAATAACATTTTATGCATGATATTATAAACTATAAACTGAAATATTGGATGCAAATATTTTTACTAAAATACAATTCTACACAGCATATCGTCACTGTCCTGTGAATTTTGAAAAAAAAAAAAATGTTCAAATTTTTTACGTGACATCGCATTAACGTGAAAATTAAAACATCTTCCAAAATTGGACATTGGATATTGGACACGTGTTTTTCACAGGACAGCAACAACATTTTTTTTCAATAATTATCATGCAATATAACAATATGATTATAATATTATATATTGAAATATTATGAACATATACCCGTACATAAAATCCATCCATTTATTATCTGAGCCGTTTATTCTCACGAGGTAAAAAATATTATGCACACACATGTAATTATATAATGTATTTTTTTTATTTGACTTTTTATTTAATAATTAATAATACATAATAATAATTGATAAAATACTAGTAAACATTTTGTATCAATTTAATTTGTGTGACATCAGAGACCAAAGATTTCAGTGCCCGACATGTGCACTATATATACTTCTTAAATTGTCACTTTTGTTTTTGTGTTTTCAAATGCACATCCAACTGCAAAGAGATTTCAGCTACATCTAAAAAAAACATGAAATGCAGTGAACATAAATTAATTAGTTGAATGTAGTCAATTTAATCCAAAACTGTAACTAGTATCATTGATTTGAAGTAGGTGTTTGGTCGCCCAAAATATGCAAGTTTGTTATATGCTGCAAATCACAGGCCAGTTTGCTCGTGAACTTGCCTGACCTCCAGACGGCTCCCTCATGTCGCAGGACAAGCAATCTGCTAATCTCGCCTTTCACACTGCGACACAAAGAAAATCTCCCATCTCCCTCTCCCCTCCTTGCTCAGCCCTCCTCCCGAGGGGAGCTGATGATGAGGGAGATGGAGAGCGGAGAGCCGAGTGAGAAATGGAGAGGGAAGCTGATCGGCTGTGGAAAGCGAGTGAGAGTAAACCGCGACAGGCTGCCTTAATGAATAGCCACTCGTGGTGATGGAGAGATTGGTGGTGGAATGCTCCGTTGATTGTTGGAGCCGCAAAAGTGAGCAGGCATGCTAATTAATGTACTGGCAGGGTTGGGATGTAAGGAGCTGCACCTAGGCTGTAGGGGCCCGAGGAGAACCACCCAAATTTGTCCCCCAGATTCTACCGGCAGGATTTACACCGGGGGGGGGGGGTAAAATCTTTTTATAAAGTGTATATATATATATATAT
This sequence comes from Filicampus tigris, assembly GCF_054856515.1. Classification (NCBI taxonomy): domain Eukaryota; kingdom Metazoa; phylum Chordata; class Actinopteri; order Syngnathiformes; family Syngnathidae; genus Filicampus; species Filicampus tigris. The sequence continues at coordinate 5,215,552 of NC_141225.1, read as the reverse complement.
ATATATATATATATATATATATATATCAAATCTTTTTATAAAGTGTATATATATATATATATAAAATTGGTAAAAATTAATTGATCGTAATTAATCGCAATTTGAACTATCTCCAAAATATGCCATATATTTCAAGACTCAATAGGATTTACAGTAAAGTAACTGGCTGGTGTCCCAGACAGGAATGTCTAAAGGTATCACTGGGTTCACGGTGAGGACCATGGCGGTGGCGTGAAAGTGTTGCGGCCCGTGAGAAGTGACGTGACGAGGAAGGAAAGCATCATGGGGGCGCTGATGAAGCACCTGAGCAGACATGATGGGTCAAAGGTGGCGGAAAAACTGTCAAGCTGTCAACATCGGAGAAAACCGGGAGCATTTCCAAACCAAGTTCTGCCAGCCCTTCGTTATGCACCTTGTTATCTCGCTTTGCCACCGTGGCTAAAAATGCGAACAAAGTCCCTGAGAAGCAAACTCCTTCCTGACAGAAATTGTGCTGGATAATGTGACGGTGACTCATTAGTGAGTGACATTTAAGATGCGACACAGTAACACAAACCGGGGATTTAGAATGCCAACTGAAAATGATTGACGGCTTGTAAACTAGCGGAGATTTTATTTTTCTTGTCCACGGTTGCTCCACAGAGTTTTCAATTTCTTCTATCAAAAATTACATAGGGGTTGTAGATTTTCTTTGCATCAAAAATAAAACATTTTGAATTGTTTTCAGATAACGGATCAGGGATATTTTGTTTGTATTTATTTTGCACTAATTGTGAGAATACAGACTAATAATAATACAGTACAACTCTAACATTAAAGTAACATTAAATGAGACCCAGTTAATTTAAACATACTGAAAAAGTACTTTGTAGTTAAATCAATATTTTTGTACTTGTTACTCTCGTTAGCCAGTTAGCATTTTCGTCAGCTTTGTTGTTCGGTATTCAGCATGTTAGTTAGCCTTTTTTGATCGCTACCTACTTATCTGGTTAGATATCATGTTTATGAACTTTTTCTAATTTATTTTTAGCTCATTTGTTTGGTAGGTAGTTAGCTTGTTAATACCCTTGTTTGTTGGAGTTTCCTTTGTTGGCTAGTTTGCTGGCTTGTTCATTACAGTACTTGGACTAATCTGTTCATTTGACTGTTTGTTGCTAGTAAGATAGACTATGCACAAACTAGTATGTGTCAAATAGGCACGTTTAGGTTTTAGCATTGGCCGGCTGTTTGCTCATTCAGGTGTAATTAAATAGTGCCCATGTGTGTGCGCTATGTTCTTGCGATACCTTGACGGGTTTCTTGCGGGACGACTCAGCCTCATTATTCTCTGCCTCCTCGTGCTCCTTGCTCCCTTGTGGCAGGTTGGAGTAGTTGGCCAGGCTGCTGAGCAGAGAAGACACCATAGGACTGGTGTCCATTTCCTCCTGTACACACACAAAACAACACAACATTGATAAACACAGCCTTGAGGTTAAAGTAGGCATTTATGGATGTTTGTATTACATATCGCACACATTGATAAACATAGTCAATGTCATACATGTTAATATATGCACCACACGTTGGCCATATTTACTATGACATTATAGTTCTCAAAAATGTAAAAAATGTGATTACACCATGTTAAACAGTATATTGTTTTATTTGAGGTGGGGACATTTGAGTTGCTGGCAATAAAATGAGTGTAAAGTGTTTTGGGATGATCTTGCAGTTCTTCACTATTCGTGGCAAGGCTCGGTATCGACAGCCCGTGAATATTAGGGGTTTTCCGCATATGGGTAATTTTATTCCTAAAACACATTTGGCCTCCCAATCTAAATGGACAGCATCTGCATTAAACACTGCCTTTCCTCTGTGCTCAAATGTCACATGGCTGTGACCATTTCAGTATATTTGTGCAGAGGTTTGTAACCAATTGCCTCCTTTTCACGTTGATCCCTGCACTCGTGTGAGATTAGCTTGCATTAACCCGACGCTCCCACGTGGCCTTCACGCCGTTGTTGCCGACATCGATCGCCCGTCAGCCAGGGCCGCTGCTCAAAATGTGAGAAGGATACTTTGCGCTAACACGCGGGATAACAGTGGGACTTTGTGCAGGTACCTCAAACAGGGCCATGTTCTTGCCATCGTACTGCTGGCTCTTCTCCGCTGCCGCATCGCTGCTGTTGATAAAGGGGCTGCTCTCCTTGGGGTTATTGTCACCTGCAAAGACAGAAGAAATCAGGAAGTCAAACACACACGACAGACGAGTGACGTTGTTTAAAGGATGCCCACCGGGAAATAGGTGAGGATGCCAAAGTGGCCACAGTTGGACTTTAGAGGGAAAATGAGCGCAGCTAATGAAGTGTGCATTGGCAATATGCTCAGTGTTACACAGTGCATTCAATGCACAGGACCCAACTGCAGCACCACAATCAGCCACTTGAAAGGAGGCACTATCAAACAGGGTGGCCAGTAAATCATTTTTACAATTTAAAAAGTTATTCCAAAAGCAATTGATGAGACTTGTTAATCATACCTGCTCTGTATAACCAGTGATTATCAAAGTTTGACCAAAATGCATTTGTATATTTACAAATGAAGTTAGTTATGTTAAATTAGTTCCTAAAAATGGCTACTCTTTGGAAAAAGGCACAATGTGTACCTTGGTTTATTAAACAAAACATCAGATACCAAAACTCAGAGGAAATAAGGCGAGTGAGAGAGGACTAAATAATAGAATGAGAAAGGAAGGAAGGAAAGAAGGAAGGAGGGAAGGAACGAAAAATGGGAGGAAGGATGTGCTTGTGGAAAAAGGGAATAAAGAAATTACTTAGGAAAGAAGAAAGTATGAACAGAGGATGGAAGCAAAGATGGAAGGAGGTGGGAAGGAAGGAAAGGAGTAAAGGAAGCAAAGCAGAAAGCAAAGAGGAAAGGAATATGGGAAGGAAAGAAGGGAGGAAAGAGGGGAGGAAGGATGGTCATGAGGAAAAAAGGAATGACTTAGGAAGGAAGCAACAAATGAAGGTTGGAGGATAAAAAGGAAGAGAAGGACGCAAATAAGGAACAGAATTGGGAAGTAAGAAAGAAATGAATGAATGAATGAAGGAAGGGCACATGCAAAAGTTGGTTTCTGCGCCTCGGCCCTGGAGCACCTCCTCAGGGAGACAGCAGATTGCTCTCCCTCTGGCTCTCAGCCCTTAGTGCCGCGAGACCAGGTTATTTATAGCGGCGCCACGTTGACCATGTGGCGTGACGCCGGCCACGGCTAGACACAGACCAGCAAATGAGTCTCAGAGACGAGGACAAAAAAGCTCGAAGATATACATAAGTTACATGTTATCTCTATCTCAGCTGATTTAGCTAGCTAGTTAGCATGTTAGGTAGTTAGCTTGTTTGTTGGTACCTAAGGTAGGTAGGTAGGTAGGTCGGCAATTTTATTATTAGATGGCTAGTTTGTCAGCTTGTTTGTTACATACTAGGGCATGTTCGGAAAAACGCTCACAGCGTTGCTGAAATGTGTGGTAGATCATTTTGACTCGGTCATGTCATAAGTAGCTCTCAGGCTGAAAAAGTGTGGGCACCCCTGCTCTAGAGTATGGACATCAGAGTGATTTATCGAATGCACTTTTAGTTGCCTTGTTCGTTAGCAAGTTAGCATTTTAATTAGCAAGTTTGTTATCTCGTTAGTGTTTTCCTTAGCTAGCTTGTTTATTAGCTGGGCTGTTAGGTCGGTACCTATCTTGTTTTCTATCTTGATTGTAACTTAGATTTTTAAGTTTTCTTTGCATAGCTCATTCTGGTTGAAGGGAACTGATGCATTGTGTTGGTGCTTTATGATCCTCTCTGCTTTAAGTGCTATGCCACCAATTTGGGGCATCTAGACACAATTATATACCACCTTTCCCCATCGAGAATCCCTGAGGTTGTACCGTATGACCACAGCACTAACGTGAAGCGTTAACGGTTGGCTCATTTCATGTCATCACTCTGATAATGTGCAACATTTCCCCTTGACGGTAGACTGGCATTTCTGTATTAAGGAAGTCGGCAATCCAGTAAAGTAAGGCATCGCTTCTGGCCATAAATTAGGCCATTCATGAGAGATAAGAGCCAACTTATTTTTATGTAAATAATTTTGCAAAAGTTGCCATGATAATCAACCTTTGCTTGTTGTTTTTCGCAATTTGCAATTCTTTAAAGATCAAAGCTAAGACCAAACAAGAGAGCTTGTGATCTGATGAAGGGACAAACAAATGATCTGATGCACACAATGCTGAGTACGTGAAGGTCGGATGCCCCGAAAGAACGCGTTTCTTCACAGTTCATTTCTTCCTGCTCCCTCACAATTAAACTCCATCGTTGCACAAATGATGGACGGCCCGTTTCAGGAAACATGACACAGCTCAAGAACAACTCGCCTCCCCTTGAGCGCCTTATTGTGCTGCAATCTGATGGGAGGCGTCCAACAGCAGCTCACACTGTCAAAGCCTCTCGCTATCGATGGTCCAAATCCACAGCTTTGAGGCTCACTGCGCATGGGATCCTCTTACGTAACCAAAAAAAAAAAAACCCACAGAAACCCCAATGCAAACGTATTTTGGAATACAATTTGTCCATTTCTCTAGTTTGGGCCGATATCAGATGTCTTTTGGTGAGAGAGTCGTGGTACTTTCTAGAATATCTGTCAAAAATCTCTTCTGAAATCTGTCAGGGTTGAAAATCATAGTTAATGGAATGCAACTTGTAGAGCGCTTTATCTACAACATACGATGTCCAAAGCGCTTTACAAAGCCTCCCAGTCATGCAAACATTCATACACCAATGGGAGGCTGCTGCCAAGCAGGGCGCTGCCAGGTAGTGATGGAACGAGCAACACTGGTGCATCAGCACTGTGCCAAGATCTCAAGTGTGAAACCCTGTATTGGTGCGTGTATCACTTTAACAAAAATTCATGTGACCAATACAGGAAGTGTGTCGTTCGGCTGTGCCGTGTCAAATTGTGTTTATAAGGAACCGAACTGTATCGACATGTTGTGGAGTTGTCGGATGGAGATTGAACACTTTGGCTAACAAAATGCCATACATAAGTTACATGTTATCTCTAAATTTTATTAGATACATTTATCATATATTACGTGCTCATTTGAGCCTTTACACATACAAGCAGATTTTGAACTCAGAAAACAAATGGAACAAATACAATATACAAAGATCACATGAATAAAAAAATTATATTATTTCACAAGCTAATGTTGGGTCAGCATGCAAATTGATTCTTATTTACATAATGTGACCTGCAATGATGTTTGATGTACAGCAGAGGTCAGTGTTGACTGACCAACACAGTATCAATACAGTGTCAACACAGCTCGTATACTGTGTCAATACACTCCATGAGGTATCATCAACCCATCACTACTGCCAGGTCCACAGGGCCCAAATTAAGGTTCAGTGTTTTGCTCAAGGACACTTCGACATGGTCACAAGGGATGGGAATCGAACATTCCGTCGTCATTTGCTGGATCTCTCACATTTAAAAAGTCATTTACATTAGGATATTAAAAATCGCTTCATGTACAGTGTTCAGCTAACTAATACATACTACAGCGGTGAGCCGAAATGAACTGCAGTGTACTCCTCATCCGTTCTCAAAACGTCGGACACTCTTGTGCGAAGGTGCCTTTGTTGGTTGTCATTGTTGTTGTGGGTGTGTTTACGATCTTCTGGGCAACCAGCCAAAGCGGATCACATTGTCCCCGACACGCCATCTACTCAATTTAGGGTTCACCTCCCAAACATGCTGACGACCACAACTTGTCCATTACTCTGTTTGTTACTCCGTCCATGTGACAGAGCTATATTTTGGGGTGCATTTTAGGAATTAACAGGGTTAATAAAGTTCAAATATTAGGACAAGTCAGACAAGACTACATGAATAGACTGGTGGAGTGAATAGAGTGATTGTTGGTCCACAAGTGCTTCCCTCACAAGTACTGTGTTTGCACATTTTGCGGCTCACAAGCCCAGTTCACAGTTCTCCTGTTCTTTGGACAGAGCCATAAGGGAGCACTTGTCCAGAAGTATTTGAATTTGCACTATCGATCTACGCACTGCGCTCGTGAAGAGACTGAAAAACTAACAATAACCATTATTATTGGAGTAGTTGGAGGGCGTAAAATTTTAATGCATCACATGGAGTGGCAAAATATTAGAACCACATATCAGTATGATGCAATGCAAGTGTACACAGCAAGTTTGATACAGTTCAGATTTTTTTTTGAAGATGTTACCGACTGATTTTTCTCACCAAAACAAAAAGACCCACCATCATCAAAAATGTCATTAATAATATAGTATTGCTAATGATACTATGAAACATTAAATATTGAAATGTAAGTAAAGGTGTTGTTAAAATGTTTTTAAAATCATCATGACTACTGATCAAGTCAATCAATTAAAAGGACTAAATAAAATAAAAATATTAGAAATAGCCTATATACTCCACATACATTTTACTTATAAAAGTAGAAATACAAAATTAATTTGGAAACAAAATACTTTAAAACAATTACAACGAAAGCCAAATTAATATTCAGTTTTCCAAGGGCTGCACGACTTTGGCAAATCATGCGAAATGAGACATCGGTGTTGAATATTGCGATATTTAACATGTTCCGAATAAAATGATTTTTTTATTATCTAATGAAAGAAAGAGATAAGGACAAATAAGGACACTCAGTGACTACATTTACACGCAGTCAATAAGCCTTTTAAAAGCTGGATATTGGCAATATTCACATTTTTAAAGGCCATTTACTGTAAACGCCCGCACAAACCCGAATATGCTCTTATTCAGGTTTTTAAAAACCTGACTAAGACCCCTGGGTTACCAGTTTTCTAACTCGGATATTGGATCATGTAAACTCGATAAATTTACCTCCTTCCAACGAGACATTGGTATGTGTTCTGCACATGCTCTATCCGCAAAGAATCTTGGTCTTTGTAATATAGGAAGTACTTGTAAGCATGCCATCCTCACCATAGCAAGCCTCCGTTTGTAATTTTTTTAATGGAGAACATCCTCATTATAATAATTATTATTATAAAACGTATGATCAAAATTGAGCAGTATTCGTTATATTAATAGCAGAGCTGTGCATCGCCTAACCGGCGCCGCGTTCTGTCCTGCATATTTTATCGACCCAACGTGGTCCCGGTCCACCCCTCGTCGGCGACAGCCAATTGGCATCGAAAACGTAATCTTCACGTCACAAGGAGTTCGCCGCACGTGCAGACACGCCGCCAAACAAAGAAAAAACATCAAACAAAAACAACAGACACACACATGCACAGCGTGGTGATCGGGGAAATGAAACAATATGGGGCACATTGCGTTTGTGCGACCGCAAGGTACGCAACAATGTTTTATTTTATTTTTTTTCCTTACTCGGCCGCGTGTCAGGAGTGCGGCGCCTGCGTGCGACGTGGTCACGTGGTACAGGTGAAGTCCATTCTCGATGTCGTTTGGCTGACTCGGGCCGACTGGGAACACGTGGGTCGACTAAATATGCAGACGGGAACTCGGTGGCGTTTAGGCGATGCCCAGCTCTGCTTAATACATCCCACGACATTTGATACGGCTGTTGTATTGTATCTCATCAAAAGAGAGATATTTGAAAATATGAGAGAGAAAGAACAAGATGGAAAGAAATGAAGTTGCATTTTCTGTCCATTATTCCTACGGTGCGTCGCCGAGTTCTGCTGCTAATTCTGTTCACAGGAGTACTCCAACACTGCAGTCTACCAGCGGAGAGGCTATAGGTCTCTTCCGACTCGCTTGTCTCGGCGGCTGCCGGTTGCGCGAGGTGAAGGATTAAGGTCACTTTAATCTAAATTCCAGTCAAATCGGGATTGAAAATATATTAACATGTACCCAGACTGATCCATGGGACATTCTGACAGCACAGCAAAGAGCTTTTTTTTGGGGATGTTAATCATAGCGGCGGATCACGAAGATATTTTGATGGAAAATGTTTTGAAAGGGGCAGCACGCTACTATAGTGGCTCGCATGGGTGCCTCACAGTTTTGACACTCTGGCTTCGAATCTCAGAGCTGGCCTTCCTGCTTTCTGTGCTTGCATGGGTTGGCTTCCTCCCAAATTCCAAAAACATGTCAGACTGCAACAAGACGCAAAATTGCCCAAAGGTGTGAATGTGAGTGTGAATGGTTGTGTGTCCTGTGATTAATTGGATGGCGACCAATCCAGGTTGTACCCTGCCTCTCGCCCAAAGTCAGCCGGGATAGGCTCCACCTCGCCCATGACCAACATGAGGACAACATCTGCTCATGCCTCTGGTTTCATAGGCCCCATTTTCGTAGACAGGCACACCTGCGCTTGGCTTAAAAGCTGTTGCATCTTCATTTTCATTTTTGGAAAGATGAACTTAGTTCATTTTTTTATATATGAACTATGAAATGAACTAGTTCAAAAAAGTGATGAAATGAACTTTTCCAACACTGCCAAAAACGTACTTCACGAATATAGGCGTCGGTGGCAGTAAGTAAGTTGTATTTCGGTTGATGAATAGAAACGTCCACGGCACCGATTGCGTTCAAATTAAACTGGCTCGCGTGTGGTAAATTCTTAATAAAACAGGCAATTTAAGCAGAAGACTTTCAGCTATTTTTTTCAGAACTGTAGTGTCTTCCAAAGCACTATAGATTGCACGTTGGCAAGGTTACAACACTGCTATTGACTGACGCATCCTCTCTATATGCTCTATATTTCCAACAAGATATGAAGGATGAAAGATTGTTGGGTGGGATTTATCTAACATCAAATCCTGCACAAGTGAATTACACACTTTGACAAGCACAAACAGCGTAATGTGGGGTGGAATAAAATAGCAACAGCACATGGTTACATGCCCACATCTGCCCACACACACACACGCAGTCATAAATAGACATTTTTTTCATTTCCTTGCTGCTTCCCAGCTGCTGTGGCGGCAATGGCAGAAGCACATCAGAGACGCAGGGTCCTTGTATAAGAGGATCTTTGTGTTTTTCTCTCCCACTCTCCCTCATCCTTTATAATTCTCAGCCAGGATGCATTTTTAAAAGGGAACATTTATGTCACTGTAACTGTATTTGACTGCAGGAGTGGACTATGCCCTTATCAGTATTCAGGCTGCCACTTTGGCTCAGTATGAATTTTAATGCCTCGCCGCCTTCCATTTTGACACGGGTCCCTCCGCTTTCCCGTCAACTTCTCCGCTTCCAGATCCCGCTTCCTGATTGGCTTGCTGGCCCACAACGGAGGCACGGACAAGAAAGCACACTGAGGCTTTTAGCATGTTGTCGGGTCTTACACTCAAGTCTCATGATGATGAATGGGTGGTTCTCGGTCCGCCCACGCCACTAGCTGGCTGTGAGTGTCGGGATTAACTTGGATTTAATGGAGGGTCAGCGCTTTAACAACGCCTTCCTAGCAGCATCCTCGCTAATCTGTAAACGGCAATGACAAATAAAAGCAAATAAACCACTTCTTGAATTAATCTACACAACAAAACAGTGCATGGACACACTAAAGATTTATTGGCTTAATTATTTATATTTTATTTATATTTATATATTATTTATGTCTATATTTATTAATACATGTATCACAGCCTTATATTGTTTTTGTTCTATTTATTGTATTGTTTGTAAAGTGCTTTGTTACAGCTCTAGCTGTTATGAAATGCGCTGTATAAAGCAAATTGTATTGTATTGTATTGTATTCACCACTAGATGACAGACATCAAGTCTAAACACACCTAAGTGCTCAGGTAACAACCAATCAGAGCTCACCTCTTTTCTGTGTTTGAACTGTGATTGGTCATTACCTCAGACCTTAGGCACTGTGATGTCATTTTCAGTTGACAGTAAGTGGCAAATTGTCCGCCCCCTGAGATGGATAAAAACAGGTGTATTTTGCTGCTTAATTCATATTCCACAAACACAATATTAATCAGAATGCCGTGTTTAGACTAGTGGGGACGCATTAAAAGAGAATTTTTGACATGACTTCCGCTTTAATGTTGGGTTTGTGCCATCCTTGAATGGAAATATTTATGCACAAGAGCCCTTTGCACCGGAAAAAAACCCCCATCACAGTATGGGGTTATTTATTAATTTTTTTATTGTTCAAAGCCTTTGTTGTTGTAGACTAAATCTTTTATACATGCAGTGAGTATGAAATATATTAAGATATTGTGATGTGATACTGTGATGATCAATTAAAAAAAACAGAGATATGCACCTATTTCTTCCATATCAAAAATTGCATTTTTGTTATACAGTACATTTGGTTAGGAAGTGTGTGGACCTATGTGGACCCTCAGTAGCATTGATGAAAAAAAGTGGTCCCCATTTAAGTTGCCCATCCCTGAGGTAGTCCCTTTCATTATTCAAAGTTGAATTTCCCACTTTTCCCCCTGGTTGCTATTGAGTTTAAACAGCAGCCTCACAAAATGTGTGATGTCATACAAGTGTGGTGCAACCTTTGAGGTCTACCTTTGCTTGAAATGTTGTTTGTATTCAGAATTATGATTGCGATCCTGTGATACATGTGTTGTCCACCGTATTAATGACTCACTGCGAAGAGTTGATTTGTTAACCGTTAAACTTCATCATTCTGTGACAGAATTCTATTTAAAAGCTAAGAAGCACTTGCCGTGTGATCAAACCTCTGAATAATCCCCGGTGCTTTTACTTCTTGTGCAATAAAGACGCAGATTAGCAAAGTTTAGCGCCGCAGCGGGTAAAGCGTGTTGAATTTTTGCACCACATCTGATATTGGCAAATACTAGAGAAAGAATCAGAGCAAAATCATTTTAGAGCACATGCTCCAGATGAAGTTTATTGTAATGGGAATAACCAACACAAAGCAGAAAGTGACTTTCTTGTATAAGAGGCGGGATTCTGGGGCAAAATCATTTTATGAATCGTGGACTAAAGTGTCAAGATTAAGTAACTAGAAGATAGAAACATTGGGAACTTCTGTTTCCCTTTTTGGAAAGCTAAACTCCAAACCAACCCTTTTAAAGTTAGGTCCTTTCAGGCCTATGGACAATTTAGTGTCTTTCCTAACATGCATATTTAGAATGCTTTTGCAATGTTGGTGGTGGCCGGAAAACCTCAGAACTGTGCTAACCACTAGGCCACTTTTCTCCAAAAGTTAAATAGGTGCAAGCATTGCTGTCAGTCACATGGCTTTTATGGTCAAGAAAAAAAATTCAGTAGTAGCGTCAAATGTGCCTTTATTTTAGCATAAGCCTAACCCAGTTGTTGTCAAATAGTGGGTTCGGGCGGTGTGTGTGACCTCAATATTTTCTTCTTCCAAGTGGGGCCTTAACAGAAAATAATTGAGCAGAAATGGCTTATCCATCACACCAAAACATTTATGGATAATAAATCTAATATTGTTTATTGTAATACAGATTAATTTATTACTTGTGCTTGTTAAAAAAAATACATGGGGATGACCTTGAAAAATCGCACATTCAATCGCAAAAAAAATTGCAATTAGATAATTCTTCAAAATCGTTCGGGCCCATAACATGCATGTTTTTGGAATGTGGAAGCACCCGAAAAACCCACACAAGCACGGGCAGAACACGCAATCTCCACAGAGAGAGGCCGGCATTGAGATTTGAACCCCAAACTTTGCAACAGGCTAACCACTAGGACACCATGTCAAGCCATTTCAGCGTACTGCCGTGAGCTGACCACAACTGGACCGTTGTTTTCACATTAGCATTTCAATGTCCCAAGCAGAACGCGACATCCCTTTGCAGTCACTCCTCGATGTGTTTGTGCATTCACAAGGAGGCCAACAGGACATGTGAACGCTGAAGCGTGGCCTCAGTTGGCAATCGGACTCCTTCGAATGGTGGTGTGAATGTTCGGTCAGCCACACGGCTCTCGCTCCAAAGGATATAACGCGCCTGGCGGGAGTACATTGCTGCTTGCTGCTGCTGTAATTGGCCAGACCTGGCGAGCCGAACAATGGCTCCAGGGGATGGAAAAAAAAGAAGGTAGTGATAGTATGGAAGGGTCAAAAAGATTGAGTGGGAAGACAGGGGTGAGGTCGGCTTGGATTACACAGCACTACGGTAATTGGTGGAAGCGCAAAGGTGGTGCAGCACCTGCTATTTTTTACTTTTAATAAAGTGCCAAGTCAGGAGAAGGGCAAATGCATCCCACCATTTTCTATCCACCTTATTCCTGAGGCCTCTCATGAGGAAACAATAATGTGAGTGACTTCCGGTTAGAGACTTGCAATAAGAATGTTGCTATTTGTTACAGCGGGTTTCGTTTCACAGCGGAGAATGTTGTTGTGATAAACGCTAGTTTCCAGCGCCTTCCCGGGGATGAGGATCTCAGGAAAAAAAGAATCTTTGTTTGAAAAAATAATCACCTCAACATTGTACCTGTGCTCTTTTTCATTTTGAGGACAAAGAGCACGGCACCGCAACATGCGCACTTTGTGCTAATGTGCTTGCTGCTTGCATTGCCACATGTAACCGGCTAAGATTCGCCAGCTGCCAAGTCTCACAAGAGCATCAGATATTGGTTTTATGTGTGAGGGAGACACCACACTTTATTAGTCAACTAGTATTAGTCAACCTCTGAAATTATTAGAAGGATGGCCCTAATATTTTGGATTTTATGAAGAGTTAAAGCGGTTTTGTCATTAAGCTGTACTGAGCGCCAATGCTCATAAAATCCAAAGTATTAGGGCGACTGTTCTAATATTCCCAACAGTTGAAGTAGAGATGCTCAGATCGATTGCAGTTTTATGAACTTGAGTGACGTGAAGGTTGTTTATATGAAGCGTCCCAGTCATGTGGTGGTCTTACAGTGTGAAGCAGTAGGTTCGGCTGGCTCCTACGTCCGCTTGAAGCTACCGGTAAATAAAATTGTGTCCAACCGCGTTTACCAAAACACGACCAACGTTCTTACTGTGTAGATACTGATAAGCCCCAGAACTTTGAAGATTGCTCATTCACGTCTGAAGAGGCAGAGTTCGGAAATGTGACTGTACCTTGCCCCTTTTTTATGTCATCCTACTACCCAGCTACATTAGCAGGAAGCGGAATTGGAATGGTTTCTCTTCTAGGATGCAACAACTGGCATTCCCACATTGTTAAAATCTCTAACTGGCATAGAAAGTGGACTCACACTAACAGTTTCCATGGAAACAAAACGCCGGCTTCGTGCACCTATTTCACGCAAAGGCTCATGGGCGTAGGAATAAGGTCTATAGTTGAGGTATCTAAGTCGTGAATATTTAATATGTATAATATCACTAAAGTTCTTTATTTTCAAAATACGGTACGGAGTTTTGATCTTGATTTTTGACAATTGCACGATGTATTTAAAATTACATAACAGTAGATCTTAGATTTTTTTTTTTTTTTAAATCAATTTAGCTTTGCTTAAAGAACCACACCAGGCATTCAGAAATAAAAAGTTTGAACTGAAATGTATATTTCTGTTTGAAATCGCCCAACTGAAAATGTTTCAAAACAGGAAAATACAGTTTGTTGCTATTCACAAAGTGAATTGAATTGGGTATATTGTCATGGTTTTATTTTTTAATAAAACCATTGGTTCAGGTCCCTAGGATTAACCTGCCAAAAAAATGATCCTCAAAATTTGAAAGTTGCTTTTCAAATGAAGTCATTAACTAGCAAAACTGAACCTCAAGGAAAAAAATATATTTCGAGCCAACTGAATAGAAATTACATGTAAAAATGGAAATATATCTCAAAAATCAAAATAATACAAACATTGGGAAAATAATTTAAAAAACAAAAACACAAACACACGCAGATACAGTGGGCTTTTTCATGTGAAAGAGTTCAAAATTGAATGCACAAAGTGTACAGTTGAAAAGACACAAGGCCAGGTCTGTATTATTTGGGGCCCAAATAGCTCCTAACCTGTTTAAGTGCTACACATCCTCAGCGAGGCAAAATGCTGCTGCAACACCGACCGACACAATGCTTTAAAGTGATCTCCACCCACTCAGGGTCGAGATGACTGTGCCCTCATTAACTGTGGGCACAGTATGCCATCATTAACCATGTGGCTGGAACTGCAACTAGGTCAGATACACCTGAAATCATACAATTTAATTCGCCTAAAATCATTCCATCCATTTTCTACATCACTTGTCCTTGTTAATGTTGTGTGTTAGGTGGAGCCTATCCCACCTGACTTTTGGCAAGAGAAGTGGGGGCACACAGAGTCCAGTGTCCAGAAAAGTGCCATATAAATCTAATGCATGATTATCCAACATGCTGCATAACTTAACTAGAACATTGCGGGGGAAAAAAACGCCTGGAAAGCCGTGCAAAACGTCAGAGTGTAAACCAGTGGTATACAATACAGTACAATTTGATTCATTTCACAACAACTACAGCTGTAACAAAGCACGTTACATACAACAACAAAAATAGCCATAATACAAATGAAATCAATAAATTAACACAAAACACTATATAGAATAGACACTGTAAAACAGCCGAAAATGTGTGCGTGCACTACACTTCCTCAGAGAGACCACACGTTGCAGAGTTTGTCTCCTTCGGGTACTCGTAGCAGAAAGATGGCGGCGAGACATGGCAGCCTCCTGTAGGCGAGGCCCTCTGTATATATAATTCGAGATTATGTGTCATGTGTCATCTTCCAAACCACTTATCCTGTACAGGGTCGCGGGGAGGTGCTGGAGCCTATCCCAGCTGACAATGGGCGAAAGGCAGACTACACCCTGAACTGATCGCCAGCCAGTCGCAGGGGACACACAGACACCGCCACTGAGCAGGAACCGATCCCACGCTGCCCGCACACAACGCAGGCGCGTGTACCACTACACCATCAGTGACTCTAATTAGAGATTTTATTTCACCTGGAATTATATATAAAAAAATGTATATTGATGTAATAGAACCCGTTTTTTTTCCATAATATTGTAAACTTAAATTGATAGTGGGTTTTCAAAATGAATGAACTTTGAAAAAAGTAGAAGTCAACGCAAACATTTATTTTTCCAAGAATATATTCTATGCAAGCCCACTAGTTGAAACAAGGCATTCTGATAAATATTGTGTTTGTGGAATTAGTGTTAATCCACTCGTTTTTAGCCATCTCCGGGGGCGGCCATTTTGTCTTTTGTCGACTGAAAATAACATCACAACTGCTCACAACGACCAATCACGGCTCAGATTCAGAGGACAGGTCAGCCGTGATTGAAGCAGTTGTGATGTCATTTTCAGTCGACAGAAGACAAAATGGCCGCCCCCAGAGATGGCTATAAATGAGTGCATTTTGCTGCTTAAATTATATTCCACAAATGCAAAATTAATCAGAATGCCCTGTTTCAACTAGTGGGCCTGCTGGGAACATATTCTTGAAAAAAATATGTTTGGGTTGACTTCCGCTTTAATATGATTGTTTTTGTACAATGTCCAACTAAATACTTGTGACAACACTCTCAGACACGGTTAAACAATGGAATGGACTGGCAGACACGCGCACACGCTGAGGAGCCTTCTTCTTCAGTCTGCCTCCGGCAGATAAGACTGCGGCATTGTGAGATTTATCAGGCGCCTCGGTACAGGTGCATTACCTGGACGACCCACTGAAGTCCCATTCATTTACTGATAGTGTGCACAAAGTGTGTCTGTGAGTGTGTGTTTGTGTGAATCTCAGCTTTTTACTCTTGTGTGTGTGCGTGTGTATGATCGCTTTGCGCAGAGACCCACTGCAACGCTTGGGGACGAGATGGGGGGGAATATTCCTGGGGAAGACGAGCAGTCTTTGCGGATATTTCCAGCCTCGGGCAGAGAACTGAATAAATAATGAAACAACTGGTTAGCAGTTACGAGTTGAAAGCTTTAAGGGCTTGCCTTTCGCCCCCGCCCCATCTACGGTGACGACAAGGCCTCCGGGACATGCTAAGCTATCACCTTATGGTCATTCCAACACCCGAACAACTGACTGGAAAATAATATATTTACATAATGTGCAGCAATAACCATTTTCTATCAAACTTGTTCTCATTGGGGTTGTGGGTAGAAAAACTTTTGAAATAATTTATATTGGTCTACCTTTTTCTATTATCATTAAAACCTGGCATTTAATAGGGGTGTGTAGACTTTTTATATACACTGCATATAGTTTGGACGTTCATAGTTATCTGCATTACATGAAATATTCATTTAGCAATGAAGCCAAAACCCATTTTTTTGCCCCCTTTGGATTTTCTGCAGCAGCTCACACAAACCACTCTCAAAACACATGACAAAGCCAGCAAAGGGAGTTTATTTCCACTTTGGCTTGGTCTAGACAAAAATGCTCTTAGAATAAAAGGGTGGTGGAGGGAGGCTGGAGGCGAAGGAGGACCGTAAAGAGGTCATCCCTCCATCTTTAGCCCGGTGTGATGTGTCGGTACGTGTCCTAGTGGACCCGCACGCTCAAAGAAACCAGCCTTTGTCTGCCTTTGATCACACTTATGAATTATGCAGCTGCTTATCCTGTTTGTGGGGTGGCCAGGGTGTTAGGATCTGTGTGTGTGCGTGTGTATGCGGGGGTGTGCGTGGGTGTGTGTGTGTGTGTGTGTGGGTGTGTGTGTGTGTGGGTGGACCCAAGCCAAAGACTGCGGTGTTTAGTGACAATGATGACTGATGCTGTTATGCCCTTCCCACAATCTCTCCTTTACACACACACACACACACGCACACACACACCCACACCCCCCCACACGCACACACACACACACACACGCACATACATATCCAGAAACTCAGTTACAGTGACTGATATCCGTCCTTGGTGGCTCTTTAGTCGCCCATCAGTCATCACAATCTGAGCTCACCAATGTCGCAAAAGGTCTTACTTGACTGACAATTCCTGTTTTTCTATGTTTGTTTTTTTAATATACATAATGAATGATTTGAAGATTGTGGAAAACTTTATTTCAGTGATACAAAGTCTGACCCGTGTTTAAATTTCTATCGGCCTGCAAACTTTAGCATGAAATTAATAATGAATGGCCCAACAGTAGTGTTGACCACAGTGAAAAATACACAAGTAAAAAAAAAGATATTTTACATTTCACCACCAGATGGCAGCAGACGTGGCTGCCCTCTTGGGTGCTTTCGGAAATACGCTTGAGCGCGCTCTGCCTCTCCGAAAATACCACTCTCAAAGTCGTGCTTGCCGTCAGAGTGAACACGTTGCTGCATGACCTTTTTTTGTGGCCCTTTCCAGTCCATTTCTAAAATAGAGACTGTAGCAAAGAAAAAGAAAGTTGACAGAGAGAGCCGCTTCCGGACAAGTGGAAATTGTCATATGTTTACACTGAAATACAAAACAAGTGTGTCTGCCGAGTTCGCTAAGAGACTGTGGCTGTTTTCAAGAACTTCAATATCAAGACTCACTACCAGACGAAACATCTAAACTACGACAAGTTGACTGGTAACAAATGCTGTGAAAATTGTAAGCAATTTGAAGCTGAATGGTCGGCCCCCACACATTTGTACCTGACCAAATCTGACCCCCTTTGCAAAAAGTTTGGAAACCCCTGTTATACACAGAGTAAATAATAATAATAATAATAATAATAATAATAATAATAATAATAATAATAATAATAATAATAAGTCATTTTGATGATAATAGCGCTCACCTAATGAAAACCTGAAATTCACCATCTCAAAACATTAGGATATTAGGATTAGGATATTACCCCCCCAAAAAAAATCAACAATAACTTTTAAAACAGAAATCAGGTGGGAATTGACCATCTGAAAAGTATTGTCTCTAAAATGTCATTTGCAACACTGTATTTATCTGTTTTGTACATTAACATTTGTTTATGGCATTACAAATAATCTACCATTATGAGTAGTCACACATAGCAACTGAAAAAAGAACATTCTGATGGTATTTTGTAGGATTACACAAAAAAGTAATGCACTTACAACAAAAGTCCAACACTGGGGTATAATGTATTGGGCATTCAATGTTACAATACAATAATCCTAATCATAGACCTTAAATGTATCCGATTGATGCTAAACAGCCACACATCCCTCAGGAGCATTTCTTTCAAAAATAGGATTGAGGATTTGGATTTACCATACAACTAAGGTACTGTTAAATAAAGAAACGAACGCATATAGGCACTTGGGGCGGCATCGCTCAGGTGGTAGAGTGGTTATCTCTCAACCCAAACGTTGTGGGTTCAATCCTTGTTCCCTGTCACCATGTCAAAAGTGTCCTTGAGGAAGATACCCCTGAAGCTGCATCATCAGTGGGTAAAATGAGGAAACAGTATTAAAGCACATTAAGTAGCTCAAAGTTAGAAAAGCATTATACAAGTAAATGCCTATTAACATTTAGCTTCCCTTGCAGCCCCACTTTTCATGGTGAATCTTTAAAATGGTGGTAAAAATTTGATGCCGTACTCTGCCTCCAGAAGATGGCATAGGCAAAGAAAGCTTCCTCTTATCTGTCTAGTATACATTGTGTAGCATTCGTAGCATTGTTTCTGTGTTACTGTACATCAGAAGGACACCATTTTTGGTGTTGCTGTTGAAGCGTGTCACTGCGGGAATTTTCAGTCATTTGAAAAGAATCAACTTCAAAGGCAACACCATGTTTTTGCATTTTTCCTACAACATCCAAATCACCTTGCCCATGTACTAGGCACCTTTCCAGGCCAAAATCCAGAATGACATTTTTTCACATTACCCTATAAAAGCATAGACGGAGCTATAAATAACATATTTTTGTGAAGTAACTAATAGATTACACTTCTTCCTTCAAGTCCATTTCCTAGTTCGGGCATGTTAGAAGTCCAGAGGGGACGCTTGCACAGCAGCTCCATTTCAAGATGAACATGCATAATCCCAGTGAGCCGCCATTTTGTCGAAAGGAAATGGTACATACTGAAGGGGCTGATTGCACATGACCATGTTTTTGGAAAACGGATATGAAACGGTGTTGTTTTGTTAAAACTGTGGACTCTTCTGGTGGAATCCTACATGAGGTCACAGAACTTTTAAGGCCACAAGTTTTCATGAAGTGACCTGCTGTTGCAGTGGCCACATGGGAGCAAGTGTCCAGAGCTACATCATTACGCAGCGAGGAAATTCCCCCTGGGAAAGGACGCTGCTGTGCATGCAGACAAATTAGACAGCCAAGTCTTAAAATATGCAGCAGTTTACAGTGAGCAGCTCAGCCATTCTGCCAGGTGAGTTGTTCAACCAAACACTGCTCACAGGATGACAATGGTGAAAACAGCTCGAAAATAATGTCAAACCTAATCCAAACAGTTAATCCAACCCTAATCCTGGGGACCCTCTAACCAAATGTACATGCTCAGATCAGGTCGTCATAGGTTTAAAAATGTATCATTGTGACTTCCTCCTATGACTTCAAATAGCCAAAAAATAAAAATTTGACAAAAATCTGAGGTTTAAAATTGAGCTTGTACTCGAGACCTATCACCTTCTAAATATTAGGCACAAATATACGCAGGAAATTCGACTCCCAAAAATGTCCAAAAAGCAGACTTCAAAAATTGGAAAGCAGATAGAATTTGGAAGTCCCAAATCGCAATGGGATTTAGAAGGAACTTCCAGTACTTAATTCCAAATCTAATCTCAACATCTGAACCCCTTACTCCTAAACTCGTAACTCCCATTCTACAACTATGTATAAAGTTACAAAATGTTAACCCTAATCGTAAACCTAACCCCTACACCTAGCCTTAACCCAACCCATACCCTAACCCTAACCCCAACCCCAAACGCTACCTCAACACATTACCCAAACTACTTGGATTATTACTGACATTTGCCTGTATGATGGTAGTAACACACTCCAATCAAAGCCTCGGAAGACCCTCATAGTCTCCAAATGTTTTAACTAGCCGTACAAATTGTCCACATTAAACCAGGTTAGTGGTGCCATAATTCACCAATACCCCAGTCATCCACAATATCCTGAGGAAATAGCATTTTTATACCTCTGCCAAGGAGTAATGTGTTTGGTCTTGCAGACAAATGTATATTTCCTGTGAAAGAATATGGAAGAGTGACTGCGGGGAGAAAAATGTCGCAAAGATGCTGTGTCGGATACGAGTTCAAGGCCAATGGCCGAACAGGAATTGAAAGAGATCAACAGAAGGGATCTTTCCATTCCAAACATGGCTTTTCTCCATGACACCATGCTGCTAAACATCCATCTCAGACACAAAGCACCAGTCTCACAAAACCAAAAACACAATTTCTCAAAATGTTGAGTCTTAAGATAATATGTCTTCAACATCATCTGTACACCAATTTATCCCGTGCCTATTATTTGTCACAGGGTCGAGCAGGCCAAGACAGGCTGCACTATCTAACAGTTGCTGTCTCTTCAACTAAATTAATGGTGTCTCATCAACATTTTTTATAAACAGATGGCAGGTGTAACAAATGGTGCATGGCAGTTAAAACAGTGAGTATTTACAAACATGCAGGCTGAACTAAATAAAGCAAAAAGCAGGGACACAAACACGGGTATCATTAGCAGTTAGGCAGAAGACATCCAGTCAGATTGCAACAGAAATACCTAGATGATTTCACAGGAATAAATTTGACAAAATCATGTAGTTGTTAAGAGCAAAATTAAAACAAAAAGAAATAAGAATTGAAGTTTAAGTCACCACTACTGGCTGAATTATTAACCTGGCAAATTTTCTTTACTCTTACGCATCCAACCTTTAACTTGTCGACAACCTTCAAACTTCATTCACCAACAACCGACCTCGTTTCATTAGATTTCTTTCTTCAATTCGTCTACGGGCCTGGTTCCAGGGTCAAGCCTTCAGCCATCTACCTCCCGCCTCCAGCCTGTCTCCTTCTCTTGTCTCAAATACCTGTAGCCTCCAACCAACAGCCTCAGGATTTCAGCTTCCAAGTCTCCAGTTTTCAGCTCTTAGCTTCTAAACTCTGTTTTCCAGCCTCCAAATTCCCAGTCTACAATCACCAGAAGTTTTCAACCAAATTTCCCAAGACTTCAACCTATCGGGCCCTACTGTCAATCAGCAACCCCTTACCTGCGGTCTCCAACATCTAGTCTCCAATCTCTAGCATTTGGTCTCCAACTTCCAGTCTTCAGTCTTGAACTTCCTTCCTGCAGATTCCAACTTCAACAGCCAAGAGCCTCTGGTCTTTGATTTTCAGCCTGCAGCTTCTAATGTTTAGTTTCCAACTTACAGTCTTCAGTCTCCAATTATTTTCATGCAGCCTCAAGCCTTGCACCTTCACCAATAGCTTCTAAGTATTCACTCTTGAGCGTGCAGCCTTAGGTCCTGAATTGATTTAAAATTTATCAGCGTTTTTTGAAGAATTTTGGGGGGTTTAAATTATTATTTTTTCGAATGCATTTTCACAATGGCGGGGGTCTACTGTAGAGTAAATATAGTTGCAAATAAGTAAAGTTTAGTCAATAAGTTGTTTAAATAGGTATATTGGTCCATCTTCTGATCAAATCGGTGTTTTCAAACTCGCTGATCGACCCCAAATTCCTGATCACATAAAGCGTACAGTACTTTCAAGCTCCAGTCTCAAGGCCTGTAAGAGCATCTGCAATCCAAACTCACGGCCTTTCAACAAGACAGACCTAACCATGCCCCCTCTCTCTGGGGAACACTTAAAGCTAAGCCACTATCAACAATCAATAGGGGTTTTAAGGATAATGATGCTTGACAATAGTTCATATTAGACAGTGGGTAGATGCCGTTAAGATTTATGACGCATTAAGCTCCACTGAGGGAAAGAACAGTTCTATTAGGGAAAGAGGCTTGTCCCTACCAAGATGTCATTAATGTTTGTCTTAAATGTCAGGTATGCCAGCAGTAGAAGCAGCTTCAAAACAGCTGCAAAATTGGAATGACTCAATTCTGATGTCATGTTTACTGAGATAACCTTTACTGGGTCAGTCTTATTTTGGATGCCTGTCACCACCACACTTTGCTGCATTCTTTCTCATCTATAATGAGCCAAGACCCCATGATGAATCCAGCTCGTCACTAATCTGCCTTAACCGCCGTGTTCCTCCGCCACGTGCCTCATGAATACCGAACGACAAACCATGCGAGCATCCCGAATAATGAGCGTTTTAACGACAGCGCATCTGACGGCATCGCTAGCAGTGCATCTGTGTCTATGTGTGTGTCCTTGAGTGAGCGTTGCACGCATGAGGATTTAAAAGGTAGGCGTTGACCCATGGTCGGCACAACTTCACAACCTGTCCAAGTGATGGGAGGCAAACACAGCTGAATAAAACATGATGCGCTGTCACACATAAGTCAACATGGGGGTGGGGGGGAGGGAAATACAACATATACAGTATGCCATATGTAAGTGTGAGACAATAACAGCTCCTTTGGGGCTGTACCTCAAAAACTGGCACTATCTTCCATCTATTTTCTAGAGGTTTTTTTTTTCTCATTTAGAGGCACAAGTGAGCTGAAGCCTATCCCACCTGAATTTGGACAAGAGGCAAGATTCATCCTGAACTGAAAGGCTGGGGCCAAGAATCAAACCCAGAGCCACAGAACTGTAAGCAGTTGAGCTAACCAGTAGTTCACCATGCTGGCCAACACTAACTTTCAAGGGGGATAGTAGATAAACTGCAAGTAATTCACCCCCCCAAATGTGCTGATATTAATCGTTTAAACCGTAAATACACCAGAAACCATGATCCAAAATTATTCTACTATAATTTCAAACACATCTCAAATATTTACACTTAGAAAAATTATCTTACTGATTATTTGATTTAATAAAAAAACTCAACTCAAGTCATTTTCTACAGCACTTTAACAACAACCGCAGCTGTAAAGCATCTCAGTCGAAATGCCTTACGTCCATATACAGTACTTCCTTGACACCAATGAATGATTTTCTGTTACTCAGGGATTTAGGAAAAAAAAAAAACAAATAGGTGGGTTTTTCATATAAGGATAAAATTGACAGAAAAAAAATGCGAATCGGCGAATATTCTTGCGTTGAAGTTATTTCGTGTCAAGTGATTTATAAAATTCCCTGTATTAAATAAAACTTAAAAGCTCATATGGTATACAGAGTCAACTTGACAGGAGGAAAAAAAACAACAAACAAATAATAAGCGAGTCCTTTACGAGTCAAAGTGTGGCGTGGATGTGAACATCCCGCAAAGCTGAGTCACCCGTGACTGATGCGCGAGACGCGCTGTTCTGTCCCTCGGCTTAACCTCTCCACATCCACGACACAGCAGCATCTCACCAATATGTTTTCTGCGTCTAATCCCCTCTTTGGCCTCCGGAAGAAAAAAAAAAAAAACTCATGTCCTAACCCCATAATTCCTTCTGTCTTTGCTTTCGTCATGTCTCACCACCATCGTCCCTTCTCCCCCACATGTTTCATAAACAGCTGCTGAGACGGCAGGCGAAGGCAGATGCGGTGCTGGTGTCGCACTCCAACCAAGCATACTTCAGCTCGTCTCGAGAACACATCTGTCAGGGGCCCTCCCTCCAATGTGAAGCTTGACTGGAGCAAGGGGGTTTAGTTCAAGGGCAGCGGGCACACAAAAAGTAAAAATTAGGGCTGCACGATAATGGAAAAAATAATCATCATGACTATTTTGATTGCGAGTGAAAACACGATATGTGTTCCCACAGCGTTTGTTTGCGTTCGCTATTTGAAGGACAAGCACTTACGAAGTCAATGCTAATTTCTAGTTAGCATTTGAATGGGATGCTCCAATGACTTTAGCATTAGCGCTAGCCATGTTTTAAAAAACGAAGAATATTTTTTATTTAAATACTCAATGTGTGTAAATATTTTTGTTCTGTGTTAAGTTCTACAGTAAACTCCAACTGGGGTGTCATTAACAGTTAAAGGACGATTAGGGACGTCAGAATCACATACGTTGTACGCTTGCTCCACAAGCAACCTGGTGCATTCGGCGTACTTCCACGTCAGGAACTTGAGAACGCATCGCGCCGTTCTACACATTAATAATTTTTAGAAGCCAGAATCTAAATCGTTATTGCGATTTCGATTAATGGTCCAGCTCTCGTAAAATCTACAATTGTATCTTGTTATAATTACCATTACAACCCCCGAGGGGAAAAGCCGAAAGGATAACAACAACAACTATTGTCCAAATAATAAATGTAATTCGGTCTTTCTTGGAATATGTGAGAAAAAAAATACTAGTATTACTGATGTATTATTATTATTATTATTATTATTATCATTATTATTAGTATTATTATGGTTATCAATATTATTAGCATTATTATATACGGGCAGATCAGGCCAAAATTGTAGGGGTTCTGCCTTGGACCACAGCCACCCCCCAGAAAGAGAGATTTTTATGATTACAGAGAGTACTATTATTACTTTTTAACTTGTAACCTAACTAGCAATTAAACCAAGTGGCCATTGGAGGAATAAAAACTGGTACATACGCATAACACTGACTGAAGTTAATATTCAGGACTGGGTACGCATGCGCCAGCACACACACAAACACACACACATGTACGCATGCAAACAGATGTGACACAACAGCAGCAGCTTTTTTTTCCCAAGTGTGCCATTGGACCTGGATGCAGAGGACAGGGCCTCTTTGATATGGATGTGCATGTGCGATGCTCCTTGCCATCCCTCCCGCCTTTGAAGCTGGAATGCCAGGAAGAAGAAGGCAAACTAAATAAATAAATAAAATAAAGCTAATTACCGTAGGCCACGGGGCCGCACGCGTGCACAGTTTAAAAGCCGGGCTCAGGCGCAGCTGAAGCTCAAAGCGTCGCGCTGAATCTGTTCTGCTCGGAGGCGCTTCCACGACCGCGGGCCCGACGCCACAGCACAGATACCTCCCTCTCTACCCCCCTTTTTTGGGACTGTGTGTGTGTTACGTAACCTCCCTCCAGAGCGTGTACGCATTATTGTGTACGTGTGTGGGTTACTCTTCTTGTGTAACCATAGTAAAATGAAAGCTGCATATTGGAAAAGCTGCATGAATTTTATTCATTGTACCTACACCAAGTACCTAATACTAAGTACTGAAAGCCTATATATGAGTCGTACCCAAAATGAAGATAACATTCCTCAGCTTGTATCTTTTGAGATTGAGGTACTGTGATTCCCTCACTATGTCTATTGCGGAAGGCTAGATTTTTTTTTTTTTTTTAAGGTTTTAACAGTATACTTACTAACTGAAATGCCCTCACATGTGGCAAAGAGAGCAATAGTTGTCAAAGTACCATTCAGCCATTTATTGAATGTTCATAGAGGAGCTGCTGTCAACCACAGCCAACACTCAGACACTCAGATCATGCAGTCCAACTGACATCCCACGCCACCCCACAGGCCCCGCCTCTTAAAGGCACATACTGAACACACAGAAACTACAATATGTATGTTGTACACCTTTCATTCTTGCAGGTGTTCACTGTTTAAATAAATTGAAAATAACTGTGCCGTACAAGTTTTCTTTCCTACATTTTTGCTGGTGACCCGAAGGTGCACATGTAGTTATTTTTTTCCTACCCTTATTTATTTATTTAATTAGAATTACCCTTATTTTCTGAGCTCAATGAAACATGAATCTTAATGATGAAATTCAAATATACGCAGAGGTTTATAGTGAGTGGCCCTCTAGTTAGATATCTTTGAGCTTGTATTACTGGAGTAAGCTGGCCGGCAGGATGAGCTGCTGCACTGCACCAATGGCCCCTTTTCGGGAGCGACGGTGTATGACAGGTAAATAGAGGTCACTTTTTGAAGGAGATGCATTAGAAATACACGTACACACAAACACACACACATTGAATCTCTCCCCTGAGCTGATTTATAAAATGTGTCCCCTTTGCAAGTGTTTGCATTTGAGGGAGGATTTTGATGTATCACCCCAGAATGCACGGCAACAGCTGGATGCATTTCTATTACACTTAACAAACCAA
This sequence comes from Filicampus tigris, assembly GCF_054856515.1. Taxonomy (NCBI): domain Eukaryota; kingdom Metazoa; phylum Chordata; class Actinopteri; order Syngnathiformes; family Syngnathidae; genus Filicampus; species Filicampus tigris. The sequence goes on along the minus strand of NC_141225.1, from coordinate 5,189,510 downwards.
TGTGTGTGTTTGTGTGTTAACTGTAGAGGATATGACTCTATAGAAACCTAAGTTGGAGTTTGTTGTATCATAAATCAGTGTGCGAGGATGACAGTTAAGTACTTTATGGTCTCCTTTGGAGGGACGTTATAACAGTGAATTTAAATACATGTATGATTTCCTCATATTTCACAAATTGATGAATAACTAGTTTAGAAATCAGAGGCCAGTAAAAACTGGTCATTTAAATAATATATTTATCATAAGAGGGGGATACAGTACGTGACAAACATTGTTTGCAATATCTCAGTGTTTTTCAAAGTGACAGTTTGCAGTATTGGTATTTTAGCAAGAAACATCAAGTCGATGCACATAATTTGCTCTCGCAGGCCACAAAACATTTTGTTGCAGGCCAGATCTGGCCCTCGGACCTTGAGCTTGACTCCAGTGCTCTAGAAGATTATTCAACGCTAGTATCCTATACAATCGCAAATCATGATGTGTGTGGTCACTACTCACTACTAGGGCTGGGCAATTAATTAAAATGTAAATCATGATTTTGATTTTGGATTATCTCTTTTAAAACATTATAACTTAAGGAAAATGATTAATGTGCATAACAACGCGGTGCGATGTTGTGAAAGTACCCTGAATGCACCATGGTTGCTTGCATAGCAAGCATGTAGTGTATGTGATTCTAGCGTCCCTTAGCAGGCTTTAAGATGTTTAATGACACCCTAGCTGGAGTTTGCTACAAAACTAAACACACAATAAAAAGAATTACACACATTGTATTTTCAAATCCAAAACATGCTTCGTTTTTAAAACTTTGGGAGCGCTAATACTAAAGTCGATGGGGGATCCCATTCAAACGCTAACGTGAAATTAGCATCAACTTCGGGAGTGATTGTACTTCAAATAACTAATATTTACACACAAACGCTGTGGAAACACATACACACTGGTAATATAAGAGTACTCAAAGGCACAAATTCTTCTCAATCTGTGAAAAGTAAATTATATTAATATAGTTCAAGCAAAATTTGTTTTGTTCTCATTCTACATGTGTACCCCATCCATGTACTGCACTACACTACACTTGGCTAAAACGCCCAGAAACAGCCGGTATTTGTATTTGTTGTATTACCTTTATACTAATTCATTTTCTATAAAGTTGAGTTTTCAAGGTTTCAAGCAGTTTTCCTTCCTTCAAAATTCAAAGATTCAAAGATCCAAGGCCTTTTTTTGTCGTACCAACACATATTTCCACATGACAAAGCATAAATACAATCCCAGGTTAGCCCAGTAGGTCCCAAGATTTGTGAAAATAATATAAGATAAAATAAATATGATAAAGAGATATGTTTAATGCGTATTTGAGGCTTCAATGTATGCAAGGATGCAAGGCATCAAAGCTGTGGATGTAGAATGAAAATGCAAGGGGCTTGACATTCACATATTTACAAGGTCATTTTTTACGTGACAAAAATAATCGAGTGTTCAAGAATAAAGTGTTCAACCTGCAGGGATGATTGGGCATGAGGCTATGATGATAGTTTGGAGTAGTTGAGTTTTAGTAGTTGAATGAATACTTAAATACAAAGCTTTCAAATCAATGAATAATCATTTTAATAATCATGATTTCAATCTCAATCAAAATAATGAGCTAGACGCATTTCTTCTTCTCTGACTATTCTTTCTTCTTTGTTGTATTTTCCGCCAGTCCGGATGCCCCGTGGCACCATGCTGCCTTTCGCAGGCCAGTCTTGTTATTACAAAATTAATCCGGTTTGGGGGAAGAGAATCACAAGTGTCGGTAGAGCGATCGTTAAGTGTGCTGTGCTGGTCATCTCAAGAACACTACACATGGGGTAGAAATGTATGATTTTTCAGCCCCGACCATTTTCTGAGCATATTGGGAAGAAAAATATTTTAAATACACCCCACACTACAGTATAATTAATTATTCAGGATAATCTCTCAGAACATCTTGTCCAGTCCAAGAAATGTGTCTGATTTATCTATTTGCGTTTCCTTCACGTTTTATTTTGTAATGGCCTAGCTTCTTGTTTCCTTTCATTTGCGTTCCTGCCACCAGTTTCTACCTGTTCCCTATTGCCTTGTATGTGGCTGTGTACACGATATGTACAGTCTGTGTTTCCCTTTGTCCTGTACAGTGCCAGTTCACGTTGCCCATTGTGTTAGAGTGCTAAGCCTAGTTTTCCATGACACATCCCAAATAAGATTTACATCATTGTTAATCAGAATTTGGTGTTATTTTCATACTCTGTATTGCTTGTTTTCGATCAGTTTTTCCTCAATTGAGTAATTTTGTGTTTCTTTGTAACACTTTGCTTTTTCCTCTCATGACTGTTTTTTTTTTTTTGTTGAACTGTATTCATTAAACAAGTAATTGTTTTAAATATTTGCCTCTCCTGTGGTTGAGTCATGTGATTGTGTTCAGACTTAGTTTGGCCCTGACACATCTGATAATTGGGCCTTTTGGTAACTTTTAGTGCAAGAGATGGAATATGCTCAAATTTGGCCCGATTGTTAGAAATGTGTGTACTTTAGATGAAGGTATGTTTTTTTTTGTTTTATAGTCATTATGTAGTTATGTGCGAGAACAGCAAAGAACAATATACCATATCAACATGACGCTCTCACTAGGAACTAGGAAAAAAAAAACAACACATGCAAATTTGAGCACCAATTGCGAGCAGGACCGACAAATCGATGACCAAAGCTGAAAACTTTTAAATAAACTGAAAAGACTCGACTGTTCTATTTTTGGCTCTGGAGTCTTGTCCTAGTTTTGTGCCTTTGACTGAAGCAATAAGCGATGCCGCAGATGACGAGACTTCATTTCGAGTTGCGTCTCCCAGAGCTTTCCGGCATCTAGGCCTCGTCCTTAGCAGAGGTCCAAATGAATCTTTCAGATACCTATGTCAACAAGTCTACCCTGATTAAAACGAGAAACGTGGTGACATGTCACTTCGGCTTACATTTGCCAAGAGGAGGACTTTGTGACTGAAAGTTCTGTGTTGCGTAAGGAACTTGATGACAGCAGGGGGGCCTTAAAATTTTAAGGGAGTCTGAGCGTAGCATTTCTTCACACATGACCTCCACAGACCTTGAATACTCACCTTGTAATCCTCCATCCTCCAGTACTTTGGGTAAAACCAATCGGCTCTGGAACATCTCTTTACACATAAACCCTTAAGTAAGTGTGATCTCAACATTTTTCCCTGATCGTTTTCAATCCACTCTAACCCAACCTTATTCAGGTCACAGGTGAGTTGAAGCCTATACCAGCAGACTCTGGTTGTAAAAAAAAGCAAGGTATACCAATCACAAGACATATGGACTAACAATTTTCATGTTCACAATAACGCATATGGATTATTTGGAGTCTTCATTGAACCTAATATGCATGTTTTTCAAATGTGGGATGAAGCAGGAGTACATGGAGAAACCCCAAGTAGCCCATGCAAGCTATGAATTAAACTCAGAACCTCTTGATTGTCAGGAAGATGTGCTTAACACTACTGCTCTGCTCAAGAGCTTTCCCGATCTTAATCGCTCAGTCTGATTTTCAACCCACTTCCCAGCTCTTTCGAAATCTGCATTAATCCTTTCTGATTCATCACTCTCTTCAGATCTCCATCAATCATTCCAGAATATCAATTTTCTTTCCTGGCCTTAAACTCTGGATCCTGATTCCTGTTTGTCTTTCCTGATCCTTAACACTGGTCATTGAAACTCAGATTTTCTGATTTCCTGTTTTTTTTTTATTTTTAGTTTTAAGATTATCGTGGATCATCCCAAAACTAAATTCTCTTTCCAGATCCTCGTCAAGCTTTATACATCTTAATTACACACTTTGATTTCTCTTTCCAAATTGCACCAAACGTACCCGATCCTGAACCCCAGATTTTGATTCTCATCACTTTATACCTGATTCTCATAAACATTTCCACATTTGTATCATTCTTTTCATATTTGTATCAGTCTTCATATCCTCAGGGATCATGCCCCATCCTCAACACTTCTGTTTCTGATGATCATCAAGATTTCACATTCGTAATTACTCATTATGAATTCTCATTTGACTTCCCCAATCCTCAAAACTGTTTTGGGGATTTTCATCAGTTACCTATCAGTTACCAGTTACCTGGTTGCAATCAATCTTTCCAGATCTCTATCAGTCTTTTCCCTTTTCAATTTGTCTTTTAAGATCCACATCAATCATTTCAGAAAATGAATAAGATCCCCTGGTCTTAATCACTGATTTCTGATTGTCATTTGTCTTTTCAAAGTCCAGCCACTCTTTTTCAATCTCATCTGGTTTCCTAATCATCATCAATCTTTCAAGCTCTGTATCAATCTTTTCTGATTCTAATAAGTATTTTCATATCCGAATAGATCATTCCTGTCACTCATCAAATTTCTTGAGCTTAATCACCCTTTCCTGGTTCTCATTTCTCTTTCCAGATCCTTATCAATCCTTCCTGATCTCCATAAATCTCGCCTGATGCTTCCCCCGATCTCCGCCGGGCAGAGTGGGGTTGAAGGACTATATGTTCTCTGCATAGCAAACATTTCAAGGTGAGGGAGGGGTGAGATTCCAGATAAGTGATTCCTTTAGAGGGTGTTGACATTATTGAAGCTAATGACGCACAGCCACAAGTGTTAATAAGATCATGTGGCTGTTCAATTTAATGTGGTTCTTGCGTATCTTATCAGAAGTCTTACTGGGGACGACATGGTTGTAGATATGCGTTGCTTCTATTCTGATGTCTGAGTCATTAATTAAAGTGTACACTGGCCTCCACTCTTTAATGCCCTTGACAAGGATTTGGTCATCCACAATAGTAATGGGGCGTTGTGTATTATCCCTGCTGACATGTCACAACCATTTTCCTTCACGCATTACACTTTGTTGAATTCATCCCATTAGCATGACAAAAAAAAACATGCAGAGATACACGCTCAGAAAACACTTTACATCCAAATGTCATGGAATGCAGTTTCCAACAAGAAGTTTGCATTTAGATAGCATTTGTTATTTACCTTCTGGAGGTAACTCAGCGACATACTGTAGTTAGGTAGCTGGATGGATGGATAGGTAGATGGTTAAATTGGCCAGTGGGAAAAGTAGGATGAATGGCTAGACCGGTGGGTAGGCAGACAGACAGATACATTCATACATAGATATGTAGACATACTGTATAGGTATGTAGACACTAGAGAGTCATTTAGAATGCAAAGAGAACATACAGTACATGTCATTAACCATATCACTTAAATCCGCCTTATGCTCACATTGAATTACTGTCGCAATCTATATGCATGTTGAGTTGTTTCATATTTCTGACTCATTTCATTCAGTCCTTTATATAAATAATCCTCCCCCATGTCCACACAAAGTATGTACAATTAGTCCTGTACTGGTGTGCGCATGTTCAAGCGTGGTCGTGCATGCCTGTGCATGCTCCAAAAACAAGCAAGTCCCCTGTGATAGGCCGGAGTCTTTTTTTCCTTTTATTTTTTTTCCCAGTGGTTTTCTGTGTTTGTTTTGTATATTCAGATTGTGTGACCTTCTGCAGATGTGGCACTAACGAGCCGGGACGCTGGTGCTACCCTGTCGTATATTCCGCCATGCACATTCAATTACATCATTGAGGTTACTTTTTGCTTTAATGCACACAAAATGTTAACAGTAACGCAGTGCGTCAGCGTTTATGAAATGCTTTCATAGCCTGCGAAAACGGTTTTCTTTGAACTTCAATGAAACAGCCTGGGCAATTTAGAGCAAGAGTACAATCTGTAAGACGACTTTACTTGGTCACATTATCTGCAGACGTTTTTCCAGAAGATTGTTTCTTTGTAAGGCTCTATTGTAATGATGAGCAGTTCTCAGGGGTGGAGGGGGGGCATATTTCTGCCAGATATGCGGCCGAGGCATTCGCATGATGATTGCAAGGCTGCTAGGGGGAAAAATGGAAAGGGGGTGCATCTCATTTCATACAATTGATGGTCTTTAGGTAGGTAGGTAGGTAAATGGATAAGCAAGCCAATGGTAGAAATGCAATTTCCGTTTCTTTATCATTACCCTTTTCTTCTGTTCTATCTCTGGTACCACTCACAAAAAAAAAAAAAATAGCAAAACACAACTTCAGGGTGAATACTTTAGGTGCTGACCGATGTTTTCTGACATTTTGGCATGACTTGGGACACATGTTTGGCATATACCGTTGGCCAATATGGTATGTATAGTATTGTGTGTACAAACATCCTTTCAAGGTCATCTGACCGGGCTTTTACTACAAGTGAGTTCTCTCGCCTGGGTGCCTCTCCACATGGGCGTGCAGTCTTCCTGATGGAGGAGTGGCTGTCACTTTCCATCTACGTTGCCATTACACGCAGGAGGCTGCACAGCACATCACTGCTCTGCTCTACGCGCTTGATTAAAACAGTCCAATTAGCACTCTGCAGTTCCAGGAAAAACGCAGTTCCGTATGAATAGCCGTTCGAGCATTATTCGATATACTTCATGCAGCTTAAGGTCCATGCACTAGTACGCTTTTTGTTTCCACTAGTAAGACAATTTAGCACACAAGCATGTGGAATGACAACCAGAGTTACTCAATTAAACCTGACTAGTAAACCATTGTGCTGTACATTACTCAGCCCTAACTAGTAGTCATGCACTCAGTCACGCACTAGCATACTCGTGGACCCAACTTGCACCACCAAAATACCCACTATGAGTTTTGCCTCCCTAGTAACATGTTCTACTAGAATGACAAAAATGTCCTATGGTGTCCAAAAATGTCATAAAGTAGTAGATAGTAGTGCAAATAAAGGTATGCATAAGACACCCATTCTACTAGTGATATCCAGCTAGTATGCTCTTTGTTCTCACTACTAGGACAACTTTGACATAATAACTAGACGGACAACTACATAAACAAAAACAAAAACAAAAGTAAACATATGTCAACTAGTGTGCAGTTTTGCCTCACTAGTCACATGTAGCTGTTTTATTAGTATGCAGAAATATCAGACATCACATGAATGGAGTCGTGGAAAAAATGTCAAATAGAAGTAAGAAAAAGTTCTGCTACTAGTGTACTTATATATCCCACTACTGTGCTGTCTTACTAGTGAAAAAAATAAAGTACTCGCATATGGACTTTAAGATGGATATGAAGCATAACTAATAATTGCTCTAATGGCCTTCCACACTAGTTGCACACGGATGTTAGCTAGTGCACAGCTTTACCGCTAAGTAGCATTTAGTTATCTTACTAGTATGCTAAAGTTGTCCTACTACTGTGCGGAAATATAATACAGGAGTGGGAGGCAGCAACGGATACATCTTTATTGTGAGACAGACATTCTACTAATGTTCTGAGTTGTGTTACTAGTGAGGACAAAGAGCATACCGGTGCATGGAAAGTTAGCTTGATAAATTTTAAACACATTTCCATACTAATAGCACAGTATCAACTAGTGAATAGTTTAATGCAGTTGTCTACTAGTATGCCAAAGTTTTCCTACTAGTGCTCAGAAGTGTTACATAGTAGTAGAAGGCAGAAGTAAAACTGACATAGCTAATAGACACAGTTGTTCTACTATTGCGCTGAATTGTCTAACTAGTGAGAACAAAGAGCGTCATGTATGTACAAGTACTAGTGTACATGGACCTCAAGCTGGATGTCATATCGAATTAATGTTCAAACGGCTTTCCAAAGTTGGGACGATGTTCGCGGCAAATTCTACCCCACGGAGTCTTGACCCCAATGCAAATTAGTCTACAGGCTCACAATGGAGCGACCACATACAGGCTACCCATGAATCACAGAACCCCCCCCCCCCTACGTGTCTTTAGGTAGTCAGCACTAGTGAGGAGATAATGACAGTGTAGCACATTGCGGCTCTTAAGATTTACACAAAGGCTGCGCATGGGTGGCTGCAGAGCGGCGGGCACGCGTTGGCGACAATGAGAATATATCAAATGCACTTATTGGCGCGAATATCCGCAGTATTGACGCCGTCCCCACTTAACGTGTTGGAGCTCAGTCAGCCCGATCGCTTTCATTGCAACGACAACGAAGGCTCGCGGAGGGAAGGAGGGTCGAGAGTGAAAAGCGATCCAAAAAAGAGGCGGCAGGCAGGTGAAAAGGAATGCAAAGTCATGTTGCCATGGCAACAAGCCCGGGATAGAGGCTGGAGATGGAAGCGAGTGAGCGGCTCTCCCAGGCTCTTTCCGACGTCTCACCCAATGGAGCGGAGCTGACGATTTAAGCAGAGGAGCGCAACAAGGCTTACCATCTATCTATCTATCTATCTATCTATCTATCTATCTATCTATCTGTCTATCTATCTATCTATCTATCTATCTATCTATCTATCTATCTATCTATCTATCTATCTGTCTGTACATGATGTACCTACAGTACATACATATCTCATCTCCACCCATTTAACCGTGTCCATCCTTCCAACCATCCCTCTACAAGCTGTTGCATAATTTCACATGTATTGATATTTATGTCAAATGCACCAAAATTAACATAAATGATGACACCTGAAATAGAATATGTACAGCAATGCACCTCTTTTAAAATCCCATCTGCGCAAGCGTGAGGCTCTAAATTTAAAAAATGATGAATAAGTGATGTGTTTATATTTGTTTGCGTGATTTCGGTGCGATATCCACCAGAATAGCGAAGCCTTTTCCGCTTTGGGCTTTTCATACTCACTCACGCTCTGCACAAACACTCTTCTCATTTGCATTTTCACAGCTGAATGTCTTTCCTTTTTTTGGTTTGTTTTACAATTCAATTGTGAAGATTAGAAGCCAGAACACGTTTAAGATGGCAATCGTGTTGTTGCTGATGCAGAAAGATGGCGAAGCATTTGAGCAAGGAGGGATGGATGGTTGCTGGCGCTTGTATCATTTGTATGCTTAAGGTGGAGCTCCTGCCACTGTCATTTGCAGAGGCTGTCCTGGTGAATAATGGCAGCCGGGAAGCAGCATTAAAATGTATTACAGTAGGTTCATCTTAAGTACAGTGGAACCTCGAAAGCGGAACAGCATTGAGGTTGATGTGTTACGGATAAAATTGATTTTTTAAAATATGCCTCGAAAGTCGCAACTCCTCGCGGCCTAGTGCTGACCTGTTACCTTGGGATTCAAGAGCCTTAGTTTCTACATTGAATGTAATGGTGAGTTGTAGTTTTAATACATTTGTTTCTATTCCAATCCGGCACAACATGGCTAAGATGATACATTATTCCCGATATAATCGCTAAAATGTTAAGTAAGATTACAGTAAGATTGTCGATTGTGCTTTGATGCTTAAATTCCACCCACGGACACTAGGGGGTGCCCTGGAGCAGAGAATCCATCAATTATTCCTTACCTCGGCTTTAAAATTAGTAGGCCCCGAGGCTGTGGAGATGTTTGCATAACATTTGCCACGATGCCATCTGTGTCCATGTTTTTAGGTTGAGAAAGGAGCAGCTACTTAGCAGAAGTAAGAACAGACGCCGCCGATTTCTACGCCAACCGAGCATTAAGGCACTAACGCTAACGTATAGCCTCCTGCCCTAAAAGCCGAAATATGAATCCGATGGCCTCATTCAGTCAGAGACGGTTTGGCCACCAAAGACCCATTAAGCTTGTCAGGCCCTCCCGGCTCGTAACATCCCAAACACGGATGATTATTATTCCCTGTTGTTTCCTTGCTTTGGAAACCAGCGTGACAGCTGCCATGGAGGAAAAACAACAAACCCTCCAGGCTTCCGCCTTTTAACTCACTTTTTTTTTTTTCTTTCTTTTCCTTTCTGTCGGTCGGAGCGGGAAGCTGGGAGCGCTCGCTAATTCACTATGTCCCTCACCTCTCGTGACCAATGCTTCACCATCACAAAGATACTTGCAAACAATTGACTCACTCCGGACTGGAAAGTAAGCACACTCGATAAAACAGAGCCTGGGGCCTGAGTGGCCTGTTTGTCTTGTGACGTCACAGAAAATTGCAGCTGTGTGAATGGTTTACAAAACCATCAGCAAAAGGTGACAACTATTGGCACCATTGTCTAAACGACCATCAGTTGCCGTCCGTCTGGAGCTCCACGCGAGATCTTGCCTTGTGGAGTGGGGAGGATGATAAGAAAGTTTAAGGAGCAGCGTCACTGTGGTGAATGGTGATTTACAGTTCTGCTCGTAAGTTTACATGCCGTAAGATATGCATTAAAGAAGAGATAGAGGTACTTCGTGTATTTGAGGATGAATACCATTATTACTACAGAACAAAGCATAGTTAGCTTTATATTTCAATACATCACCTCCAAACAATTACAAATCTCTATACTAAAATATAATGGTTCACAATCAATATAAAAACTTGAAATAAAATAAATCACACTCACCAGAGATGCTGATGGAAGCGCACTAGAGCTCCTTTCTTTGCTCCTTTCTGTCTGTGTAAGATAACTGTGCCGCTCATACATACTGCCCTAAAAGTGCTCGGAAAAATCTGTTTCTGGGTTGCCACGCCAGTCAATAACAGTGTTGGTTGACCTAGCTTCATAAAGTCAAGTTTTTCTTGAAAAGTGCGCCTTGAAAGTGAATTTTTAATCATGTCTGACATCGTCCTCCATCGTAAATCAAGCTTTGACGCACATCAAGCTCAACCAATCAGAAGCTAAACGTAGCTGAACCAATTAGAGGATGGAAAAACTCACTCATCACTCAGAGCAGATTGGTGATTCTAAAATCTGATCGGATAAAAGAAGAAACGCCACCACTTGAGATTCTGAAGGTGTTGCAAGATTATATTTACATAGCAACATGCAATAGGATGGGGGCGGCATGGCTCAGTGGTAGGGAGGTAGTTTCCCAACCCAGAAGTTGTGGGTTCGATCCCCGGCCATTGTGACCATGTCGAAGTATCCTTGAGCAAGATACTGAACCCTCAGTTGCTCCTGATGCTGCTCCATCAGTAGGTAGATGAGGCACAGTGTGAAGCGCTTTGAGTACCAAAGGTAGAAAAGCACTATACAAGTGCCAACCCATTTACCAACAGATTGAAGCTGAAATCTGACTGGACAAAAAAAAATAACTGGAAGCCGCGCCGCGAAGACACACGCTATGAAATGAAGACAACATATATATCGGGCGGTAATTAAAGGGACACTTGGATGATCTTAACATTGGCACTTATTCATGGTTAGGACGGGCCAGGCATTAAACACCAGTCAGGATATTTACAGAGACTGAAGTGGTAGACGTGAGTAGACGTGCACATTTATTTGGATGAGGAATGGTCTTTTTTTTTCGACCTACAACACGCCATCCAATTTGGAACGTAACACTACTGAGTATATGTGTATATGTATATATATATATATATATATATATATATATATATATATATATATATATATATACACATATGTGTGTGTTAGTTTTAATTTTTTTTTCCTTCAAAGAATATATGGTAAAAAAAAATTAAAAATCAAGTGTCACTTGATGGATCATGAATTATGTGACGGTATCTATTTCTAGAAGCTTTTAGATCCCTTAACAGCCTTCTAAAGATGCATTATTGAATGGTAAAGGCCCAAATAATAAATGCATTAGTGGGATTGAAATGGTGAGGAAGGGTATCGCGTCTTTGTGGTGTGTCAAAGAAAGCTTTAAGAAAAAAAAAAAACTGCTTAATGTCAAACCGGCTAGAACCAGTTCTATTTGATGCAAAGAAGATTAGTCCATAGAACACAACAACAGGTGTCTGATGAGGTCTGCTTTGTTTGTTCAGTGCGTTCATGGCAAAGGTCACTTGAGTCCATCGCCAGACGCCCCCCTCAAAGCAAATATTTGACTCTTGAGTTGCCAAATGAGCCGTGAGCCCAAACAGCAAGTACCTGACACATTCACTCCGTGGACCTTATTTGTTGAAGATATTAGTGTGATATGCTAGCGGTAAAAAATGCAAAGTAAAAATGATTTGGTATTTAGATTTGGAGAAGCAGCGTGTGGCTTGTTATCCAAGGTTATTTTGAATATCCTGTCTCGAGAAACTGTCAACAATTGTATGTTTTATGAACACAAGGCTGCTCAGCGTTCAGTACAAGAGGGACAGTCAGAAGATCTTGTTTGCTGCACTCATGCATTTGTGCAATTCCTCCACATTCTTGCAAAATACAGTATAAAAAACAAGACTGCAACTACTGTTATGTAAATTTACCAGAGCATGCTTCTACATGTGATCTGATAATGTCTCGGTGAAGCTCACTGTGCAAGGTTATTTTGAAGACCTTGTCCTGAGCATCTGTCAACAATTGTATTTATGAAATTTGATGAGTAATTTGTGATCACGGAGTGGCTTACTGTTTAGTATGAGTGGGCCCTTGCGTACCACATAGATCCTCTTTCTTGCAAGGAATACATCAGGAAGCCAAGTACAGAACCTTAAAACTGTGAGGCAGAAATTGGATTATTCTCTATTGGAAAATTAGAAATTCAAGGTCGAGCAGTACACCGCAAGGTTCTGCTGTTAAACTATGCCGATGCAAGGAATCCCGGCAATGTGACAATTAGCGACATCTTAAAATCAAAATGGCCGACTTAGTCTTCAATTTCAGACACGGGCCCTTGAGATTTTTTTGTGCATTCTCTTGCAAGGGGCTGTCCAATTTCATGTTGATCAGTCACACTGGTTCCGAGGAATCTTTTTTTTTTTTTAATTTCCAGTGGGCACTACTGAGTCAATTTTGGGCTCTGGGACGCTTAAAATATATCCTTTTTTTTTTTTTTTTTTTAACCAGGAGACACTTGCAATTGATTGGTGAGTGTTTGAGCATGGTGTAATCAACATGAAAACTCTAAAGCTGTCCATGGGAGAAAAACAAGCCCTTTTATGACAGTATTGTCATAACACCGCCAAATAGGCTGGAGGTGCATTAACATCGTCTCAGGCCCTCAATCGCAGCTGAGATGCCCGCCTTGCAAACGCTTTATTTCCAATTATCAAGAGTGGGACCAAAAATACTATTCAAGCAGGCATATCTTGCGCAGACACTAGCTTGCCGGAGACTTAAGATGACATGAAAAGGTGGGAGGGAGGTAGAAGGAAAAGAGAGGTAGAGAGATGAGGTCTCTAAGCGGTCAGCATTGCCAAAGGCGACACTCCACTCGAGGGAGCAGCGCGTGAAATTCAAACCGAGCGGCATAAATATTTGATGAGGAGATTACCCGTTTCATCTATACGTCCACTTAGCCTGCTCCTGTTTAAGTGAAAGGCGACTGATCTGCCACCGCCGCTGCTCTGGTGCGTCTTCAAGTGCTGTTTGATTGCGCTGTCGTTGTGAGCTATGAAAATATGTCACATGTTTTGACACATGCTTGATCTATGAATAAAAGTGCTCATAAGGAGAGTCAGTACAGTATGGTGGAACTTACAAAAGCTAAGTTTAAAAGCATCAGCAGCAAATCATAATGTATTTCATAAATGAATATCTTAGAATAATTACCTTTTATAGCAATTGAAACAAATGATCACCAAGCAGAAGCTAACTCAGGGATGAACTGATAGTTTGTATTATGGGTGAGAATGATAATCGTTTTTTCGATGCATCGTTCGGCGTATTAAAAAGATTCTGAACCGATTCATAGGTATTAATAATCGATATTTAAAGTTTAACTAAAAAAACTGAAAGCATGCGCAAGCGATTATGTGCGTTTGTACGTCAGACGTCTGTGCTAGGCTAATCTAATATGTGACAAGATGGCGGAACAAGCAAAACCTCATACGAGCGGAGTCAAAGTGTGAAATATAAATCTTTGCTCTTCCTTCAGTTTTTTTTTTTGTCTTAAAAAAAGCTACCAGTGTTTTAAATGGACTATAAAATGTAAGCCAATGTAGTGATGCTACACGATGATCAGAATCACAATCGAATCGAATCACAGACCTCTGAATTGGAATTAAATAGAATCGTGAGCCTCTAAATTGGAATCGGATCGAATATTGAGGTGCCCATAGATTCCCACTCCTAGTTTGTATAATACGTTGTTACTTTCTTTTGGGGGGATTTAAAGACTTACAATTGCAACTTAGAATTACAAAAACAAACAAGGTGGCAACACTTCCTTGTACATGTCGCCATTATTGTGATTTGGGTTTAACAATGGACTCCACTTAACATTATTATACATTCCACTTGTCAATAATAAGCAGTAGTTCCAATACACCAAAAGGTGGCGGTGTCTCAGTCATGCATCGTGAAATTACAAACTTAAATATTTTTTTAAGAAACCACTATGCTAGAGTAAGAACAGCCAATCAGAGGCAGAAGGCTTGATCGACAGAGCCAATGGCCCAATCCCAATACCCACACATGCACCCTCGTGCCTTCACTTAAGCGTTCCCGCCGAGGGTACAAGTGCGTAGGCTGTCCCAATTCTGTAAAGTGCTCTGTCGCCTCACCCCCTTGGCGCCCTTTGCCCCCTAAACAGATTTGCCCAAAATAGCGTGAAACCGGCGACAGTCGATGTTTTAAAGTCACCGTTTACGTGTTTACCTACGTATTTTGTCCTAGTGTAGCTGCCGTACCTAACAACCTTCTACGCATGCGCCGTATATCGTGCAGGAGCCGCAAATAGTCCAAATAATGGAGCCATAGCTCCCATCAACTGGAAGACCGAGCCTGAGTTTTACTTAACTAAAGTTTAAATGTAATTTTAAACAGCGAAATTGCCAAAACAACAACCGGTGCCGCCATGCTCGCTGACGCAGGCGCATAAGTCGATGACGTCACACGCAGTGTCCCAATTCTGCAATTTTTGTACACTTGTAACCTTGCTAGCACTTGTAAAGATTTGAACTCCATCTTTAGTATTGAAAGTAAAAGTATTTAGAAAAAGCGAGTGGTTAGAATTTAGATTGTTTTTATTTATTTGAATTTTATCGGATAAGCCATATACAAAACGGACGGATTTACTTCAGTGGTGTAGTTAAAGATGTGCGTGTTGACTAGCGAGCTATAAAGTTAGCTTGGCCATCACGCGACCTTGGCGTCCGCTGGCCTCAACAGAGGGACAGAGAGAGAGAAACACGACTTCTTGATTATCTGCATCCATTATCATGACCTCCGGCTACCGGCATCCTAAGCACATATGTACAGCCAGGATGGACTATTCTTCCACATTGTGCTGCAGGGCTCAGCGTCAAGGAGCAATTTCTTCAGATTTTATTTCAAGTAACGAGTCATGAAAATGGCTAGGGGAATAAAAGCATACATTTTACTTGGGAAATGTAGTGGAGTAAATGTGAAAGTTGTCAGAAATATAAACAATAAAGTAAACCACAGATATGTGAAAATTCTATTGATTTAAATGATAAAGTATTTGTACTTTGTTACATCACAAGACTGAGTTTCCATTTGTACATTAATGCAAAGACTTCAAAACGGGCTATAGATCAGGGCGTTTATCTAATACTTCCGTGAGTGTGAACTGGTGTTATTGAATTATCTGGCGCCATGAGGGGGAAAAAAAAACACTATTTTCCCAAACAAGGCTCCTCATAGCCCTGCCATTGTGAATGGTCAAATTACAGTGTGGCTCTTTGTGTGCCCCTTTAGTAATGATGGCGCCTAATCCAGTAATGTCCCTCTGCGTTTATCTGTCACTTCAAGCAAGCAGGGATCAGGAAATCGAGAAGGATTGTTACACATAGATGCACTATATTTTAAACACTCACGATAGCCACACACATTTCATTTAACACTAAATGGAACAAAACAAGTGAGGCTAACGATTAATGAAAGCCAGAACTGACTGAAAGCTTGGAGAATATTTGTGCCCTGAAGGGATTAGTGTGGATGCTAACGTAACAGCAGCTACAAAAGCTACATTTGAAGGTGGAATAAAGCAACAAACAACTTAGAAACAATGAAGAGTTAGCCTGAATGCTAACATAGCAACATAATTGGGTCCTGATTTAGAGTTTGTATCATTCGGAGGCTGTGTCAAGGCACAATCCGCACCCCCCTGGTCGGACATTTTTGATTCACTAACTACTGCAACGCTACGACAAAATACAACTGCACGATGCTGTCCACATTTGGAAAAAGATTGTACATTTCTATGAAATATATATACTTTCATAGTGTCTTGTTCCAGTAGAAAGGATAGATAGATAGATAGATAGATAGATAGATAGATAGATAGATAGATAGATAGATAGATAGATAGATAGATAGATAGATAGATAGATAGATAGATAGGTAGATAGATAGATAGATAGATAGATAGATAGATAGATAGATAGATAGATAGATAGATAGATAGATAGATAGATAGATAGGTAGCTAGATAGATAGATGGACAGATGGACGGATGGATAGATGGATGGATGGATGGATGGATGGATATCCATTGTTTCTACTGTCATAAGACAATATGATAAGATGCATATAACTTTTATATAAAGTTATAATCTTTTTAAGAAAATGCACCACAGATTGTGCAGGCATCACCTATGTATTCTATCAAAATGTTAAAGAAGTAGATAGCGATCAAAGATGGCCGGCGTTCTGCAGACTGTGCAGGGGAAGCAGATTGTGCCCTGACAGCCTGCATTTGAAGGCCCATGACATCATAATGGTGAAAGCCCGTCAATATGTTAGACTTATGTCGGGGCCTAACCTTTTCCAACATTCCAATTGGTGCTACTGAGTGTGTTTTTGATGAGTTTCCGGGAATGTCGGCTAACTCTAAAATGTCCATTGTTGTCAAAATCATAATGTTGATAGTTATTATGATTCCAAGAAAGCATTCGGTGCTCGGACCCTAAAAATGCCTCAACGACAGTTCTTAATGCGCACTCGTCACGCTTGTGAGTCACAGTGGCTACATCCAAACACACACACACAATCACAGACGGGCACACGCTGCAGGCACGTAACTACGAGTGCACCGTAGCACGAACGACCACTATCAAGATGAAGTAGTGGGGAAACGCATGTTTCATGGAGCCGCTGGTTACCTTGGCAATTAAAGATGGAGCGGAGATGGCAACCACAAACATGACTTCTCCAATGTGGATGATTTATTCACACAGGCAGCACAGTGATCTAGTGATTAGCACAACCGGCTCACAGTTAGGAGGTTCTGGGTTCCATTCTGGAGTTTGCTTGTTTTCTGTTGAATACTCCATCTTTCTCTCACGTTCCAGAAACATGCATTTTAGATTCATTGAAGTCTTTAAATTGTCCATGGTATGTGAATGATTGTTTGTCTATATGTGCCCTGTGATTGTCTGGCGACAAAAGTGGGGTGTACCCTGCTTCTCTCTGACCTAAAGTCAGCTGGGATCTGCTCCAACTCACCCACAACCCTAATGAGGATAAGGTGGATAGCACCTGGATAGATGGACGTGTGGAAGGAAAGCAGTAGTTTGTCAGTCATGGCTAACCTTGCCTCACATCTTTACACAGCAGTTGTAACCATAGTGATGCACTGTCTTTTATTTTTGTCTCCTCAGCTTGATGAAAAAAAAAACGTCGCGAGATCCCGGCACATACGAGGCACATACGGGGCGCCGTCGTTACATCAGCGCCTAAAGGTAGCTGGCCTGAGTGAGAGCAAATCAATGCAAGGCTTTTCATTACGCTTACATCTCCTTACTCGGTAACGGCAAACACGGGTGGAAATTGAGATACCCGTCAAGGACTTGGGAGGCTGTCTCTTTGGCAACAAGAGAGCGTGCACCACCTCAAAGTACAGCGGAACCAAATGGGAAAAATCTTCCATACATACTGTACACATATAGGCTATATTCGTATATACTGTATACATATCGTGTCGGTTTTCATGAAGGTCATAAGTGGGTTGGAGCCTCTCCAAGCTGATTTTTGGTGAGAGAGGTGGGGTAGACCCAAGACTGGTCGCTATTCGATCATATGGCATATATAGACGAACAAGTATTCACACTCACGTTCACCCCTATGGACAATTTAGAATCTTCAGTTAAAATACCATCCATGTGTGGAGTTGATCTCAGGTCACATTTGTCAAGGGATGAGACTGGTGTTAAGGATCCCCCCAAAAAAGAGCAATTTGATTTATTTTTTAAATGAATCGGCCGATTAATCGGTAATCAGAATTTTTTTCTGCCAAATATCGGAATCTGCATTGGCCACAAGAAACCCATATCGGTTAGGCCTTTGCGCAAAAATCCATGTTGGATATCCAAATGTAATGAAAGCACAACCTGCTTTAGTGATCCCTGCCTCCTCATCCATCACAATGTAATAACACCACTGAGTCCATTGCAATATAGCTGCTTAAATGGTGCAGTTTCACACCGTGTCGGCGATGCAGTGACAACCTCAGAGGCCGTTTTCATTTATCGTGAGAGGCGAGGCTTTTTTTTTCTTTTTACACGGCCGCCCGCCGCTCTCTCTTGATGATGAAATAAATGAGAGAAAAGATGAAGGTCCCTGTGTTGGGCTTGTTTGGGCATGATTCATCTCTTTGCCTCATTTCCACCAACCCCCTCTTCGCTCCCATAAAGCGCTCATTCATCCTTCCATCCGGTGGAAATTTGTTACCTCAGGAAACCTTGACACCTCCTGAATTTTGGGGGCGGAAAAGGGATTTGTTTAGTGTTATTGTGGGATTTTGACCATGGTGGTCTTGATTAAATTCCAATGCACCAAAACCACATCCCCTGTCATCATATACAAAGGGAAGTATGGCTCAAAAGCCGTACAAATAAGAGTGCAACCAACATTTTTCAATTGATTCTTGTTAGGATCTTGTTAAAATATATTAATATGTATAGTATTAATATGTTAATAGTATTAATATGTATATTTTGATGAAAATGCACTTGTTAAAATGTTTTTTGTATTTTTTTTTTCTCGTGAATGAAGTTACTTTAATTACCCACTTTAAGTTGCCATTTTGGGAGTTGGAATTATTTATTTATTTATCATTATTATTTATTATGTTTTAGGGAGTACTAAATATTTTCTGTTGTTTCTTTGTACGGTTATATTTCACTTGTCAAATAATTGTTCTTTATATAAAAAGTTGTTTTTTTTACTGTATTTTTCTATTAGTGTTCAAATTTTATTCGCAAGTCATTTTTCTTGAAAAAAAACCCATTCACTTTCATCACATAGGCTTGCAAAAAAGAACAGTCCAAAAGTGTTACTATTTGGAATTCAACCAACATTTTCTGTTAAAAATTATGCTCCAAAAGCCAAACCATATCACCACAGATACTGTATGAACAATACCATGAAGTAAGGCTTTTTTTTAACTAAACAGGTACCATGTAGAGTTTACAAAAACACCAGTAGTTTTACTTCATTAGTTTTTTCACAAAGATGAACACTGAATCACACACACATATACACATATATATATATATATATATATATATATATATATATATATATATATATATATATCTACTTACTGTCTTTGGTTCTAATTAGCAAACCAGTCTACAGCCATTATATTTGGTCATCCGCCACTGACATTATCCACGCTCTTAATTAGCAAGGAAAATCTATTCATCTCTCGCCGACATTGTATCAGGCATCATTTTTGCATTTCATGTATACTTACCTTTAAGACAACCAATTAAGCCGTGCATACTTACAACCTTTTTTGTGGTTCTAGTGAGACTGCGGTTGCTGCAAAACTGACTCACAAGCCGAGGAGGAAATAAAGAATGAAGCTTGTTTTAAGGCGACATGTTATGCAACATGTCTGTATATAAGTGAATACAAAATCAAATAGTTGTGTGCTTAAAGCAGCTGCCCACCAGCAAGAGTGAAAGTAAACCAAGTAAACGTCTGCCTATTCCTGAAAATGCAAGCGAGTCATTGTGCAGTGGGGCTAATTTACATAATGACCATCCCTCACTGAAAAAAGCATTATCTGGGCATCCCTAATTATAGGGTCCTTTAAAAAAAAAAAAAACACACAATCAAAGAGCGTACACTGCAGGTCAGCCTACACGATTAACACATCAGACGTGGCAATTCAGTGTTGAAATGGGCCTCCACCGGCCTATATTGGTGGCCTATGTGCGTCTACTCGTGTGGAGCTAATGCACTTAGCGGCAACCCACGTTTTTCTCCACGCGCTATAGAGCGACTGTACCTTTCGAAGTAACAAGTGCCCCCGTGTAGCCGTCTCTCTCACTTACACTGCATTGGTCCTCGCTCGCCCGCCCCGCTTGTGCCGTCTATTCACAGCAGATAAGTCGCAGGGCGGAAAGCCAGAGAGTAATGACTGCCGGCGTGCACAACAAGCGCCTCCTGAAGAGCAAGGAGGGGTGGGAGGGGAGTTAGGGGGAGTTAGTGGGGCGGGGGGGACGCCTGGGGAGCATTTTGCAGTATTATGCAGTCAGCTATGACTAAAACATGATTACAACTCTATTCACAGCCATGAAAGGAGTGCAGACTGGATGCAGAGAGGACACCCATGTGCTGTATGTATGGATGGATACAGCCACAGCTTTATGCTGCTGCAGGCAGTCCAAAACATTAGGTACACCTCATGTTCTAATTCTGCCTTTGCAAAGATAATCATGCTCAGATTGATTGTGTGCGTTGTTGTTGTTATTATTGAGTTTAGCACTATAATGAGGTCAAGTGTCTGCCCTTTGCTCGTTTATGTGGGTTATAATGTTGATTTGCCATCTGTAAATACTTGCTTATTATGATTATGGTTTAATGAGTGTGACTTGACAAGATGCATGACAGTCTTCTTCTTAAAATGTGGATGTGTGTTTAGAGATGTATAAATATTGGGATTTTATTCTCATCAATTGATTACTTCTTTCGCAATGGTTTCTTTTTAAATGTGCATGGGATTTCTAAAAAAAAAAAGAGTCTTTTATTAAGAACAAAATAGTCTTTATTAAGAACTACTTTATTCTACCAACATTCCATATTCTTGATATATTCGATTGTGTGTTTTTTACCGCTTGCTTTTTGTTTGTTTGGGTTTTGTAAGAAGGTTTATTTAGATTTTTTTTTTTTTTTTTTGCAAATTTATTTTCTTGGAAATTAAGATTTTATTTGTGAAATGTCCAGTTCAATATAAATGATGTGATAAATTAAAATTTTCTAACTTATTTAAAAATGTTTTTAATTCTTTTTAACTACATGCCGATTTGAATTCTCCTTGTTATATTAAACATTGTGATTGTGTAAAATAAGATTTACTTTGTAAAGTCCATTTTATAATACGATTCTTTTTGTCAAAAATAGACATTTCTTTGTAAAATGTAATTTGTACATCTTTTCATGAAATGATTTAAACAAAAGAAAAACACAAAATGTAACATTTATTTAGTTAGTTACATTTTTCTTTGAATATTTCAACTTTCACATTTTCATTCTCATGAAAAAGATCAAAAAAGCAACCGCAACAGCCATATTAACTTTGTAAAGGATTTTTTGGGGGGTCTTTAACTTTAACGCCATTAGAAGGTGAAGGTGTGCCTAATGATTTGGCCAGTAATTTCATCACCATTTACCACCAATTTAATAACATGACATCGTTAAGTCTTGTCAGGCAAAAATGCTTTTTTCCCCCAAAAAATCTGCTCAAATGAACGAATTGTATATTTAAAAAAATCACTTTATCAGAGCTGATAAAACCAGTCATTAGGGCCATGCTTCCTCCACGTGCTCAACATGTCATCGTGCAGAAAGCAATAAAGTTTGATTTTTCGGCCTCCGGAGAGTACCATGCGATCTACATGATGTGTCACCTGACCTTCAGAGCTAAAGACTTTGACCAAGGGAGGGCAACAACATGCCAATTAAAAAAAAAAAAATCGCCATTGAAATGCAACCATGTAAATTACAATTTTAACTCCATCTCTCCTTCAATTGTCCCGGAAGTTCACACTGTTACGCTAAACCTAGCTCCCACCTTTTACAGCTGTATCACTTAACAATACTTCCTTAACATCAATTGCTACTTTCCTATTAAGTCCTATAGATTCGATCCCCTGCTGCCAGCAGTTTCCCTCTGCCTGCGCGGAGCACATTTTGGGTTCCGGATGACGTCAATGTCGGATATATGCAACCTGGCTGTTCAGACCGCGAACGCATCGGAAAAGATCGGATACGTATCTGATCTTGGACCACATATGAAAGCGACCCAGGTCGCATTTGAAAAAATCAGAATATTGCCGTTCAGACTGTCATAAAAAAATCTGATGCAGGTCGCATATGGTCAAAAAAATCCGATCTGGGTCACATTTGCCTGCGGTATGTACCTAGCCTTAGTCTCTCAGTCGAGCTGTATCACTTGAACATAGTTTCTTGACAACAATTACTTTCCTATTAGCTGCGGTTTTGACACCATAGTGTGGCATCTTGGGGTGTGACAAAAAGAGCACGACACTATGCAAAAATATTAGATGAGTTTTTCAGCCAAAAACTGATAATAGGTCCCTCAGGGAAAAACGCAAACTGGTGAATACATGAATAAGTATTGGTCTTTTTTTTTTTTTTTTTCTAAATATTTACATTGCTTTAAACAATATTGTGATCATGCAGATCGCCGCGATCCTTCTGGTCACGATAACCATGATGAGAAATGTTCATCTGTACATACAAGGCGTCTGTCTCCCCAGGCTGCTACACCAAGCCAAGCGAGTAATGCACGCCATCAATCAGCACCATGGACAGCAGCACATGTACATACTAGCAGAGTGAAGTGAAAACATTCAGAACTGTGGACAGCGACACCGACACTCTTGTACAATAGAGGTTCAAAGACCCCACACACACACATTCACACCCCCTTCACCACCACTGTCAATCTGCCAAAGTACTGTTGAAAACCCAGGTTGTTTATTTGCTTGGCGGTTTCCAGTAACATTCTACAATTGGGAGGGCTGGGGACATCCTGGCAAGTTTTGCTGAGTTCAAAGCTGGGAACAAGTTTGAAATCCATCTGAATTAATGGGAATTCACTGGAAATTTGGGATGATTTATTATTCATGTGGTAGGATTTTGAGATACAACCCATGCTGTGATGGGGTAATGTAATTGTGTGTTTAGGGAGTATGTAAATAACATTGCGGTACAGTCGTGTGCTATAAAGTCATGTGGTGTAAATTTTACATTTACTGTAAATTCCGTCTTATGGACTAAATAATCTCTTTCTACTTTATTCACATTTTAACATATATTATAAATAAATACATGAACACAAAAACAAGAAAATAAATAAATACATTTAAATGTTCCCAAAAATACTTTTATTTCCTATTGACTTCTATTTATACCCAATGGAACGTGTCCAACTGTAAAAATCTTCGATACACTACACCAGTGACTCTCAACCACGATGCCACCAAATTTCACTTAATTATCTCCCAAATATTATTTACTACTACTAATGTATCTACAGTATATTAATGAATCTCTGCCAGCGACGTATAGTGACAGGGAGAACAATTAAATTCTGTTTCACTAGATAGCTGAGGGTACGTAACTATCCACCAGTTTATCCACCATGATTTCAATGTCTATCCATCCATTATCGATACCGCTTATCCTCACAAGGGTTGCGGGGCGTGCTGGAGCCTATCCCAGCTGTCTTCAGGCAGTAGGCGGGGAACACCCGGAATTGGTGGCCAGCCAATCGCAGGGCACACAGAGACAAACATCCGCACTCACAATCACACCTACGGGCATTTTAGAGTGTCCAATCAACTTACCATGCATGTTTTTGGAATGTGGGAGGAAACCGGAGTACCCGGAGAAAACCCACGCAGGCACGGGGAGAACACGCAAACTCCACACAGGGAGGCCGGAGCCGGGACCGAACCCACGACCTCTGAACTGTGAGGCGGGCGTGCTAACCAGTCGCGCACCGTGCCGCCCATTATTTCAATGTATCCAGTATATATATGTTTTTTTTACATTTACATTTTTTGTTTGGGTGGCACGGTCGTTGATTGGTTAGAACGTCCGCCTCACAGCGCAGAGGTTGTGGGTTCAAATCCGGCCCCGGCCTTCCAGTGTGGAGTTTGCATGTTCTCCCCGTGCCTGCGTGGGTTTTCTCCGGGTACTCCGGTTTCCTCCCACATTCCAAAAATATGCATGGTAGGTTAATTGGACACACCAAATTTCCTTAAGTGTGATTGTGAGTGTGAATGTTTGTTTGTCTCTGTGTGCCCTGCGATTGGCTGGCAACCAATTCAGGGTGTCCCCCGCCTACTGCCCGAAGACAGCTGGGATAGGCTCCAGCATGCCCGTGTGAGGAGAAGTGGATTGGATAATGGATGGATGGATGGAATTTTTTGTTTTGTGGTGCACTGTGAGATTCATTTATAAATATTTGCCTTTGCTCAGTAAAGATTAGGAAACGCTCTATTAACTTACTTGTATAGATTAAAGTGGAAGTCAACCCAAAGATATTTTTTTTCAAGAATATGTTCTATGCAAGCCTACTAGTTGAAACAAGGCATTCTGATAAATTTGTGGAAAAAGATTTAATCCACTCGTTTTTAGCCATCTCTGGGGGTGGCCATTTGTCACTTCTGTCGACTGAAAACGACATCACAACTACCCAGGGCTCAAGTAACGACCAATCATGGCTGACCAGTTTCCTGAAGCTGAGCCGTGATTGGCTGTTACCTAAGCAACAGCGAGTGACAAAATGGCCGCGCCCTTGAGATGGCCAAAAACGGATGGATTTTGCTGCTCAACTCATATTCCACAAACGAAATATTAATCAGATTGCCGTGCTTCAACTAGTGGGCCTGTTTGGAACATATTCTTGAAAAAAATATGTTTGGGTTGATTTCCTCATTAAGTCTGGTCTAAATGTTGCTTAGAGACAAATCCGCCATTTGAAAAATGTTCAGTTTATTTCCATTTTAATGAATATAGTACTTTAAACACATACATGAACAAACACCCAAACAAATACACATATTTTTTTTTCAAATCTGTTATTTCCCATAAATGCAACGTAATGCCTAATGGACAGTGTGCAACTTTGAAATTCTTGCATTCAGGCGGCAACCCTGACAAAATGAGGCCTTGTGAAGACTTCCGATGAAGAATGAAAATGACCCCATTTGTTTTACAATCGACACATGTTACAATGCGGTATTATGGTTACGAGTTCCATTCCTATGGCCTTAATCTTACATCTAACACCAACCTATGCTAATGCAGCAGCAAAGTCATAATTACAGTTCATATTTGTATGAATATTTCTAGAAAACCCATTAAAAAAACTGAACGTACCTTGCCTGAAGTGCAAGACAAGTGCAAGTTGTCATTGAGTAATTTAAATATGGGTAGCCTAAAGACAGTGAGTAGAAAGAGTAGGAGAAACAGGATTGCTGAACAAAATGTGAAAAGGTGAATTTGTGAATAGCGAATAGGTGGGGTTTTACTGTTGAAATGAATTTAAAGTAAATGCTGATTATGCGGGCTTCAAATGAGGCACCGATACTAATTTCAGTCAGGAATTTAAAGGAGGGCCTGTAATACCTGTGGATGAGAGACTATCTTGGAGCACAGGGAGCTGTAATACAAAATGAAACGCATGTGTTTGTGTGTGTGTGCGTGTGTGTGCGTGTGTGTTTAAGAGCAAATGAGGATGCTAGTAAGATAGCAAGACACGTCGAGGGCGGGGTGGGGGTAAGTATGAGGCCTCCTCTTTGCATAGTTTATCTACCTTACATTAGCCTGCATCAGATAAAGACACACTGCTGACTAACAAAAAGCTCAGACGTGCAATAGCCGTTCAAATTGGTCCCACTGAATAATCAGGCCACGCCATACGCCGCCCGAACCGCCAACAAGAGCAGCATCGTCACCTCAGCACCACCCCGAGCTTAAAAAAAAAAAAAAAAAAAAAAAAAGATGCCCGCATTAAGTTAAATATTCATGCTTGCACTGCTGGTCTATTTTTATCATTAGGCCCTCACAGGTAGAGGCAACGGATGGCGAGCTCATCCGCAAACCTGTCTCCCCACTGGTTCTCTGTAGGGCTGCCAAGGTTAGTCGACTAATCACGATGACATCGACAATCAAAATCGTCGACAATTAATTTTAATCGTCGATGCGTCATTTATTTATATATTTATTTATTTGGCGCATTGTTTTTTCTCTCAAAACTGCCTCTTCTCGCTCTTCTCCCGCTGGCTGGTTTCCTGTCTGCAACGCATGTGCGCAGTAATGGTAATCCGGCTCATTTGTTATGTCAACAGAAGCATTGTGGGTAAAGCAGTGTGAGGGCTAATTCGTGTTGGCAACAGAGTCCGAAAGTTAGGGCGTATTTCACCAAATATTCTCAATACAATGCAAACCTGCCTTTCGTGGCAGCGCGATGGGGATGCCCGATTTTAAAAAAAGGAAGCAAGTTATGGCTTATGCCTGATTTCATATCTGACATACGCACAGTTGTGTCTAAAATGCACTAAAGAATTACAGCTAAAAATGTTAAGGTCAGAACATCGCCAACAATTTAAGTTGCTCCCTCATTTATAAACACGTCAGGAATGATGGCTTAAATTGCAAAGTTTAATACAAGTTAAATGTACTATCTTCTTAATTGTCTTTACGATTAGCTTGTACATAAAGAACTCAAACTGTAAGCGATAGATGATTATTATGAGAGCAGGAGCTTGCAATTTGATGCGATTTATATATTATGCGATTAGTCGACTAATCGCGACTACTGTTAGTGATTAGTCGACTAGCAAAATAATCGTTTGTGGCAGCCATAGTTCTCTGAGAGCCCAAATTCAGATTTAGGGGAGGAAATAAGAACGTGTGACAGGCTTCTTGGTTACATGTGAAGGAGGGCGCGAAGGTGTGTGTGTGTGGGGGGGGGGGGGGGGGGGCAGACATACAGTGTACATCATGACACCACCGCAGGTTGGCCTACAGAGAAGGACGACTGGAAAGGATGGGATGGAGTTGGGCTGATATCTGACAGCTGGGGGCTAGGGGATTAGTGGATACAGTGGGTTTGCGAGTGTGTGCGTGCGTGCGTGTGAATGTGTGTTTCAGTGTGTGGGTGTGCCTGTACCGACTGTCCACATGAGCGCCATATGTTGTGGGACCATTTACACAAGATGGGGAGGCCAACCTATTTCCTATCCGGGGCCATTTTCAATAGACAGAGCACACTTCTTAAACACGTTGTATCAACAAAAGAGCATAAAATGTAGAGAAAATACTGTACGACATAAAGTATTATAGTGCATGTGGGTTTGGTATATGCCTTTCGGAGGCGGGGCCTGGTAGGTTGGCGTGTGACGTCATCAAGTGTGCATGTGAGTGCAAGGGTGTGAGCTGTGGCAGACAGCAGCTCCTGCGTGAGGGTGCTCATTATGTTTTGCTCAAAAAATTCTGCAATATAGCAGCAGAACACTGAAGATACATACTTTATTCATCCAGTGAGTAATATAGTACTCAATATCAGTTTTATAAAAAAATGTTGATTACAACATTGAAACATCCATAAATACAAAATGAGAAGACTTGTAACGAGTTTCTGTAGGCCACAACTCAGGCCCAGCTGCTCACATGCAGACTAACCGACTCCTACTCCTACGCCACTTCAAAGCACACATTCAACACACGAATACTACAGTACTGTAATTACATGTTATAAAACCAGTTAATGTCTTTAAACTCTCTTTTATTGTGTTTTAGAATGTTCTTATACAATATAATGCTGTGTTCCTTTAATAAAAATGTAAGAATTTGACACTGCAATTCATTTCAATGGGGATAATTGACTTGATATAGAGCTAAGGAAATTAAACAGTTTCTGACCTATTTTTGCATTGGGCACCTGTAGTGCACCTGTGTGGGAGCAGTATTATATACATATACATATATATAAGGATATACATGAAGGAAATGGTCAATGGCTCAGTAAGCTGCAGTAATTTTAATCTTTCTTCACAGAGGATAAAGAACATATAGTATTCTTCTGAGTACTGTTAAGGCCTAGATAGACCAATCCAACGTCGGGTAAAGTAGAATGCATTGTTTCCGTTTTTATAATTCACCCCCGGCCAATAGCTTTCCGGTTGGGTTTTTCTAACCATGAAGAATAGTGACTACTGCCGCCGATGGTATGGAGAGGTATAACATCTCGCACATGTGCAGAAGGTACTTAATAGCCAGCGTCACTATCTGTCGTTGCAGTGTATTTTTTCAGCCACAGTGGGTTAGCGTCGGTTATAGTTGACCGACGTCGGCTTGGTCTATCTAGGCCTTTAGAATAACTGTCTACACGTGCTGTGCCCCGATTTGTGCTCAAATATTAGTTGCTTTAAGGGTTATTACACCGCAACGGCTGACGCTATTTGTTAGGCCCTCTACAGTGTTTTGTATGGTTAGCAATAAGGTAAGGCAAGCTATGTGGTTGTTTTAAATACAAGTGTTAATTCACTTTGTTTAAACTAAGCTAAACTAAAGATAGGCGAGGTTCACACCACAGGCAAATGAGACCCAGATCAGATTTTTTTTTGCCCATATACGACCTGTATCTGATTTTTTTTTGTGACAGTCTGAATGGCTCAATTCAGATTTTTTCAAATCCGACCTGGGTCGCTTTCATACGTGGTCCTAGATCGGATACGTATCCGACTTTTTGCAAAGCGACTGCAGTCTGAATGAATGGCCAGGTCGAATGTATCCATCCTTGACATCATCATGCGCTCCGCTCAAGGGGACTGCTTGATTGTCCGTGAATCTGCAAAGTTGTTTTGAGTAACAATATTTACTTTATATTTAACCTTAATTTAATCCCACTTGAAATATGAAGCATAAAGTGGACATTTGTGGTGATAGTAGTAGCCCCGTAGACTGCAATGACTGAGTCTTTAGTGACGTCTCCTTGAAATGAGATCGAAAAGCCTCGCCTCGTTTCCTCGAAATACTGTATTTCTTCGTTCTCCCGATTTGCTCCTCAGTAGATATGAGATAATAAAAATATAGGTCTGTGGCCCCTACACGCTGGACCACATTTACTTCAGTAAATGCTATGTTGCGAGGGACATTGTCTCTTCTTCTGCGCATGCGGGTCACTTTCAGGACGCATATGCTCACACACTGGACGGAGAGACGTCCCATTTAATATGTAATCGGATTACACCAAAAAATCCAAATTGAGCATTAAGACCTGCGGTGAGAACCTAGCCTTAAATAGTAAACTTCAACGAGGAATAGCATTAGCAGCTTAAAGCCTTGTTTTTGAAAAAATGTCTGCCAAAATCTGCCAAAGTTCTGCTTGTTGTCAAGTGGGTTCAACTGAGTTCACTGCGACCATACAGAGCTCATCTCAAAATTTCGCTCGCAAGCCAAAGAAAAAAACAACCACCTGAGTGACGTCGTGCATCTAAAAAAAATTACAAATCAGGTCACTTGCACCTCAAGGCACCGCTGGTATACATATTGCACCATATTTGTTTTATGAGCTTTATATGAACTGTAAGTAATTGCATAGTGGACCACATGAAATCCCCCCAAGGGGCCACATATGGCCCACGTGCCATAGGTTCCTCACCCAGAGTCGGGCAGAACTGCTGCATGACCACGGCGGGAAATGATTTGTGTGCGTGCCCGTCCAGCGTAATGCCCTCACACTCGTGCCTGCCGTCATATATATGGAGCGAGCGCATTACTATTCCTGTCACAGCATCTTTGCAGTAAGAAGGAAGCGAGCGGGGCCGCACACACGCATACATTTTTTTTAACGCACTTCTAAACCAGCATACTGTGTGCAACATCCACCTAAACTTGTCATGTCATAATATAATCCCGGTCGCATGGACAGATTGGAGCGTGTGTGTGCATGTGCGTGTGTGTGACACATCCCATCACTCACCCTGGTTTTGCGCTCCCCCGTCCCCCTCCTCTGTGTCAGTCAGGTTGTTAAGCATCCCGACGAGGATTCTGCTTGTCTTCTCCTGGCGCTCTTCTTCTTCTTCTTCTTGTGGTCAGTGATGGAGGGGCCGTGGGGCAGCTCTCCTGCCGTAGAAATGGCCAGGCAAGGCGGCGTGGAAATGTGCCAAGCCGCTTTTTTTGGTCTCCTCCTCCGCGCTCCTCTTCGCTGGATGCTCGAAGAGAGGCAGCCAAACGGAGAGAAGGTTTTTTCTTTCTCCCTCTCTCTCTCGTTAGGTCCTCCTCTTGACGTCTCTTCTGTGGCTGCCTTGTAAAGCGTGACTCTCTCACTCACGCACTCTGTTGCTCGGTCCGATCGCTGTTGCTCGCTCTCTCTCTCAACGGTGGAGGGAGGATGAGGAGGAGGAATCTGCAGGAGTTTGGCAAAAAAAAAAAAAAAAAGCTGCACTGTGGAGCTCCTGGCTTGACTCACCTGATTGAGCTTTTAAGGAATTGATAAAGAAGAAATTACTTGGATCACAAATATAGCCACGGTACACTTGTTGCTAGGCAGATTTCACAGGGCTCAAGTGTAACTGCCCCATAGCCCGGCCCCCCCAACAAAAAATAAAAAATGGCATATGGTTTTTGAATGACAAGCTTGAGGCTTAGAGCGGCACGCCCCTGGTCAAACAAGCAAATCACCAAAAAATAGCTTGCGCACACAGAAATGCACCAATGCATGCATTGATAGTCTGCCAGTTTATTGGTAACAACTGTTTTTTTAACTATTGCATTTTAAGGGCAGAAATGGCTCTTAATTACATGGGTGTGTTGGCTTGTCACAAAGAGGAAGTGGCCACGACGGCTATTTTTCACCACTCAAAATTCATTTATACAGAAAGGACAGCGTAGATCTCAGTAAGGTTGTTTATTTTTCTCTGCAATATGTTTGCACATGCACCTCGTAATCGTCGACGGGGGTTGGAAAGTGATTGTACCACGGCCGTCATGCGCTGAAACGTAATCATTAACGGCGGTGGGGGACGGACGCCGGCCGTAATTGCACCAATACAAACACAAATACACCAGCCATTCGGGAAAATTTACACATTTCCCCGAAATTGTCAACAAGCCCCTGTAACCACCCATATCCGTATGTCTGAATTATACTGCTCCCAGGTGACCAAGACTGTGTAAATATAAAGTGATCAATACTGCTATTGAAAAGGGAAGGGGAAAATTTGATTACCCTGAACATTATATTAAAAATACTAAATCAATTCCAACTACATCAAGAGAAACGGCAAATAAATGTAATGGATATTTTGTAAATAGTGGTCTAAAGTAAACAAAGAAAATTGTAAATCCTCGACAAAGAGATAGGTTAGAGGTGGACATTATTACCAGAAACACAAATAGGTTGTGTCTGACTAAAGTCAGTGAGAACAAATTGATAGATGTGGTTCATAAATTTGAGTAACTTTGAAAAAAAAATCTACTGATTGCTGGTATAATAACATGGCACTAGTTAAATATATTAAAGAGTACAGTATATATCCAAACCACTCACATGTATTTGCAATCAGTCATTTGAAATGGGTATCTTCCCCAATGCAATGAAAATAGCCAAGATCATTCCATTATATAAAAATGGACACAGCATACTTTTTCTCATTGTAGACCAATTTTACTTCTGCTTCAGTTCTCAAAAATAATTGAAAAACATATTGGCGACTGGATTTGGTCATTTCCTTGAGAGCCATAAACTAGCGAACAAACAGCAATATGCATTAAGATTTAATAGGTTAACTGCTATGGCAGTTATTGATTTGACAGAGCAAATAGCAAATGTAATTGATAATAAAGATTATATAATTGAGGTCTTCATTGGCCATAAAAAGGTCTTTGATATTATTGATCATACTATATTGATAAGTAAATTGGAAAGGTATGAATTCGGAGGAAAAGCGCTATCATGGCTAACTGATTATCTTGCAAACAGAAAACAATATGTGCAATTAAAGGAAGTCAAATCCGAATTAATGAAAATAATATGTGGAGTTCTCCAGGGATCAATTCTTGGGACAGTATTATTTTGTACAAGTATATCAATATCTGTATAGTATCTAAGCTACACAAAGCTCCTGAACATAATACAAGTGGAATTAAACACCAAATTACGGTTTGACATCAATAAGTTATCTTTACATATTAATCAAATTAAATGTATATTATTTGGTTGTGGTGTTTTTGTTGATAAATTATGTTGGCAGCCAAAGCCAAAGGAATATTACATTAAAGACCAAATCAACACAAACATATTTTTTTCAAGAATATGTTCTATATAGGCCCAGTCGTTGAAACAATGCATTCTGATAAATATTGCGTTTGTGGAATAAGACTTAATCCACCCATTTTTAGCCATCTCTGGGGAAGGCCATTTTATCACTTCTGACAACTGAAAATGACATCACAGTGTCTCAGGGCTAAGGTAATAACCAATCACAGCTCACCTGTTTTCCGAAGCTGAGCCATGATTGGTCGTTGTCTGAGCTCTGAGACACTGTGATGTCATTTTCAGTCGACAGAAGTGACAAAATGGCCGGCCACTGAGATAGCTAAAAGAGGATGGATTTTGCTCTTTAACTCATATTCCACAAACACAATATTAATCAGATTGCCGTGTTTCAACTAGTTGGACTGCATGGAAGATATTCTAGAAAAAATATGTTTGGGTTGACTTCACCTATAAGTAAAAGTCATCTTTAAACAAAATTCTTTACACTTGTTGTTCAATTGTTTTCTTGTCCCATATACTGTATGAATGCAGCCTGCAGCTCCGTATTTATTCTCCATTTTGCATTCTAAAAGTTACATTTATTAAGTGTAAAAACTGTTTAGGAGGGTGGGAACAAAATATATATGGATATTGAATTATATTTCATCACAATGGCAAAATTCTTTAGCAGTTAGATCTTTGTTGGACATATTAATAATGTACAGTAGAAGGCAGCCACCAAGCCTTTGGTTAATCGGCAAGCGACTCTACCACGTGAGCTACAGCCACGACAATGTCGACTGTGAAGTAATGTTCAAATGTATTGAAACGCAAACGTTTTCAAGAATATGTTCTATGCAAGCCCACTAGTTGAAACAGGGCATTCTGATAAATATTGCGTTTGTGGAATAAGTGTTAATCCACTCGTTTTTAGCCATCTCTGGGGCGGCCATTTTGTCTTCTGTCGACTGAAAATGACATCACAACAGCTCACAACGATCAATCACGGCTCAGATTCAGAAAACAGGTCAGCCATGTTTGGTCGTTGTGAGCACTTGTGATGTCATTTTCATTCGACAGAAGACAAAAGCCAGAGATGACTAAAAACAAGTGCTTTTGCTGCTTAGCATATATTCCACAAACGCAAAATTATTCAGAATGCTGTGTTTCAACTAGTGGGCCTGGAGGGAATATATTCTTGAAAAAAATATGTTTGGGTTAACTTCCGTTTCAAGGGTGTGGGATGATGAAATTGAAACTGTAATGTTTGTCCAATTGGATATGAATGGGGAATTTTTTAATGTAAAATATTCAATTGTGGGAAAACTGTAAGTATGTTGAATGAGAAAAATTGTACTCTGGAAAGCTTACATTTTTGGAGTATGTTGAAATTGGAACCGTGTAAATCGATGGTGTGTTAGGTGGGAGTAGATGCATGTCAAAAAAGTGGGCGGAATAATAAACTTTAATAATAATAATACAGAATCAGCATTCACACTTATAAATGTAAAAAAAAAGTCAGCCTCTACTTCTCAGAAAGACCTATTGTGGTGGCCTTGGAACGTATCACCCGCGAAAACTGCGGGAACACTGTAAGCGGTTCCTTTCAACTGGAGCTTATTTGAGCTAAGCATTGGAATGGTATTTGATTTGTGCGTGCAGTTTTGTGCTAAAACAGCGTTGGCTAAGGCGTGACTATTACTGATGAGAGAGAGAGAGAGAGAGGGGACGGGGGGAGAGCAAAAAGCCATGTTGGGCATAAACACCTTTGTAATGAATGCGCTCAGTGAACTTGCCGTGCTTAACAGGAATTGTGCACAAACACACATAGAATATCTCCATCTATTTTCAACCACATATAGTGTAGAGTTAATCTGAAAGTATCAAAACAAAGTCTTCTAATTGAGGTCCTCAGAACAATGTGTGTTCTCCTCTTCGCACGTGACATTAAACGTGGCACGTTCCTAGCACGGATTTGATTCCAGTCATGCCGCTCACTAAAAGCACTGATGAGGACAAGTTTGGTAGTGACTGGAGGTTCAAGTAATCAGTGTTGGAATGTGTACTCACATCTGGGTGCAGAGTGCCCCACCCATATGTATTGTATAGTGAATACAGAGTAGCAGGTCAGTAGTGCAATTAGTGTGTCTCAAAATTCTTATCCTGTAAATAATGGCTATTCGCAGGAGATTGGGACCGAGCCCTGTTAGAATTTGATTTGCCAATAAAGCAAACCATTTTATAAATAGATTATTAGTAGGTGCATGATAACCTACAAGGTTTATTATCCTGATTGCTCTCTTCTGTAAAATAAGAACTTCTGTAAAATAAGAATTTGTTATTAATTTCTATGTATGTCCCCAGACGTCCACACAAAAACTCATACAGTAAATTCATGTGAGTGGAGCATGCTCTGTAGAGATATCACAATATCGGCAATATCATGATATCGCAATATTAAAATTGCCACGATATATGGTGTCGTCATGTCAGGATATTAATAGCAGCAAATCTGCTTAAAAGCCCAAGTTGTTTTCCATTTATGCAGTTCCAGCACGCTATCTTATTAATGCAGTTTAATTTGATGCCACCTATGTTTAAGACCCATGCTAATCGCCAATAGGAGCGCTTGACTGGCCAAGCCTATTTCTTTGTGAATGCTGTTATTAAATACAAAATCAGAATATTGTGATGTTTTTTTTTTTTAATAAGAGCTGTTTTTTTTACAATATCATAAGCTTTTATACAGTATCGTGAGATTTTTATCGCCAACCTCCCCACAATATTGTGATAATTATCGTATCGTGACAGACCTAATGCTCTGCACCATGGCAGCAGACGAGGACAATGGAACATTGGCTAATAACTACGCTTCTTTTTATACTAAAATGACTTACCTTAACTAGAATTCCGCATAACATTGTAGCCAGAGGTACAAACCCGGTGGATTAATGCATCCTTTTATCAGTGATGTTGTTGTGCAAAGAGAAAATTAGTTGCCATCTTTCATTCTTAATCTTTGTCGAAGAAGCACATCCGTCGGAAGTAGTCATGGCAACTTACTTTTGTTTTGTTGACAACAACTTACTTTTGCTTTGTTGACAACAACAACAAGGATTTAAAGGTGTTAACACACCAGGATTGTGCCTTTGGCTACAATACAACACAGGATTCAAGTTAAGGTAAGCTGTTTTAAGACAAACAAACCAAAACTTTAACATAGTTATATTTGCTGACGTTTCGTTGTTGTGGTCCTCATTTGCTGTCGGAAACAGAGCGCGTCCCTCTCACAATTTCCGCTGTTTTCTATAGGCTTCTACTGCCAGCATTGGGCTCAATTTTTCGGGCAGTCTGAATAACTAAACAGCACATTTGAACAACAAGTTTATGAACTGGGTGAGTGAAGCAACTCGCTTGCAGCCACGATAAGGGAATAGGTTTTTTTGCAGGCGAAGATTTCTAGGGCGCGTTTGGAAATATTGTCCATGTCTGTACTGCTGACTGCGTACTGAGTGTTGTTGAAATGTGCCGTTCAGTTATTCAGAGTGCATCAAAAACAGAGTGCCGGTACCTGCCCTTGGCGCTACAACTGTGAACACATTTTTCCTCGTCATTCATTGTCATCAGGCAGGAGGAGTAGGGCCCAACACCAAGCAAAAAAGAAAGAAAATGATTGAAATGGCTTACCTCTTCGATGCAGGCAGTAGGATTGTCATCTGTAGGACCATATGGCCCCCAACCAAATGTTTACTACATATGAAGATCTTCCTGTCATTAAACTTGTCTTTTGGAGGTCCGCACAAGTTGACCTACATTCATTTTTCTCCAGGTCATTATTTTCAATAGTTAAAAAAAGGAAAAGAAAATCAATATATATCGCTATACACCAATATGAAACACTTATATCGTAATATACTTTTCAGCCATATCGCCCAGCTCTAGTACAAGACATTAAAATGTCTTTGTTTGTACAATGTCATGTAAATGACATGATATGTCTGCCCCCTTTAACACTTTTTTGTAACTGTTTTTAGAAAATTATTTTCTATTCTATTGCAGGCCTAATGTTGACTATGGAATTAGTTACTATGATGAGCAGGGGCGGAGCTTGGGGAATGCGACGATGCAATCAGCTCTTACTCGCAGAACAGCAGCTTAGACTATGAAGTTGAAATCCAACACCATGAACAGCAAAACCATTGATTGCATTTTCCGTCATGGATGCAGCACTTCATCATGCAACTGACGAATTGTGTAATTGCACACTTGATAGGTGGGCAGTAGGGCTGCACGATGCTGGAAAAAAATGACATTGCGATTTTGGGGGGGTTGCGGTATATATTGCGATGTTGAAAATAGAATTTCCCAGATGACTTGAATAGATTTGTTTGGGAGTCATTTGGTTAACTCACCATGACATCATTGTATTCATATAATATCGTTTAATCCAGATTAAGGGGGTTCATCTGTGAATGATGATTGCTGTATATAAAAGGGATCACAGAGGTCATGTCTCTGATATGGCTCTGTCTCACATAATAGATACATTGTATTCCTCATTTCAATGTAAACAGCAGCAAAATATTAAACATACTTTAAACAAAAAAATAAAAAGAGCAGGTGCATTAGACCCTTGAGTCATTTAAAAAAATAGAAGAAAATAAAAAACCTCTAAAGCAGTAGCAGAGTTATAAACACCTTTAAACTAAACTATAAAATATTTAAAAATTAAAAAGCAGGTGTACTAGCGCCTGAGTTGTTTACAAAAATATAACATTAAGATAAAAAATAAAAAAACCTTTGTGAAACTGCAGCAAAGTTGTAAACAAATTAGAACAAAAATATTAAAACTTAAAGAACAGGTGCATTAGTCCCCTGAGTTGATCACAAAAATATAACAATAACTAAAACGGTCTGTAAAACATATTGCATCTGTGATTTGTCAGTGCTGTTTGGATTTATCCGATGGAGTTATGCTGGCGAAGGCGTCTGTAATTGTTTTTCGAGTAGATGAAGTTTCACCTCGGGTCCCACTTCTTAGTTTGAACTGCTCATACAGGGGCTTGTGATGGCGATTGCAGCAACAACGGTGAGACACTGTTGGCAAATGATGTTTTGTTGTTCTGAATCTACCTTTTTATAGCCAAAATACTTTCATATTTTGGATGGTGACTTTCTTACGGGGACTAAATCCACTGCCGCTTGTGTCGCTGTCGTCTCCTCGCCTGTTTACAGAGCAGACAGCAGAGTGGAGGGGGAGGGGCCGGTGACTGATTGGCAGGAAGGAGGGTGTGAGCGAGGCAGGCTGTGTAAGAGCACGGAGTAGCTTCCTGCTTTTCTGAAGCAAAACAAAAGTTTGCGTGTTCCAAGAAAAAAAAAAGTTAAAACATCGCACGTCCCACGATGTGACTATCGCGCATGCGCACATCGCCATCGCGATGTTCAAAGGACACATCGTGCAGGCCTAGTGGGCAGACAACCTAGAAACCCAGTTATTTGCATACAAGACATTAAATGGTCAATTTTTCAGAACATGTCCCCTTTAAAAGCCAAACGGCCAGGGAAATGATTAACAACGAAATTCATTAGGAACGCTCCCATATAGTGTGTGGCACAATTTATGGTCTCTGACTGCAGCAGAATAACAAAAGGAGTTACACCCATATAGACTCTAATAAGATCCTGCTATGAACATTAACAGCACCGAACATCACCAAAGCTCATTTGGCATTCTACACTGGACTTTTCTCGCATTCTTCTACAGCCCGTTACGTTGGATGAATGCATCCTCATTCATTTGGTGCCAGCGCCATTCCGCGCACATACTGCTGACTCACTGGGGCGTCAGAAGGCTTTCTTATTTTCTTAAGAAGCAACTTAACGCTGTCTTGTCTCCTAAAAAGCGCCTGTTATTGGATTAATCCTTACAGCAAAAAACAAAAGCAGCAACGATAAAAAAAAACAACAACAAGTGTTTATCACACTTTGGGAGGTGCATCCATCAAATGGTAAAGTGAGCTGCTTATACTGTCGTAGGTTGAGGAGTTGATTCTATCTAACACTGGGGAAGACGTAAGACCACCGAGGTGAGATCATCAGTCAGTCATGAGAAAGAAAATAATTTACGTTCATGGAAGAGAATTTTTAGTCTTCAATGAGCCGAATGTGGTTGTTTTTGGACTGAGGGAGAAGCAAAATGCCCTACAGAAAAGCCAGAGCAAAGTATAAAACCCAGCACATTCCTATTGTGAGCCCTGTGCCATCACTTTGGGTTGAAACTCTGGCAGAAATGTATTTATTTTTATTGTAAACATATTGATTGGATTTTTTTGTCATGAGATTTAGCTAAAGAAATATGCAGTTATATATTTATTATTATTATTATTATTATTATTATTATTATTGATGTTGTTTATAATTTTTTTGATATTTTCTAAATTTTCAAAGAGTACATTTTTATCATTTTCTGTATTATTTGGCATTGAGCGTAATGAATTTATGCTGTATTTTTACTACTATTATTTTTATTCCTTTTTTTTTCATCTGTCTTACGAGACTTAGCTATGCTTTTTGAAAAATGGACAAAAAATGGAG
The DNA here is from genome assembly GCF_054856515.1 of Filicampus tigris. Lineage (NCBI taxonomy): Eukaryota > Metazoa > Chordata > Actinopteri > Syngnathiformes > Syngnathidae > Filicampus > Filicampus tigris. Next base: position 5,150,728 of record NC_141225.1, on the reverse strand, counting down.
CAAAATTGAAAGAGAAACAGCTTTCCAGTAAGACAAAGCGCCTTCGGTTTTACGCCCCAATAGTAAACATGTTGAGAGCCTTTCATATTTGGAAACTAAAATGACAATGTTGGGTACCATCACTTTGGGTTTAAACGCAACGTTTGCAGACGGTGCTGTGAAGTGAAAAGAGACCCTTGAACAGGTGCAAAAACTGCTGGACGCCATCTTGTGTGGCGCCACGTACTGTAGGGGAGAGAAAGGCTTGAGCACAGCCTCCAGTGGAGTCGGTGCAAACGACTGCAGCTTCAAGGTTGTTGTGTTTAATTGTGCCGTGAAGAACAACGTAAAGGAAGCGAGAAGTCAAATCGGGGTTTATTGACAAATAAGAGTAATTTTGCCCATGATGTTATGTGCAGTTCGCTGTCCGCATGACAAACCGCAATTCATGTGTGAAAGCGCTTGCCATTTTTTCTCACATCACATATACTTGGCTATATTTACCCAACCTTCAAGAGTGCTTTTCAAGCAACCTGAACTTTTGAAGCCGGCTCCAACCCTCAGTGGGGAACGCCATTATTGTGTGCCGATGTCGTACGGACCCCAGCTGAGGTCATATCGACCCGTTCCCACTGGAGATTCAAACACTCCATCTTTCTTTGCAACCACTTCCTTGCTGTGCTTCCCGAGCTACCGTGACCTTCGTATTCAAAAGGTAGGGACCTGTAAGGTACATAATTCAGGGTTACCTCTCACACACACTACTGAAATTTTCTCAGAGACACTACTGAAATGCTTTCACTGACGCATACTACTGAAACACTCATACACACAACTAAAACGGATATTTCAGTATATCTACCATATGTGTGTATTTCAGTATGATATGCGAGAGGATTTCAGTAGTGTGTATGAAAGTGTGTCAGTAATGTTTGTGAGAGTGTTTCACTTGTTAGTGAGACAGCATTTCAGAAATTTCCCACAAAAGTAAGTATGAGGGGCCACCTGGGACATGATTCAGGCTTACATCTCACACACACTACTGAGGTCCTCTCATACACACTAATGAAATAGTCACACACTCATTAGAGAAACACTTTCATATACAACTGAAATGATCTCACACACACACACACACACACGTTATTTCCGAGGTTCCTGAATGCATCACGCGACTCGCTGGATGGGAGTGGTCAGAGAGGAATGAGAATGAAGGACAAAGAGATCCGTGTGTAGTTACGACTGTTGTTGCACCGTAATTGGAATAATAAAAAGGCAGTCGTGTTGGAATAATAAAAAGGGTGATAACTAAGCTACGTCTGACATCGTGTCTTTGGAAGATGTTACAATACACTTCAATCGGACACTTATAATTTATTTTCCAAAGTCACGCAGAGCCGCAACATAAGGATGAAAGAACTGCATGCAGCTCCAGAGCCGCGGGTTGCCGACCCCTGATATAGACGGATAAATAAATAAAGCACAGATGTATAAAATGAAAGCTTATCCCATCTCCAGTTAGTAACATCACACACGCCACCCGGTAGGAAAAGCAAAATAACGCCTAATTATGATGTCATATAAAGCGCCAGGCGCAGCGGGCGTTGCCGTTTGGCGACATCTCATCATTAAATATCTTTTCGTCTCTCTCTAGGCTCAAAATATGCAGCTGAATTCATCCTCTTAATATTTGACCGTTTGACAACTTTGCACAGAAGAGTTTTTATTTGTAGTCGCTCAAGTAGCCACACATCTCTCTCGAAATGAAGCTCTCATGAAAAATTAATATACTGGTTAAAAAGAGAAACTCAGTAAATTTCACAAATTTATTTAAGTTATTGAAAATAAAAACAGAGAAGGTCATACGATTTTATAAAAAAAAATAAAAATAGCTCCCTCCTTTTTTCTTTCTTTTTTTTTTTAAAGAATCGGAATCGAGAATTGTTAGGAACAAATCAAAGAACCCTTATTGGAACCGGAATCGTCCAAAACGATGCCCAACCCTAGTGCCGAGATGGTCTACATTTGAGATGAGGCGTAGTGAGCTTCGGTGGACTGCAGACTAAATACTCAGATGTGCAATAAAGGTTCTGCAACATTGAATCATGCACAGCAACATTATCTGACACTGAATAAGTCATGACACACCATCTCTGCAAGCTTTGAAACAACTTTGGGTATCAGGTAATCATTTAAAAGCTTCCATTTTGCTGACTAAAATATGAGAAAACTGTCAACTGATTCTACCAGTTTCTGGGTTACTGGTTTCTGCCTATGAGCGATTACTATTTGGTCCGACAGGACAAGAAGGCGGGTAGGGTACCCCGGCTGCAGGCGGAAGGCAATAAACGGACCGGGAACTTTTAGTAAAATGACCATCTCTGGTAAATTGTCAGAGGTACCTTGTGGAAACCAAATGAAAATCGCGTAACCATTTTTTTTTTTCTGACAATGTATTGTTCCATTATGGAGAGTATCGGACTCAGTTAAACGGTATTGTATTTCATTGATATTCTTCCAGTTTATCGGTAACTGGTTTTGAAACTGGGGCTCTTCATTATATGGGTGTGTTGACATGTCACAAAGAGGAAGAGGTTGTCACAGCTATTTTTCACCACTGAAAAATACATTCACACACAAACGACAGCACAAATCTCAGAAAAGTTGTTTATCTCTGCATTATGTTTGCAATATTGTAAGCAGTGAAATCTGGAGATTGATTGTAAACAGAAATAAATATTGACTCTTGGTTTTTACCTGCAAGTGGAAATGGTAGTGAAAACCACCAACTGTCAAAATCATATTTTTGCACAGTTTAAGGAGGCATAGTACGGTATGCCTTTTTTCGCAATTAAAATTACCAGCTATATAAATGAATGGTCTCATACATTCTTCAGCCAAAATACACAAAGGGTAAAAGATTACGGCATGCATATACAAAGTCCAGTTACCATGACGATTGGGGGTGGAACTAGGCATTTGCAACAAAGTGAGAGGATGGTGGTATAACTATAAGCAGGGTGGGGATGAGAAATTGCTTGGAATATATTTGGGAGACATGGATGGGAAATGGCTGTGTTGTGACATAACCTAGTAACAAGGATGGGGATCTATATTAGGAGACGTGGCTGAGTTATTGCTGGGTATATAGGTGGAAGACATTGTTGGTGACCTCAGGCAGTCAAAATGGTAGGTAAAATAGTTAGAAATAGTTGGTGAAGTACCTGGAGCCAAAGATTGAGATAGACAGAACTGATAAGGACACTGTTATGGACATTGCTGAGGATGTGGTCATATATATGGCTGGGCTGTCTGTTAAAGAAGAAACAGACAGCTCCACCGGCATCCCTACATGACAAAGCCTCACCTTCTCAGGTCATTTTTGGACCCTGGCCAAATCATTATGGTCTATCTGAGCATCTCCCAGTGTTGTCAAGGGCACTGAGTACTTTACAGCAGTCAGGAAACAACAGGGCAGATGTGGAGAGAATTCAACATAGCCTGTTGGACAAGATCACAAACAAGTGATGCTACTACTTTTTGCTTCAGAAGGCGCAAATCTGTTTCCAAGTAGAGGTGCCGATATGAGCAAAATAATGTCTCTGTATATTTTCAAAAAACTCGATAATGATAATTTGACAATATTCTACAAAAAATACTGTAAGTCTGTCCTTATTTTGTAAACAATTATGGATAGACAGCATTTCTGAACAAGAGCTCTTGTTTGTATTTTAAATTTCTTCATACATACAAAACACTGCACAACGATATTTTATGGCAATATTTAACAATGAAGAAATTCAAATTGTTTTTTTATTATGCTATAGTAGGGCTGCTCGATTATGAAAAAATATTTTGGTAATAATTGAAATCACGATTATTCAAACGATTATTTTTTGCTACAAAACAAGAACAGGTTTAAACATGTAAAAAAATGTTAAGACGAAATTTTTTGAAACGCTATAATAATTTAAGTTCATTTTGGACCCAACAACATTTGTAAAATTAATTATTAAAAAAAATAAAATAAAGTCCAAATGTATGAATTAAAATATGGCTTCCTTGGATAAACAAACGAGTTAACTTGCTATGCACTTATAAATTGCCAAAGTAGTAAACTGCTTGGAGTAAAATGCCAATTTTGACAGAATAACAGACATGCTATTTATCTATACATTTAGACCTTTGTCTGGAGCCTTTTTTTTTTGGTTTTAAAGTAATATTTGTCATGTCATGTCATCTTCCAAACCGCTTATCCTATACAGGGTCGCGGGGAGTTGCTGGAGCCTATCCCAGCCGTCAATGGGCGAAGGCAGACTACACCCCAAACTGGTCGCCAGCCAGTCGCAGGGCACATAAAGTAATATTTACTTTATATTTATATTTACTTTAATATTTAAGTATTATTTACCTCATCGAACACCAGGGGTGTCTTGAACGTGCGCATCCGAGTCCATAGCCGAGTGTGGTCGCATTGGAACGCACCATTTCGGCTGTTACGTTCCATTGGACGGCGTGTTGTCGGTTGAAAAACTAAGGCCATTCCTCATCCAAATAAATGTGCACGTCAACTCATTCCCACTTCAGTCTCTGTAAATATCCCGACTGGTGTTAAATGCCTCGCCCGTCCTAACTGTGATCAGCAAAGAAGCAGTGTTTTATTTTAATTTCTGTTATCGTTTTGTGTCTCTCCGACGAAGGGTAGGGGGTTACTGCGTAGTGTTTCAACGACTGAGAATTGCATTGTGAACGATGCCATAATCTGATTCTGTGTTTTCTTGCTTTGGTTTATCATAACATCATCGTAAACCAAACGATGGTTGAATAGATTCGTTGTGTTGCCGGTGGATGCAGAGACAACTTACACTTTTATACGTATTTGCTCGCCGTCTTCCACGGCAAACCCAAAATGTAACCAAATAAGCAATTTCGACTTGCCTTGCTTGTTCCTGTGGCGGGTCTTGTGTCATTTTTAGGTCTGTTACTCTGTTAAAATTTGGAGTAGGAGCATGTGCAATGTGGCTAGCTAGCTAATCAAATCTTTTGACAGATAGTTTCTGAAATATTCCAACACATACTACGCATGATAGAGTCGCTATGTAGCTACTGTTTGATGTGGAGTACGAGGATGTAAAAACTGAATGTTAAAGTGAATATTGAACATTGAGCAAACTTACACGTACACGCTCACATAAAATGAGTGATGGCAGCGTTATGTCTCGCCATGGTTTACTTGCTTTGTCAATGGTACATTGTTTGGTACAATGTTTGTTTGCTCAACTCGGCAAGGGTTTCATGTTCAGCGCTACTTATCTTTAGCCGTAGTCTTGCTTGTGGAGTCGCAAAGTTTTCCACGTAATCCTTCATATGGTTCGTGGTGGAACAGATTTGTTGGTGAATAGCTCTTTACGGCGACCTTTTTTTGGCACATCTGACGTTTTTTTTTTTTTTTAATCAAGGTCAGTCTTGTCAATGCCAAATCATTTCCAGGCTGATGGAGACTCCTCCATTTCTCGATTTCCTCATTTGCTCAATTTGAAACAATGCTGTCTTCCGCTCGGCTGGGGCCACAGAGTCACAGTCAGAGTGATTGAAGACTTATCATTTACTCCTTTGCCGTCCATGTAGGCTGATTCGCCGAATGAGGACTTTCATCTCTTCGTCCTAATTTGCGTCCTATCAACGGACCTGTTCGTGTTTTCTTTTGAGACAGTATTAATGCTTGATAAAGTAAAATTGTACATCGTGAAAGCAACATTGACAATAATATCGATGACGATCGATATATATAGCCCATTGCTATTTCCAAGTGATTAATTTGATTACAATCCAGAGAGCAGGTAATTTCTTCTGCATTTAAACATTTATGCCAGTTACTCCATCACACACTGTTAGGAGTAGGAGTCATTTTATAACCCACAAGGTACAATCTACACTAATGTACCACATCGGGCTGGTTATTGGGCTCCGAAGTAAGTGGTCATTTAGTGTGTTTTATGACAGTTGGTGGCTGATATCATCCACTACTGCGCCTGCTTCTGCCAAAATGACAAATAACTTTACAGCGTTGGCGTTAATTGGCCTTATCGAATCAACCAGCTGTTGTTGTGTCCTTCATCAAATAAATCGAATCACACTTCAGTCCCTTGTGTTGGACACATGGCCAACAACACCGACTGTCATTAGGTCATGACGGAACATGACGGGACATGACGTGAGGCAAACATTTATGTTTTTGTCGTGTTATTGGTAGGCATGGGCCGACATCCGATTCCGATTGTATGATAACCTTGCGCAAAAAAATGTCAGTTTCACAATATCATGGTATTGCAATTACAGCTCTAGAATGTATTATTTTAAAATGTTTAGGTAAATAGATTGGTTTCCATTGAACGGTACCATTCTTTAAGACAGCATTGTATAGATGTATAAACGTTAAGTTCACTGTGCCAAAGAGTGATGGGCGGTGCTCTTGTATATGTGTTATCGTATTGGAAATATCGTAGAGCTGACTGACTGCTCGCACTAACAACAGGGGGTGAGGGGATCGTGTCAATTTGACTGAGATGAGTAATTCAGGTGCAGAAAGTAAAAACCCTGCCACAGTTTGGCTTGAGCCACATGTGCTTCTAATCAACTGAACTCGTTTACCTGCCGGTTGAGTAGAAGCACCTGAAACCCCAAAAAGCCAAATCATACCACTGAGGACAAGTGTCAGCAGCTTTCAAAGAGTGACTTTTGAAAACCACATTATACCTGGAAACTGGTAAACAGTTCTTGGATGCATATTGATTCTGAATTGTTCCAGATTATATAAGCGGTACAGTTGTGTGCTGTTATATTGCTTGCCAGTGGTGGTTTATATTTTGATCTGATAAAACCTCATCGCGCATCTGACAAGGCTTCAGAAGATGAGCTGTAGAATCTTGTTGCATCTGCAAGAATTGTGAAGCCAACAAAGGCACTTTGTTTGCTTCGGACAAGCCTTGAGGCAATCTACTTCTTTTCTGACTGTCTCTAAGTAAAATATGCTACTGATGAGGATGGTGATGTGCATTTCATGACACGGAGGGTTCTATTTTTGTCGACAGGCGCACGTGCGCTTGCCGTAAAAACTGCAGCATCTTCATTTTCATGCAGGGGCAAGTCTGGTTTACCGTGTTTGGGAAATTGGCAGACAGCTTTATGCCATGCTGGGTGTTCCGGCGGACCGGAAGCATTTGTATTATACACCCCTGGCGCACCTGACAATTTGGTGACGGAAAGTAGACTAGACATTAGATCAGTTAAAAGCAGGTCGATTTTGTGGCATAGGTGGTGTAACATGATTTTGGTGGATTTATTTGAGGCGCAGGCAAAAAGATTTTGAGCTCCATGGACGTGTGTGGTGTATGTCAACAAAATATTTCAATTATAAATATGACTACAACATGCTTCGATCCGTCCAAATGATTGTAGAAATCATTTCATTGAATGAATTATTATTATAACCTTTAATATATTTTTAAAAAAGCAACCACACCCCCGACCCCACCAACCCCAAACCATGTCATAATTACGGTTGTGAGTTCTGGTGAGTCATCACACATGCACAAATGAAAGGCGGGCTCCAAGTGTCGCTTCCATTGGTCGGGGAACAAACCGTCTGTGTTGACGGCCATAATGGCACAGACGCCCATGTCTATCTGCATGCATCTACGACAATACAAAAAGAAAGTAAACTTCACCCATGCAAGATTTAGACTGTGCTTTTCGCTAGATTTATCCACCTGTTCTGGGCTTAAAAGGCTCCATCCAAGCTTGGAGGCAATGCAAGAAATACGATGCCAACAAGATGAAGATTAAAAAAGTTGACATTTAACAAAAGGCCGAGCATCATCGGTCTTCCGAGCATTTATGTCGGTGGATCGTGGAGTCAATAGCATGCTTGTTCTGACAATAGAAATAATGACATTGTTAGAACACTGATGAGGAAGCACCACAATTACCTAACAGCCAAGGACAAACCAATATTAAGGATATTCCAAATACGTAGGAATACGTAAAACAAAAATTATTATTAAAAAGTATTTAAAAAAAAAGAATAATGAAGAATAACAGTTAACTAGTTGGCCTACTGTATTATCATCATAAAACTAAAAGATAGGCCTATTCCAATGCAGTTTATTGATCAATTTTAAGTATTCCAAGAATATTCCGCAATATAATTGTTGTTTTTATAAAATCACTTAGACTACCAAATAATGTGACTTTTAGGAAAATTAATGAGAGTCAACTGGAGGATTTTCGACTTTAATGCAGATTCAGGTGAATTTTGCCCGACCCTGTGTAACCACCATCAATCAAATAGCAACAAACAAATATGAAATATGACTGAAATATGTGACAGTTGTGTCAAACTATTGAAATGAACACATTAAAACATGCGAAAAAAATCATCATTCATCCTTTGGCTATGATAGCAGCTTGTGATTCTAAACCTGTGAGGCAGACGTGCTAACCACTTGTCCACTGTGCTGCACTAAAATCAATCAGACTACCAAAATGCTGTGATATGTGTGAATTTATAGGAAAATTACAGAGAATAAAGTGGAAAGTCATCATTCGTCCTTTGGTATTTTGTGATTCCAACACCGTAGAAGACATTGCAGTATGTGTGTGTAGACTGACATGTAACCACATTAAAAAGGTGAAACTGACAGAAGTATTGAGCTGTGGCGGCAGGCGGTCGGCACTCAGATGCTAGATAAAGACGTAGAGAAAGGAAAAAACAGCAACCCGATGTGTCTTGTTCAGGAGAGAAGCGGGAAGAAAAAAAAGGCAATACAAAAGCAGATAAGATGCACTCGAAGGGGAGCCAAGTTTTTCCTGTACAGAAGGTGTTTGCATGTGCCATCGATCCATCTCTGGCCCCCTCAGCATCGCTGCATTAAGCACCTTTTTTTTTTTTTTTTTTTTTATTAATTCCATTTTAGTGCTAAGGAGGAGGAGGGAAGGAGGCAGCGGGAGGGAGGATGTGACCCACTTTTATCTCCTCCAAAGAGAAGCGACACAGGAAGAAAAAAATGAGGTTGTTGTGGGCCTGAATGAGAAGAGAAAGTCAAAATCCAAAACTTCAAAGAGTGGTCGGAGATGTTGTCAGGAGCATCAAGGTGCTGCTGGCAGCTCCTTCCTGGCCTACGGGCCTGCTCATGTTATCTACAATGGAGCAGCTTTTTTTTTTTTTTTTTACGTCACAGAGGAGACACTTGAGTGAGAAGGAACAGCCAACGCAAGCCAATGTTTTTGCTCGGGGCCTCACAGACAAATGAGGAGAGGGCTGCATACCTGCAAAAACTACAGAACAGTCTCTATTGCTTTACATTTCACCACACACAAGTTATTCATTAGAACACAACTAATAAGAACATTTAAGCAAGCTAGCGTGTAACTACATGCTCTATAAGGTGTCCAAAAAGTCACAATACGCTTAAGATACGACAAAAACAACCGCAAATCAGTGAATTTGTGAATAGCGAACTGCATATAGGCGGGGGTTTGACTGTGATCATTTCGCGCTGCAACGACAACCTTTGAATCTGGGGGGTCGCTGCTTCACTTGGCCCTAATGGACAAAATCACCAGTGTCTGACGGATTCTATTTGTTGAGAGCTGTCAGGCAATTTGGTAATAATGTGCTAAGCGTGACCGTTATCAACACCAATGAACACAGAGTGTAACACAATGATTGCGCAGTTGTGTAATAATGCTCTGCCTAACCACGGTGTAAGAGCGCTGTTGCGCTTTTGTGGTGTGTGGGCTTTAAGATTTATTTAGACTTCTCTCGCGGCTGCTGCCAGTTTTACACGCGCACACATGCACTACACACAAATAAGTGTAAAGTGTAGACCACGTTGACCAAAATATTTTGGGCCCCACGGACACTGTGTAGTCTGATACCCATGTTTAGTACAACACTTCTGCTATACAAGTTCTAGACCTGATTTATCCCACAAACGCATGTTGGAGAGAAGAACACACCGATTTTCCTCATCATTACGCCATTCTTGTGAAACTGTGACTCGGACTAAGCACTTTCATGTGTGTGAGTCAGTTACTGTATATGACACACTACGATACCTAGCACACATAAATTGAAGATTAAACATTAACTTAAAAAAAAAAAAAAACTCTTAGCAGGTTTAATCTTAACCAAATATTTACAAAGATGTTGAACAAGTTCAACATTTATGATTGTCAGCCCGATTGGTGAAACTCAAGGCCAATTTTGTTCAAACTTTCCAGGGGGTGCTACTGAGTGAGTTTTGGGGTGTTGAGTTGAGTACCCCAAAAATAATATATATCGTCACCAGCATACTTGCCAAAAATGGTGACTTTTCCGGGATGGTGCCAACTAACATGAAAAGCACAGTTTTCTATAGGTGAATAACAAGCAGTTTAGATAACTTTCCAGATGGTGAGTGAGTTTTGGGGTGGTCGTGCTATATGTACACTTTCAACAGGATAAAACGCACTCGCAAAATTCGGTGAGCTTTCAGGCGTGGTTGAGGCTACCCCTAAAGGTAGCAATACAATTAAATGGAATCAAAGTATTATATTGCATTGCGGTTACAATTTCCTGCTAAAATTGGACCTAAATGAGTTTTCTTTGATTCATAGATAAAAATGTTGAATCCTCCTTTCTTTCATTGATGTGTGGTATAAATATAAAAGGTGTCGAACGTACTACAAAGTAGTTTGGGGGGCAGTAAAAGCAAATTGTGGCTGTAAATTGCTTTTATTGGAGTACAAAATGAAATGAGAAGATTACACTTTTGGGAGTGCACAGTGTTTGCAGTTTCGCAGAGTCACATCCTAAACGCCATATCGGAGCATAAGCTTATCCGAGCGCGGAGCAGCCAGGTGCGACGTGTGTTTGTAACGCACTAGTTCGCAGCAAAGGCCACGGGATTTGAGGACCTGATCTAGAGAACCTTAAAAAGGCTGGAGTTGAAACCTGCGAAGCGGACACAAACAGGGGACACTTGTTTTTTAGAGTGAAAGCAAAAGTGCCACCATCTGGAGATGAACTAACATTTTCTTGGGAAATCTGCCTGAAAAGTCAAGTTCGAACAACTAAAATGTTTACGTCAGCTCAGTGAGCAACTAAATGATCAATTTCTTAAGTGTTTTTTTTTTTTTTTTGTGATGCTACCACAGTATTGACTCAAAAGTGTGCTGATAAACACAGAGGAGGGAAGTGAAATTACTGTATATCCATCCATTATCTGAGCACTTTATCACACACAAGTTCCTCCCGTGGCCATTTCAGTCCCCAGACCTCAACCCCGTTGGAAAACTGTGGAGTGAGCTAAATAGCAGAGTGCAGAGAGGACCCAGGTCGCTGGATGATTCAGAGAGATTGCGCAAGGAATGGTGGAAGATCCCTCTTTCTATATTTCCCATCTTGCGAAACATTATAGTAGAAGATGAGGTGCTGTTTTGTTATTAACAACAAGTGTGCTATTAATTGCGCAACATATGATTTGATGTGAAAGAAATATTTCTTAATTTCTTTCCCACTGAATGAATGCACTTGAATTATAGATTGGATTTTCCTGTTGTTCTTTTTTTAATGTTGGTCCTAAATCATTTTGACAAAAATTGAATTAAAGAAGCTAAAGAACACATCTTAAAGAAGGGACGACAATAATTATGGAAGGCAGTGTATACATAAATATAAAACAAAGAGCAATCATCGTAAAAAATAGACGGATGAATGGTTTGCCTGTCTGAACTGTGTTTCTAGGGTGTGGCTTAAGCCAAATGTCAATTACACATTAAATAAAATGCATTTTACCAATGGTGATGGCATTTAAGCCAATGCATTGCAAATCATATCTGTGACAGTTTTCAATTAAGACGATCATAACTAGGAATCCATTCGTATTTTTCCCATCCGCGGCCTCAAACGTATTTCCTATCTACACTTTGGCGCGCTCTGGAGCTGCATGAAAGGTCAGCTCATCACTTCTGCCGCATGAAGTAATCCCATGTCCACTTTACGCCCTGCTGATTCCTCTCGCTATTTCTGTTGCGCCGCGGTGCACCTGTAGGCCAAGCATCACCACGTTGACATTTCCACCCAAAACACCCAAAACCACCCAACGCTCATTTGTGTTTTTACACTGATGCTCTTATCTTCTGGGGGGATGAGAGGTAATATCAGACAAGCAGGGCCGCCCACCAATGGGCTTACCTGGGTTTGAGCCCAGGGGCCTACGGAAGTCGGATGCCTATCACAATTTCAAAAAAAAAAAAAGATGTTGATTTTCTGAACATGTTCAAAATTCCCTTGCAACAAGAAAAGTACAGGCGAATGTCTGACGAATGTCTGACGGGAGTTTGGTGAACATTTACGACCTTGAACGAAAACTGACGTGAACATGTATTTTTCTAACTTCGCCAACAGTCGGAAATGTTCGCCCCTAATTTGGAATGTGGGCTTTAGAGTCGGGGGCTAGATTGATGGTTAGCCCCGGGGCCTATGAGTAGGTAGACAGGTACTCTTTGAAACAATTGCATGCTGCATACATGTTGGCGAATTAGTTAAATTCTTCAAACAAAACAGTTTCCAGGAGTTTTGACTAACATGTCAACTAGGGCTGTCCCATACGATTATTTTTCTACGCGAGCGTTAGCTACATAATGCACAAAGTTGAAAAACAACACGGCGTAACTTTGACTACAACCCGCTGCTTTGAGAAAGGAAACTTAACGATGCACGTTAATAGTCGGACATAACAGCAATTTCAGTAAAACCGGGGGATATTAGTTAATCAGGTAGATGGATTTACGATACTCCAGCTTTCTGCTTTCTCTCGTCTTCCAGGAGTACTCCTGAGTGACGTCGCTTAAAGTGTTCATTTATGGCTGATGTGCAATGATGTGTGGTACGCCAAATCAGCTTTACAGAGGGTGCGGACGACCAACTTGCACAACCTTACTTTGAAGTATGTCCATAGTTTGGACGTTTTTGTCCACTTTTTTAGCGGGGACGCTGGTATCCGGAGCTTCCGCCATTTCTACTGTGCGCACTTGTTTACAACTGACGGAATGCACGTGTTGACGTATTTACGTCATCGACACTCGAGCGTACGTGCGTGCTAACGTATTTTACATCATCGATGCTTGACGCCGACGGTATGTTGTGCGTCCCGACGTATTTACATCATCGGCCACGTCGACTATGCCGACTAGTCGGGACAGCTCTAATGTCAACATGTCATCTGTTCAAGTGGCTACTGCTCCAAATACTGCTGGGCCAATGGATGTATTTCGTTACCATGACATACAGGTGAAGGAGCTAGGTGATTTAACGAGCAAGTAAGCATTTTCTACTTGCGGTAGTACAACCCCATTGTGAGGGGACAAAAATGCCTGAAAAGACCATAAAAGCTTTAAAAATATATATTTTTTTAACTTGAATGCTCAGGGCTTGGTGCTCAGGTACCTAGTGCTCCAATATAACACAATGGAGTGGACCACGACATTCAACTATCTATAGCACAGTGTAGGAAGGTTTGATTTAAAGCATATATATCATTTTATCTGGTTTAGAACAAGATTATTTTTGAGCTCTCATGTCACACTCCTGGACCATACTTTCTGAGAACCACCTATACAAGCAATTAAAAAGTACATTTTCCATCCTTTAAATCCTATCCTTATTGATATTCCCCTTCCACGTCCTCCTCAATATGAACTCCATTACAGTGGCGAGCAGGAGCAAGTTGGGAGCAGGTGCCATTTACGACCCACATGCTCCCATTTGCCACTACTTTCATCCGTGTTGTTTGTTCTATTTCCACGGCGGAATGAGCGGCGTCGCGACCCGGAGAGAATAAAGCAGCGCAGGCTTGTTTTTGTGGATGTGCTCGGCTATTTCTGGACATTTAAGTCTTTGGTTTTGGCAGAGGCAGCAGTGAAAAACGACACACAAAGCCACAGCGACGAGAATATCCATGCATCGCTTTTGTGTCCCACTTGGATGACGTCTCAGTGTGATGATGAAACATCAAAATGCTTCACAGTCCAAAATAAGGCCTTCTCGCAAATATAATTTAGTTATGTATTCTACCAGGCTTTCTAAAGTAGAGTTTTGGGCCTGAGAAGAGCGGACTATTTGAAGCCCACGTCGTTATGTTGACATGGATTGTCTATTTAAGAACAAAAATGGCAAAACAGGTGCATATGTTTTGGATGTTTTTTTGTTGCTGGTTTTGTATTTGTTAGTCTTTGTTATAATGAGAAATGTAGCCACAAGAGGACACAAGTCAGTGTCTTATTGTGTTGCGTCAGGAAGAGCATCCGGCGTAAAACGTTTGCCAAATCAAAGATGCGAATAAAACCTATGGCTTCCATAGTCGAGGCCCGGGTTAACAACAACCGCCATCGGCGCTGTTGACCTACAGGGCGCCGGTGGAAATTGGACTACTGTTGGTCGAAGAAGGAGAGGAGGAAAGTGTGTTCGTAGGGAGAGAAGAGGAGCGCTAAGAGTATAGGACTGAGAGGAGGGAAATTGAATGTTGGAACTATGACAGGAAAAGGTAGAAAATTGGTGGACATGATGCAGAGGAGGAAGGTAGACATACTGTGTGTCCAGGAGACCAGGTGGAAAGGTAGCAAGGCTAGAAGTTTAGGAGCAAGGTTCAAGTTGTTTTATCATGGTATAAATGGGAAGATAAATGGGGTAGGAGTTATCTTGAAGGAGGAGTTTGTTAGGAATGTACTGGAGGTAAAAAAGAGTGTCAGATAGAGTGATGAGTCTGAAGCTAGAAATCGAAGGTGTGATGTTCAACGTTGTTTGTGGATATGCTCTATAGGTAGGATGTGAGCTGGAGGAGGAGAGATTCTGGCTGGACTTTGATGAAGTGATGCAGTGCATACCTAGAAGTGAGAGAGTTGTCATTGGTTCGGACTTCAATGGACATGTTGGTGCAGGAAACAGAGGGGATGAGGAGGTGATGGGCAGGTTTGGTA
The DNA here is from genome assembly GCF_054856515.1 of Filicampus tigris. NCBI lineage: Eukaryota > Metazoa > Chordata > Actinopteri > Syngnathiformes > Syngnathidae > Filicampus > Filicampus tigris. The sequence goes on along the minus strand of NC_141225.1, from coordinate 5,135,728 downwards.
ACGGTGTAACCTGAAGGAGATCAGTGACTGCAAAGTAGTGGTAGCCAAGAGTGTAGCCAAGCAGCATAGGATGGTGGTGTGTAGGATGACTCTGGTGGTGAGGAAGATTAAGAGGGCAAGGCAGAGGAGAAGAGGAAATGGTGGAAGCTAAAAAAAGAAGAGTGTTGCATGACTTTTAGGAAGGAGTTAAAACAGGCTCTGGGAGGTCAGGAGGTGCTTCCAGATGACTGGAAAACTACAGCTAATGTGATCAGGGAGACCGGTAGGAGAGTACTTGGTGTGTCATCTGGAAGGAAAGTAGATAAGGAGACTTGGTGGTGGAATGAGGAGGTACGGGAGTGTATACAGAGAAAGAGGTTAGCTAAGAAGAAGTGGGACACTGAGAGGACTGAGGAGAGTAGACAGGTGCCAGTAGTGTGATGGGAAGATGGAAAGAGTACTTTGAAGAGCTGATGAACGTGGAAAATGAGAGAGAACAAAGACTAGAAGAGGTGAATGCTGTGGACCAGGAACTAGCAAAGATTAGTCAGGATGAAGTGAGGAGGGCACTGAAGAGGATGAAGATTGGAAAGGCAGTCGGTCCTGATGATATACCTGCAGAGGTTTGGAAGTGTCTAGGAGAGGCGGCAGCAGAGTTTCTGACTGGGTTGTTCAACAGGATCTTAGATAGTGAGAAGATGCATGAGGAATGGAGGAGAAGTGTGCTGGTTCCTATTTTTAAGAACAAGGGAGACATACAGAGTTTTGGCAACTACAGAGGAATAAAGCTGATGAGCCATGCAATGAAGTTATGGGAAAGAGTAGTGGAAGATAGACTAAGGGCAGAAGTGAGCATTTGTGAGCAGCAGTATGGTTTCATGCCAAAAAAGAGTACCACAGATGCAGTATTTGCTTTGAGGATGTTGATAGAGAAGTACAGAGAAGGCCAAACGGAGCTGCATTGTGTTTTTGTAGATCTGGAGAAAGCTTATGACAGGGTGCCCAGAGAGGATCTGTGGTATTATATGAGGAAGTCTGGAGTGGCAGAGAAGTATGTGAAAGTGGTGCAGGACATGTATGAGGACTGTAAGACAATGGTGAGGTGTGCTGTAGGTGTGAACAAGGAGTTCAAGGTGGAGGTGGGACTGCATCAGGGATCAGCTTTGAGCCCCTTCTTGTTTGCTATGGTGATGGACGGGCTGACAGACGAGGTCAGGCAGGAATCTCCATGGACTATGATGTTTGCAGATGACATTGTGATCTGCAGTGAGAGCAAGGAAAAGGTAGAGGAGAAGCTAGAGAGGTGGAGGTTTGTCCTGGAAAGGAGAGGAATGAAGGTTAGCCGCAGTAAGACTATGTGTGTGAATGAGAGGGACCCAAGTGGAAGAGTGAGGTTACAGGGAGAGGAGATCAAAAAGGTGGAGGATTTTAAGTACTTAGGGTCAACAGTCCAGAGCAATGGAGAGTGTGGCAGGGATGAAGATGCTGAGGTTCTCTCTGGGAGTAACCAGGGAGGATACGAATGAGTACAACAGAGGGACAGCACATGTTAGAGGTTTTGGAGATAAGGCCAGAGAGGCCATACTGAGTTCTGGTTTGACATGTTCAGAGGAGAGATAGTGAATATATTGGTAGAAGGAGTTTTGAATTGCCAGGCAGGAGGCCTAGGGGAAGACCAAGGAGGAGGCTTATGGATGTAATGAGGGAGGACATGAAGGTAGTTTGTGTAAGAGAAGAGGATTCAGAGGACAGGGTTAGATGGAGGTAAGGGTGGGCGATATGACGCTATTAGATCGTTAAGCGATTCAACATGTTCACGAACTCATAAAGCCGGAAGATCGTTGGATCGCCTCTACATGGCACATTAGATACAGTTTAGCTTTGTGGCGGCGCAAAGCCACTGACTCGTATACCCGACCAACCCTTTGCAGCACGCACAGTTCACCGTAAGTGACACTCCCTGCCTCCCTGTTTATTTGGATAGTGGGAAGCTGTAGCGGAAAGTCGGTTCGGTTCGGACGTCAGCGCCGACAGCCAACGCAAACGGATATCAGACACATGGTAGCCGCTAGCTCCAAGCTGGAATGGATGTAAGATTGTTTATTTAAGAGGTGGTTGGCCCCTGGTGAAAATATCTACACTGCCTGGTGCAAAGTCTGCAAAAACACTTTTTAGTTCGGGACAATGGGTGTCAAAGCCGTCGAGTCGCACATGAGAGGAGATAAACACCAGCGGTCTGTGGCAGCAGCTAGCAGGATCCGGCTAATCCCAGCGCTTGTTGGCGACATGTCGGGAAATTACAGTGTAAGTAACGTTATTGTTTTAAATCGCATTCCGTTATCCTTGTTGATGGGGCAGCTGGGCAAAATCAATAAATAGGTGTTATCGTAAATAACTACTGTCGTCGTCTGTTGTTTGTTGCCATAGCAATAGTTGAATCCGGCCCCAGCCTTCCTGTGTCGAGTTTGCATGCTCTCCCCGTGCCTGCATTGATTTCCTCCCACATTCCAAAAACATGCATGCTAGGCTGATTGGACACTCTAAATTGCCCCTGGGTCTGATTGTGAGTGTGGCTTTTTGTTTGTCTCTGTGTGCCCTGCGATTGGCTGGCAACCAGTTCAGGGTGTCCCCCCCCCTCCACCCCCATCCCATACTGCCCGAAGTCAGCTGGGATATGCTCCAGGACGCCCGCGACCCTTGTGGGGTAAGTGGTTTGGATAATCGATGGATGGAGTGTAATGGATGGTTTTTTTCAACCTTTTGACTTGACAAAGGCTGTTGTGAGGACTTATTATCAATGGAAACTGCTTTACATTAAATGTTGGAAGGTATTCTTTTTTCATATTAGTCTCCTTATTTGAAAAAAAAAGCTCTTTGTTTAGTGATTTTTTTTTTCTTCAACAGAGATTGTTGCGACATGTTTTGATCTTAAATTATATTTTTAAGGTAATTAAATTTGACTTTTCAAATGGTGCAAGAACCCTGTTATTACCTTGCTGAAGACCCCATTAAAACAGTGGAAAACGAGGGGTTTGAAAGACTCTCAAAGTACTAGACCCGTGTTACGAACTGTGTTTTTATGTTTACGTTATGTTTACATTCACTGCACATTTTGATAAAAGTTGTCACTATTCAAATTAAAACCTGTTCAGAAAGCTTAGCTGGCTTAAAATGTCATTTTTTTCTTTGAGTTTTATATACATTTTAAATATATTTTATATGTTTAACATGAGGAAAATGGTCAGAAATGTGCAAATTAGTCTTAATAAAACAATGTAAAAAAAAAATCGTGATAAAATCATGATCGTGATTTTATTTTTAAAAAATTGTGATGATATTTTTGCCAGATCGCCCACCCATAGATGGAGGCAATTGATTTGCTGTGGCGACCCCTGAAGGGAAAAGCCGAAAGGAAAAGAAGAAGCTGTCTTTGTTATAATAAGGTACACACCAGTAGGGACATACATTAAAAAAAGTAATGTAAGGATTACCTCGGGTAAGGAAAACTACTTACCTGCAAACGGTGGGCAAACTATGTGGGCTGATACAGCGGCCCCACAAGAGAATGTTATCCAGCTCATCATGCAATTCTAAACAAATAAAACCTCAGAGGAACGGCTATAACAATCCACTGATGAGTCAATATCATCATAAGGCACCTTTGAGATCTCCCCATTTCACTCCCACAAAATTGAGATTTTCTGTTTAATTTGAGTTTCATTGTATTTAGTAGATTTGATGCTTCTCCAACACTTTTTTTTATGTACATGCAAAATATGTGAGCTTGTTGTCAAGGTGACACAATGACACACAAATGTGAGCATTTCATGAAACATGACTTTCATTTAGCAACATCATTCAGTTAATAAGATGACTGTGTGCTGTTTAACAAATATAGATTTAATGATTTAATTTCTAAAGGATTTTAGCAGCTTTTAGTTATCCTGCTATGATATGATATGATATGATATGATATGATATGATATGATATGATATGATATGATATGATATGATATGATATGATATGATATATATATATATATGAACCATTATTTGTAAATTGGCTATGGAAATGACACATTTTTGGCATTGGAACTTAAGTCAAATTTCAAATATGGTTCTTTTGTTTATAACAGGCTGTACGTCCTATAAATCCTCACTTCTGTTTGTCATCCTGATACCAGCAATATTGGAAATATCAATCAAGTATCATCTCAACCCACAAACAGTCAACCTAATCAGCCTATGATGGGGTGGCCCCGCCCTCTCCCGGCGCCAAGAGACAATGTGACTGGTCTGGCTTATGATAGGTGATAATGTGCTATTGTGAGTGGATAATGTCGAGGTAATCTGGATGGAAATCTCCATCACTGGTGCGCCTCTGCCTGACTTCCAACTCTCTTAATAGATAACATGATTACGGCTCACTGATGCAATTACCACTTTATCATGGTACAACATTTTATTTATTTATTTTTTTCCACAAGAGTCATTCAATGCAGCAGGGTTCAGAGTAAATACATTTCCATGTGATTTGTACAGTTTTAATTAGGGATGTTTCGATAAGGTTTTATGACCCCGATACCGATACCAATCACGCATGAGTGAGATCGGCCGATACCGATAACAATTCCGATCAAATGGAATATCTGTATATTTTTCCACTTATTTATGGTGACTGATATTATGCAATATTATCTGAAAAAAAACAGCCATATTATTGCCGTAATTTTGACAAAAATTTCTATATACATATATTTTCAAAAGCATGAAGGAATACAAAACCGTTGCTGGCACAATACAACAATTAATCAGTCACAAAGATAACTGAAAAAGTTAAATTTACCAGCTTTTAGTAACACAGTTTTTAACAGATCAAAATAATCAGCAGTCTCAAAAGACTTAATGAGGCAAAAAGTCAAATAAATAACATGCCACCTAAACGTTGCCTGGTTCAGAATATAATCAAAGTAGAAAAAATTGTCACATGCAGGCTTCACTCGAATAAACTATTGAATGAGTTCCTCAATTGAAACGACTCAGGAACTTTAGTGTCTATCTTGTGCATTTGTCAACGAGAAAAAAGTCACTGTTAATCTTTTAATCTCCCTGTGGCAATAATGCCACTTATATTGCGCTGTGTCCGCCTTGACTTTCAATGCATTGATATTCAATGCAGTGAGCCTCGTAAACTCACCATAGTCTGCCAATTGCTTGTTCTTCAAATGTCGGATTAAGTTGGTAGTGTTGAAACGTTTGGCCATGCTCCCTGCGCGAGGTACCTTTTCATGGCATATGGGGTCCCGCACGCAAACTCCAGACACACAGCAGACAATGCTATGTTCACACCAACTGTGGTGGTCGGAATATTCGATTAAAGCCTTTTATTGCCAATCATAACATCCGATCACCCGCAGCTCATGCTTGGCAGCCTTGTGTTGCGTCCCTCCCCTCTACTCGCAGCGGAGGTGCAGCTGAGTTAGCGAGCCTTTCTGGCAGCGCGTTTCAATTGGAGTAAATGTAGCTCGCGCAGGCGGGCGGGCGCGGTTGCGTGCAGGGCGGCGCGAGTGATGCTTTTGGACGGAGGGACGTCGTCGCGTATTAAACAAATCCATTTTTTTTCGTCTCGTGGCAGCCAAGCATGAGCTACGGGTGATCGGATGTTTTGATCGGCAATAAAAGGCTTTGATCAAATATTCCGATCACGTATTTTTTCACGAAAATTGGCCGATCATGATCGGTGCCCGAACGATCGGAGCATCCCTAGTTTTAATGTACATAGTGTGTCCTTATCATGCACGGCCAAGGAAATGTGACATTCAGATAAACATTGTACAGTAATACCATGAGAAGATAATGTGAGTAGTTTACATTAGGGCTGCTCGATTATGAAAAAAATATGAATCTCGATTATTTTGGTAATAATTGAAATCACGATTATTCAAACAATTATTCATTTTTTGCTACAAAACAAGAACGGGTTTAAACATGTAAAAAAATGTTAAGACAAAATTCTTTGAAACCCAACAACATTTATTATTTTTTTGTGTGCAGATGTATAAATTAAAGTATGGTTTCCTTGTATAAACAAACAAGTTAACTTGCTATGCATTTATAAATTGACAAAGTAGTAAACTGCTTGGAGTAAAATGACAATTTTGACGGAATAACAGTCATGCTATTCATCTATACATTTAGACCTTTGTCTGGAGCCTTTTTTGTTTTATTTCTAAAATAATATTTACACATAGTAAACAAAGTTAAAGTAATTTGCTTCTGATAAATGATAAATTTAATATGATGATTGGGTCAAACTAATTTAAATGTTGACTGTTACATACTCGTACGTATACAATACTTCTAAATTACAGTAAGCCATATATAAACTGTATTACAATATAATGACCAATAATATATTTGCAAATTGCATTTGAAGCTATTTGAAACAAAAATGAACACAAAAAATGTGACTTCATATTATAGACTACACAAGAAATGTAACTTAAGTCACAGTTATAATGTTTAGCATGGTTTCTATTTTTGTGCTAGTAAAAGTAGTGTATATTTGCATATGATATGTTATGTGCCCTAAACATTTGGAAACCTTGTGCGGGCAATAGATTCTGTTATCTTTTCGTGTCCCTCCAATGTTGATGGGTGGGGGTTGCTGCGTACAGTGTTTCAACACCTGAGATTTGCGTTGCTGACGACGCCAAATCTAACTCGGTGTTGTCTTGCTTCGGTGTATCATAACATCATCGTAAACCAAACGATGGTTGAATAGATTCGTTGTTGCCGGTGGATGCAAAGACAACTTGCACTTTATACGTCTTTGCTCGCCCAAAATGTAACCAAATAAGCGATTTCGACTTGCCTTGCTTGTTTACAAGTCGTTTCTGTGGCGGGTTTTGTGCCATTTTTAGGTCGTTTTTTACGATTATGCCACTTTTGTAATCGTGGAGTGTAATAATCGAAATCGTAATTAAATTTCGATTAATTGCACGGCCCTAGTTTACATCCCCCCAAAAATGTTTAGAATTGCGTATATCCAGTTTCAACTGTAAAAGCAAAACTGCAGCAAATCACGCCAAACCGCCATTGAAATATCAAAGGATTAATTCCAGATTAAGTGTGTTTTGCTTTTTGTTTGTCTTAAAGATTTTGTTCTTTTTCGAAAGTAAGATTTTTAGATTTTTAGAAGACAATTAACCAAAGTAATTTAAAAGGCATTGCAAGACAAATATATTTTTCCTAGAAAACCAACAAAGCAGAACAATCATGAAATTTCCAAAAATGTTTGAATCTAAAAAACACTTCACACATAATAAAAAAAATTAACAAAAAGACAAAGCAACAACAAAAGTAGAAGAATTGACACAGAAAGTCTTTTGAAGTAAGCAGACTCATGTTCAAAGTGGGCAAACTAAGGTGGAGTGTTATTACTTGTTCCTATTAGCAGCTGTTAGCAATGGTTTAACTTAATTTTCACCCTTGTATAATAATTAAGAATGTTCTACCGTTAAGTCAAAATTGTAGTTTGTACTTAGACCCTTGTCCACAACCTTGTATTGTTCATTAAAGTGAACATACAGTATGCCCAACTTTTACACAACATACAGCCATACAACGGATGTGGATTAAACATTCATGTGCGGCGGATGTATCAACACAAATCCACAACATATGCAATATTCACCGAGGATAAATATTTGATGGGAGGAGGTGACTTTAATTTCACTCAGATGTTGATGCTATCGTACTTACACTTGTCAGGCAGATATGCAAGACAAGTGAACACTGTCCGTCTGTCTGTGGGCTTGTCAGCGTGCATCAGCGTGTCTCGCTTGTGATAATAGTCAAAATCAGCATCTGTATTTTTGCACAGAAAAGTCATTTCTTCTGCAGCCTATAAAGTGATAAGCTCTTGCAGTGGACCAGCGCTGAGTTAAGAGTGTTTGTGTTTAGAGCGGCCCTGCAGATGTCTTTGATAACAGTGCCAGCGAGGGGGGAAAAACATCTCATTGGATGGAGACTTAAACAAAGCCGCATTCCCGCTAATACTCTTGAAAGGCTTTAATTGGAATATGGAAATTATTAACAACATTATCAAATTATATACTGGTGGCTTCTACACAATCACTGTTGAACAAAACTCTTTAAATCCAGTCGGACTCATAGGCGACTGATAATTTATTTTCGTAATTTTTAAGAGTTCTCGGGTGTCGCAATAAAAGGTCTCCGCCATCCTGTCAATAGACACAAAGGATAAAGAATTTAACATGTGACACTCACTTGTCACGCTCAGGTAAAAATCACCCCCAGCTTCTTTTTTGGGCGGGGGATGAAGGGTGGTACGTTGGTGAGTTAATGCATGGATGGTTTGGATGACAGATGGCTAGATAGGTAGGTAGGTAATAATCTTAACAAAAAAAACAAAACATTCAATTAATCTATTAAGATGATCCCCCCATTGTTGATCAAGGAAATGTAGTCAAATGACCCTTCCTGTTTTTTTCCTAACTGAGATGTGCAGTCCGTAATAAACTGGCTTTAAGGTTTTAAGTTAAGTCCACTTAAACATTTTAAAGCACTAAATGAGTATGAGAGACACAGATCCGCGATTTAAAAAAAATTATTATTAGAAGTCTTTCCAACAGTCATTCGTGTTAAAAGAAACAGTGATGTGACAGACAGTTGCCATCCCACATCATCCACGTGATTCTAGAGTGCTAATAGAGCCCAAAGGAGCGAGCTACGCAGGCACCCACCTACAAAAAAAAAAAAAACTTGATGTGACATAGTGGGGTCAAGCAGAACCCTACAGCATCACCTGTTTCCAAACACAAGCACAGACAACCTGCTGAGTCGAGGGTGAGGGGAGGGGTCGTCCGAGGGAAGAAGACAAAATGCGAAGGTACGCTGGTGTCAGGAGCGTTCAGCCGCCTGGACATCGGGAAATGTGAGGTGAAGGAAGGAGGGGACGCAAAGGAGATTTTGACGGCAACTAAATCAGACAGGCGAGGGTGAAGAGAGACGGCGAGAAATGGGCCAAGGGTCAGACAAAACTGACAGAAAGCATGATGATGCAACACAGAATATGCTTAGAGGAAACACACATTGTCCCGATGAGACCTTGCCGTCGCATGTGGGGGTGGTCTTGCACAAAGACCCGAGCAAGGAGATGTGAACGCTGCCTTTTTTTAATCATCCCTCAGGGCGTACACTCAAGGCAAGACATCCTGACACGATGACCTGCAGGTGACGGTCCTATTGGCAGCATCATTACATAACCAGTCTCTCTGTTAAAGAGGTTTTATCACACAGGAAGACAACAAAGGAACATACTAAAATCGTTTTTGTATAGTGAATATTTACAGTGGGAAGACCCGAGGTTTAAGTTGAGCTTGAACCACTCTGATCACCTGATTTGAAAAACTGGGATTTTAATCTTGATGTTTCAGTTTTGGCTCACTTGTTAATTAATGTTACTTATTATTGGTTCTGGGTAAAACAAGATGAGCTCTGCTAAAATGTAAGTTTGAGAACATTTATTGCGCAGATCTCAAAAGTCAAAATCAAAACTCAGGACTGCGCCATAACATTTCCTGTTTATCTAGGTGTATAGCATTATTTTGTGTATTTTTTTTTTATTTTCTCTCTAGACACGTATTAATTGCCTGCTATTTTGCTGTTCAAATTTGGATATGCTCCGCTTTAACGCCGTTCCAGCGAGACCTCTGTGAAGTGTATTCATTCAGGCCACATAAGCAGCCCAGCGAAGTTTTCTGGCAGAGCTGGGCATCGCCTTACCGTCACGAAGTTCCCGTCTGCATATTTAACCGACCCACGTGGTTCCAGTCCGTCCCTCATCGGCGATAGCCAATCGGCGTCGAGAACTTCATGTACACGTCACACGCAGGCACCGCACAAGCAGACACGCCCCCAAATAATTTTGCGCCGTACGTTTGTAACGTAGGATGACAATGTGTATGATTAACTTCCTTGTATTGTTGTTCACTCTGCCACTTGGTGGCAACTGTGTGGCATAAGACTGATAAGTGAAAGCTTTTTCCCATCAAATCAAGCTTCCTCTGACATTCTTACTACATGCAGTTTGCTGCAGATGACAAATGACAATAGACACGATAGTAGAAATGTGACACGATAGAATTGTTTCTATTGTCTTTGCGATATGTATCATCCTGTCACCCAGCTCTATTAAAAACGTTGTAAAATTCCATTGACATGCTAACGTGAAATTAGCATTGACCTCAAGTTAAAGACCTTAAAATAAGAAATATTCACACGCAAATGCTGTGGAAACACTTACACACATTAAAATAAAAAACATAATATGCTGCACTTAGCATTACTGCTGAGAGGTGGATGGAAAAGAAGGAGAGGAGGGCGAAAAAGGCAAAGATATGCCGGCGGGCAAACACACACGATCGAGACACTCTGCGCATGCTCGACCGCAAGGAATCCTGGTCTTTGTAGTACACTAAGTGCTTGTATGCGGAAGTGCGTTGTTTGGCACGCAACCACCGAAAATACACAAGCAGAGGTAAACGAGCTCAGAGACGCGGCACAAAAGCACACTTTCAGGGCAATGAGGAAACCGGCTGCTTCATTCATGTGGTGAATGGCATGAATATCAAGTGTATTATTGACAGGTGAAAGTAACAAGCGAAAATGACGTCCATTTGAGTCATGACAACTGTGCGTTGCCGTACATAGTCGATTATTCAAACGCCGGAGCAACTCTGTCCGCTCAATCATGTGAATGGGTTATTCAGAATGTTTCAAAAATTTGAAATGTGACCTTAACTTGAGTATTGACTACATGTAAACGTAGTCAATATACTCCTGGGGACAAAATGGCGGAGGAGGCACGGGCGTCGTAAAGTCGCAACGTCGTAGGTCGCATACGTCGTAATTCTCGGTATGCCGATCACGTTTAATATTCTGTACCAACAAATATAAATACTAATACATGTAATTTTACTCCTCTAGTGGCCATCATACACATATAAAAGCTTCGCTTCCATTATTCTTTGCATTACCTTGCATTAAGACAATGCATGTTCCCATTCCCATAACAAAAGAATGGATGGTACAAAGAAATGAAAAGAAATTGTGCACTGGACCACACACAAACAATCTATGAACAGTCAGCTTCTGGTTTGTTGTACTGGAAGGTAGAAAAGAGGCCAACTGTTGGCATGGAAGCCATACTTTACAGCAAATCAATCCTCTCCAAGACAATTATTGTTGACAGTTATTATTGTTCCGAACCACAACAAGTGGTTACCTTCAGTCTCAGGTGGTAAAGCTATCTCGGATAAAATAAAAAGTAGAGAGCAGAAAGTCGGCGGCAGTGGCTGGACTCTCCATCGTCAATCAATATGATTTGATTTGGGGCACAACAGATCAGTGGTCATGTTTAGCTAACCTTGTGGGAGGTTTGTTCTCATCGGAGTATGCACTGTAATGCGGGATCAATAAAAATGACAAATGAAATACCAACAAGAAGACATCAGATTCATCATGTTTCAGACCCGACCGAGGAGACTCGATTCTGCATCTTCCTGGACGTCTGTCGGGTATGGACGAGGAGCTCATTTAGTTTCCAACCTTCAGTCGATGTGGCTGGATGCTACAGCGAACATCAGACTAGAGATTGATGATATGCGCGGCAAGGCGAATCACATACAAACGCAGCGGGCTACGACCTAGCTTGGTGTAAGCATGTAGTGAGCCCTCTCGGGGGACTGGTAACACTAAAATGAATGATTGAACGGCGTAGGGTGGTGGACAAGCGTAAAGAGCTGGAGGTTTAGCCGAGTGGTGAGGAACAAAAGTGGTGATAAAAGGCAAGATGGAGGGATGAAAGATAAGTGATGCTGGGAGGGGAGAGTGGCGGAGGAGCAGACATACCAAGAGAGGGAGAAAGGGTTGAGGTAGAGAGAATGTAATCCACGATCCAGATGGAGAGAGACCTGCTGTTTGGAGCGGCAGGGGATTGGGGCTCCGGAGTTAATGTGACGAAGATGTTGGGTTAAAATAGCCCGGGGAAGCGGGGCAGGAGTCCTCGATGAAAAATAATACACAAAGGAGCCGGGAGGATGGGGAGACTGGTTCTCTTAGGTAATATTCAAATCAATTAACGGAATTCTGCAGTCTCAGGACCCATACAGAACATGTCGGTGAAAAATATCAAGTATTTTCAAGTTGGTACTTTATACTTATAATAAAGAACTGTAAATATTTGAAGGTTCCAGATGAAGCCCCATGTGAGACCAAAGAAAAGAACATGTTTCAAAACCATCTGGGTCCTAGATAAGTGCCAGGATATGAGGTGCTTTTCTTCCCACAAAACCCACAGAGACACGGGCCTATACAGTGTGGTCTTTACATCAAATATTCACAAAGGGGAGAAAAGGCATTGCGCAACATGGATCCCCCATGGATTTGCCTATATATAATGGGTGGGGATTTTTTTTTTCTTTTCAGGGGCCCGTTCAGTTTTTATAAAGTCCTTTGAGGGCCAAATTAAATATATATATATATATATATATATATATATATATATATATATATATATATATATATATATATATATATATATATATATATATATATACACATACACACACACCCACACACACACACACACACTCACAGGGGTGCTGCACGCAGGTACGCATGCGCAACAGAAATCACTGATGCGGACCGTCATTTGCACCACGACGCGCGTACACGGTACACACTGGTGGTGCAGTGGAACGAATCATCTTTGATTGGTAAGGATAAAGCATCGGTTCAGGATGGGCACGATCCAATGGTTGGTGAAAAAAACTGTGCGTTCGCATAAGTTGCATGTACAAGAGCATTTTGCAAACATACTCAACGAACACACCGCCTCCACAAAGGCTAACTTCAAAATAAAGCTTACCAAATAATACATTTAGTCATTAATGCCAATTCAATAGCCTTTTGAACTTTTACTTTGAAGTTGGCCCACGTGTTAGCGTAACGACTAACTTGACTTCCGGGATCGACGTATGAGCAGTTTTGACGCTTGCTACCAAACAAACCGCTGGTTAATTACGCTGTCATTGTATGATACGGCAAAAGTGTCGGGCAAAAGTGGCTAGCAGCTGTTATCTTTAGCTGGTAGTTCTTTTTCTATATTGTGGACCTAGATTACTTTGTAATGTGCTGTCCATGTTTTAAGAAATGTGCCTTAAATTGCACTTTATCTTTTTCATTATGAAAGAAAATAAATAAATAAAAATTTAATTTATAACAACACGTTTGCCTAATAATTGTAAGAAAACATTCAGCTCAAAATGTCTGGCAGGATACCTTGAAATGTATACACTGTCTGTACCACTTACAAAATAAAATCCTAAACGGCCATATTAGACATTAGGAGTTGGCGGAAGACCAAGGGAAGTTGGATGGCTTGGTTATTGGCTGTAAGATGAAAACATTTCACCATAAACAACCTTCCATCTTGGGCATACTCTCGTATGCTCCGTACATTGTCATAGCGGTAAGTTAAAGATAAAGTTTAGAATCAGTTTGCTTTCTCTCTTTTAGTCACATATACAGGCAGTCCTCGTATTACTACGTACGCGACCTACGACTTTTCGACTTTACGACGCCCGTGCCTCCTCCTCCATTTTGTCCCCAGCACCATAGTGACTACGTTTACATGCAGTCAATATTCGGATTAAAGTCAAAAATTCCGATTTCTGAAACATTCTGAATATCCCGTTTACATGATTGAGCGGACAGAGTTGCTCCGGCATTTGAATAACCCACTGTGTACTGCGACACACGGCGTCATGACTCAAATGGACATCATTTCCACCTGTTACGCTCAACTGTCAATAAAACACAATATTCATTCTCACCAGATGAATGAAGCAGCCAGTTTCCTCTTCGCTCCAAAAGTGTGCTTTTGTGCTGCGTCTCTGAGCTTGTTTACCTCTGCTTGTGTATTTGCGATTGGTTTCGCGCCAAACAACGCACTTCGCATACAAGCACTTCAAAGCACTAAAAAGACCAGCATTCTTTGCGGTTGAACAATGAGCATGCGCACAGTGTCTCGATCATGTCTGTTTGTGCGCCGGCAGTATCTTTGGCTTTTTCGCCATCCTCTCCTGTCTCCATCCACTTCTCAACAGTAATGCGAAGTACAGCATCCATCCATCCATCCATCCATCCATTATCCTCACAAGGGTCGCGGGGAGTGCTGGAGCCTATCCCAGCTGTCTTCGGGCAGTAGACGGGGAACACCCTGAATTGGTTGCCAGCCAGTTACAGGGCACACAGAGACAAACAAACATCCGCACTGGCAATCACACCTAGGGGCAGGGCAATTTTGAGTGTCCAATAATGCATGTTGTACAGCATCTTATGCTCTTTATTTGAATGGTTTTTCATTTTTTATATAAAGTATTTTGATGTAAATTTCAACTTCAATGGTGAAATCCGATGGCGGCACGGTGGTCGACTGGTTAGCACGTCCGCCTCACAGTTCAGAGGTCGTGGGTTCGATCCCGGCTCCGGCCTCCCTGTATGGAGTTTGCATGTTCTCCCCGTGCCTGCGTGGGTTTTCTCCGGGCACTCCGGTTTCCTCCCACATTCCAAAAACATGCATGGTAAGTTGATTGGATACTCTAAAATTGCCCCTAGGTGTGATTGTGAATGCGGATGTTTGTCTCTGTGTGCCCTGCGATTGGCTGGCAACCAGTTCAGGGTGTCCCCCCGCCTACTGCCTGAAGACAGCTGGGATAGGCTCCAGCACGTCCCGCGACCCTTGTGAGGAGAAGCGGTACAGATAATGGATGGATGGATGGTGAAATCCGACATTCGTGTTGCATCGTCAGTGTAGGAAGGAACGGAACTCGTTCGTAAACACTGGACTCCCTGTAGTACGTGCATGCACTCAGTGAGTGAGGTAATAGGAAAGAAGGAATGATCAACGATCCCATAAATTGTTAAAAAGGAAATAAGTACGTTCGTTTGTGTAGTTTAAACACACAGCATGTACCTTAGTCTGAATGACGGTGTTATTGTTCACCGTCTTCATCATCTGCAGGTCCTGCACCGACCCGTTTGTAAATTGCACATGAGAGGCTAAAGATTTATAATGTTTAAATTGCTCCGAAGTTCGTCCATGAGTTCCCGTCTATATTTCAGACCCGCCCGGTCGGTCCGAGTCAGCCAAATGGCATCGAAAACGTACTTTACCAGTATCACACGCAGGTGCACCACTCCTGACACGCAACCAAACAAACAAAAAATGTAAAATAGAGGCAATGATATGTGCCCCATTTTGTTCTCATTTTACCGATCACCATGTTGTGCGTGTGTGTTTCTGTTGTTGTTTTTTCTTTATTTGGCAGCGTATCTGCTTGTGCAGCGCCTGCATGTGATGTGAAAATTATGTTCACGACGCCGATCGGCTGTCGCTGATGAGGGACGGACTGGGACCACGTGGGTCGGCCGGAAATACCGCCCAGAATTCATAGATGGATAGACGATGCTGACCGAGCTCTAGTATTTTCCAATTATCTTGATGCCCTGTAGCACAATGCTGCCTCTCAGAGGTCAGTCTTGGTACAATGGCTTAACTTTAGGTTTGGGGGAGGAAAATCGCAACTGTCAGTGGAGTTATCTTTGTGTGAGTGGTGTTCTGTGTTGGTCATCTCAAGCACAACGCCATATTATAAGAGCATATGAACAAAGCATTTTTTCCTTTGTCATGTGTGGGCTCTCACATTTTCAAAAAATACTAAGGTGTTAAAAATCGTTGCATGTGCACCAAGCTATATGATACTAGAGAAGCAGGCTGCGTGACGGTTTCTTTGTGGCCATTAAATGCAGTATCCTGACACAAATGGCTATGCATATGTGTGTGTGCGTGCGTGTGTTGATGCGCATTTGTTTTCACATAAACATTCACACAAAGGGGGGAAGGGTACAAGCAGTACGCGGCAAAGGATCTACAAGCTGAGGCTAAAAATGGAATCAAAGTGTTCGGCAAAGTGAAACCGGCATTCAAATATTTAAATGACAATGCTGTTGTGACATTGAAGCTTTTTAGCACATTCATCAAGCCAAATGGAAAGCAGGGAAGGGAAGCCTTGATGAAAAGTAGCGCGGTGAATCGCAAGAGGACTGCAATGTCTTAGGAACTACTACAGCTCGTTTGGTAGAGCTAGCACACATACGTGGATCTTGTTTATCAGATGCTAAATGATAACACTCACTTTGGCTTAATGAAAAAGCAATGGAACCTCAAATGTTGAACGCTACAAAACTGGTACAGTTTGGAGTTTAACCAAAATCCATCCATCCATTTTCCATCGGGTTTATGCTCATTAGGGTTGTCGGCGAGCTGGAGCCTAGTGCAGCTCACTGTATTACCTGGACTGGTCACTAGTCAATTGCACGGCATATGCTGTACAGAGTGCACTGAAAAAATATTTGCTCCAATTGACGAACTGGCAATGAAACAAGGGAGACACAAGGGGAATACATAGGGCTTGATTGGGGATGAGAAACATGAGAGGGCAAAATAATCAGGGAGCAGATGGCACTGACGAGGAAGAGGGCGGGAAAGCAGAGAGCAGGCTGCAGGTCATGACAGGAAAGGGTTACAAAGTCATTCTTAAAGCGGAAGTCAACCCAAGCATATTTTTTTTTCAAGAATACGTCCCCAGCAGCACACAGCATTTTGATTAATTTTGCGTTTGTGGAATATAAGCAGCAAAATGCACTCGTTTTTAGCCATCTCTGGGGGCGGCCATTTTGTCTTCTGTCAACTGAAAATTACATCACAACTGCTTACAACGACCGATCACAGCTGACCTGTTCTCTGAATCGGAGCCGTGATTGGTCGTTGTGAGCAGTTGTGATGTCATTTACAGTCGACAGAAGACAAAATGGCCGCCCCCACAGATGGCTAAAAATGAGTAGATTAACACTTATTCCACAAATGCAATATTTATCAGAATGTCCTGTTTCAACTAGTGGGCTTGCATAAAACATATTCTTGAAAAAAATATGTTTGTGTTGACTTCCGCTTTAAACCTTTAGGACTCCAGCAAATCACAGTGAGAGGCACTATCCACAAATTGAGTGTGTCTGTTGTTTTTATTTGATATTTTTTCTTTACGTGCTTGTGTGGCACCTGCCTGTGTGAAAATTATGTTCTCGATGCCGATTGGCTGTCACCGGCGAGAGACAGACTGGGATCACGTGGGTCGGCTGCAAATACAGACGGGAACTTAGTGATGGATAGACAATGCCCACATTATCTGGAATTTCATATCCCTGCAAAGGAACCCAGGACAACGTCAAAAGAACTGCTGGCTTCACACACCTCAGTTAAGGTCAGTCTTCAGGACTCAACAGAGGGACTGGCCCAAAAAAGTTGAAAATCACTGCTGACCAAAAAGAACATAGAAACTCGTCTTACTTTTGCAAAACACATTTGAATGATTCCCAAGACTGTTAGGAGAACATTCTTTGGACTGGCAAAACAAAAGCTGAACTTTTTGAAAGACATGAGTCTTGTTACTACACCTGGCGTAAATGTAGCACAGCATTTCAGAAAAGGAACTTCATACCTCCAGTTCAAACATGGTAGTGGTAGTGTGATGGTCTGCGGCTGCTTTGCTAGTTTAAGACCTAGATGACAGATAGAACAATGAATTCTGCTATTTACTCGAAAATCCTCATTGAGAATGTTTGTCCATCAGTTTGTGACCTCAAGCTGAAGCACATTTGGGTTCTGCATCACGACAACGATTGAAAAAACATCAGCAAGTCAACTTCTGAATGGCTTAAAAAAAACAAAATGGAGGTTTTGGAGTTGCCTAAGTGAAGTCCAGACTTGAATCTGATGGAAACGCTGTAGCATAACATTTAAAAGGCTGTTCATGCTCGAAAACCCTCCATTGGTGCTGAATTAAAACAATTCTGTGAGGAAGAGTGGACCAAAATATGTCCACGTGAAAGACTCACTGCCAGTTCTAGAAAACGCTTGATTTCAGTTGTCGCTGCTGAGGGTGGCCCAACAAGTTAGGGGACAAAATGTTTTTCGCACAGGGACATGTACTTTGGGATTTAATTTTTTTTCTTCCCTTAATCATAAAAACCTTCATTTTAAAACTGCATTTTGTGTTTACATTTGTTGTCTGACTGGGAAACATTTACTAGAAGTGTGACAAATCAGGAAATGGGGAAACAGTTTCACACCACAAACACATCTATTGCATAGCTCCTCTTTTCTATAATACCTTATTTGACAGTGTTTTAAAGTGTGTCATCAATAAATCTGATTGATTGATTAAAACAGCAAGAACATCTTTCTGTTCCCTCTCCATTACTTACGTATTTATGTATGTCAGTCTGCAGCAGGTAAGTAGTTTTAATTGTTAATTATAATTATTTTATTTTATAGTGACTAACTTGTTTTTACAATTGTGAGACAACTAAAATTTATGTATTTAAATGTAGTATATGTTAGGATTAAGCAGGGCGTACACATGTTTAATTTTTTTTTCGACTATCAATAAATACAGTATACATTTTGTGCCTTTTTGCTGGTGTGCTGCGAGATTTCAAATATGTGCCTCTGCTTAATAAAGGTTGGGAAACACTGCACGAGACTACTGTGCAGACTTAAAATAATATAGTAAATCGTTTAGCATATTCCACCTGGAATATTGCTTTATGATGTATTTTTGTTGTTGCTGTTTTTAGCGGGGAAAGAAAACCAATCAAGCGCGCTAACTCAACTACCACAGCTAACACATGCCATATTTACTCCTGCGAGTCCAACATGACAACATGAGCGTCTGTTGTGATGGAAAGAAGTGTCCTGGCACTCGGTGAGAGAGAAAAAAAAGAGATAGAGGGAGAAAGAGAGGTTGTGCGGAATCACTCGCTATTCACTATATCATGTGCTATATAGTGATATTTATTTGTTCCATTATGGTAAGCGAACAAGTTGACGTTGATCCAGCAATGAAGTGGTTGATGACGTGCCCCAGTAGTGTTCCGCAACTACTTTTCATTTCACAGATGAGTGCCCTCAATAAGGGGTGTCACAACTTTTTCTTCCAAGTGCCGCATACAGAAAAATCGAAGGCGACAATGGTCACTTCGGCATTCATAACCTACAATATATTAACAGAAACATGCCAAAACCAATCAATAATTGTAGACAAAGATATGAAAAGCTATTTTTAATGTTTTATATATTACATATGTATTTTTAAAAAAAAAACAGCCTGCGAATGAAGCAAAAATATATTTTTTTCAAAATTTCTAGGTGGCCTCAGTCCTGTACCCCAATAGAATAGATCCAACACTGTTCTGAGCAGCAGCAGACTCACATCATTGCATTCCGAACCAAAACAAGACTAACTAAACTGAACTGACCTTGACAAAGAGCAGAATTTAGAGTAAAACAATCTCAATCCATGTAATTTGCTCATCTTCATTCACTTAAGGCGTTCTAAATAGAAATTGTTACTGCAGTATTTTTGTGAAATGTGATTGGTGGAAAATGAGAAATTGAGAGATGAGAACCAAGTTCTTCTATTCTTTTAAATAGCATGTATGATGTGGTGCTTTAACCTCTGTCTTCTACTGCCACCAGGTTGCCAAGGCGAGCACACCAGAAGAAGCAGCACAACGACTAATCGACTGATGCAGTGTGAGAAAAACGGTTTTGTTTTTTTTTAATTCTATTTAATTATGTCATTACAAGATAGTGGATGCTTATATAAAGTACAATATTAAGAAGTGCTATTTACATTCGTTTAAAAAATGTTTTTTGGGGAAGACTAGAACAGATGAACAGCAAGTACATTCATTTTAATGTTTTCGTGGCGTTTTTATATAACCCTATTTGAAAATCCTTTTTCCCTAGAACTCCACAGAACAGCGTTCACGCCAAGGGTGCACATTTGGTGGGTAGCGGCGTATAGCAGGCTTGGCTGCCGCCATATAAGCTGACCCCAGATGCGTAACAAACATGAGATCCTCCGCAGTAATTCCATCCCGCTGCTTCAAATACCAACAGAGGGCTGCCGGTCACCATGGCAACGGCGCTCCTGCCCGATCTGGCATGCTATGGATCTCTCTTGTTCTTGCCTCTGTCTCTTCAGCTTGTTCCTTCTCTGACATGGAAACAACCTGAGTGTGGATTTTCTATGTGTGATGGTATGACTGGATGTAATTACATAATTAATCCACGTGTGCTCCTTTCCCATCACGTTTCATCAGTGCTGGGCTTTCTCTCAGTATCAGTAGCACTGACCTATATTTACGAAAGCATAATGAAAGAATTGAAAGAAATAAGTCTCCTCGATGCTTGTTGTGGGTGTTTTCATTTTGGAATTGTGTGTTTGCCCGCTTGTCCCGTTCAATAAACTGCTAAAAATGCATCAATGAGTGTGCCTCTTCTTTCTTTTCTTATTTCACTTAAGAACAAAGTAAACGTGATTAATTTGTTGCCAACAGTCTATTTTCGTCATTGCACAGTGTTTCCGTTGGCTGCCCTGCTTCCAGTAGCTAGTAGCTACAATTTTTTTGTCCAATCAGATTTCAGCTCCAAGAAACTGCCATGTCATGTATGCCTCGGATACACTTAAAAATTGATTTTCAAGGCATACATAATGAGGTATTGCTCTTGTACAGTAGTGAACATTTCTACAACTGCGACATGATGGTGGTATTAAGAGGTTGATTACGTCAGGTAAATCCCCACTGAAGCCCGGGGTAACAAATGCAAAGTCCACCACTGCATTTGATGTAACCTGACACATGACAGATTGGACTCTCATTCACAATTTGCTGCACTATGACATAATCAAATATCGAATGACGGTACTTAAAACTACGACGAGCCGTCTTGTGGCTCCGACTACCCTTGTTGCTTAGTCGTATCCAGTGGCGCCACTTTGTGCTTTCAGTCCACCTCTTAATCCCACCACTGCTAAATGCATACGTAATATGCAATATGTATTTGTTTAATTGACTGTTACCATTCAATAAACAACTGAATGGGCATCAGTGACTTTTGTTTTCATTTCAGTTGAGCAATGTTGTATCTGAAGCTGACTTATAAGTCAAAGTTTAGCTCATAAAACAAAGCAAAAAATTGCCAGTTCATAATTCCGCATTACGAACTGGTTGAGACGCTCATAAGTCAGGGAACGGCTGTATTAGAATTTAGGCTGTAAATGGAGGTCAGTGATTCTGATAGTGTTAAGGCCAGCAGAGGCGACGGCTCACCACTATCAAGAAATCTAAACAAGCTGGGAATGGATCATGCTTCTATCATATGAAACCCTCTATTGTGTAATTTAACAAATAACACGGATGCCTCCACTTTACTTTGACTGCCCGGGCCCTTTCTTACTCACACCAGACGGGGCCTTTTTCCACTTGGCTGCTCGGCTGTGGTGCCCACCACCAGAGCTCTGCTCTCTCTTGCCCTTCCTCCGCCTTATGCTGCCTACGGGCGAGCACGCTCCTGCTCCTCTGCTACACCTTGCTGCCCCTCAGCAGGCTTCTCCCAGATTCCAATAAAAGAAAAGTTTAATAGCGAGCGTCTGTGCTGTCTGCAAACTCTCAAATCTGTCAAGAGATGTGACAGACACTCTCGCTTGTGCTTTTTTCTGCTATTTGGACTGGTGCTTGACAGCTATTGATTGACTATGCAGCGAGTAGCTTTGTATTTTCAGGTGAATAATAAACACGTACTGGATTCTTTGCCATCTTAAGACATCTGAATATGGATCATGATGATAAGTTTATCAATATATCCAACTGCAAACTGTTCACAACCATTTGACTTCAGCCTGTAAACTGGGGGTGCACAAACACAAGGGCAAATTTGAGCATTTTTCCTTCAGCAGATGTCAAATTATTGGATGTCTCTAAAAGATTATCCTGAGCAATTATCCTGTGATGTGGGGTGTGTAAAGAGTGATTTTCTTTTTCTCCCCTGCTCAGAAAACAATATTCAATATTTCTGAAAGGACACATGGTGATTTTCCTTGACATGTGTGGAGCCTTTACCATTAAAAACATCCACTAAAGTGAAATCAACACAAACATATTTTTTTCAAGAATACGTTCCCAGCAGGCCTACTAGTTGAAACACGGCATTCTGATTCGTATTGCATTTGTGGAATTGGAGTTAAGCAGCAAAATCCACCCCTTTTTAGCCATCTCAGGGGGCGGCCATTTTGTCACTTCTGTCGACTGAAAATGACATCACAGTGTCTCAGGGCTCAGATAACGACCAATCATGGCTCAGCTTCAGAAAACAGGTGAGCTGTGAGCTTTCAAGAGTTTACAATGCAATGCAATGCAGTAAAAATCTTCAATTTTAATAATTGTTAAGTCTATTATGGACAACTCATTCCAACATTTTAGAGAGGGTTGGCATGATGGATATAAGGCGGTAATTATTTAGGGTTGTTTTTTTTCTAAATAGATTTGTAAATAGGGAGGATTTGGGCAATTGTTGCTGCAGATGCTACAACCCCAGTGGAATATGAGAGGTTTATAAAAAAAACTGGCGGTTGGACAATGGCATCAATAATTGCTTTGAGTATTCTACGAGACATTCCGTTGACTGCTGAGTGTGAGTTTTCCTTTTTTCTCACAATCTTCCAGATTTTGTTGCTATTGGTCCTCCTTCAGGAGGAATGAGTTTGGATAGTTGCCTGATAGGTATTGCTCCGAGGTTTCTGAGGTTGAGTAATTTTGTCTGATAAATTCTGACCAGGTGGTCGACTGGTTAGCACGTCCGCCTCACAGTTCAGAGGTCGTGGGTTCGATCCAGGGTCCGGCCTCCCTGTGTGGGGTTTGCATGTTCTCCCCGTGCCTGCGTGGGTTTTCTCCGGGTACTCCGGTTTCCTCCCACATTCCAAAAACACGCTCGGTAGGTTAATTGGACAGTCTATATTCCCCCTAGGTGTGATTGTGAGTGCGGATGTTTGTTTGTCTCTGTGAGCCCTGCGATTGGCTGGCAACCAATTCAGGGTGTCCCCCGCCTACTGCCTGAAGACAGCTGGGATAGGCTCCAGCGCGCCCGCGACCCTTGTGAGGATAAGCGGTATGGATAATGGATGGATGGAAATTCTGACCAATGGAAGTGGGGGAAAACAATGTTAAAAGAATCAGCTCAAGTGGACCAGTTTTCTGTTTCAGGAAGCAGATTTGTTTTATATTATTAGATTTCGGCATTTCTTAATGTGATGAGGTCTGAAAGGTGTTTGGTTTTATGTGTCTTTATTATGTGTGTTAGTTCATTCCTATAGTTAATGTAGCTTTCTTTGTTAGTTGGTGCAGGATGTATCGTTTATATTACCGGTATTTGTTTTTGTTATCAATGGCATTTAATATTCAAAGTGAAGTCAGGAGGCGTGGCACCTTCAAAGTTAGCAGTGCGCTAATTGGCACCCTAGTTCGACCAAGTCCATGGTGCCCGTCCAAGCTCTAATTTTAATATGTCGTCTCTGTCCTTTGAAAAACATGTATTTGGACATGTTTACATACATACAGTACATGGTTTTAATTGTTTTTTTTTTCATGTTAATGCGATGTCTGTAACGCGGAAACCACATGCACATAAAAATAAGAAAAATGAAAATATTGGACATAAGTGTTTTTCACAGCACAGCAACAATATATAAATTGCACCAAGAGGTGGGCGAAATATATCCCATCGATCATCGTCAATCTTGCTTTCACGATGAGTAATTTTACATTATCATGTATTAATACTACCTCGAAAAGTGAGTCAGCCCGCGGCTGCAAAGTACGAGGAAATGCTGAAAATCTGTGTGCATTGATGGCAGAAGAGGCGGAAGTGATAATCATTCTCCGAATCAGCGGGCAGGACTCGGTCACGTGACCCTGTCCGCACTGCTGAGCTGGTTCAAATATGGATGAGCCTGGATGATCTGTTAACATTCAGTTTACTTGCTTTTAATACGCATCATTCATAACTAGCCTGTATTCCCGAGGCATTTTGCACAAACTACGACGCTTTATTATTAGTGTGACGCCAGCATACAGCCAAACATGAATAAAGTTACAAGTCAGCATATCACAGTGATGAATGAGTGGGGAAATGCACTTTTCGGTCAATTGCAGCTTTGTTATTCAACTTTATTCTGAATATGGTGACCAATGTATGAGAATGGGTGTTGTCATGACGACGTCTTTTTTTTTCTCTCGCTGGGTGACACTTCGTCACACGTCACATATCAAATGCATTTTTTCAGATTCTGATAGCTGTAGTTAACACCTTTTTCTCATTCTGATTGCTCTAGTAGTTGGCAATGGTACCCCAGTACTTACTGCAGCTCAAAATGTCACATCATTATGGAATAACAGCAGAGATTATTTAAATGACAGAAATACAGTATTCCCAAAAATCAATGTAAATCAATAAATACTTTTTTGTTTTTTATTGTTAAATATTGTCATAGAATATCATTATGTTTTGCAGAAGCTGTATTTAGCAATTTGACAGAAGACAAAATGGCAGAAGACAAAATGGCCGCCCCCAGAGATGACTAAAAACGAGTGGATTAACACTTTCACACATTCCACAAACGCAATGTTTATCAGAATGCCCTGTTTCAACTAGTGGGCTTCCATAGAATATATTCTTGAAAAAAAAATGTTTGCATTGACTTTCCCTTTAATTATGCAAAAAGTCAAATAAATAACATGCCACCTAAATATTGCATGGTTCAGAATGTAATCAAAACAGAAAAAATAGTCACATGCAGGCTTCACTCGAATAAACTATTCAATGAATTCCTAAATTGAAACAACTCGGGAATTGGTTTATTGTCTTGTGCATAGACAAACATTATTGTGCATTTGTCAACGAGAAAAAAGTCACTGTTAATCTTTTCGTAAATTATAAAATAATAATATAGTGGGTCTGTTGCCCACAAGTGACTTACAATGCCTCTCCCTGCATCCACCTTTACTTTATTCAATGCGGTGAGCCTCGTAAATTCACCATAGTCTTACAGTTGCTTGTTCTTCAAATGCCGGATTAAGTTGGTTGTGTTGAAATTTTTGGCCATGCTCCCCCCGCGAGGTACTTTTTCATGGCATATATTACAAGACACAAACTCCACATGTTAGCCTCTTTTTGTTAGTGCCGCGCGCCTCCGCAGCATGACGAGGAGGAAGGGGGGGGGCGCAACACTGCATGCAGGCTTGTCTCTCATGGCGCTAGGCTGCGAAGCATGCATTGCGGGTGATCATATTTTTTGATCGGCAGTAAGAGGCTTTGATCAAATATTCCGATCACTTAATTTTTCACGAAAATTGGCTGATCAGGATCGGTGCCCGATTGATCGGAGCATCCCTAATTTTGAACACACGAAACACTATAAAAGCAGTAAGCATACACCTACTCCTGGTCATGTGTGGAGTTTTGGTAAAGATGGTGAAAATCAATATGTACTGTATATAGCCCGCTTCAGTAGGAATCTGTTGACCAACCAACGACTGTGTAGGTCAGATTAAAAGAAGCCACCGCCGGACAGATGCTGAACCCACATAGCTCATCATTGGGAATATGTGGCCAAGAAAAACATGGCCACGTCTTAATCTGTTTTCACAGCTCAGCATATTTAGCCAACAGGATTACAAGCATGACTATCACGGCGCGCACACGTCAGCGGAGAATATCAAACCGTTGTTTGCCGAATGCCTAAGCCTCTTACCCACATGTCGCATGGGAGAAGCGCATACCAAATTATTGGGAGGTGAGAGGGCTACAACTGGAGTCGGGAGGCGCGGCACCTCCAGAGAGAATTTAGCAGTGCGCTAATTAGCACAGTTAATTATTCTTTCCATCAATGGTCCGTTTGCTCAGTGGTGATAAACAGAGGTGGGGGGAACTTAAACATGACATGTACACGTGCTGTACACCTATACTAAAATATTCAAATTGCCAACGTAAATTGCAATGCTGCTAATTAGTAATAGTAGATATAATAGTGTGGGGGGATTAATTTAATTTAACTACTGATGAGAAATAATAGTACACTGAACCGCCTTCTTTTTGCTGTTCCCTATGCACAAATTCACCAATTCGCAAATTCATCTACAATTCTTTTGTGTGGAACCCTAGTCACAAATGGTGTGCTTTTTCTGTAACAAAGAAAACATACAAAGCAGTCTCAAGGAAACGTGCCCATAATTAACAATAAATTGGCAATTTTTCGTTGACGTAGCCCTTTTGACGAATTCCACAGATCATACATGGACACACTCCTTCCCCAAACACCACGCTACGGATAACACCTTCTGAAAGGACTTTTATTTTGAAAATCAGGTGTATCATCTTGATCACGTGATACCATAGTAAAATACGCCCACAAGCTAGGGAATATTGCTAAAAAACAAACATGCGTAAAGAGCTTGTTTGTAAAAGGGAAAGGCCAAATGATAAGACAGAAGATGAGCCAACAACTTAAAAGAAAATGAAAGTTGCATTTAAGCGGCAACGTGAGCAGGCCTACTTAAAATACGGGTTTATCGCTATGGGTGATTTTCACGCACCAAGCCCACTTTCCATAATATGTGGTGACAGGCTCACAAATGGCAATGAAGCATTTATAATTGCCCCCCCCCCACCCAAAAAAAACAAGCACTGAATATCTTGCTTCCATTTCCAACATAGCTTTGTAAGGCGTCATTTTCTGCAACGACGACAACCAAAAAAGAATTACAGAGACGATTTTACATAAGTCGCGGCACGGAAATCATTCCGTAGCAGGCAAGGGGCACCAGCATTTTTTTCTCTCCTGGGACTGAAGGGGGAACTTGACCGATATGTGGGGGGGGGGGGGGGCTGAAAAATAAAAGATATACATAACTGACACACACCACAAGCATGTTCATAAGGAAGCATGGACCTGTCAATGTAGAGGATTGCCAAACTCTTTTGAACGTATTGGCAAAGTACGTTCAAGCGTATTGATATAATGAAGGATGACTGCTAAAAATATAGCATTTTTCCCATAATGGAACAATGTATTTGCTTGCGCAAGTACCTGGGGAACATGTTTTTTTCCCATACAAGAATAAAGTATAATTGCACATCCACTACAGTAGGGGGCAGTGATGCTCTTATTTATTCATTTAGTCATTTATTTTCAGGAAAATTGATGCACTACAATCTTTTCTGTGATAGAGTAAAAAAAGCATGCTAATAATGTTAATATAGTTATTATTTTTTGTAAGTTGGTCTATTTGTCTTTGTTTTCCTTTAATGCAGGGGTGTCAAAATCATTTTTGTCAGGGGCCACATCATAGTTTTGGTGTCCCTCAGAGGGCCGTTACGATTGTGAACCCATATACAGTAAATGTGTGGTTGCCTTATATTAGCACATACTGTATACGCAACAAATCGATGGATAACTAGTTTTAAAATCAGGAGCCAATAAATCGTTTGTTGAAATCTTTTTCCATGTATTATAAAGGAGGGATTACTAAAAAATCTAACAAAACTAACAATCCGATATGTAGTGTTAAAAGTGAAGACAATTTGAAAGAAACATATCATGTCAACACATGATTTGGCTTCGCGGGCCACATAAAATGATGTTGCAAGCCGGATCTGGCCCCCGGGCCTTGAGTTTGACACCTGTGCTTTAATGTTAATCAGGAAGAGCTCTATCTAAATAACAATGTTTATAGACAGATGATACTATTTAAAGTCCCAACAAAGACTTGAAGTCCCTACCTGGGACCGGGGGCCGTAACAGAAAACAATAGACAACCCAAATTCTAATACTAATTCCGTGAAAACGTACAGTATTAATTTATTCTTGGCTAGTCTATTCTCCTCATTCTGTATCATTACTCCTGGCAGCCCTGTTTCGAATATTGTGGATTTTGTAAAGTAAAATGTCATGTAATGTCTATTTCTTTAACCGATTAGATGTCAATTAATTAGCTAGATGGCCCACAATACCTTATGCATTTTTCCACCCTCTGGTTGGTTGGTCAGAGCATTGTGTTTGTGCCATACTGATGTTTTTTGACACTTGCAGCGTCATAGTGGTGGCAGTAAAACGTGGCTGAAGTCCCCACCGAAGGCCCACGTACACAGGTAAACGGCAACAGTGAGTTGTGGTGTTGCTGGGGGCATTAAAAGATGACATCCATCAACATAATTTCGATGTTGTTATTTAAGAGTACAATTACTACACATTGTTTTGACATCCCTGGTTTGTTTGTGACGATGGTGACGTCGGAGCAGGGATCCTACACACAGGATGAGAGTAGGCGAGCTGCTGCTGCTGCTGCTGCTGCTGCTGCTGCTTTTGGCGCTTTTGCTGTTTTTACTGCTTTTGCCGCTGTTGTTGTTCCCGTTCTACCACAGAGGCAGCGAGTAGCACAGTAGTGAGATGAATCACTGCATCAATCTCCCACGTCGCCTTCGCTTGCCAAGGAGAAACCGAATCAGCGCGGCCAGAGAAGTCAGAAGCGAAGGAACTCCGCCGGACCTCGCTGAGCTAATTACATCCGCGGAAGGAGTGTTTTCTTTCATTATTAAAAATAAATAAATTGTCATTTTGTTTACCGCGCGGCGAAATCCCACTCTATAATATCAACAAATAAGCATCCATATTAGATGGTTTCCTTGACAACCCGGCATCCTGGCACATCCAATAATAGAACAGTGTGACGTGGGATGCGCTGGTTTTCTTTTCCAGAGGAGACAAAGCTAGAAGAGAGGAAATGCGATCCACTTTAAACAACGAACTGGATGGAGTCCATTACAGCCCTTGTCCCTGAGGGTTTAGGGAAAACCCTGTTGGATGGTAACACCCCCCCCCCCACAGAACCCTTGAGCAGAAGCCGCAGTATTGATGCGGCAATGGGAACGGCGATAAATACTCACCACCACATCTGGTTGTGTGGAGAGCGGCGCGGTGGCCGTAATTGGTCGGGTCTGATTCAATTAGTGGTGCACTCAAACAGCCGGGACAGATTTCAGTTGCTCAATGCGAGGCTAATGCTGAAGGATATGCCTCTACGTCCTTCTTGTCACCTAGACCAGGGAATCATTATTTATTTACTACAAATAACAGATTTTTGTTCCTCTATCTATGCCAGCAATGTATATTGATCGGCGAAAAAAATCAAATGTTCTTCCACACGTTGGAAGAAGCTACTATAAAACTGTTTCCATGCTGCCAGTCATACATCAGAACAATAGTTGTGTTCAACTAAAAAGGCCCATATTTTACAGTAAATTAAGTAATTTTATGGGGAAACTGAGATGAGATCTCATCATTTCAGTGTACTGTATAATGTTTGTGATCATTTTTGTTTGTTTTGTTTGTTTGTCATGAGATTTTTATCATGTGAAATACTGTGTATGCCTTGGCTCATTAAAGGTTTCAGAATTTATGCTAATTTAAATAGCAAATCCAAAATGTATACACATATTTTAATTGTGTCACATGCTCATCTTACTCCTCCCCAGTTTAGTGCATGTCCTCATTAAGCTAGAGCCTATCCTTGCTGATTTTGGCGAGTGGTACACCCTAGATTGGTCGCCAGATAGTCACAGTGGGAATTTCCAATTTTCATTTGTTTTTTAAATCTGTAAGAGATAACCTAGTTGCACACAACTGACTGAACTGTTTTTTATTAGGTGTTTTTGAATTTGTTTGTGTTCTATGGTTAAACGTTCAGCCGCTCACGTTCAAATTTTTTGATGCATTAAAGAAAAAACACAAAAGGACAGTCAAAGCAGTGATTCTCACCCGGGTGAGACAACAGTCAAATTTATAATTTCATTCCGAAAAGCACACACCTGAAACACGCATTAGTCAGTTTTATTGGGTGTTTATACTTTTCATTGCTTTTTATATATTTCTTCTTTTATTTGCCTCGTAATTTGTGTTTTAACGCTTGTAAAGCAATTTTGGTCGATGATTTTCTTTTAAATATGCTCAGTAATTGAAGTTTAATTAGAATGAAGTTATTACACTTTGGTACTGATGTTCAGGCGCATAGATGTAACTCCCATATTCTGAAGACACTCACGTTACGTTCAGTGAAGAGTCTAAATTGTCCAAAGGTATGAATGTGATTGTCAATAGTTGCTTGTCTATATGAGCCCTTGATATTTAAGACACTAAAAAGTGCAATTTTCATGTTTATGCTCTCAATGTAAAGGTATGAGCGAAACATTTAGGGTTTGTTTTGCAATTTGGTGCATTTAATGTTCTATTTGTTCCTCAGTTTCTTACTAATGGGCTCTGAAATGCACTTTGCACATTTAATTATGTTTTAAAAAAATATGACACACTAGTCTTTTATTTTTGAAAACGAAGAAAATGTGGCTCCCAGGGTGAGACCCAAATTTTGCTCCTGTAGCAGCAGATTATGATTGTATATAGTGTTGCACAGTGTATTTCTTCTTTTTGGTTTAATTGGTTTGAAAGCCTATTTAAGTAAATTTCCCTTGCCTGGGCGGGTGTTGCCCGGAAGAGGAAACAGTTTTTTGACCGCTGTGAAGGCAATAGGTGATGCGTGTGTGTTCATGCAACCACTGCAAAGGTTGTAGTTTATTGATAAAAGGAGAGCAAACGGATTGGTTATTTCAACAAAATAAACGGACTTCGTGTTCAACAGGCAAGTTTGTGTCAGACTTTCACTCATCATCACCACTGCAATAAAGCGCGTCAATTAAAACCTTCCGGTAGGACACAACAGTGGCTTAAAGCTTAGCCTCTACAGCTCCTTTGCCATGTTCACCATTGACTGCATTTCTTTTTCACGCATGTGCTTTCCGCGCCGGCAGATTTGCAGATGACCGACTGATGGCGTCCTCAATTTGAATTACCTGGCACCGGCCAAGAGATGCGGCGACTTCTCGAGTTGAGCGACATCCGCACATAGCCGATGACAGCCTCGACATATGCTGCTGACAGGCTGCACTGCAAACCCAGCCAGTGTTACAAGTTTGGGGATAGTGTTAAAAACAGTTGCATTAACACCACTCAGTAATAAAATAGCCTGTGTAATCTAGGATGGACACTGATACGTTGTTAAAATGGGGCGTCACCTGGATTCGATTTGAAATTGAAACCACGCCCTCGTCTTTTGCAAGATGGAATCAAAACTTCCCTAAGGTCCACAAAACTTGATGTAATTTGATGAAAAAAAAAATGTGCCTGATAACTTGGTTTCCACTTGAGTTTTGTATGTTCTACTTTTTAAAACAGGTTGGCCAAGAGTTATATTTCGTGTGACATCATGTGGCCACATGGACTACATGGCGAATATAAGTGCCCATAGGTTTTGGGGAGATGTTGAGCCAGGCGCTTTAGGCCTTAATGGGTTAAACAAGCTTCTTTAGACCAGAACCAGAATCTTTGTTGCAAACGAATGACCTAATAAATAAAATAGACAGATTAGGATGCCAATTGGAGCCTCAATCATCACAGACAGAAAAGGATAAAGGCACAGTGAAGAACAGCGCCTACAACAAAGCAGTATTTTGTCACCCAGCCGAGTGCCAAACAAGACGTGTTTGCGAAAGCGGAAGTTCAGTCCGTGAACATAACGTGTCATTTGCCGTCGCGCCAATGAGGCTATCCGTGCAAAATGTTGACAGGTCCTTTTAAAATCATCCGGAAAGAATAACGCTGACCTTTCGTGGTCGAGCGCGGCGATGACGCCATGTCAAGTGCACAGGAATCCATGCAAATCTCAACACAAACACACAAGAAACACACAGCCAACTGTAGGCATGCACTGACACACAGATATGACATAGTTGTGTTCACCGATGCGCGCCCGCACACAACACACACACACGTCATCAAGCACCGCCCAGTCATGCAATCCCTGTCATTAATAAAGTAAGCCCGTGCCTGGAGAGGAGTTCAAGCATGAAAGACAAAGCGTTACGTAACACATGCATGGAATTCTAAATCGGCAGACTCGGATTTAGCTTTTCACAAGTGGGAGTGTTGGCTTTAAATAGCTGCAATTGTAATGAGCGCCACTTCACACTGGGTTTGCCTCATTCTGTTAAGTGGGGTGGGCGAGGGGTTGGTTTGGGGGCGTTGGGGTTGGTGGTGGTGGTGGTGGTGGCTGGGGTGTCAGGGTTAACGTGCATCTAGCTAAACACAACAGGTCACCTGATAAATATTTCCGTAATGATTCCATTCTATAGTCAGCATTATATCATGCATAATGTCATTATCACGTTTAATAGTAAGGACTAACTGCAAATACCCTACGGTTGTAACTTATGTTTATGATACTATGGTCAATACAAATGGACAATGGTAACAAAGGGACAAAAAGGACATGAACAGAAGATTTATTTATTAGAAAAAGTCAAAACACCTAATTGTGTGTCATTACATCACACTTCATATTAAGTGTACAAGGTGTCCAGCGAAAGTATGTAATAAAGGTTGCCATGGCAATCCAAGATGCTATTCTTACTACAAGCTACAGCCTTTTCAAATCAATTACCGTAATTGATGCACCTCTACTAGAAGCCCTTGTGCCATGATGATAATGGAGACATTGTTTATGTTAACCTTGTATTGATAAACTGCCACAATTTTACTCAATTAAACTCACCGCCACAACATCCTGTGTGTAAGGGAATATTGCAATGCTAGGACAGTTGTGTGAAAATTGACACTAGACATAAAGCGGAAGTCAACCCAAACATATTTTTTTCAAGAATATGTTCCCAGCAGGCCCACTAGTTGAAACACGGCATTCTGATTAATTTTGTGTTTGTGGAATATAAGTTAAGCAGCAAAATGCACTTGTTTTTAGCCATCCCTGGGGGCGGCCATTTTGTCTTGTGTCGACTGAAAATGACATCACAACTGCTCACAACGACCAATTACGGCTAACCTGTTTTCTGAATCTGAGCCGTTATTGGTCGTTGTGGGCAGTTTTTTATTATTTTTTGCTTTAGTGTGCACAATCCTGGCAACCCGCCGATATGCTATGATGCAGAGTGGACAATGGCAACATGCAAGGATTGCAACTCCAAGACACACACCATCTTACTTCATCCATCACTTTAAAGCCACAAAGACAGGTGAGCAACGTTAACTTCAAAGATTAGCTCACGGATAGCTGGTCAAACGTTAACTTAGCTTTATGTCAGTTTTGCGTTTAATTAAGAACACAATGAAGAAAGAGACAATGCAGAGACTTGTTTGGGACCAGTAACACATGAATTGTGAGTGTGCTAGCACAGACAACTAACGCAAGTCCAGGTACTGAGAGCAATGTGGCTAAAGTGCCAATACGTTGTGATTGATGAAGATGTACAGTGCATAACCCAATTCAGGACTTCACTTCGACTTACTTAGGACATACTCGCACCACTGCAATGTTATACGTCACATCAGACAATGGCCCTCACATCATCTAATGATCTGAATTGATTTCAGCATGTAAAAGTCATCGCAAAATCCCACTTTGATTGGTGGTGTGTTAAAAGGTGCCAGCGGGAAAATAATGGTGCTTTTGTTATGGCTCTGATGTGTTAATTTTGCAGGATCTCTGGGTAAACCAGACTGTAGTATTGCCACTACAACAGCAACATCACTAAACGTAAACACCGTGGGAGATTGTACATCCGTTTGCCTCTGAAAGGTCTCCATACTTAAACCTGACTACACTGCAGACGTGCCATTAGTGCAAATTTGATACACTGTACTTCTGGCGGCTTCTCATGTAGATATTAAACTTTGGCTCAAACACAAAACGCACTTAGAGAGCGACGACGATAAATCCGCGACTTCATCATCCCTGACAAAGTCGGGAATGTAAAGATTAAAAGGGCAGACGGGACTGAGGCGATTTAAATGAGAACTCTGCAGCGGCACGCAAATCATTATGCGATGGAATGTATATCTGACAGCTTCAATTGCATAAGAGCTGGAACATTGACCAATATGGACATAAATTGCTCTTAAATGAGTAAATACAGTCTGAGAGATAGATGTGTATGTTGGGAGTGGATTTTTTTTCTTTTGAGGTTGGGCGACTCCCATTCGGATCCTGACCAAGCACTTTTCTATACAGATCCAGACCTACTGTAATATTAGATTATTTTTGAACATTGAAATTGTTAGTTGGAAGTCAGGACAGTCTTTGCCACATACTGTATTACTTTGCATGGTAGGGTTCGGTCGCTATACTGTATTGTTAAAGCATCCGGACCTTTTTAATTGAGAAGACGTGCTCTATGCAAAAAAGTGTGGCACCATGCTGCAGCATCAGCAGGTGTTGGCGACCTCGTTTGTCTTACTACACCCCGTTGCTTTTTGATCTCAGGCAAATTAGGACAAGAGGCCCAATAGGAACACTGTGTGATCCTGAAATCCGCATGCAGTCCAGCTGAGAATACTGGACCCCTTCATCAAACACGTTTAATCAATGCCGAACCGCGGGATCAACAGAGTCTATTGAGGTACGACAGACATCTATGAAGAAATCTAGGACAGTTGCCCTGCTTGATATGTTGAAAAAAAAAAAAGAAGCAGGCGGCAGCATGGAGCAAGGGGCATTTGCTCGGTGCCTTTTATAACCTTTCCGAATCGGGCGCAGCTTTATTTGAAATGGAAATGGTCGCGGCGACAGTTGGGCTCATTCTCACGGCTTTGTCTCTGGCTACCGCTAAGCCTCGAGAGGGAATGAGAGAGACTTAGAGAGAGAGCGAGCCGAGAAAAATTGGGGTCTAAAATAAGCGGCCGAGAGAGCGTTTGCCTGCAAGCTTGTGAGAGAGAAAGTGATACCGAGGGAGCAGGGGAGACCTCATTCGGCGAGGCTGTTGTGCCTTCCAACGTGGTAAAGGAGCCACTGCAATGCA
The DNA here is from genome assembly GCF_054856515.1 of Filicampus tigris. Lineage (NCBI taxonomy): Eukaryota > Metazoa > Chordata > Actinopteri > Syngnathiformes > Syngnathidae > Filicampus > Filicampus tigris. The sequence goes on along the minus strand of NC_141225.1, from coordinate 5,100,786 downwards.
CCAAAACCAAGGGGAGCGAGGTTGAAAGGAGTGAGGGGGTGGGTAAGCGAGACGGCAAGGAACGCTAGACGAGAGACCGGGTAAAATACAGAGAAAATGGAGGGGAAGGGGGATGTGGGAAGGGTGGGGGGGACACTTGTATCAAGAGAAAGAAAGAGTTCATGCAGGGAAGGCAAACACGGGGTGCGACGGCATGCATGCATCAATCCGCACGCTGACATTTGGGCTGGCAGAGGGGTGCGAGAAGGCGGCTCGAAATCAACATGTCGGTATCTCACTTGTAAGGCAGTAAGTAAAATCTGCGCATTTTATTTTACCGACCAATGTGGATTTTTTTTTTTTAGGCTGATACCAATTCCGATATTTGGTAGAATAAAAGTCAGATAACCGACAAATGAATTACAAAGGAATATATAAGGGATAAAATAACGTATTTTTTGGTCCCTTATTGCTTACAACAATAAAATAAATATGAATTACAGGCGCAACATTTGGGTCTTTTATAATACTTTGTCCTTTAGTATTTCACTTTAAAACAGAGAGAAAAATCTGCAAAAATTGGCTGATTTTTTGGGGGGGAGCTACGTTTGAAAGTTATAATCTTTGTCTCATGTTGCAATGTGTTAATATGTACAATAAATCAGCAAAAAAATGATTGGGTTGCACAAAGAGCTAACATCAGCTGACTAAATTGGCCTGACAATTAATCGGTTGGGCCCAACAGTTTACTACTTACTTACTTACTTACTTTTTCATTTGTTCCACGACAAAGCTTGTAACTCAATCTACTAATTTAACAAATAAGTTAACCTACAACTCATCCATGCATCCATTATCTATACCGCTTGCCCTCACAAGGGTCGCGGGCGTGCTGGAGCCTATCCCAGCTGTCATCGGGCAGCAGGCAGGGGACACCCCGAACTGGATGCCAGCCAATCGCAGGGCACACAGAGACAAACAAACATAGGGGCAATTTAGAGTGTCCAATCAATTTACCATGCATGTTTTTGGAATGTGGGAGGAAACCAGAGTACCTGGAGAAAACCCACGCAGGAACGGGGAGAACATGCAAACTCCACACAGGAAGGCCGGGATCGAACCCACGTCCTCTGAATTGTGAGGTGGACGTGCTAACCAGTCAACCACCGTGCCACCACCTATAACTCATACAACCAATAAATTTCCCAAATGAATTTTTGAACTGAAATGCCCCCCAAAAAACAACAGATATTTTTGTTGTGTGTTTTTGAATAAAAATAAAATAGCAATATATTGTAAAAAAAAAAAAAAAATCATGATCAAAGAAAATAAGAAGAAATAGAGTTAACCAGCACATATTCGGTTTGGCATTCACCTATTTGTGGATTTTGGTGGGGAACCTATTGTCTGTTATTCGTTTCAAAACAAATGTATTTGTTGTTTTTGTGATCCACTTAACTTTATAGAGCACGTTAAAACAAAACAACTACAACTGTAAACAGGCTCAGGTCAGACCAAAGCAATGTCTAATATAACTTTTTTTTTTGTTGAGGTCATCAATTGCCTGTGTATTTATTAAACATAAATAGCACGTATTGAGAATAGTAAAAGAAAATGTGAAGAAATAAACCATTTTCATAAAGGGTAAGTCAACCCAAACATATATTTTCCGGAATATGTTCTATGCAGGCCCACAAAAATATGTCTGGGTTGACTTCCACTCTAAGAGGCATGGCTTAGTGAGTAACATCATGAGCTGGTGCCGGGTTGGCCGGTTAGTTTGCATATGAGTGTGAGTTGTGGCCTACAGCAGCTCCTTGCAAATGTCATCATTTTGTTTTTGTGTGTTTGACTGCTTGTCATCGGCGAATGTGGCTCTCCTTGCCACATGTGCGGGCATTACAGTACCTTAATTGCTCCATTTTTTTTTCACTTCACTTGAGTGGCGCCATATCTGAAGTGCTCTTATCTCAAGTATCTGTTCTGCGTTGTCAAAGTACTTTTTAGTATTTTTAAAGGTAATACTCATAAATAAAGTTATTATTATTTTTATTATTATTGTTTACACCAGACGACCTTCATCTTCTGCTACCTTCAGTCCCTCCATCCGGCATTAACAAAGTGAGACTGTCAACTAGCATCCCACCGCCCGTCGCGGTTCAAACAGCCTCGTACTTTAGGAATGACAAAGTTCAATGGCGAGCGCCGCCAGCCAGAGCTGTCACGTCCACAGTTTACTCGGTCGACCAATAAATGACTGCGGGACAGAAAAGAGGCCGGTTGGAGGGCATCCTTCAAGCGCTCATTGTCAACAGTGAGCGCTGTTGTGCCTCCACTTTTGGTCATTGAGAGATAAAGGGAAAGGTCACGCAGACCTGAGAGGGAAAAAGCGAGACATCTGAGCGGCACACAAAGGCAGGAGATAAATAGGCTGTCATCGCTCAATAGAAGCTCGGAACATCTGTCGCGACTCGCGAGGCTCCCTAAACTGCCGGCGGTCAAAAGGCCAAAGTAATGAACTTGTACTAGACATCACAATGACTTTAATGCAGTGATTCCCAACCACTGGCCGTCAAAGATCATCAGGTGTGCCACAAGAAATGATCCAATTTCACTTAATTGGTCCGAAAATATTTCTTTTCAACAAATAATGTTCATCTATCTTGCCAGTGATGTATAGTGACAGGCAGAACAATTAAATACTCTTCCACTAAATGGCAGAAGGTGCAATTAGAACCAGTTGTCATTTTAGATTGACAACATGAAATCTAACATCCACAAAGGCAGGCTCGGAGCAGTGAAGCCACCAAATGAAGAGAATAGGCTATTTGGAATAAATTAATACAATTTCATGGAGCCAATATGTGAAATTAGGTAGGTGTGGGCATCCCTCCGACTAAAAGACAATTCAATATGTATCTTCTACGTTTTTGTGAAACAGTCAGTTTTGACTTGACTTTGAAATGATGACATTCCTTCCGGACTTCACAGCGAGCTTTGAAGGTTCAGGACTGGCCGATTGCTGCAGAACAAGCCTCGGCGTCCCCGAGTAAGTAGACGCGCTGACCTGTGAAGGATGGTGAGGGGCTTGCAAGATGGAGGACGTGTTCCACCTCCCGCCTCCCCGCTTTCGTCCCATTTTAGTGTCTCTGAGGTCTCGCTTTGCGGCCCACCTCTGGAAGAGGAGGATTTTGTCACTTTCTGTCCATTTTTTCCTGAGCCATGATGCACATACACAAACACGCATGAACTACATACTACATGGCATGCGTACACACCTCCCCCATAAACCCCCAGCATGCAATGTTACATAACATGCACACGAGGATTTCTGGATTTACTCCCCCTCTTCTACTGCTACCCTTTCCCATTATTCCTCTCGCTGTCTCTTTTACACACACATACACACACACACGCTGTTCGCTCAGCCATATGCTTAGCACGCACCTTCCATCACACACACACAATGCAGACGGTTGTGTAATTTACTGGTCTTCCGATCTCTCTCGCTCTCCCTCTCTCTCACTGGGTTTTTTCACTACATGATTCTGACAGCAGTTGCCCGCAGCAGCCTTAAATCGGAGTGAGGAACACCAGCGCCTCCTGTTGTATTTTTTTAAAAATGCACTCGCAATGAGACTGGATTAATCACAATTGTTTTCCCAACACATTTGTCTTTAAAAGCCTTGATTGAATAAGGATTTCATGCATTCAGTATTGACTTGACATAAAGTTTCAAAACATATGAGAGGACGCTAGTCACACCACCTGCTGTTTAATCAGCATCAGCAGCACCCATCTTCTAGACTGGATTTACACTGCAGCTCTAACAGGCCAAATCTGATTTATTGCTTGTATCTTAGTCTGTTTATAAAAAAAAAAAAAATGTGCTTGTAAATCAAGGCTAAAAAAAAGTGGCCAAAAAGTTATGAATCCTCTTCCAATCTGAAGATAACCGATTCCATGCACTCTTTATTCTCTTTACTCTACCATGTTGTAGGCCTATATCGCAACTGGGCTACTTGAGGGCAAAGAAATCAGAATTGGCTGAACGTTTGGGACTTTCAGCTTATATGTAGGATAGTACTTACTTGGATATTGAGAATGAAAGATTTTTCAAAAATCAGTGCTCTGTTGCCCCCTCTTGACCACCCTCCCACCAGTAAAACAAACACTATTAAACACACGCTAATGATTTGACACTTTTCAGTTGCCGCATATAACGCAGAGTGCCCCTAATTACATCACACGCAGGGCACTTGGCCAATTTTCGACGCATCAGTGGCGCCGTCCACTAGGCCCGGCAAAGATACAGCATATTTGATGCCACTTGAAGGTCAAAGGCATTAGAGAGGGAGGGAGTGAGAATGTGGATGAGGGCAGATGGAGGGGATGCACTTGGCGGCCAGACGAGACTTGCTTGCTCACATCTCGGTGCGAATCAATGGAAATAAAATCAAGGAAGAAAAATCCTGTACTAAAATGCCGGAATGTCATTGACACACTGAAGACATTTCACACACCAATCGTGATTGAAGCAAAGTACACACACTCTGACAATCACGACAAATTTCAGTCCTTGTCAAATCGGCAAAGCCCCGATTTTTGGGATATCTTTGCAAGATTATCCCGAGTGATTGTCTTGTGGTGTGGGTTGTGTTGAGTGATTTTTTTTTTCTCCGCAATCTGCTCAGAAAATGGTACAGTATACATTAGGGATGAAACAAGCCCTCGAGTAATTCGGCTACCTCGTTTGAAAAAAAAAAATGCTTGAGGCATTTCTTTCTGCCTCAAGTACCTGCTTTTTTAAACTCAAAAATATAAATACACAACAGTTTTGTTTTTGCTCCCATTTTTTATGAGACAAACTCAAAGGTCTAAAACTTTTTCCACATACACAATGTCACAATTTCTCTCAAACATTACTCACAAACCAGTCTAAATCTGTGACGGTGAGCACTTCTCCTTTGCCGAGACAATCCATCCCACCTCTCAGGTGAGACATATCAAGATGCTGATTAGACACCATCATTAGTAAAAGGTGCAGTTTTGTTTTATTGGGGCGGTCTGAGAACTCAGAAAACCAAATGCCACACACGCTGTCTGCCATCTGCCCTGGACAGTGTAAACCGGGATTCATCCGTGAAGAGAACACCTCTCCAACGTTCCAGACGCCATTAGACACCATGAATAGTGCACAGGTGCCTTAGACTGCCCACAACGAAAGGCCACTCTGAAAGATGCAGTTTGTTGACACAGCACAATGCCACAGATGTCGCAAGATTTGAGGGAGCGTGCATTTGGCATGCTGACAGCAGGAATGTCAACCAGAGCTACTGCTTGTGTATTTAATGTTCATTTCCCTACCATAAGCCGAATTTGAGAATTTGGCAGTACATCAGAGAATCAGAGAATTTGGCAGTACATCCAACCAGCCTTACAACCGCAGACCACGTGTCACCACACCAGCCCAGGACCTCCACATCCAGCATGCTCACCTCCAAGATGGTCTGAGACCAGCCACTCGGACAGCTGCTGAAACAATCGGTCAGCATCACCAAAGAATTTCTACACAAACTATCAGAAACCATCTGAGGGTAGTTCATCAGCATGCTCGTCCTCCTTATTGGGGTCTGGACCTGACTCCAGTTCATCGTCGTAACCGACTTGGGTAGGCAAATGCTCACATTCGATAGCGTCTGGCACATTGGAGAGGTGTTCTCTTCACGGATGAATCCCAGTTTAGACTGTTCAGGGCAGATGGCAGACAGCACAGCGTGTGGTTTTCTGAGTTTCTGCTCAAGTGCTCCATATGGGCTGGCGAGAACCGTCAGATTACTTAGACAGTATGAAGACAGTAGACGTAAATGAGTTTGATGCTGACTCATTCCAAATTACCTCTTTTTAACAAAACAGGCTTACTCAAGTCTGTTGTTTTAGCCGGCAAAATCGCTACTGTGGTTCTAATCTCACTTTGTCTCACAGACCAAAATTATTGGAGAGAGATTTGTCTAAATTTGCACTGTTTCTAGAAAGAAAAATAGTGTGCTGGTATGCACAGTTTACATTTGAAGGGTTTCCTCCCACATTCCAAAAACATGCATGGTAAGTTGATTGGACACTCTAAATTGCCCCTAGGTGTGATTGTGAGTGCAGATGTTTGTTTGTCTCTGTGTGCCCTGCGATTGGCTGGAAACCAATTCAAGGTGTCCTCTGCCTACTGACCGAAGACAGCTGGGATAGGCTCCAGCACTCCCCACGACCCTTGTGAGGATAAGCGGTATAGATAATGGATGGATGGAAAACCAGTTGGTCGTTCATTATTAAATGGAAATATGTTTTTTTGTCTTACCAAATCAATCAATCAATACCAAAATATTCAATAGCTGCAGCTCTGGTATACACATACCCCTTTTTAACATGTTAACCAACTTTTTAATATTTGCGTTATCATTCGTGATGAGGAAAAAAATAGCATGTGTTCTTCATGCTCTCCTCCCACTCGAGAACAAAGCACACCACACCACGATACGAACTAACGATACCTCCATCGAAAATTGCAAGTCTCTCCCAAATGAAAACGATGTCTGTCATAGCACCGACACTAAGAGGCCATCAGGCAGCTAGACTGCTGAAAAATCCAGAGGAAAAGAAAGAAGAAGCTAGGCTAACTGTTAGTTTATTTGGCAACTGCATTGCAGTTGCAAACTCTTCTCCTTATCATTTTTACCCTGGTGAATGACTTGGAGACACAATATACAAGCACTTAACAGAACATTCACGACTGTTGGCCTGAATTGTATTCTGAGCAAATTGGGGAGGGGCAAAAATTACTCTTGACAAACCCCACATCACAGGATAATCTTTTAGAGACACCTTAAATCAAGCTTTTGCTGACTTTGATGGGAAGGTGGAAAAAATGCTCCAATTGGGGATGATTATCGGTATGCATGAACGTTTTTCATTCGTTATTGAGCCAAGTAGCACCCAGACTTCCAAAAAATGCAAATAAGAAGAAACAGAAGGCTGTAGACTAACTGTTATCTTATCTCTTAGTATCTATTAATCTACTCCTAGTCATTTTTATAGTGGTATATTGTAGGGTGACCAAACGTCATGTCCCGCAACTGTCATGTTTGGTCTGTTTTGTTTTTTTTAAGTTTCATGTTTTGCTCAGTGTCCTGTCTGTCTCGTCATGATTATTGTATCCACCTGTGTTGCCTTCCACACCCTAGTGCTAACCAATCAGCTCCCTTCTACCTTGTGTGTCTTGTCCAGGTGTTTCCCGTTGTTCTCGTCAGTGTGCAGGTCGGGTCATTGTCATTGTAGTCGGTTGCCGTCATTTGAACAAAGTTACCTGTTGTCCAGGTAAGTCTAGTTTTAGTCGTGCCGCCAAGCCTCAATTTCCCGTCACTTTTATTTCATTATTTTTCATTTCATTAAAATCTCATAAACTGCCCTCCTGCCTCGCCTCCCTGCATTTGGGTCCTCCACGCCCTTGTATCATGCTGAACCTTGACAGCAACAGCCATTCACCTACGCCACTGACAGCTCACAGGTGGCTTTTATCATGGGTCTTCTGCCTGGTCAAGAAGCATCTTGGGCTTTGAGCGGTGAGCAACGCCAGACCGAAGCTCCGGTCTACCTTCCCTGAATTTGTCAAAGAGTTTTGCGAGATGTTTCACCATCCTGTACAGGGAAGTGAGGCCAGAGGCAACCAATCGGTTGCAGATTATTCCATTTCCTTTTGCATTCTCGTGGCTAAAAGTGGATTTGATGACTACGCGCTTCGTGATATCTTCCATCACGGACTCAGTTCCTCTCTGAAAGATGAACTGACCCGCGCGGGACCGTACCACTAGCCTGGAGGTAATTGTCCTTCTATTCATTTGGACATTCGGTTAAGAGACCATCGCGGTAACGCGCCAACAAAGGTCAGAGCTCAGCCATCCGCCTCCGAGTTAACCATGATGACGCAGGAGGAGCCCATGCAACTAGGCAGTGGAAGGCTATCACCCGCGGAGAGGAGGCGACGCGTACTGTCCGGAGCCTGCTTCTATTGCAGACTGATGTGTCACCGGGTGGCGACGTGTCCGTCACGACCTTCCTCCCTTAAGTCTTCCCGGATTGGTTTTTATGATTCCAATCCTACAGAACCCACTTCGCGAAGGTTACAGCGTTTATTGACTCAGGGGCAGACAAGTGTTTTATTGACCCCTGCGTTGTGGAAACCTTGGGCTGCTCTACAGAGGAACTGACCGAGGTAAATCGGGTTAACGATCTAGATGGGCGTCTCCGAGCGGAAATCAAATTTGTCACGAGTCCCTAACAGCTCCGTCTTTCAGGTAACCATGTAGAATCGTGCAGGTTCTTTGTAATGCCGTCTCGAGCTGCCCTGGCTCAAGATGCGCAACCTGGACATTAATTGGATGCGCCCAGCTATTGAAAATTGGAGCTTGTTTTGTCATGCCCACTGCCTTAAGTCCGCTGTGCCCGAAAACGCACAGTCGGTCGTACACCCCAGTGAGGAAATTAGTTTGGATCATGCGCCACAGGAATATCATGATCTCAAAAAGGTGTTTTGGAAAGACCTTGCACAATCTTTGCCGCCACATCGACCCTATGATTGCGCCATTAACATATTGCCTAATTCCACGCTCCCTAGCTCCCGCCTCTATCAAGTGTCACAACCCGAGCAAGAGGCGCTTAAGGCAGGGGTGTCAAACTCATTTTTGTCATGGGCCACATCATAGTTCTGGAGGGCCGTTATGACTGTGAACCCATATAAATGTATGAGCTCCTTATTCACAATAAATTGATGGATAGCTAGTTTTGAAATCAGAAGCCAGTTAATAGTTTGTTCAACTATTTTTCGGTGTATTTTAAAGGAAGGATTGGCAACAAATCCTTGAAATATTAATATTAACATGCAACAGTGAAGAGAATCTCAAAGAAACACCAAGTCAACACACAAGATTTGCATTCGTGGGCCACATAAAATGATGTCATGGGCTGTATCTGGCCCTCGGCCTTGAGTTTGACACCTGTGCGCTAAGGGATTACATCTCAGGTGCTTTGATGGCGGGGAGCATTCGTCCGTCCACTTCACCTATGGGTGTGGGGTTCTTTTTTATCGACAAACAAGACCTTAAGACCATGGGTTAGGGTTGCCTATTTCATTTGTGACATAGGCACAGTTGTGTCTGGAAGCTAGCTGTAGTTAGCATACACATGTTACGTTGTGTTTTTGATGTAAAGTTGTAACCCAATGTCCTATTTGGTACGTTAACATATTTTAGCATTTACTACTGATTAAAGAGACATTGGTTCGTGAAGTCGCGTTTATTAACAACCACAACAATGTGTGTTTATGCTCTCTCTCTCTCTTTCTCTTTCTTTCTCTCGTGCGCGCGCGAACAGAGTGATGCGTTCGTGAACTGGGAAATGTCAGCACTCAAAGTAACACAAAAATGACATATTTGACATTCATCAGCATCACATAACAATAAAATCCATAATGAAGTTTGTTGCAATATATTACATTACAGTGCAAAAAAAGTTTTTTTTGTTCCTGGTGCATACCATATTTTTATTGTGTAGATCAATGTACTACTTTTAAATTATGAATACTGGTGAAGAAAAACAAAACCTTTTGGTTTTCTTTAGCACAGTGCGTTTTCCAAATTTAATCCTTTGATCTCACTACCTTCTATGTAAAAAAAAAAGTTTTGGTGCCCAAGAAGAGTGAAATATGTATCCAAGTATTTCTTTTTGTACAACAACAACAACCAATTACGGCTCACCTGTTTTCTGAAGCTGAGCCGTGATCGGTTGTTACCTGAGCCCTGAACAACTGGGATGTCATTTTCAGTCAACAGCAAATGACAAAATAGCCCCCTGAGATGGATAAAGGCAGGTGTTTTTTTTTTTTTTGCTTAATTCGTATTCCACAAAATCAATATTAATCAGAATATCAGGTTTAGACAAATGAGGCTACATAGAACATATTATTGTAAAGAAATATTTGGGGTTGACTCAGTCTTTAAGACTTCAAATGAGAGCTACTATTATGTTGTTGTTGGGGTTTTTTTTGGGGGGGGGTCTACCCATACAGAGGAGGCACGATTTAAATTAAGGCTGCACAATATATTGAAAAAATATCGTCATTGTAATAATGGCACAATGAAAAAAAATGTTCAACAAGTTGATATGTAATTGTATCCTTTAATCTAATTTTGACTAATTAGATGCACTACACACTACACACTATACACTAAAGAACTTAATTAGATAGGAATATATTCATAATTTTCTTGCATGACAAAACGTATTTCTTTCATTAGACAATAAGGATGTCATTTCTTTAGGTATATGTTAAATATCACAATAATATAAATATTGCAATATGCAACACCCATATCACATATTGCAAGTTTTTCCAATATTGTGCAGCCCTACTTTACCATACATTAGTGTTATAATGTATGGCATCTTTGAGTCTAATTTCAGTATCTTGAGGCTGGGCCTCAAGTGTCCTCTTTTTTGGAAATTAAAATATGGTCACCCTAGTGTACTGTTCCGTTTCACGTCACAAAACACAGAGACCGGTAATCAACCTGAGTGTTTCCTGAGCTGACCGTGAGGATTCACTCACTTGTAACACACCCAACACCTCAGGATAATCACTCAGAATGATATTTTAGAGACGTGCATTAACCTGGCCTTGACTGACTTCGATCGGAAGGCTGGAAAAATGCTCACATTCGGTCCGATAGCAGTATGTGTGTAGTGTACCCCGTTTTACTGTCTTTTACAGGACCATGTGTGAGATTGCCCTGATGGGAGAGGTGCTGTGTTGCCACAGCAACCCACAAGGTTGACAATGAGATGCAGCGCTGTCGTCAAGTGCAAAGCCGGGAAAAAAAAGAAAGTCTTCAGATGAAGCGCACCCACATGTCTGAAGAGAAACTGTGACGGGGAGATTTGTTTCGAAGAACCTGCACAGCCACGTGGTTCTGTTCACAGCCATGATGGATGGATTGGCATGCTGGGAGCAGAGTAAAAATGGAGATGCTGAAGCATAAAGCACTGTTGCTTCGAATTCAGCAGCTCTGGAGAGCATGAAGGCACGTCTTGTAGCTTCCGGGCGCCCTTTAAGGAGAAAATTAAGACTGCAATGCAGCCTCTATTCTTAACCTCACAAGCTGATTTTATAGATATCCTTGAGGAGGGTGATATCAATCAATCAATCACATTTTATTTATATAGCACTTTTCATACATAAAAATGCAACTCAAAGTGCTTTAAAACATTCAAAGCAAAATGGTAGATGACAATTAATACTAGAAATTTTCTGCCAAATTTTTAAATGGGACTGCTGACTCTTGCAAGTCTGAAAACCACATTTGCAAAGGCTTTGTGGCGACTTGCTGATATAAATCTATTAGGGGTGTAACGGTATATGTGGGTGTATTAATACGTTTCGGTCTGGGATGTTTGGTTCGGTCCACATTGCGTACCGTTTCTGATCAGTTTTTATCATTAGCGCGAGCTTACGCATGAGCGCTATTGACTGTTGCACGCGGGAGAGGAGGGTGGCGGCACAAAAGAGGAGCCAGTACGCCAGAAGCTGTGATAAATCATAAATGCATGGATAAATGGCATTATTATGGCATATGCAAACAAGCCAGAGCTCAAAGGTCCGCCCGTACACTGCGGTCTTCTGTTTGGAACATTCTGGCTTTCCTGTTAAAATCGCAGATGGCGAAAAAGGTACATGGATAAGTCCCAAAGTTGTGTAACGACATTGCTACATGAGATCGGCGGCTATGTTGCTTGTAGCACATCTAACATAACACACTTACAACGGTATCATTCGACTTTAAATGTTTGTTGGACGAGGAATCAAGCAGTTTTTTTAGCCAAAGATAAAGTACAACAGCTCTCTTCTTTCTTCTCTGATGCTCCTCTCGCTTGCCGTACGATGCAATCATGAACCTCGGAAAATTAACAACTCAGCAAATCACAATTCGTTATGTATATATATGTGTATATATATATATATATATATATATATATATATATATATATATATATATATATATATATATATATACATATAATGTATATATATATATATATATATATATATATATACATATAATGTATGTATATGTATATTGTATATTGCTACATGAGATCGGCGGCTATGTTGCTTGTAGCACATCTAACATAACACACTTACAACGGTATCATTTGACTTTAAATGTTTGTTGGACGAGGAATCAAGCAGTCTTTTTAGCCAAAGATAAAGTACAACAGCTCTCTACTTTGTTCTCTGATATAAACATATATACATATATACATAACGAATTGGGTTATCAGTGTTGTGGTCCGATTTGTGATTTGCTGAGTTGTGATGTTTCAGAGGTTCATGATTGCATATGTATATATGTATACATATATATATATATATATATATATATATATATATATATATATATATATATATATATATGTATGTATATATGCATGTGTATATATATATATATATATATATATATGTATATATATATATATATATATATATATATATATATATATATATATATATATATATATATATATATACATATATATATCCAAATACTCGATTATTTGATAGAATTTCCAGTAGTCCATCCGAATATCAAAATATTTGATAGAAGCAACGCAAAAGTCGCTGCTTTAATACTTACAATAAAGAGAAATGCAGGAGGAAAAAAAAAATAAAGCTGTGTTAATGGGCATCCGCCCACCTAATCTTAAATATCTTTAAAAGCCTCCTTCTGAAATGCATTGATTCATTTCCAGAGAGATGCCCGCCTGCTCTCGACTGCATGGGAATGCCTGCTCATTTTGTATGCTAATCTCTGCCAATGTTGATGGGAATTTGCACGGGAGCCTTTCAACTCTTAACGTATTAAGACTATGTGTTTGGCAGGGTGGACCGAAGACACAGAGCAAGAAAAAGCCTTTTTTTACTGCAAAACCAAATAATGGATCGTTGTGATCAATAAGATGTGCATCACGCCATACTGTAGGCTGAGATGTTCCATTAGTAAGAAGTGCCTAGGCATACCTTGACAAGAGAGCAATACAAGAGCTGTATTAAAGGAGAGGTGCTATGGTAAATTGAGTTTTTATTACAATACCGGCATACAAATTGTTGGCTCTCTGGAGTGCCTGCCCAACAATCAAGTGTGAAATTAAACAACCAAGCAAAGCTTTTGTTTTCTGCTTTAAGAAACATGTTTAAATTAGCCAGTGGTGACTTTGTGCAAGGTAAACAGAGCTGTACTGAATTTTGCTGCATGCAAAGGGTCTGATAAAAGGGACTTGATTGTTTGATGAAGATGTTGACGCGATACATGTGAGAGATGCACTTTGACCCCAAATTGCATTACCGGTAATAATAATAATAATTGATACGGCCCACGTTGGGTCGTGGCCGTTTTTATTTGTGTGTGTCGGTGTGCGTGCGTGTGTGTGTGTGCTCTCCCTTCCTCTGCCCCGATTGTAGCCACCCAATCCGAGCAGGGAAGAGTAACCAAATTAGTTAATTTGCTTCATGTGTGACACCAGCACCAGTTTAAGAGGGACTGGGTTGCTGGTGTCCGGGGGCTGGCTGTGGGTGATGCTGACAGTCTCTTGTATTTTGATTTTGTAACCGCTGTCTTTTGTGTTAGTGCATGTTTTTCATTTAACCCTTCCAACTCTCACACCTATGTTGGACCCCTTTTATGTATTTAAAACAGCCACACAACTGCACGAGGAAAGTCGTGCTAAGCTAGGAACTAAGACAACAGTCCAAATGCCATGGAAGGGCTAACGAATAGCATCAGTGTTGTGGTGTGATATCTCTTTGAACAACCGATACAGGTATTAGAACACAAATGGTGAAACAACTCATATCAATACTCACAGCTGTACTGTAGTCTTTTTCCTTCGCAAAAAAACACCTAATAACACAGAAACTCTTCATTGTTTGTGTATGTATGTCTGTATTACCCTGTGGTGCCAGAACACGCACACCAGATGGCTCACAAGTGGGGCCGGTATAGAAGATTGGCATTTCCATTCATTTTGATGGGGAAAGATGATTTGAATGTTGTAAGTTACAGTACATGTATGGTTGTGGAGTGAACTAAACTCGCAAGTCAAGTCACTACAGTAATAATAATAATAATAGTAGTCGTAATAATAATAATACTATCATGTAGTTGGCTACATAACCTAAATTCAATCTTTAAACCAACACGTGTTCGCACATAAGTTGTAATTAAAAGCAAAACATGACAAGTAATGCACAACAAGCAGCAGTAACAAATGTAGTAATACATAATAATGCAGCAGAGGGGAAACCGATCATTTGTCAGCTTAAATGCCATAATTCTTCGGCCAGACGGTGACCTTTTTGTGGCCTATTCCACATTCAAGTCACACATCTGTGCTAGCATGTAGCCTGTAGCTGTGCGGGTGTCCTACCTTTCAGCGTCACCACAGTGGACGTCCACGCCTCCGTCCCCACCGCCGCCGAATCGGCTGCTTCGACCGGCGCTGCATCGTCCTCCGCCTCGGCTCCGCTCGGACGCTTGTCGCCCTCGCTCTCACCCTCGAAGATCAGGTTGACTTCCCCCTGGATGTCCGCGGGGAGCCCAACGTCGTCGCTCTTGGAGACGGTGAACCTCTGGCTCATGGCTGAGAAGGCGACGCAAGGGTTAGGGAGCGCGAGGTTTTGGTGTGTATTTTTTTTTCCCCCCTCCGAACAAAGCGACCCTCGTTGAGTGACACCCTGGAGAAGGTTCGGTCCTCGTCAGGTGAGAAGATGCACAGTGGACCGAGTCATCAACCGGTGTCCGCTGGCTGTCTGGCGAGACATCCGGGTCCTAATGCCGACCCAAGGTACCACAAATACACGTTGTGGTGCTCTTTATTGACTACGTGATTGCAACACACGCGAGACCACGCTATATGATGTGATTACTATATGTAATGGATGCGGGAACATTTCGAACACGTTTTGCCTACCACTGAACGTCGCTGAAGTCGGCGTTGCTATGCAACCACATCAGCCGGCCAGCGCGTGAAACCAACGGTGGCGAGACACTTCATTAGGGACACTTTACCATGGCACAAATGCAGCAACTATCGAGATTTGTCTACTATTGACCTCAGATTTTCACTGGCTGACATATTTATGTGCATGTTTTTTATGTTTTTTATTGTATTTTTTTTTTCAGATTTGCAAAAATATTCAATAAAACTCAACGTAACCTCTTTCTTATTACATATACAGTACACCAGGGGGCGCAATTTATCAATATTTCACATTTGTCAGCCGCGCTTGGCGTCACATGAGTATGGTGGAATGTTGATGTTACAGCATGGATGGTGGTTAAAGTGTACAGTACATTATATTGTACAATGAATTATCATTTTGTAATTTAATGGTATGCAATAGAGTCACATTTGTTTTGCTTTACTAGAAAGTAACCATGCTTGATTGCATTGCATTACGCTGTACAGCATTGTATTGTATTGTATATTGTTTTATTGTTTTTCATTTTATTGTACATTATTTTACGCTATGCTGCGCTATGGTATGGTATTGTTACATCACAGTTCTGTGCTGTATTGTATTGTATTGTATTGTATTGTATTGTATTGTATTGTATTGTATTGTATTTGAGTCTCATTTATATTATATTATATTTTATTGAATTGTATAGTTTTTTTTGTTTGTTTGTTTGTGTTTTCTTGCTTGTTTTTGTTGTGTTTTTAAATGTCCTGACCTGCACATCCTGAGCACGTTGGTTCACAGCGTCATTTCGTTGACTGATAAATCAGGTGTATTGCTTTCCGAGATCCACTGGATGGCGCTAAAGGCTTCAAAACGAGGACTCTTACTAATGTTCAATTTGAAGTGTAGTACTGCAATACAGTATCCATCCATCCATTATCCGAACCGCTTATCCTCACGAGATTACCGGGCGTGCTGGAGCCTATCCCAGCTGTCTTCGGGTAGTAGGCTGGGTCCAAACTGGACTGGTTGCCAGTCAATCGCAGGGCAGCAATACAGTATCCATCCATCCATTATCGATACCGCTTGTCCTCACAAGGGTCGCGGGGCGTGCTGGAGCCCATCCCAGCTGACTTCAGGCAGTAGGCGGGGGACACCCTGAATTGGTTGCCAGCCAACCGCAGGGCACACAGAGACAACCATCCGCACTCACAATCACACCTAGGGGGCAATTTAGAGAGTCCAATCAACTTACCATGCATGTTTTTGGAATGTAGGAGGAACCCGGAGAAAACCCACGCAGGCACGCAGCCGGGATCGAACTCACGACCTCTGAACTGTGAGGCGGACGTGCTAACCAGTCGACCACATAAACATAACCTGCGGTCCTGCAAGTATATTTTTATTATGATGTACCGTATACTGTTAAATTAACACATTTTAAAGGGTTACGTTAGATTGTACAGGTGTAATCTCCAGTGAAAATACCCAGTGCATATACCACAGTATGTGTGGTCTAACTTGTTTTTGTGGAGTGAGTAATGTTAACTACACAAATTTCCCTTTCATCATGAGGGAGAAAACACACATTCACACACATCTTAGGAAACATGTGCGTACAAAAGCAACACATGACACTTGTTTTGAGTTCATCGCTACACACATTTCAGGTGAATGACACTTGGCATGACTCCAAAGCAAAGAGTGTGATTGGGAAAGCAAAGTCAAGTAAAGTTACTCCTGCATGGTCTGTTATAACACTTGGCACAATTGGCTGTGTTTTTGTGTGCGGCTGAAAAAGGCGCTTTGGGTTCAAGCCAAACAAGATGCCACTGAATCTGTGTCAGTCATTCGAGAGGACGAGGGCACCACAAAGGGATGTGGAGAGTAAGCGTGGTAGGATGGTCAACACCACCGATATGCGTTACCTGCAGCAGGAGTCGCCAACCTTTTTGAAGCTGAGAGCTAATCCTTGGGAACTGATTAATGCAAAGGGCTACCAGTTCGATACGCACTTCTGGAATAAGAAATATGTTCAATTTACTTTTAATAATGGTATTATTCTGACCTATTTAATCAGCCGATATTAGCTCTTTTAAAATGTTCAAAAATCTTTTTTTTTAAATCAGGCGATTATTGTTATCAATTCGTACATAATAATACACTTCAACATAAGACAATGATAATGACGGTCAAACATCCGCAAAACAGGCGGAAAAGCAGACAATGTTTGCCTTTTTTTCTCTTTGTTAAGTTAAACAATTACTAAAGTGCTAATCAATGTAAAATAGACAAATGTTTTGCCTGTACGTCATACAGTAATCATTCGCCACATTGCGGTTCAAGTTTCACGGCAAATTATGTTCTTGACGCTGATTGGCTGTCACTGACGAGGGACTGGACCCACGTGAGACCCAGCCTGAAATACTGACGGGAACTTAGTGACGGAATGACAACGCCCACCTTTGATAATTAATTACTTTGAATATAATTATTTTGGGGGCGGCACGGTGGACGATTGGTTAGCGCGTCCGCCTCACAGTTCAGAGGTCGTGGGTTCGATCCCGGCCCCGGCGTCCCTGTGTGGAGTTTGCATGTTCTCCCCGTGCCAGCATGGGTTTTCTCCGGGTACTCCGGTTTCCTCCCACATTCCAAAAACATGCATGGTAAGTTGATTGGACTCTCTAAATTGCCACTAGGTGTGATTGTGAGTGTGGTTGTTTGGCAACCAATTCGGGGTGTCCCCCGCCTACTGCCCGAAGACAGCTGGGATAGGCTCCAGCATGCCCGGCGACCCATGTGAGGAGAAGCGGTATAGATAATGGATGGATGGATAATTATTTTGAAGATTAATTTCCAGCCAATTAAATTTTTGGTGCCCCAGAGAGTCCACGGCATCCTTAGTATCTCACTTAATGGGCACCTGGTTGCAGGTGAGTAAAAGTGCCAAAGTGATGGGCATAACTAGCAATATTGTTTGTAGTTGAGTCCAAGTATCCCTCATTATTGTGACTATTGCATGTAATGGAGGTTTTGGGCATATTTGTGAATGGTCAAATGTGCAAACTGGTAATACATGTTAGCAAACGAGTACTGCAGCCACCTATGTAACTTTTGTGGCCGCTGATTCATACTACACTGTTATTTCGTATGAATGCACACAATTGCACTACCTGGACATATTTTGTGTTAGAACAGTAAGCAACATTGTGTTTATAGCAAGGGAATGTGAAGTTTCATGCCTCGTGTACAGTAGACAATGTGCAGTTCGTTGCGTCATATCTTGCTGTAACTGTTGTTTGTGTGCTGTGTGTTGCAGTGCTCAGATCTAAAAAGAGACACTTTTTCAAAACCCCCACATGTCTGGATTTATTTGTGTCCATGTGTGCGACAAATATTGCAAGCACAGCTGGTATGATTGACGTGTAGCTCATGGCAACTCGCGCACGTGCACGCGCAGCGAGTGGAAGGTGACATCATAAAGTAGGAATGGATTTGGAAGAGTTGGCAGAGATCGTGGCACACAAATTGTGGCTTTTAAAGCTTGACCTGGTGAAGCAAGTGTGTGTGGAGGCTAAAATCCAAAGTGAAAATGTTGCAACAAAGCCAGCATTAATCAGAAACATTACAGAAACTATGGACAGCATTATGAATGAAAGGGGATGAAGTTAGGCACAGCAGTGACCAAAATGACAGAGTGATGACTGTGATTCCAGCTGGTCAGACAAAAAGACACTTTTGCCTGTTGAAGAGGAGATGTTGGATAAAAAAGAAAAGAGGAAACAAATATCAGAGGCCAAAAAAATGGAAGAAAAGACGTTTGAGACTGGATGAGACAGATGTGGCTGGCCCAAATTGAGCACCCCATAAATTACACATTGAAACTCAAGTTTTATGATTAGACTTTCTATTAGAACACCATGCCAAGAGTAACTGTACATTGACATTTCAGTATCACAAAAAACTTTACCTTCCTTAAAAAAAAAGGATATAAAATTGTAAAAATGTCATGAAAAGACTTTAAAGAAAGGCAATCCAAACATATTTTTTCCAAGAATATGTTCTATGCAGGCCCACTAGTTCAAACAAGGCATTCTGACAAATATTGTGTTTGTGGAAGAAGAGTTAATCCACCCGGTTTTAGCCATTTCTGGTGGCAGCCATTTTGTCTTCTGTCGACTGAAAATGACATCACAACTGCTCAGATAACGACCAATCACGGCTGACCTGTTTCCTGAAGCTGAGCTGTGATTGGTCGTTACCTGAGCCCTGAGCAGTTGTGATGTCATTTTCAGTTGACACAAGTGACAAAATGGCCACCCCCTGAGATGTCTAAAAAGGGGTGGATTTTGCTGCTTAACTCATATCCCACAAACGCAATAATAATCAGAATGCCCTGTTTCAACTAGTGGGCCTTCTGGGAACATATTCTTGAAAAAAAATGTGTTTGGGTTGACTTTTTCACTTTAACAATTTGACAGTCATACTAGTCGAAATGATTCAAAGTCACTAATTAAATTTATTGAGGCAGCATGTAGACCAGCACCTTCTACAGAGCACCAGAAGAGACTGATCCCCGTGTGTATTTCGTTACACAGTCATGCTGGCAGTATAGTAGCAGTGGCAGTCGAAGGATTTACAATGGAGAGCAGTGATACAATTAGCATTTATCAGTGAATATCAAGTCACATATCGCTTTGACGAAAATGACATCTTTTGTTTTAATATAGGCCTAGACCTGAGACTAATTTATTAAAATAAGTTATCAACTGAGTACAACGTGCACATGTAAGAAACTTATTTTTTATGCATAGAGAGCCTCTGATTTTAAGCTTTACTTCCTGATCCCATGAGTCATTTCTTAGGGTGTACCTACCTAAACTACTAACGTACATTATCTACACAGGTACTGAAGTAGTTCTAACCACAAACAGTCACCATAAAAGCACACACCTCAAGCCTTTCAAAAAGACATAACAAAAGCTCATATGACAAAAAGAATGACATCTTTGGAAGTCCATAAATTTGAAAGTTGTTCCATCCACAATGGGGTCCACGTGTCCTACTAACTTCACAATAAGCTACTAGTTGTACTGGCAGAGGACCCACGATTGCACAAAAAGAAGGACAAGTGGCCAAGAACACACACACACACATATACACAGTGGCGAAGGCAGCTGCCAAGCGGTGTAATATTTACGTGATCTGGTCATGTTGACAGACAGACTTGCTTTAATGACAAATAGACATGCATCTCCTCGAGGGGCCGCAGGGGACAGCACGCCGCCGGATGCTTGCATTCTCCAAAGGATGCAAAGTGGCAAAACAGCTCAGGTCAAACGGATCAACATCACAACGCTACTTTAGATTTTTTTTTTTTTTTGACCTGGAGTTAAGGGATTCGTAAAAGAACAACAGCATCATTTTGGATTGTAATCATCCACCTTTCCTGAATTTAGGGTCCCTTGTTTGGATTGGATGGCCAAATGTTTTATCATTTAATATATATAAATATATATATTTTTTAATTGTCAAGGGCCACCTATCAACATCTACCTATTGATTCGCAATTTACTTGCATACTTTTCAACATGAACAGTACCTTCCTATTAACATCCAGTTACCTATAGTGACATGAATACTACCCACCTACCTACCAGAGCTGTGCCTTTTGCTCAAATTTAATTGCCGGTCCTTTTTGTCCGGCTGGAACAAATAGTAATCACCTATAGGCCGGACTGCCTATCATTTTAAACGTGATTCCATAACAGTTTCTGTCAACCTACTTCAGTACTCTTTCTTCCACTCTTCTACTCTAGTGGTTAAACACATGTAATAACATGGATTACGCCACAGGATGCATTTCACTCGCAGATGACTGACAGAAACATACCCTGCCTTTCTTGTGTGTGTAATCCATGATAAGGTAAGTATTGGGTGTAGGAAAAAGATGGATCGCAATTTAGTTTTGTTAAGTTTAAGTTAAGTTTAGTGCATACCTTATCCCTTTGCATGCGAACTATGTCCTTGACTGGCACATCTCTAAAGCGTAAAAATGTCTGCAAGCGCCAAATGGAAGTCTTCCGTTTCCTCCTAAAATAACCTTGCGTTATTTTGCAATAATTATTTTATTGCAATAATTATTTTATTGGAAAATAATGCGTTATTTTGCAGTAATTATTTTATTGTAAAATAACGCAAAAAAAAACTGAAAACCTATTGCGTTATAACGCAAAAGTTTCGCAATAAAACGCAGTAGTATTGCATCATAAAACAATCTTCCATATTCCTATGTCCCCTGCGGGCTCTGGTCTAGTGACCGACGTGGTTGTTAAACAGTTGTAAACAATTCAATCACTCACGATAGTCCCAGCCGGTAATTGGATGTGTATAGGAAATTAGCTAGCTAATGACCTTTAAATAGGGTGGCATGGTGGTCGACTGGTTAGCAAGTCCGCCTCACAGTTCAGAGGTCGTGAGTTCGATCCCGGCCACGGCCTCCCTGTGTGGAGGTTGCATGTTCTCCCCGTGCTTGCATGGGTTTTCTCCGGGTACTCCTGTTTCCTCCCACATTCCAAAAACATGCTTGGTAGGTTGATTGACACTCTGAATTGCCCCTAGGTGTGATTGTGAGTGCGGATGTTTGTTTGTCTCTGTCTGCCCTGCGATTGGCTGACAACCAATTCAGGGTGTCCCCTGGCAACTGCCCGAAGACAGTTGGGATAGGCTCCAGCACGCCCGCGACCCTTGTGAGGATAAGCGGTATGGATAATGGATGGATGGATGACCTTTAAATAATGTTTAGGAATCATGAAATCTCTGCCATTAGCATCTCTCCCAATGTATTTTTAGGGGGGGACGGTCTGACGGAATGTAAGGATGGAAGTGCTTTAAAAGAACGATGGGATCGGAGGATAATTATTTTTATGAATAAGGATGGAGGGACGATGACGGAAGGTTGCCCAGGTCGCAGGCGGATGACGGACCGGCAAAATAGGGTAAAGTGCCCATCTCTGTACCTACCGATCCACACCTACCTACTTATCAACATCTACGTACAAACATGTTGTAGCAACATGGCAAGATATTCTAAAGATGACAGTCTGTTAATGGTCACTTCAACCTGAACAGTGTCATGGATTCCATTGGGAACTGGAAGGAGTTGGATCCCAAAAACGCAGACAAAGAAAAGCAATGTATTTACGGAAAAAAATTCACATCCGCAAAAGTTCAACAAAGGCCGCTGGCGAATTTTGCCAGAAGAAAACAATCAACAAAAAGCGCTTGCAAAACAAGAGCAAGGAGACTACAAACGCAAAATCACTTGTCAACAGCGGGACAAGAAAAGCTCGAATGTCAAACAAACAAAACCCGTCAGCAAGAGCAAACAAACATTCTTATTCACGTAAAGCTCACGACCAGATCGAACGACGGAAAAGAAGGAAAATATTACACAATGACTTCTAAATTAAATTATCAAGTAATAAAGTGTGAATAATTTTAAGACCAGGTTCAAAACTAAGCTTTACCCCATGCCTATAACTGAGGTCTTTCATAGTTTTTTTTTTTTTTCAAATTGTTTTTCTTGGTCTGCAAGGTTTTTTTTGTTGTAATTTTAGTAATGTATAAAATACGTTTATTTCCGTACTTTGTTTTTAAGTGTTTTTAGTTCTTATATATTTTTTTGTGGTCTGTGGTCTGAGACCAAGATAGATTTCATTGGTAAAGAGGATGTCACGTGCATTTTGGGATAACAGTAGAAAGACAAGTGTTTCATGCCTCTAGTCAAGCATGCTGGGGAGAGTGTCATGATCTGGGGCTACCTACCCACCCTAAATGGATGACCACGAGGCATCCACCATTTCATACTGTACATCAACCACAAACGACCACACAAATTCATGACAACCTGCACAATGTAATGCACAATAAACAGACCCAATGCGTATTATTACTATGACTATTCGTAGCCAACACTTCCTCTGAGGCTTGATTTGTGTTGAAAAATTGCATGGCGTTTCCTCCCACCTTAAAGAGCTCCTGCTTGTATGAATGGACACAAAATGATAGCAGTTCAATCAGGACCTACAGAGGCTGAGCTTAGAGCCCAACAGAGGCCATTAAAAGGCATTTGTTTTAACAGCTCTCTTTGGGGGGTTGTTAGGGGGTGACTTCCCGTTAGAGTGAAATTATATTTACTGTACCACCCGATAAAGAGTCAGTGATGCATTATTAGGAATGACTGCGCCTTGCTGTTTTAGCAAGGCGCTTTTTACAGTGACGCTAATTCCCGATCAGAGGCCGCATGTGTGTGTGTAGGGGTGTGTGGGGGTGTATGTGTGTGTGTGTATGTATTTTCCAGATCATAACAAGTTTATGGCCACAAAGTGCAGAGCAGAGTCCTTTGGCAGGCAGGCCTTGAGGAGGTGCTTCAGGGAGGAATAGATGGGGTCTAATGAAAGACACTGGCAAAAACAGCCTTTGGAGAGGATCAAGCAACACACACACACACACAAATGGTTACACAGTGGGTTAATGATCAGATGGGCGGCCTCATCGATGTGTAATAACATGCATGGAGAGGTCAGTCGCTTTTCGGCCCCGTTGCCCTCCCAACAATTGCATGCCGTGGATGTAAAAACACGCAAACATCACGCTCACAAAGTTGGACAAAAACAAAAAATACTATGTTCCACTTGTGTGCCTTGTATATTCAGTCCAATAATCAGTTCAAATACCAATTGTTCAGCTTATCAGAACATCTTGGGAAGTACGAACTGACAAATTTCAACTCAACATCAGCAATTTCTGCATTATCAAGTCTTAAGCATTAATAATTTGAACACTGTTAACAACACATAGCCAACAGTTATACAATTGTAAGAACAAGTTTACCCGATAATACTAGACATAAAAAAAAAAAATCAGATTTCAAAGCAATTTTTCTCAAAAGAAATAATTCAAACTATTTCCATTGGTTAAACACTTATTAAAAAGCACAGGAAACATTACTGCGGTGGATGGAGAAGGAGGTTAGGAAGGCGAAAAATGCAAAGATCCTGCCGGAGCAACTCTGTCCGCTCAATCATGTAAACGGGATATTCAGAATGTTTCAGAAATCTGAATTTTGACCTTAACCCGAACATTGACTGCATGTAACGTAGTAACTATGGTGCTTGGGACAAAATGGAGGAGGAGGCACGGACGTCGTAAAGTCGAAACGTCGTAGGCCGTGTACGTTGTAATTCGAGGACTTCCTGTACATACCTTACCCTGGATTACACACACAAGACAGGCTTGGCGTGTTTCTGTCAGTCAGTGAAATGGTGTCCTGTGGCATAATCCATGGTATTACATGTGTTGAACCACTAGAGGGCAGACTATACCTGTGCAATGTGACTGCAGTGAACACACATGAAACGTGTTGTGCAGGCAGCTGAAGGCGGCTCCGTGCTATCGCAGAAGAGAACTTGCGTTTTCATAGAACCCAACACAACACGTCAGTCGGAACTTGACCTGGTTAGGGACGATTCCAGGGATGGGCGAAAACCCGCTTCTGTCATTGCTTGGTCTGTCCTTCTTAAAAAACCTCTCATCCTCGGTCCACAAAATTGGCATCCATCAGGGACGCACATTTTGTGCATTAATAGCCATAAAAAGTCAACTAAAAAGAAAACTGCATAGTAAATCCTTTACATTTGTGAAGTGAAGTCTCATGTAACTTTGTGCCTGGAGGGGCACTGCCCCACTTGCCATTGAAGCAAGGGAGCAGAGGCCCCGGGCATCCACCCTCTTCAAGTGTTATAACACTGCTACATAGTTGCTACTCATTAGCCCGTCTTTGGTGTTTCACATGATGTGTCAGCATAAAGCGTTAAGGTAAAGTTATGCAGTTTGTCACGGTTTGCTCGGTTGGAGGACCCAAATGCAGGGAGGCAGGAGGTGAAAAAGAAGTGCCAAGTAAAGAATTTAATTAAAAGAAAACAAAAAGGCAATCAATGCACTGGGATAATACCTAAACAACAAGGATCAAAAGAAACTAAGCAAACACTAGGACTAGGACTAGGACTAGGACTAGGACTAGGACTTGACTTGATTTGATTTGGACAACTGACAAATGACAACATACAGATGACAACGAGCCGACCAGGACTGAACGCAAGCAGGGAACTAAATACAGACAAATTGACGAGACAATGAGGAACACCTGGAGAAGACACAAAGAGTTGGAGGGAGGTGATTGGCTAACACTAGGGACTGGGATGAAGAGCACAGGTGGACCCAATTAACTAACGAGACAGACAAATACAATACAAATAGTGATGGGTTGATGATACCTCATGGGGTGTATTGACACAGTATACGAACTGTGTTGACACTGTATTGATACTGTGTTGGTCAGTCAACACTGACCTCTGCTGTACATCAAAAATCATTGCAGGTCACATCATGTAAAAAAGGATAACCTTGCATGCTGACCCAACATTAGCTTGTGAAATAATATTAAATCTTTATTCAATTGCTAGTTTTGTACTTAAAATGTGATCTTTGTATATTGTATTTGCTCCATTTGTTTGCTGAGTTCAAAATCTGCTTGTTTGTGTAAAGGCTCAAATGAGCACGTAACATATAACAAATGTATCTAATAAAATTTGGAGATAACGTGTAAATTATGTATGGGATTTTGTTAACCAAAGTTTTCAATCTCCATCCAACAAACCCACAACATGTCGATACAGTTTGGTTCCTTATAAACACAATTTGACACGGCACAGCCAAACGACACACTTCCTGTATTGGTCACATGATTTTTTTGTTAAAGCGATACACGCACCAATACGGAGTTTCACAATTGAGCTCTCGTCACAGTGCTGATGCACCCGTGTTGCTCGTCCCATCACTACAAAGGAACACAAGGGAAAAACATGAAACGAAAGTCAAAAACCAAATTCAAAAGACAGACCACGACACAGTTGTTTTAAACACAAGTGAAATTATCTTTGTTTGATGTTTAGTTGGACAGTAAACCTCAACTGAGTGTCAATGGTTTTGGGGGCAAGAATTGTTCACTATCTTGGGGGCAAGAATTGTTCACTATCTGCCAAAGTGCCACTTGTAAAGTGAGGTAAATACACTGCCACCATGGATCATTCATATCTAAAATTTGTGCTCTCTTTAAAGCAAAAATAAATAATCCGAAATAGCGGCTCATATCTTGAAAAAGTAGTATCTTGTATTTTAACACACCAGTGAATACAGTAAAAAAAATGTAAATCTCAAAGAGCATTATCATTATACTATAAGCTATTTCAGGTAAACTATTTTTTTTTAAATGCATTCATTCTTTATTTTTTTTCAACAAAGTATTACTTTTCATGAAAACCTACTAAATTCTCGGTGCGACTATATGGGTTCACTTAAGAATGTGTTGTGCATAGATGGTTTGGAAAAAAACGGTTAACTTGTCAATGCTTCAAAAACACATACTAAATTGGCAGTAGCATTAACGTTACATGTATACCATCATTGTTAACCTTCAATTTTCACACACCCCCACCCCCACCAACATGAGGGAACCCTTATCGTAATAATGTAAATTGGTGGCACCTATTATATACTTTCATGTACTTTTTTAACTTTTTCTTTAATCATGTTATGTAATATTTGTTTTCTAACCTGTTTCATTACAGGCTTAAATGTCTTCTCCCACACACACGCACACCCCCACACACACACACGCACACACTCAGTCATGTTTCTGTCACTCACTGCACATTACATTGATTTACACTCATTTCTGGGAAACGAGTGCATACACTGAACGTACCGCGCCGGTGAGTCAGAGAGAAAACGCAGCGATTTTCGATGAAAAGGCAAAGTTTGGCAGTGCCCCAGCTCCCAATTTTAGAAGCAATGATAACAAATGGTAAGCCTAACATGCAATAATGGAGCACATGCAGGAAACACGTCAAAGTGTGTGCATAAAAAGCAAACATGCCACATGTCAATGCATGTGGAAATGGAGACTTGAGTGTCTAGATGAGCCAATTATTTTTTTGCTTATTTATTACCAGTGGTAGCGTTTAATGCAATCCATATTAGCAAATGATTTTAACAAGGGACAAATGTTCCATGTGGAATGCAGTCTTTTTTTTCCACTCCACTACATCAGGAAAAACAAATGTTCCTCTTTTTTTGAAAGGTTTGAAAACACGGTTTGTTTTAAGGTCACTGTTCGGTTCACATTACTGCAGTAAAGAAACAAAAATGCAAAACATAAAACTGGTGTATGTACTAAACTACTTAGTACAAATGTACTAAATTTTGAATAATGCATAAAATGACTGCAATCAGCTATCAGTACGTATATTGTCTAAAAAAATAAAGACTCTCAAATTAAGGTTGACCATAAAATAAAACTAATATCTAAAAATAAACAACATCTTAAATCCATCCAACCATCCATTCTCCGAACTGCTTATCCTCACGAAGGGGTCGCGGGCATGCCGGAGCCTATCCCAGCTGTCTTCAGGCAGTAGGTGGGGTACTCCCTGACCAACAGAAGTCAACTGAAAACAAAACATGTTATGATATATACTGTAACGGCCTATAAGTTTCTTTTTTGGGAAACATCAATTGTTTAACTTCTTTTTAGGAAATAAACCAAATACCAGGTTTCATGTCGCTGTTTTACACTTGCTTCATTTCTTTTACCACTCACTATTTTTACACATTCCAGTGTAATGACAGTAAGGACTGTTAAAATTTTACTTGAGCGTTGGTTCATATCAGAGCGCTACTAAGCATGTCGTAGAAGTGCAGGAACTGCTCATGCATGCGTGTTGTGTGCGAGTGCGTGTGTGTGTGTATGCTATCCATCCATGACTTTCTGTGTGAGCCTGCACCGTTCCAGAACTTCCCACTGTTTTTTTTCTCCCCACATCCTTGTTTTTCCCCTATTATCTACGCGTGGTGTTTCCAAAGTCCTCCTTCTCCTCTATCA
Source organism: Filicampus tigris (assembly GCF_054856515.1). Classification (NCBI taxonomy): domain Eukaryota; kingdom Metazoa; phylum Chordata; class Actinopteri; order Syngnathiformes; family Syngnathidae; genus Filicampus; species Filicampus tigris. The sequence continues at coordinate 5,072,743 of NC_141225.1, read as the reverse complement.
GGGCGCTTCTTACCACATCTGTCTGGACCCGGTTTCGCTCGGTGTGGTGCCCGGGGGTCATTGAGGCCTGATCAAAAGTGGGAGCTTCAAAAGCTGTTCAGTACACTCAAAGTTCCCCTCGCTTGTTTTGGAATTTGTGTTAACTGCCGTGTTTTTTTTGTTTTTTTTTCTAAACACGTGTGTGCGTCCGTGTGTGCGTGTGCATGTGCCGGGAGGCATAAAGAGGGCATGAAGACTCTGCTGTTGTGAGCTTCCAAGGTGAGATATTCCTTGGAAAGGAGCCAACATGTAGAGTTCAGAGGGGTCCTTGTGTACCCTGTTATGAACTCTTGCAACCTCAGTGCATGTGAGCGTGAGTGTGTGCGTACCAGGTATTCCTCATTTTGTGGGGTCATCAAATGGTTTGCATACTTGCTTTGTGGAGAACAAGTCCCACTAGTGTAAATAAGGAGAACACTCGGGAAGTGACATAAAAGCTATACAAACATGTGTGTGTGTGTGTGTGTGTGTGTGTGTGCGTGCCTGTGCGTGTGTGTGAGGGGGTTAAGGGGTTGGTGTGGTGTCCGTAAATGAGTGAATAAGCTCAAAAACATGCACTGGTTGACCTCCCCTGTGCCAACAAGATAGAAAGTGATGCCCCTTATCAACCCTCTCACCCCACCACCATCCACTTTACCCACCGTAGCTCCGCACTTGTGCGTGTGTGTGTGTGTGTACATTGCATCATAATTCCAGCATATGTACAGTCCTTGCAGTGTGTGTTTTATGGTTTAACAGCGCATAGTATTAACAAGAGGCTTTATTGTGTCTTGCAAAATGACAACACAGTGGAGCTTTAGAACCCAAAAGGACCAACAAGCTTTTACGACATGCCCCGAATAATTAGATGGCGTTAGCAAAAACGTTTTTAGCAATTTCGCATGGCCCATCTGTCTATTATACCTGCTCATTTGGGTAAATAATCGTACAAGCCCTGTTTCGGGTGGCGGGTGTTGCTGTGTTCATAATTGACAAAATCATATTTAAACTCGTTAAATGGGAGTGTGCACACACCTGCCACCATTTAGAGGGCCTCTGATTAAGCCCAAATATAATTTCAATCATTTCAATAACATCAATTTTTCTTTCTAGCAGAAGTTCAAAGGTTTTGTGCTAAGCCTAGCACAGACTGCTATTTGGCACTGTTAATAAATCTCTCCATCTTGTCTAAGGCCCCAGTTAGAGCTGAAGAAAAGCAGACCCAAAGCATGAGGCTGCTCTCACCATGCTTAACTGTAGGTATGTTGTTGTTTTTTTTAAGCTGTGTTGTTATTGCGCCCTTTTGAAATGTTCGACCTTGGTTTTGTCAGACAATAACACATTTTCCCACGTGAGTTTGGTCAATTTCAAGCCACGTTACCCCACTGCCCAGACATCTGAACGAGATGGGAACTGTTGTCAATTGGATGAAACAGCACACCCAGTACTTTTCCGAAACTCCTGCAGCTCTTTCAATGTTGCTGTTGGCCCCTTGCCAGCCTACCTGATTCTTCTCGTCTTTTCATCAAATTTGAAGGGATGTCCTGTTCTTATTCATGTCATTGTTGTGCCATATTTCCACCTCTTGATGATGACAGTCTTCACCCTGTTCAAAGTATGATTAATTTCCAGAGCTGGGCATTCCATCCCAGGGACGGAACGGTCCGTCCGCCCGTCCTGGACGGACGGCCATTTTGTGGACGGAGGATGAGAAGTCTTTTAAAAAGGACTGACTACGCATGGATAGAAGTGGGTTTTCGTCCATTCCTCTATTTGTCCCTAACTGGGTCAAGTACAGACTGAACGTGTTGTGTTGGGTTCTTTAAGCAAGGCCACTGCATGTTCTCTTCTACCGCCTTCATTAAATGCCTGCACAACGCTTTTCATGTGCTTCCCAGTAGTCATATTGCACATAAATATTTTGCCCTCTAGTGGTTCAACACATGTAATAATACCATGGATAATGCCACAGGACGCCAATTCACTGACAGTCTTGTGTGTGTAATCCGGGATAGCAATTTTTTGTTTTGTTAACTAACTGTTAACATTTAGTACTTCATCCCTTTGCATCCAAAGTATGTCCTTGTGTGGGACATCTTTAGACCGTAAAAATTTCTACCGTTGTATACATTTAAATGACCCGGAAGTGGAAGTCTTTGTTTCCTCTTCAAATAACCTTGCATTATTTTGCAATGGTTATTTGATAAAAACTGAAAATCTCTTGCGTTAAAACGCAAAAGTTTTGCAATAAAACACAATAGTATTGCGTTATTACTCAATCTTAAATATTCTCCTGATGTCCCCTGGCTTGCTCCAGTCGGCATCCTCATCATCATCTTCATCACATCACAACGGCCTTGTGTTGCATGCTAAATGCTATCTTGGTTAAACAGTTGTAAACAATTCAATCGACTCATGATACTCCCAGCCGGTAAGTGGATGTGAATTGGAGATTAGCCAGCTAATGATCTTTAAATAATGTTTATAAGTGCATGGAGGTCTTGTATTTTGTTTTTGTTTTTTTACTACAGAAATGTCAGGGAAAGCATACTAGTACTTAGTATCTTCATTCAATTTTCGGTTTATCAGAGGCACTTTAAATTGGGGCACATGTGTGCTGACTTCCATTTAACATGAGTTAAATGGCTTTAATCTGAGCACAGCCACACCACCAATTATAAGAGGGGTGTGCACACTTGTGCAACCACATTATCTCTATTGTTTACTTTTACATCCCCTGTCAAAATGAGTATTTTTTTTCAATTGTGTTTTACAGGTTATAGGTCACGTTAATTGTTGAAAAAGAAAAAAACAACCGAATTATCTCGAATATCACCCAAATCTGTAATTTTACCAGGGGTGTGTAGAATTTTTATATCCACCCTGTATTGAACTACATAGCGTGGTCACGCATGACATAATGCACCTGAGCCCAGTCGATTCAGTACTGTTTGTTCCTGTTTACCAGCATGAAGTGTGATTAACATGGCGCCCTAAACTGTACCACATGGTCCCTTTGCCTTGTTGAAAAACAAGACATGGTGCCACCTACACTTTAACCAGCGCCTCAGACAGCAATCCCGTCAGAGTAAATGTTAATCGGCGACGTGCCACTTGAGATTTGTCATCAATTGGAGGCTTAATCGGCTTCATCATCCTGTTGATGACATGAAAGTGATTTGAAAGCAAGGGGAAAGGCGAGTAAACATCATCTGCTGACAACATGGAGCAGGAGGGACAAATAATGTTGTTGTGATAAGCACAACTGCCTGTTGCACTGGCCCACATGCGGATACCTCACACACAATTTTCCACTGGCGGTCTCTTGATGCTAGCGGGAGATTTATTTGGGACCCTGCATTGTCCCGACAGGCTTGTTTTGATGGTTATCATGCCGACTTCCGAGTTCCTCGGCGCTGGCGTTTACTACGTCAGCCGGCAATGAAACCCGATCGCGTTACTGTAGGCTCAGGAATGTTTTTCAGCCGATGAGTGGCGGGATGTGTATTCGCATCGTTGGGCCTGTTCCTGAAAAGCCCCCCTCCCGCCCCATACCCCCCCCCCCCGCCCCTCGTTTTGGGGCTCCGCTGTTTACTCACTCTCACTTTATGAATCAGAAGCAACACATGTTTTCCAGGAAGAGTGTGAGTACGAGTGTGTGTGTTCCGAGCGTTGGCCCCAACCAGTCATTTCCTGCCATGCTTAACCTCTGCCCAACCTTACCCTTGGCGGAGCCCAAGTGGGGGACAGCGAAAGGGGGTGGGAGACCGCCACGAAGAACCTCAATAATGCCTGGAGTGTCTGTGGATATATTGGCTACTCTCACGCTACTATGTCGCCGGCATCAAAAGCAAGTGCATTTCATTCATGGAAAACGAGGTAGAGTGGAGTGGCGGTGCGTCGAGGGAGTGCTGACCTTCACATGCTGGAATTTGAAGGAAAACACATTCCTCGTAAAAGACCCAAATAGACAGATGCCGATACAGTACAACTTCCAAAACACATGTGGGAAAAACCGTGGAGAAGTAATGGAAAGTGAATTCATGTGATGCAGGATCGGAACATCTTTATAAACAGCGCAGGCAATGTAACTAAGTAACATGTTAGCTTTCCTTACAAGTCGATAGTAGAATACATTAACCACAGATTTAAAAATGTAAAAGTAAAACTATTCAGCTACAAATAAAGCTGCCTTGCCTTGCTGAAAGTAATGTAAAATTGCTCAGTCGTTGGGCCTCCTCTTATAAGCATAATCGAGAGGGGATACAAAACTTCATACAGTTAAAGCACTTTGAGTTGCATTTTTATGTATGAAAAGTGCTATATAAATAAAATGTGATTGATGTGATTGATTGATACAGAAAATAAAACGTATTCAAGGCAAGTTCATTTGTCTAGCACATTTCATGCAAAAGACAATTCAAAGTGCTTTACATAAAACGTCAAAAGCATTACAGAAAGAGAAATAAAACATTAAGGATTACAAAAGTCAAAATCACGCACAATAATTAGATTACAATGATGAATGAAATTATTAAAAGCAATATAAATTTAGAAAATAAAATAAATAAAAAATACTGTGCAGATTTCATGCATAGGCGCATTAGAAACTATAGCACAGCAGTCTGTTGTGAGCTTCATAGTGCTTATAGCAAAAGCTAATTTGCAGCACCTGTCTTTACGGTTTACGGTTGCAATAAAATTTGGGGAATTTATATTTGGGGGATTTATTTGGCAATTAGAACCTCTTCTGGATACTTGCTTTTATAGAAATTGTCATCAGGTTTTAACAATTAGCTGAATAAAACATTGTGTGAGTAGTTTAATACAACTAAGATTATTTATTTAAATATAACGTCGCTGTCCTGTGAAAAACACTTACCGGTAACTCCAATTTTGGAAACTTTTAACATTTTCACTTTAATGCGATTTCTGTAACACGGAAACATGATTCAGGTAAAAATAAGAAAATGAAAAAAAATGGGGACGAATGTTTTTCACATGACAGTGACGATATTTATATATATTATAATTATATTATAATATAATATTATATTATATTATAATATAATTATATCCATCCACCTATTATCGATACCGCTTCTCCTCACAAGGGTCGCGGGGCATGCTGGAGCCTATCCCAGCTGTCTTCGGGCAGTAGGCGGGGGACACCCTGAATTGGTTGCCAGCCAATCGCAGGGCACACAGAGACAAACATCCCCACTCACAATCACACCTAGGGGCAATTTAGAGAGTCCAATCAACTTACCATGCTTGTTTTTGGAATGTGGGAGGAAATCGGAGAACCCGGAGAAAACCCACGCAGGCACGGGGAGAACATGCAAACTCCACACAGGGAGGCCGGAGCCGGGATGGAACCCACGACCTCTGAACTGTGTGGCGGATGTGCTAAACAGTCGACCACCGTGCCGTCCTAATATAATTATAATTATTTTATATTATATTATATATATAGTATGGTACTACGAACAGCGAGAATGCAACCATAACCACACATTACTATGTGGTGATGATTAAGATGATTAAAACTGATTTTCCTGTGAAAGCCATATGCACTATATTGTATTATCCTCAAAGTCAAACATTGCACCAAATTAGTGGAAGCGCCACCTGTGTTTACCTTTACCTTACACATCTCTCATTCCTCGGTGGCACACGATCAATCACAGTTGACCGCCTTGAACAGAAACACCGTATTATGAAGGCAGTGGGTGTGTACTTTGTGGACCGACTTAATCGCCCTCTGACAAACATAATCCTATATTACACTGGATTTATATGGGATGACAGCTGCAAAAATTCCCTGATGAATCAGGAAGTCTTTCAAGTTCATGAAGTTCATACCTCTTGGTGAGGTTCTGATGGGAAATTATGAGTTGATCCCTGCTGAATTTGAAAGTGTGCTCATTTCCCAAGAAATTAAAAGTCTCCATTTTTACGGTTGTTTTGTTGTTATTGTTGTTGTATATTATTGAAAGATGGCTTTCATCAAAGACATGACAGTGCAATGGTATGTTCATTTGCCCCTCAATGTGATAAGTAAAGTCTCCTTATACCTAAACAAATAATGTTTCTACGAGGGCTGCTCGATTAAGCGATTTTGAACCGTAACCGAATTTTCTGGATAAAACGATGTTAAAAACGTTCAAATCGGCACGTTCGATTTTTTTTATTTTTGGTGTATCTAAGCCACCGTAGTTTCCTCTGCATTTCCGCTTCCTCCCACGAGCGCGCAGTCCGAAACAACGACAACATCCATGGCTACTGGCGATTCTGCTATTTGCTCAGGCAAGTGAGTGTTTGGTTAATAAATCGGGCAAAAATAGATCTGTAGTGTAGTGTGTGCCCCGCATGCACAATACAACCGGTGAGCAAGTAACTCAACGTCTGAAAGGCGTCCCTTTTTTTTCTCCTCTACCACGGACCTCTGGTCCAGTCGGACTATGCTTCCGTACTTAAGCTTGACAGTGCATCTCTCATGTTGATAATTTCGTTTCAGATGGTATATGCACTTTCTTCTTTCATTATTGGTTTAATTAAGAACAGATCTGAAATGGATTGTGTAAGTAAAATGCTGTTAATCCCAATGGATTGTTCTGTGTGTATTAAGTTAAATTGACTGGCATTTTGAGTTCAAAGAAAGAAAAATGAAGTTTGAATAAAAGATATTCAAAATACTTCATTTTTCATTCTTTTTTAGTTTACAAAGAAATCGTAATCGTAAAATCGGGTTTGAGAGAAAATAATCGGGATTTTCTTATTAGGCAAAATCGAACAGCCCTGGTTTCTACCTACATGCTTGGCTGTGAGGATGTTGTTCTTTGGGAAATACTCGCTTAAGGTGCATGTGGCTTCTTGAGCATGAAGACCTAGCAGGAACTGCAATATTTCAGTCCATTCCCCACTGTTGTCTTGGTGACTGCTGTCTGAATTGTCTTCTGAGGCCAATCTACTTTGTAAAAAGTACAGAGACAGACACATCACGGCTTTATTTCAGTTTTATTTCGATTGATTGCCTCGAGTGAAAGCCCAATAGCTGCTGGGCTGACAGCACACCGGTACATGCTGACATCCATCAAAGGGACTCGTGTGTATTGTGATAAGATAAGACAGGCAGGCAACAGGGCGATGAGTTGACGAAGGGAGGCCGCTGGAGTACACGCTGTATCTGGGGGTCAAAACTTTGACAAATTCACCGCGCGGGCTCAGGTCGTAGTGTAGCCAAGTGCGCCAACGATGTCAACAACAAGTTGACAGCAGCCGCGGTGGCAAAGGTGACATAACGGACAAGGTGGAACGTCACGTGGTGTTTATTTTGGAGTTGTTAGGTTTGATAGGATTATACAGGAGCAGCACGGTGCGCTAGTGGTTAGCATCTCTGCCTCACAGCTCTGTAATTTGGGGTTCCCGGATGCCGTCTACATGTTCTCCCCATGGCTTGTGAATGTTTGCATGCAGATAGATGCCCTGCAACAGAGACTCTCCACATGTTGTTTTTTTAGCCAAATGTAGAAATGAAATTATAAATAGAGTTACATTCTGCATGTATTATTATGGTTTGGCAATGGCTGACCCGATCGCACTTTTTGTACCCAAAAACATAATTGTTGTTGTGAAAGCGCTTCTCATATGACATGCATTTTTGATTGGCTAATACATTTGTGATGTTGGCCTGCGATTCAAATTTCAAAAGGGATCAAAGCTAGTTGCCCACGGTTGACAACTCATAAAAAAATAGTCGCTGTACGTTGCGCAACAATTCAGTCGATTTTGGCCGGGTCGCTCCGTGTGCACCGGGCCTAACATGCTTGGTTTTGGAATGTGAGGAGGAAGCCAGACAAGACTTTAAAAAAACTAAACCTCAGAATTGTGAGGCAGATGTGCTAACCAAATGATCACTATACTGCCCAGCTTCTATCACGAAAAAATGTTGTGTGGTCATACTTAATTTTCAAGCATTTAAGAGGAAATGTAAGCAATATTTGATTTTACCCTCCTTCGTCCTCCCCTACATCAGATTCGGAGTCGGAGTTGGGGAGCAAGGGGGTCAGCAGGTTCGCGGAGATCTCCTTTGAGCTCTCACCATCGTCTCCATAATTAGAAATTGCCTGCTTGCTGTACAATGTCAATAATCTATGGACAATTGTTAGGTTTTTTTTTCTTCTTCTTTTACATTTGATGATTTTAGTGTTGGCCGTGTTGTCAAGAATTTTTACACTGGTGGAAATCTTCTCGAGGTTATTTGAAAGATATTTAAAGAAAACTTCATAACAATGCTTTTGTGAAGAAATCAAACAACAAATGTTCTAATGGAAAGTTGACAGTGGTGAAAGTGTTGTTTTAGACATTCAGTTATTTAGTTGTTCCATTCAAAAATGGATGTTTTGGTTGTTTATTTTCTAATCATTTTCTTTTCGTTTATTTTTATTTTTTGTTTCGAACATGTTGTACACTGCAAAAAGAAATACAGGGGTTTTTTTTTGTTTAGTTTTTTTTTTTTGCTATTTGTTTTCACAGTTATTTGGATGTGTGTTTTTGCCATTTTCAAAGGGGGACAAATGTCGTTTCGGATTTTAGTTTTAATTATTCTAAGGTGTTAATTTTTCAAATTTTTAAATCGGGGAAAAAATGTGTTGTTCAAATTTTGTTTTGTCGATTTTAGCTGGGGAAAAACGGTAATAATGCTGTTGTTCAAAGATGTCAATTTTTGTGTTTTGAAAATAATATTTGATTTAGATTTTCATTTTTATAGTTCTTAATGGGGTGGCACGGTGGTCGACTGGTTAGCACGTCCGCCTCACAGTTCAGAGGTCGTGGGTTCGATCCCGGCCACAGCCTCCCTGTGTGGAGTTTGCATGTTCTCCCAGTGCTTGCGTGGGTTTTCTCCGGGTACTCCAGTTTCCTCCCACATTCCAAAAACATGCTTGGTAAGTTGATTGGACACTCTAAATGGCCCCTAGGTGTGATTGTGAGTGCGGATGTTTGTTTGTCTCTGTGTGCCCTGCGATTGGCTGGCAACCAATTCAGGGTGACCCCCGCCTACTGCCCAAAGACTGCTGGGATAGGCTCCAGCACCCCACGCGACCCTTGTGAGGATAAGCCCAATAGTTAATGGATGGATAGTTTTTGATGGTGGAAACAGTGATTGTTTTGGACATTTTGTTTGCCATTTAAAAAGCTAGAAAAACTAGAAAAACGAGGAAAAAATATTATTTGAACCGTTTATTGTTAACCGGGAAAAACTGTGTTGTTTTGGATATTGATTTTTGTTGTTTTTTACTAAAAAGGCTAATGTGTTGTTCAAGTCTATTTTTTTTTAATTATTTTAGAAGAAGAAAAAACATATATGATTTACACGTTCAAATTGGTATTGGTTCTGCTGGTTTTTGGTTTTATCTGGGAATAAAAGCTGACATTTTAGCTGTTCATGTACAGTTTTTAACGGGGCAAGGGTGTTTGTTTGGATCTTGCTTTGAGCCATTTTCCTTTGGAGAGAAAACAGAAAAACAAAAATTGTACCTCCTAAAAAGTCCAACAATTGGGAGACTATGTCAAACCCCCAAGTACGTCAAAAGGTATTTGGAAAAGACCCTAGAGGACAAACCTAGGGTCCTGAATGTGCAGACTCGCCAGACTCGCCAACTCGACATCGCCAACTAGTGGCCTGGCATTGCATTGTAGAGCAGGTGTTTTTGCAGGTCCGTCTGAGTGTGAATCATTTTGACAAGGTTATTCGTAAAAAGCTGTTTTTAGTTTATTGCCGCGGAGTAAACGTGCCATTGGTTCATGTGGTTCACAGAGGTCTGTAACTGTACTCTCAGTGAACTCTGCATCTGTGCTTCACCTCAGTCACCCCTCAGTGTTTCACACTCAGCGGCCACACCGTCGAATGGAGATACAAGAGATAATACACTATCATGAAATCCAACAACATGTTTATGAGTGTGGTTATAGTGGCACGTAAGTAGACGTGTTGTGTAAGACGGCAGTGGGCGGAGCTCCTTGCATTACTTCACCACTACTGCTGTTCTGTTGTAAATATTTTCATTCTAACTTTTTAAGGGGTGGGCTTTGGAGCCAAGGGGGCACCTCACATTCTAGGTCAGCGCTTGTTATGCGAGCGCTCGACGCTGTGACTGTATAGAGCCGTTACAGCGGCAAGAACACAAGCCGGTTAATTGCCTGCCCCGTGGCCTCGGCGCCATTTTGCCACAAGCGTGCATGGTGCGACGTGAATGTGCGCTTGTGCTTTCCAAACATGAATGTGAATCTTTGTGCGCATGCATCGCCTGCGTAACCCACTTAACCTCCCTCCTCCCCGCTTCTCATAGCAGCTTCAAATAAACCCGATCGGCGAACTCACTGACCTGTCAGTCAATTTGGACTCAGTTTGAGTCATCAGGTTTGCGTGCCTGAGAAGGTCAGTGGGCCCTCCTATCTGAAACCGCTCTCGCTTATCATCCCGCCTATCAGCCGGCGCTCATCTGTCGAGAAAGCACACGAAATGGTTCAATCAAAAATGATCAAAGTCATCATCTAAAGTACATGCGTCAAACTCTAGCCACCTCACATTCAGCACGAATCACATTCCTCTGTCACTGTTGGACCTGTTTTTACTGCCTAAGTCGCCAGAATCTCAACCACCCAGTTAATTATTCAATCAAATGTCAACTGTGGTTTACTTACATCATTTTAAAGTCTTCAGCCGGGATTGAAAAATGTCGTCACAAATAGACATACATTAAATCCTCTCATCAAATACACATACCTCTAAAAAACGCTTTTGAGTACACTGGCAAAATAACCAGTAGATTGACCAGTACATCGAGAGCTTTGCCTTTCAGCTCAGCTCCTCCTTCACAATAATAGATTGATCAGAGTCCGCATTACTACAGGCCACCTGTTGATCCCCTGCTGCATTCTTCCTCACTCATGAAAAGACCACACTTTAATTGAACTCCTCCACTTGGGGCAGGATCTCTTCCTTGACCTGATAGGGTGCTCCATCCTTTTCCGACTCAGGACCATGGTCTCCAATTTGAAGGTGCTGTGCGGCCGACCTCAACCGCTTCACACGCGGCGGCGAACTGCTCCGGCGAGAGTCGAAGACCACGGATTGATAGTCAACAGAACCATGTCATCTGCAAAAACAAAGATGTAATACTGAAACCACCCAACTGGATGCCCGCAATGCAGGGATGGCGCTAAACTGGGGGGCCTAGGGGGGGTATAGCCCCATCAGAAATCTGTGTAGCCCCAGTTAAGCCCCTCCAGCATTTTATTTGATATGCTAACATACATACATATAAACATAAACATTTTTTTCTCAGCCCCCACTATGCATGATCAAGCCCCCCTTCAGCCCAAGGAGAGAAAAAAATCCTGGAGACGTCCGTCCATGCCGCAACGCCTCTGCTGTGCCAAGAAGTAATGCGGCCCAAACAACAGTGGTACAGGAACCGAACTGTCCATATCAGGGTTTTGGAGCCCAGTAGTCCCCGAGGACCCCCACAGGACCCCCCACGGGACACGGCCAAATGCCTTCTTCAAGTCCACAAAGCACAAGTAGACTGGTTGGACTAACTGGACTCCCATGCACCCTCACAGGTACTCAGCTGAGCATATTGTTGGCCAGGACGAAGACCACGCTGCTGATACAGAATCTGGGATCCGACTTCCCGACAGACCATCCTCCCCATAACCCTCGAAAAGAGGGAAAGAGAGAAGTGTGATCCCCCTGTAGTCTTTAGTCCCCCTGGATCTGCCAGTGCAGAACCACGTACTTCCATGTGACAGAATAGCAAATGACTTCTGCTGACCTGAACTGAAATGGTGAAAAAAGAACATTTGTGATTGGAATTGCGCCGCCAAATAGACCCCAAATGATAGTTTTGGGTTTTTTTTTTACGATCAACTTGAAAAAAGTCTAAACCAATCCAGTAGGACCTGCGGATGAGGAGGATAAATTGAGTGGGTGCCATTACAATCACAAGATGTACTAGCCACTTCTAAAAGGACAGTCTAGAAACCAAACCTCCGTCGTCGAGTTAGTGAGAGGGTTGTCTACGTGTACTTTAACAAAGCATAATGGCTAACATCAGCTCTCAAGCACGCTCTCCATGTCTCCATTAAAAGAGCGCATCTCTGCCATTCATCCAAGCAACACAAAAGTCAATTAACTAGCCAGCCGCTCGATGATCAATGATAATTTTTTAATCAACTTTGAGGCTGAAATGTCGATTACAGTCATCTTCTGTCTCATTTCCAAGCAATTCACCAAATAAAGCAGCTACTCGATTGACACTTCACACATTCAAAATATTGTGCTAGAGAAGAGGCTAAAATCATCATTCACGCAATTTACCGTGTCCTCAATTGCTCTGCCTTGATGAAGAGAAGGATTTGTTTACAAGTGGTGAATCAGAGCTTTTGCCATACAGGAAGTACCGTATGTGTGATGTCATTGTGAAAAGAGTCATAGTACAGCGTTACTAAAACAACAAAGCAAACGGTAGCTTTGCATAACATTAGGGTTATTAACCATCCATGTTTTAGATATTTGTCAATCTTGATAAAGGTCCTCGTGTGTACCACCAAAAGTTATTTTCTGGAACATTTTGTGAGGAATGGAATTGCACAACCCTAGCATCTGACAAAAACAGTTGGTGTTTTGATAAAAACAGGAACACACATTTACTGCGATAAAGCCTCATTAGTCACTCATTGTGCTCAAGGTCAGCACCAAGGCTATTGCGTAGCTTGTGTTTGCCTCTGCAGAACAGGCCGAGAAAACATGTTTTTTTTTTCTCTACGACTCGGGGGGGGGGGGGGGGGGCCTCGCCGTGTGCCAGCTGCCCGTTACCTCAGGTTCAGGACAGGGAACGCGACCCGGACCCACAACAAAGTTCCGGAGACACGTTGCCTAACAGGCCACCCCGCTCGTTTTGCCCGATGTGCTCATAAAAAGGAATAACAGAGAGGGAGTTCTGTCTTTACAAGGTTCTCTCTTTAAAAATGTTTGAACTGACTGTAGCGCACATGAAAGGTGTTTGGAATGTATCACAGAGAAAATCTGTGTATGGAGTTATACAGTGACCAGAATTGTGCCGATGAGTACAGTCCTGCTAAATTAGGCTGTCCGTCAAGTCTGACATATTTTTACTTCGAAAAATGTAAAGATGTACTAAAACTACCATTGTGCCATGACCACCCACGCCCCCCCGCCCCCGCTCCCCACAAATAACTGCTAATTTAGGTCACAGTTTGGGTACAAAATTCTATTGTGAACAAGCTTTCCATCAAATGTAACTCTTATAATATATAAGTGGACCAAAATCAGTATTCTACGATGAATAAACATTTTTTCCAGATAACTGCAAAATGTGTAAGTTTCCTAAAAATGTGCATTATTATTGGGGACAAAATCCTACTACATTTTTCTATGAACGGGCTATCTGTCATATGTTTCTACTTGAGCATCAAATAAATACAAATATGTTTTTAAAATGGACTAAAACCATGATTATTGTGTCATGTAGAAGCACTTTCCTAATCCAAAAAAAAAAAATTGAAAAATTGTGGCCCCATCCAGCATTTAAGTTGCCCATCCCAGCTTTAGACGGAACTGACAAAAGTATTGTTTACATTACTTTGGAGTGGTTCAAAACAAACATACATTATGCGTGATTTAGCTTTAAAAAAAAAAAAAAAAAAAAAAAGATTAGCGTTTTAACCCAGATAAACTAATCTAAGCTAATCGTCGTCATGCTTCTGCTGCATATTGAGTGCATACATAAATGTGAGTGTACATACACTGTATGGCAGCATGTGTGACTAATGCTTGAAACGTCAAAGTATTTATTCAACTGTAATTTTCCAATCCCAACCACGTGCTTTTTGCCCCCCACCACATTCTTCTTATGAGAGTGATTGAGAAGTATATGGGAGGGACTGTTATGTGCACTGAGTGTGTATTAATGGTGTGACAAAATATTGATACTCTATCATTATCTCACGTGAAAGCAAATCCATATGTAGTAGCGTCAAAATTTCAAACTTGTATTGATTATGCCTTGTGTTTTATGATAGTTTTCTTGCAGTATATTGTATATTGATCACCAACCTTTTGAATACAGACTTCTGAAATGACAAATTTGCTCAAATTTTAGTACCTTAATATGTTATGAACAATGATTAATGATATTCATTTATGAAAAACACTCACAGTAGTTAGAAAACAGATGAATATCAACAGACAACACTTTATTTTTTATAAACCTGTGCCAGGGTTTGCATTTTGAAATGATCACTACAACAATCTTAGAAAATCAGAATGTTTCATCACTGGTGAGTTATTTTTAGAACAGGCTCGCAGGCTACTTATGTGGTCCAAGAGGGCCACCAGGTGCCAGCCGTCACCACGTTGGTGACCCCTGCTCTATATCCTATTATATATTACAATCATGATGTTGTTGATATCATTGGAAATGATGTGACTGTGTTTGGGTCCTTGAGGAGGGCTAAACCTGACTGCACCTCCTCCCCCCGTTCCACTACTCTTCAACCGGTCACCCAGGTTTCTCCAACCGGAGACACCTGCTGCCGAGGAAGAACCGAAGCAATTTGGTAAAACCTGCCTCTCCCATGAGGAACGCACCCGGCGGGTTTCACAGGGTCTTTGTATTTACTGTGGAAGGCCCGGGCGTTTCATCACCCTGTGCCCACTCCGGCCCAAGAGTTCCCTTGAGTTCCCAGTATTCAGCCTTTGGGTGAGGGACACAACAACCTGTTCGTTTAGTTAGTTAGAGTGGTTTTAATTAGTGTTGTTCCAATACCGATACTGGTATCGGGCGGATTGGCCGGTACTAACAAATAAGACGCCGATGCCGATTATCGATACTGGTATCATTATTTGAACGCAGCGCGCATATTTGAGAGCCGCATGCGGAAGGAAAATACGAGTAGAAGCCTTATCCATGATTAGCGTTATTGGTCATCGGTCTACTTATGTCTAGTTTGGTGAAAAAGGTCGCTATAAGGACATACATCGCCACATTGGAGGCAGTTGCTTGGGGGGACGTTGATGCTTTCAAGAGCCTGCAATTACTTTGGGGGCATGTCGGCTGGATCTTTGTCTCGTAGCAAAGTGTGTTGCTTTTGTTTGACACAGTACATCGATCACTAGTTTAATGCTGTAAAACGTCTTTCATGAAATGGTTTGTGTCCAGATAAACTCGTCTTTGTGACCCGTCGAAGCTTTTCGAGCTTGCGCTAGCTTGCTAACAGCTAACAAAGAGACAAATTTGTTTACAACACATCGCTCAGCAAAATGTTCTATAATGTTCCATCGACGTATATGAAATTTGTATACCTATATAATTAACAGATTAATGTTGAACAGCAGTGCGAAGTAAATCTTGAATGAAAAGTAAAAAGAAAACAATGAAACAACTGATATAAAGTCATCAGATCATAACCTTGTTTATTGTGATGGTGTTAAGTGGTCACGTTGAAGATTTGACAGACATTGTGCGCGTCTGCTCTCAACCAACTTCATTTTTGCCTCCGGTTAATTTGAATCACTGCCGGTATCACAAAATAAAATCTCTAGTTGACCGATTAGAGCAACCATAAACAGCACAGGTGTTAACCATTTTTAGAAACACTTAACGGACTTCTGTTATCTCACTCACTCGACCGCCTGCCCGTCTGGCAGCATACAAATGTGACGTCACGCATTGGGCAGTCGGTTAGAATCACTTAATATATTTTAGAAGTACAAATGCTGCACCTTGCATTATTACAAATGTACATTCATGTGAATACAGTATGTATCCCATGTCTCACTCTCACAAGCACAAAGGGAAAAGAAAATAGGCTGTTCAACATATGTATTTTGTGTGTATATGTTACTACAGGTCGTGAGTTCGATCCCAGCTCCGGCCTCCCGGTGTGGAGTTTGCATGTTCTCCCCGTGCCAGCGTGGGTTTTCTCCGGGTACTCCGGTTTCCTCCCACCTTCCAAAAACATGCATGGTAAGTTGATTGGACACTCTAAATTGCCCCTAGGTGTGATTGTGAGTGTGGTTGTTTGTTTGTCTCTGTGTGCCCTGCGATTGGCTGGCAACCAATTCAGGGTGTCCTCTGCCTTCTGCCCGAAGACAGCTGGGATTGGCTCCAGCACACCCTTGTGAGGACAAGCGGTTTGGATAATGGATGGATGGATGTTACTACAGATACTTTGCAAGTGATGATTTAAATATGAATAATTTTACATTCAAGTGAGTGCAATTCTTTAGAATTACAAAAAAAATTGCGCTTATTTTGGATTTTTTTTCAAACGGTGAGGTATCGGTACAGTATCGGCATTGGCCGATACTGCACAGTCAGGTAGCAGAATCGGTATCGGGGTCAAAAAGTGGTATCGGAACAATACTAGTTTTAATGCCATCAACTTCCTTCTGTGAATTGTATTCTGACCTTTACTTCCTGCAGTTCCTTCGTGATATTATCAAGTCGTGTATTATTTGAATGCTTTATCATTTTGACAAATCCTTTGAAGTTTTCTTGCGGTTGGCTCAGGAGCGCCGTGAACAAGTCTCTTTGTTGTTGTAATACTTGATTTACCTGTGTGGGGGTCATGAATGAATCCTCAAGCTTTAGTTCAGGTTTTTGTTTCAGTCACATGTTTTGGTTGGAGATGGAGTGCAGCTCCCGCTCCTCGCAGTCCATCGCCAGTTCCTCGCAGCACAACATCAGTTCCTCGCAGCCCAACCCCAGATCCTCGCAGTACGCTGCCAGTTTGGGCCTATAATTGGTAGCTAGTGGCTCTTGCTAGCGGCCCTCGCCAGCAGCTCCTCCTAGCAGCTCTTGCTAGCAGTCTTCGCCGGTGACTGCTGCTAACAGCTCTTGCTAGCTGCTCCCGCTGTGAGGTGGATCTCAAGGGCCGCTCACTCACTCTCTCACTCACTTGTCATCGGTCTGTGGGCTGCTCGCTCGCTCACTCGCCGTCTGTGTTACACGCCAGACTGTTTCCCTTTCCCTCACCATTTCGGGTAACCATCAAGAGCACATCACGTTTTTGCTCATCTGCAATCTGCAAAGCGTCTAAATTCTGTTAGGCTTGTTGGGCTTTGTTCTTCGGTCGCCTTAATTTCTCTCTGTCCTATCGTCCAGGCTCCCTTGATGCCCCTTCTCACATGCATGATCACTCTCCAGAAAAGTTCTGGAGGCCCGACAACAGCAACCAAATCCTGGCTCGGGCCCTCAGGATCAAGTCTTTGACACGGACTCTATCCGCTCTCGAGTCCTGCAATGGGGACACTCCTCCTAGTTGGCGTGCCATCCTGGGATGAATCGAGCTCCCCAGTTCCTGCAATAACGCTTCTGGTGGCCCAGAATGTCATAGAGTTAATCTGTCTGTCTGTCCGTCCGTCCGTCCGTCCGTCCGTCCATCTATCTAGTCTCATCTGCTCCTGAGGGAAGTCCTCTCACCATCGCCGCATGGGTCTCCTGCAACCTCTACCCATCCCCAGCCGTCCCAAGTCCATATGTTGGTGAACCCGGCTCTATATCCTATTGTATATTACAATACCCCCTTCTCCACCAACAAGCCCAGGAACTTTTTGTTCTTGGTAATATAAGTTCCTGGTAACAAAGGTTCATGTGGCCCAGGTTGTTTGCGTCTCCACAGCATCAAATAGTTCTTGGTAAATTATGCAAATGAGACTGATGACACATCAGTGGGAGGTGTTTGTGTTACTTCCCTACTCAGTACTGACACCCATCAACATCATTGCAGGTAGAGGATGATTAAGTGACCTTTAAAGCTAGCATATTAATAATATAAATTTAATATTGGTTAACTTTAAAATATACAATCAATATTAAAGTGTGTCAACATGAAAATCAGAGTGAAAGTATTGTTGCTTAATGCTTATGTAAACTTACCTTTTTATTTACTCTTTATCTCGATAAAGCAGTTGAAAACTATTCTCATTTGCAATGTAATCAAGGCTGCAAACAGTCTTTGAGGCAGTGATTTACAGACATACAATATTTATGTACCGGTATATTTTTTTTTTTTTCATGAAAAAGATTTTCCCTAATACACATAAAAGCTGAACCTATTTGTAGCCTGTCATTGAAATTAATATGTACGTAAGATATAGCTTGTGCATATATCATGTTGTTTTTATATATTTATATATTATATTGCCCTCTTTGGTTCATGTTCTCTCTCAGAAGTGGTTTTCCCCCGGCGTTTTGTAAAGAACTGATTTAATAACGTGGCGACTGTCGGTACATTACGGTCATATTCTTTGGCAAGAACAACCAAACGCATCCTTTTTCATTGTTTGTATGTACAAAAAAAAAAAAAACATGTTTTTTTTTTTCTTTTCCTCGTTTCTAATTCACGTAAAACTATCGGAACACCTCATGGCCCGAGAGGCGAATGAGGATGCTGCATAGATATATTCATTCATTCATTATCCATACATATCACAAGGGTCGCGGGCGTGCTGGAGCCTATCCCAGCTGTCTTTGGGCAGTAGGTGGGGGACACCCTGAATAAGTTGCCAGCCAATCGCAGGGCACACAGAGACAAACATCCGCACTCACAATCACACCTAGGGGGAATTTAGAGAGTCCAATCAACTTACCATGCATGTTTTTGGAATGTGGGAGGAAACCGGAGTACCCGGAGGAAACCCACGCAGGCACGGGGAGAACATGCAAACTCCACACAGGGAGGCCGGAGCCGGGATCGAACCCACGACATCTGAACTGTGAGGCGGACGTGCTAACCGGTCGACCACCGTGCCGCCCTGCATAGATATAGCTATCACATATATATCTATCTACCTGTCTATCTACACGCATAGGACACATACGGTAGAGGTCCCTCTTAGCCAATGTGATGCCAGGAAGATGCTACGTAATAGCCAATGGCAGAGCAGCTATGAGTATGTTGCGTTCAGAAGACTCTGGAGCTGCGACTAGCAGCCCATACTGTATTTTTACCTTTCGTATCCTGAAATTCCTTTTGTAACAAGAGGCAGTATTTTCCTGTTGAGGCGTTTCGTAACTTGAAAATTTCGTATGAAGAGACGTTCGTAAGTAGAGGTACCACTGTATCAGAACACTGTCACTATCATTGGCAGAATAATGTATTGTGAGTTACTCCCAACACTGGTCTTTTGTCTGTGAATGTGTTTACAATGAGCAAGTAGTAAGAGACGGGACAAAAATTCTATACAATGTGGCAAAGTATTGTATTGATGTACATTTTGGTACAGTAATATCAATATCTTGGGTAGCAGTGGAGGTGTGTGTGTGTGTGTGTGTGTGTTTGTTGGCGCAGGGGGGGCTTCAAAGCGTACTTGGACCTTAAGAGCTGCATGTTAAGTATATGAGATACATGCTTAAATGGCGTTCCATAAGTTGGAGTGAAAACAAATCATTTGTCCAAATTGTTTTCAATTTTTCACAAAACCGGGAAAACCACTATTTCAGAAACACGCGGGTCCTCTTCACAGGCTCAGATGTTTGCCCTCAGTGTGTGACGAGTGAGTGTTGTAACACGTATTCTTGCCAAAGTTTCGTTTCTCCCCGATGGGTGCGCGCATCGGCCTACGCGAACCGCGTCACCTCCACAGTGGCTCGTGTTTATTTATGAAGCCAAATAGGGAGAGCGGAGGGAAGGAGGGGGTGGGGTTGAGTGGGTGGGTGTGGGGGTCGCGAGGGGGCACTTGCGTGGTCTATCTGAGGCCATACGATCCTCTCAACTTGGATCCATAAATGAATGGTGGGCTCGGCGGCCACACCATGGCGCACCGGCCCCTGATTGGCTCGGTGCGGGGCCGGAATAAACCCACTCGGCGTATATATGTGGCAGTGAGGTGTGACACTTCCAGGAAAGCGAGCAAAGCCTCCCGCCTAAAAAAAAAAGGAAAGACATCAAAGAGAAAGAAAGAAAGACAGAAAAATAAATAGTCAACAAAAGCTGCGCTAACACGCAAATCTACACAGGCCGCCCCAGCCCACCAGCAGGAGGATGAGAGCGCAGATCCAAAAAGTGCCGCAAATTGTGGAGCTGCTGAGGAAGAAGTCCGTAGGGCTCCAGCACTTCAAGCCCACATCCTCGGTGTGCGTCCTGGAGGAGAAGGATGCTGTGGAGGCTGCGCGGTGCCCGCACGCCGCCTCCTCCTCCCCCTCCTCCTCCTCGGGGGCGCACAGCCTGGATGCCATTCCCGGACCCACCAACTGGCCTCTCGTCGGCAGCCTGGTGGAGCTGCTGCTTAAAGGAGGACTCACCAGACAGCACGAAGCACTGGTACGCTCGAGTGCATGTTGTGTGTGTTTCATTTGGTCTAATTTATTTGTTTTCCTCCCAAGGTGGATTATCACAAAAGGTTCGGTAAGATCTTCCGTATGAAGCTGGGCGCCTTCGAGTCTGTGCACATCGGCGCGCCTTGCCTGCTGGAGGCGCTCTACCGCAAGGAGGGCGCGCACCCGCAGAGGCTCGAGATCAAACCCTGGAAAGCCTACAGGGACCTGCGGGACGAGGCGTACGGGCTCCTCATCTTGTAAGTCGTCGTGGGGTGACTCATCTTTTGGATCTGGATGCTTCTGACTTGTAAGGTGACCAACATTTTAATTTGAATTCAGGGAGGGAAAAGACTGGCAGAGGGTGAGGAGCGCCTTCCAGCAGAAGCTGATGAAGCCGACAGAGGTGGTGAAGTTGGACGGCAAAATCAACGAGGTAAGGCGCCAACGTGAAAATAGCGTTTGAATTATTACGTGAGATCAAAGCATTGAATAAAAATCATTTTGGTTGGGAAAACATTACAATAGGTCATGGCAGAATTTGTGAGCAGAATTGGAAAGATCAACATGGATGGCAAGATTGAAGACTTGTACTTCGAACTCAATAAATGGTCTTTTGAGAGTAAGTTTCATTCTATTAAATGTTTGATTCAGGGGTTTCAGAGCTACAAAATGGGTACATTTTTATTGATAAATTTATTACCATTTCAGGATTATTTTAAATGTATTCACTGGTTATTGTAACAAATGTATTAGGGAAAAGCAATATGTGTGGTCTAAGTCAGCATTATGGCAATACACAATGCAGGAAACCCTGCTAGAATTCATGCCACATCGTTTACACAGATGAGTGACTTTTTCTGACTTTGATACCAAAATAGAACCTCAAAATCAAGTGATTGTTGTTTCATTTAGCCATTTGTCTGGTGCTCTACGACAAGCGTTTTGGTCTGCTGCAAGAGAAGGTCAACGAGGAGGCCATGAACTTCATCACCGCCGTCAAAACGGTGAGTGCACTCTAAATTTTGCCAAGAGACAAGTATAGGGATCAGACACATTTCTCATCCAACTGTCTTGATTTTGTAAAAATGAAATAAGTCTGTTTTTGATACAAATACACAATATACATGTACTGTGTTTAACTTGTTTATTAGACCAGCACGCGATACAAGGTTCATGCCAAATATGTTTCTGTAATAGTTAAAGGAAGCAGTATGGCGACACCCTTTAACCAATTTTTTGGGCGCAAAAATATAACCATTATCGTTATTTGTGAATTTTCTGAACGTACAGTTTTACAAAAGCTGAAAAAAAGGGAAAAGCACTATCTGACTATAAATGGGATGCATTCCTCTGAGGTAAGAGTGAAGATTACTCTTTGATTCAACAGTAGCAATACATCCGTGACCTTCAACTGTGCTTTAGTTTCCTTAAAAAAAGAATAAATAAAACAACTAACAGAGAACAAAAGCACATGACTGTTTCTTGAATAAAATACAAGTTATTCACATGAATTTCTGAAGAGAAAAATTGCATTCAAAATTGTCAAAATCAAAAGGTTACTCAAATTGAATGCACCCACAATAAATGGCTTTCTTTCTAATAAGGGGTCTTACAAATTTGTTACATCAGACAATAAAGGCGATGCATGCACCCTTCTGGCGTAACAGTTAACATGTAAGCCAGGAACATCCAGGTTGTACATTAAAATTAAAGAAAAATATCTCACTAAAGTCAGTAAAGTGTTGTCTAAAGACCTGTAGGTGGCAGTATTGACCACAGTCTACAATAGAGTGGGGCGTCTAAGGTTGGGTCTACCTTATGGTGTAGTACCGCTTCTATTGACAGCTAAACGCAAGAGCGTGACGTCCACACGAATGTACAATGGTCTGCATGCCGGACTCATGCCGGCTGCGAGTTCGTCGGGTTCACCCGAGCCGAGGTCAGCTGAACTGCCGCGAGTGAAGGCGGTTACTGGGGCAAACCAATACTGTCAATGTACTATCACTAAAGGGGGGGGGGGGAAGTGGGAGATATGGATGGGGGGTAATGGGATGATTGGGGGGAAAGCATGGACAAAGACCACAGTGATAATTGGATTAACTGACTGGACTTCAATTCCCAGATGATGAGCACGTTTGGCATGATGATGGTCACGCCTGTGGAGCTCCACAAGAGCCTCAACACCAAAACATGGCAGGACCACACTGCTGCTTGGGACCGCATCTTCAGTACAGGTACGCACACAAATCGCAATATTTGAACACAAAACATGGGTTCCTTTTGTACAGAACCCAGTGAAGCGGGAAATTGTCACAGCATTCCGCAGTCATTTAAAAAAAAAAAAAAAAAAACTTGAAACACAGTGAATCGTCGATACTCTTGGGGTATAGGGACCAAATGTGTGGATGCAAAAAAAGGACTTCATCCCCCTATTCCGTCGGTGCCATTTATACTTTGTAAAAGGCAGAAAATTTGCATCTTTTACAAGCAGCATCAAAGGGGATACACAGGGTTTGCTAAAGGGGAAGTTAAGTCCAAAAATTGCTTTACAATAGAGTTCTATTCCCCCCAGTAGTCTACACACGTTATTCTGATTAATATTGCATTTATGGAATATGAATTAAGCAGCAAAAAAACACCCGTTTTTATTCATCTCAGTGGGCGGCCCTTTTGCCACTTGTTGCCGCCTGAAAATGACATCACAGGTAACGACCAATCATGGTTCAGCTTGCGAATATCACATGACCAAAGTTACAAAATAGGTGAGCCGTGATTGGTCGTTACCTGAGCCACGAGCAAATATGATGTCATCTTCAGTCGCCAGAAAATGGCAAAATGCCCCCTCCCCTCGAGATAGATAAAAACAGGTCGATTTTGCTGCTTAATTCATGTTCCACAAACACAATTGTAATCAGAATGCCATGTTTCGACTAGTGGGGGCGAATAGAACATTGTATTGTAAAATTTTTCGAGTTGATTTAACACTTAAAGGATCGGTTACTACCTCTGACAGCAGCATATTCCCGGGTCAAAATTCCTCCCACTCTACTTTGGTGTCTTCCTTAAAAGGTGAAAACAGGTTGTGTTAAAGGGACTTTACTTGCTCAATGTTTAGTTTAAATCAGGTGACAGTGAAGCGCATATGAACTGGATGCTCACTTTTTTTGTGTACTTGCGTAAATGACAGCCAGGATTGTAGTAAACTGCGTGACCCACGAGAGGACAAACTTGCCAAATATTTGTCGTAACAGCAGCGGTGAGGTCGGCGGGGACGCTGAGCACAGATGTGTCCTAGTAAAAAAGATCAGTTATGACATGGCTGCTAGAAAGCAGATAATTAAAAAATAAGAATATTAATAAAAAAGAAATAAAAGAGAGAGAGAGATAATTCCAGAGAAAATTTTAGTTATGGTATCTGTAAAACTGGCATAACCACTTGAGTTGGAGTTGACTATTTCAGACAAAAACTTCAGTTACTTCCCCAATTTTATACCTGAATTCTTCTGCAGTTATATTGAGATACTACTACCCATCATCCATAACATTATTTGAATTATTGCTGTATAATTCTGATGACTATTTAATGGGATGCCGCTCTCTCCCCTCAGCAAAAGTTTACATCGACAAGAAGTTCAAGCGGAACGCCCCTGGAGCACCGGACGACTTGATTGGTGACATCTTGCACCACAGCAGCCTCTCCAAGAAGGAGTTGTACGCCGCCATCACCGAGCTGCAGATCGGTGGCGTGGAAACGGTGAGACGCACTTTCACACCACGGAATTAAAATAAGAGACGTTCTTAATACAGCAGCCGTGTATCTCTGCTCTTATCTTTTATCTTCTTGGATCATCCCCTGACCCTCTTTAAAAATGCAGGTTGTTTGAAGCCATTGTAGGACTAGTTCAAATTAAGCTAAGAGTTCCATCTGATAATGCATGATGTTACTAGCAGTGTACCAGCAATGTACATTTATATTACATTGTGTCATAGCTATATCGCGGTTCATAGTTCGTAGGATCTCGTTTTTATCACCAATGTACTTTTCAGCTTTGTACCATAAAACACATGAAGGCAATGAGCACACTCACACCAGTGCTGCCGTCAGCCACATGTCACAGTCAGACAGTCGCCAACGTCACTTGCCACCCCGCCAGGCCTCGCCTCTCAATAGCCTATGCGTCACTTTATTCGACAAATGGTAAGAAAAACAAACACATACATAAGCACTTTCATACACAAATCGTTAACTGAGGGGTAGCCAGTTTACAGCCAGCCAACTACATTCTCAATTGCTGACGCCCACGTCACTCACCACACTCAACTTGACGGAGGCCCCAAGTGGACAAGAAAGTATGTTATTGTGATTATGAATGCAAAATGAATTTTGATCCAATTTTTCAATCAATGGCATAATCGGTCAAACGCTCAAATCTAAAAACTTCGATAGCTGCAGCTGTAATTTGAAGCATGTGGGAGGGGCTTATATGGCTTATCTATATCACTGATTTTCACTTAAGTCTGAAGAGTATCTCCCGCGATAAACACTTCATGTTACTGTCACTGTAACGTAGAAAGCTTTAAAAATTCATAAAAAATGATGCTATAAATCACAGACCTCTGCCATACGTAAGAGTTTCCGTAAGTAGTTCCACCCCAAAAATCAGTGATGTGGTCTGACTGTGATAAGTCAACCGCAATACAGTGAGGGAATACTGTAGTCGTGTAGCAAAACATTACAGCTTCACCTTTCACCTATTTCTTATCCTGTAAAAAAAAAAAAAAAAAAAGAAGAAATCTTGACTCCAAAACAAACAGTTACATTGCCTCAAATACGCCGTATGAGTGCAGTGTAACTGAAGGGGCCTTTGAGGAACCTGAAACATTTCTCAACTCCTTTCAGGACCCCACGGCGGAATGCACTTAAAGGGGCTGCCTCGCCGTGCCATGTCTCACTCGACTTTCCCTCCATTTCTCTCAGACTGCCAACAGCATGCTGTGGGCGATTTTCAACCTGTCGCGTAACCCCGCCGCCCAGAGGGAGCTGCTGAGTGAGATCACAAGAGTGGTGCCCGCCGACCAGCACCCGTGCGGAGAACACCTCAAGAGCATGCCCTACCTCAAAGCCTGCCTCAAAGAGTCCATGAGGTACAAACACATACTGTACAGTAAAGTGAATGAATCAAATTGATGTAAAACCTTTTTTGTTTTGTTTTGTTAATGAATTCCCCACGAAGCATTGTAATTTGTGAAATCAATGAAAAAAAAATAATAATATTAACATTTGTAATGGTCACAAACAAGTAGAAAAAAGTAGAAAGATACACTGATAAACTACAAGTTAATACAACAACTACACAGTAAAAAATGGCGTGTTAAAAATTATTGTGAGATGATTTGAACTCCCAAAATGTAATTTTAACATTTTCAGAGTTAAATGGTGTCCAGCATAGGTGTTATTTCACAAAGTTGGTCACCTAAGTGTTAATTAAGAGCGTTGGATTAACTCCGCCTTTGCACCTGCACTTCTCCAGCGTGAGAGAAACGAGTCAGCGTCATTTCCTCCTCTTCCTTTGCTCCTTGCTCATCACTGGAAAATCCTGACATTGAAACCAAATGAGTTTGGGCCCATGAAGTCATTTATACTCAGAGAAGAGTTTATTCAATGTCTGAAATGATCTCTTCAAAAGCGCTGTTCTCAATTAGTTGGGTTAAAGTTGAAGGCCTTGAATATAAAGTTGGAAGTTTGCAGATTTGTCGAATAACTGATGCACTTTTGATGATCGCAATTTACAAAGACTTTTGATCACTGTTATCATGAATTAAGAAGTGTGGTGGCTGGATGGCTCAGTGGGTAGCACCACTGACTTGGGAGTTGGACTATAGGGGCTCAAATGTCAGTCAAGGTGAAACTTTAAGAAGTCAAACCAACACTGATCGAGAAGGAAAACTAATGTCTGAGAATAATTACTTGTCTACTCCGGTGTAGTGGTAATTTAACTCTGTTTAGTAAGTTCAAAATGTACTCTCTCCCATTGTTAAATATTTCACTATTTTATAAGTGTTTAACTATGGAGAGTGTGTTGCTATATAAACTCTGAAACCGTGTGAAAATCAACTCTGTGGAAGTCAATTCAACACTGGACTTTTTGTCGTGTTCTATTATTACTACTAGACTCCATTTGGCTGTGAAAACTACAATGAAATAAAAGACTCACCTGTCAACTGTATAGTAAAAGTAAAATGAAGTAAAACTAGTCGTCCGTCGTACGTATAATAAAATGAAATAAAAGTAACGTAAAACTACTTAGATCTGACTGGTGGCAAAACTGCACTAAGGTAAAATTAGTCAACCTTTGACTGTATAATAAAACTAAAATCAAGTAAAAGTACTCTCTTGTTGACTGTATACGGAAATTAAACTACAGTAAAAATGTATGATATTTAATGGTAAAATAAAACTAAAAGTATAACTACTCACCCTTTGACCGCATGATAAAATGAAAATAACATGAAACTATGCTCTTTTACTGAATACTGAAAGTAAAAGTACTCACCCTTTGCTTGTATAATAAAGCTAAAGTAAAAGTACTCACTCTTAGACCATATACTGTAAAAAACTAAAGTATGACTGCCGCTAAGCAGACAAAGTTCAAAGCAGTGGTAAGATGAATTCGCATATGTACTGGATTCATTTCATTGCTCATATTGCAACTGAGCGACATAGATTGCAGTGCGTTCCATTTCCTGTTCTATGCTTGCTGTCACACGTCCTCCTTGCCACCACTGGTACACATAAGAAAAGCCAAAGAACAATCAAAACAAATGCAGAGTGAATCCCGAAGTGAAGTCTCGTGAGATTTGATTTCCAGAAAGTTTGCGTTAGACATCAAATGGTACGACAACTGTAGTTACTGTAACTCGAGAGACGTGACTGTATGCATCACGTGAGCATCGGGCCGAGATTCTGAGCAGTACCACGGAGATTAAGAAGCCAAAACGTCCCTCGCGCACATGACCGCGGCTTGGAAAAACAAGCTTCGTGAGATTGGCGTGAGATTGGACGGCATGACCTTGCTCTGATGCTTTTCTTCATGCGCAGTCACAAGTTGTCGATCGTGTTATTGAGGGTTCCTAAGTACAGCACCCGGGGAATGTATATGACCTCCGACTGGAGATTATACCGCCGCTCCCACTGTATGGAAAAAAATGACTGTGTGTTTAGCTCACGTTAAACGGCTTAGACATGCTACATTAGACCTTCATGAGGCTCAATTCCCATGTGTTGTTTTTTTTTCTCCCTTTCGACATTTTTTACAGGTTATCGCCGTCCGTTCCGTTCACAAGCAGGACCCTGGACAAAGACACTGTGTTGGGAGATTACGCCATTCCCAAAGGAGTAAGTGGTTTATACGCCATACACCTGACATGAGCAGATTACGTTCATTTACATTTGACACATGTCTGGAGGAGGCATATTGGAGGGAGTGAATACAATATGTACAGTACAAAGTCCAGAAGCAATGTTTTTAAGCCACGGAAGGGAACCTACTGACACACAAATCATTAGCCTACTAGCATAATCGCCCGAGTCATTTTTGAACGCTTTCGGAAAGAAAGGAAAAAACGTGACAAATTCAACAAAACGAGAATCCAGTTGCCACGATGTAATTTTGACAGATTACTATCGCCCGGATGACTGAGACACACAGAAAAGGAAAAATGAATCCCTAGCAAGACCATGGGTATTTTTTTAATGTATCTACAGTAAAGCACTTGTGCTCATTAGGGTCATAGGTGAGCTGCAGCCACAGCCATTCACACCGATGGGCAATTTACAGTCTTCAATCAAACAGTCCATGCATGCAAACCCCACACAGGAAGGCCAGAGCAGAGATTCAAAGCCAGAACTCCAAAGCTGTGTGGCAGATGTGCTCAGAATATAAAATAAACAATAAATTACTTTGATTCTTCCATTAGTTTTTGTTTGTATTCAGTATGACCCCCAGATAACTTTATGGAACCAGAAATGAATGACGATGGGTTTTAGGCAACCCACGGGACACTTCATTAAATACACCAGCACTTGTTTTGAGCTTTTTTTAAATCGACCAATATTATAATCATCAAAACGTCTTTTAAGTATGACACAAATGAAATAAAAGAAAGAGCGACACAGTGGATGATGTGGTTAGCACATTTGCCTCACAGTTTCAAGGTTCTGGGTTGAAAATGAATCTTTGTGTGGCTTTTCTCCGAGCGTTCTGACTTCCTCCCACAACAATTTATCAATTGAAGAAGCTACGTGTGTAGCAGCGATAGACCCTCTCACCCACGACCCAAATGAGGACAAATGCTACAGAAAACAGATCCATGTTGTTTTCCTATTATCTATCAAACAACATAATCTTAGACACTGCTTTTGTTTTGGATTGTGTAAGTGTACCTAATGAAGTGTCCACTGAGTCTATTGCCCAACTCACACTCTGTGTCCCCCGTACAGACGGTTCTGATGATCAACAGCCATGCCATCGGCGCCAACGAGGAGTACTTCAGCGACGGCAAGCACTTCAAGCCCGAGCGCTGGCTGCGTGAAAACAGCACCATCAACCCCTTCGCCCACATCCCTTTCGGCATCGGCAAGAGGATGTGTATCGGCAGGCGGCTGGCCGAGCTGCAGCTTCAGCTGGCGCTATGCTGGGTAAGGTGCTCACGTTCGGATGAGTAAAAAGCAGACCAAGCCGTACTGATAGAAAAGTGAGCGTTTCACGGTCAGACAGTCGCGACACCGCGGTGTGTCTGGCTCCACCTTCAGTAATGTAACTCAGTGATTCCCACACTGCCTTGACATCATCAGAAAATGATCAATTTAACTTAATTGGTACTGAAATTATACTCATTTTTGTCAATATACCATATCTACGGCAGCGCGTATATTGACAGGTGTGTGGGTAAAGTGAGACGAGATCAGCATTTCATTATACAGTGAACCAGCGATTTGGGGGTTCGCAAATAGCGAAAAAGAGTGAGTCGCACCACCCCAAAAATTGGAAGTGCCTATAGAGGCCACAAGTTGACGGTAAAGCACTTTTTGTCTATTAGACAAGGATATGGCCTGACTAAATGAAGTTGTAGTTGCTTGGCACAAAAATGCCACTAGATGCCGCAAATTCAATATTTTTATTTTAGATGTGCCTTTGACTTGAGCACAAAAGCAACAAATGGGCACTGTAGTTGGGCGCATCTGTGTATTTAGCGCATTTTAGAGCACCTTATTAGGAGCTTCAGGACACATAATACAACTAAAATCAATTTAAATGACAGTTTGAGTGTAAAATGAAAGACAGAGTATAAGTATCCCCCTTCGACTGTGTAATAAAACAGTAAAATGTCTCACACTTTGACTGTGAAAATACATTATTGTATCTTCTTGGAGCATTTCAGAGCACATTATATTAACAAGCCCAGGACTAATTTATCAAATTTGGCCACCAACTGAAAAGTGCAAGTACGTATAACTCCATGAATAGAAAAAGTAAGGCCATAACATAATAAATATGTCACTTATATGACTGCATTTCGAGCACAAACTGAAGAGAAGCATAAGTGCAGGTATTAAAGTCAGTAAAGCAGCCATTAAAAAAAGGCCACACACAGCACAAACTTGCAGTAGAGTGGGAGTTGCATTCAGTTTTTATAGTTGCTGTCAGTTCAGAATCTTATACTGTTGGTGCCTCGCTGATAGGATGAGAAAACGTAACATATTCACTGACTCGTGGTCTTTCCCATCAGTTGGTCCGAGATTACGAGATTGTGGCAACGGACGAGGAGCGGCTTGACGTGATCCACTCGGGATTGTTGATTCCCAACAGAGAACTACCGGTGGCCTTCATCAGGAGATGAGGTGAGAAAGAAGAAACACTTCACTTGGGTAGATGCTCCTTCACTCTTCTTTAAACCATACACTGATTTTTAATATCAGAACCGGTTTTCAGAGCATTGAATCGATCGCAACTGCACTGTTCTGGTTGTCTTAGATTAGAAGATGTTTTGCCTCTCATCCCAGTTTGATAGGACAGCATTAGCCTGGGGTCTATCAGGAGAAACCATTTATGGTTTTGGTTGTACCTCTAACTAGCAGATGAAATGTCGGGTTTCCACACCAGCACACAGGCCATGGCAAGAGTGTGCTTACTGCTCTTACGGTGTACAATATAGTGTACTCAAGATAACCCAACACAGTGCACCACCACACCTGACCTGTGAGAGGCAGCACAGTGCCATCGGTTATCCAGTCTGCCAGGAAATGTAAAGAAGAAATAGAATAAAGCAAACCCCCTCTATTCATATTGGATATAGACCGATCCCTGCCAATGATGAGACATTGTGATTCTCTGGGAATGTTGTAGAAGTGATCATTTGAAAATGTAAACACTGGCAGAGATTTAGAGAAATCTCATTAACATGGTAAATGTCTTCATATAAATGACTAAGTGTGTATCTAACTGCTAGCCCGTCGCATCAATCAGTACCCAAGAAGTAGCTCGGAGCTTAATTGAAACTATAAATATATCACAAACTATGATCTAAAACAGCTCAATATAATTTCAAACTCATTTTATAAAACTTTTACCTCTTATTCTCCTTCCAGATGGTGTATTCTGCCAATGAAAAAATGGTACCTCTGCTGGACCACTGACTCCCTGTTTTGCTGCTCTGTAAATAGAAAGACACAAAATTGATAAACATGTAATCACGACATAAATACCTCAAACCTATTTAAAAGTATTACTCAAGACTGTTGATGGCTAAAGTAGCAGTTATTGTGTTCAAATTCAGCGTAGGCAGCTGTTTTTAACTCTATTAACATCCTGTATGTAGATGTTAAACTATATGTTGTGCCCATGTTTATTTTCATTGTGTATATAAGGTGCAACTACAATGTACATTGTTTTACGTAGACATATTTTATTCATGGAAATAAAAACATTAATAAATGCAACAAAGCTTTCTTGTTCTTTTCAAACTGACAAATCTTTTCAAGTATTTAGGACATTATATGTACATTTTCATGCATTAAAAAATGCAAAGGAAAAGGATGTGTTTTATTCATGAGATGTGCACCGCAATAAGTGCATAAATATATGAAAAATGTAATATTTTTTGGCAATTATGAGAGCAAACAATGTTATATAATCGTATTGTAACTCTCCCCCACATGATGCAACTCAGCCAATCAAATGGCTTATTAGGGCGTCTTTGCAAGTTGCGCAAGTGGTTTGGTGTATGAGGCAGGCAAGCGGTGAGCAGAGAGGTCCAAGAAATGCAAGTACGACGTTAAATTGATCTAAAATAAGATAGCGGTGAAATAGGTGGTTTAATGCTCTGTGTTAGTATTATTTCAACTTGATTGTATCCAAAGTTTTTCTTGAACATTATGAGTATTTACTTTTCAAGGTGCTTTTTGGGTGCCTTTTGCAAAACTTTTAAATTAAATGTTATTTAACATACAAGTGAGGGTAATTTTTATTGGTTTAGTGTGGAAATCAACAATAAATACAGGTGATAACTGTACAATCTCAGCTTTGTTTTTTTAATCGAACCACTGAAATGAACTTTGTACATTAGTTTTAATTACAATGGGTGCAATGCATTGATTCTATATGACTGTGCCATGTGCTATATGACAATCCAATGCAACAAAACCTTGAAGATAATCATAGACGACTGGACATTGTTTAAATTACTCACCATGATTAGGATTAAACATGTTTAAGTGAGTCTGTCATAATGACCAAAGCCTGTTTGCAGACTGGGAATTATCCGATTAGATGCTGTTTGAAAGGTTACTTGATCAACCTGACGTGCGATGCATTCCATTTAGGTAGACTGTAATACAGCATTTGTGTAAATATTGTATGCTAAGTCTAAGTCTTAAACCTTGTTCTGACATCAATAAAATCATTGTATAAAACAATTCTACAGGAGACTTGAATCTTAGGTTAAATAAATCCAAGACACCAAAAATAAATGAGAGATGGATGGCTGCATGGATCAACGAATGGATAGTATAGGCCTGTCAATGACTGGATGCATGGATGGACGGATTCGTAGGATGGATGGATGTGATGAAGGAAGGATATGGTATTAATGGTCAGATGGTAGGATGGATGGATGGATGGATGGATGGATGGACGGATGGATGGATAGGTAGGCATGGACGGATGGGTAGGTAGAGCATCTATCGAAGGCAAGCATGAATGGATATGACTTGAAAAAAAAAAACAAGATTAAGATGTTGCATGTTGGTAAGATATACAGTTGTCTAATTAGATGTATGCTTCAGCAATTGTATACAAGAGAACCTTTATTAGTCCACGGGAAATTTTGCATACATACTTACTGTAAGTATATTGCACATTCAAACTTGAAGAGGAATTAAAGACATTAGAAGATAGTAAGCCTAAGTACCTTATCCTGTTATATCACATCATATTAGACTGACATGTTAGTGTGTTTTACCTAAAAACTTCTGACGGCTCATATTCTCATATACACTCACTCTATTTATGATAAATTAGTTAAAGATCTTTTGTAGCCCACACGAGAAATGTATCTAAAAAAAAAAACCATTCACCACTGTGCAATTATTAT
The DNA here is from genome assembly GCF_054856515.1 of Filicampus tigris. Lineage (NCBI taxonomy): Eukaryota > Metazoa > Chordata > Actinopteri > Syngnathiformes > Syngnathidae > Filicampus > Filicampus tigris. The sequence goes on along the minus strand of NC_141225.1, from coordinate 5,039,723 downwards.
GTTACGTTACAAAGCCACAAAGAATAGATATCCTAGACTAGAGAGTATAACGTGGGAAGAAATTGTGCAATGCTGTCCTCTAGCTGTCAAATGTTTATCGCTTCTGTATTTACTAAAAATAAATGTTTTTTTTAAGTCAGAGCGTCTGCCATATTTAAGCGCCAATGTGATTTAAACAACCTCATTAAAGCTCTCATTCTATCAATGAAATATGCAAAACAGTCAAAATTGAAAGTGCATACACGCACAGACGCCCCACGCCCTAAGCAGTGACAGGAAGTTTGCTGTGTGCGTCGAGCAACTCCTGAAACTACAAAACACATCTCACATTGCGGCTGTTGTCGTTGAGGGCTTTATTGTTATTCAAACATAATAAGATCAAAAATATATCAGAGGGTGGATATGGCATCTGACATTAGTCAGGAAGAGTTGGATTTTTCAGACTTGTTTCTCTATAATCCACCTGGTGAGGACTTTTCTGCTGGCTATATCCCAGGTGAGCATCTATTTAATGGAATACTGCATGCCGAAATTAGTGCAGCTACGATGAATATTTAATAGCGTGTGTGTGTGTGTATGAATTTTCTATGAGTGCATGCATGTTTTTAAAATTACACAAGAACGTATTTATTTCACCTACTAACCCACTAAATTAGCATAATATATAATAATAAACATTTTAATCATATTTTTTATTTGTTTCATAAATTTGGTAAAGAGACTTAGTTGGACACATACAATTTACAGCATTACACCGACACGAATCAATGGCTCCACGGGGTGGTGCATTCAATTTTGTTAAGTCCCCATGGTATCATTTTGAAGCATCCACGAGCCATCATAACGACGGCACCAGAAGCCTCCTGGTCATCCTTCATGAACCAGGAAGTATCCTGCTAGCTAAAAAGAAGCATACTGACTGTAAATATGCCATTCCTCGATTTTCATTAACAGTTCAGCCTTTGTGGAAGTCAGAATGTACTGTAGTGATGTGCTCATTATATCATTGTTACCACAACAAAAGCTAAGGTGGCTAAAGCAGAGTAAACACGTCCCGATTTTTAATATCCTGGATTCATGTACTAAACTGACGGTTATCTTATCTGGTACCTCCACAAGCAGTTACCCCGCTTTTTGTGTCCAGCAGCAACATGAGCCTGATGTCACTGTCTAATTGACTATCAGTTTCCAGTTTATTCCATTTATTCCAGTTCACGTCACAATTACAGTATCCATGGCTCAGCCCAACTCAGTGTTAAGGATTTGCCATCACAAATATTTTTCAGGTTTAACATTTACAATTTGCGGCCCTGACCGTTTTGCTAGCAGATCGTGATGGAAAATCATTATTAACACACCCACACCACAGAATAATCAGTCAGGATAATCTTTTAGAGACATTAATTAATCTGGATTTGCTGACTTTGATGACAAAGGGAAAGCCCAATTTACCCCACTTCAGTGCTGTATTTTACTAAAATAGCTCTAGTTGTTCAATTATAAAATCTGAGTGAAAATAAGCAGCACTGATTATATTGACAGATGATGCCGAACAGCCCGCCCTACTAGAGGTCAACCATCACACTGGATTGAGTAAGGATGCCTCCTCGGGTAACCCATCTGAAGAGAGCTCATCGGAGGTGGTGTTTGACTCCATGGGCCTGGCGACAACACACGGGGTCATCCCGGCTCCCAGCCCGAGGATTGAGATCACTCCATCAGGGGACTCTCTCACCTCTCAGGCCTTACAGCAAAGCCTTGGATCCAAAGCCCTCGGAGCCTACCGGGAGTGTGCAAGCCCTGCTAGTAGCAACTCCTCCACAGGCTGCCCGGCAGATGGATGCTCTCCATCAGCCTCTCCATGCATCTCCCCTTCCAACAAAGGCGCAAGTGCCACGGATTTGTCCACCATAGATCTCTGCCCCTTTCTCCAGGGTATCCAAACATCTTCCGCCCACTCCTCTCCAGGTAATAGCTTCAGCGATGAGCTCTTCCTCCTGCCTCAGCACCAAGTCACCCCCTCACAACTCGTCAACCGGCGCTGCCGCTCATTGTCGCCACAAGGCAAGCGCACCCACGACCAGGCCCTCCCTTGTCCAGGGTCCATTCCTGTCAAACAACGCTCCCGGAGCCCGAGCCCTATCCCTTCGCCCTACAACCTGCTGGACACCTATGCCCTCCACCAGGGCCGGGCTCCAGGCGAGCGCCAGATCCAGGCTCAGGCCTCTGGGTTGTGTCCACGAGACACGGTGAGCAGCCTCATCTTAACTCAAGATGAGTTGCGTGGTGAAAATGTGCTAAACCCAAGGCCAGACTGCATGAACAGGGAGGGTCACGAGCTGGAGAGATTTGGCTGGATAAGAGAAGTCAGACCCGGAGACTTCTGTGTAATCCCAACGCCATGGCCTCATTATCCAGTCCATGGAGCATTTGGGTGTGTTGCATTTCTATCTCTAATTTAAAGAATATCAAGTATGTCTTCTCTTATCCCTGCTTTCTTCTTAAGAGGTTTTTCCTTGGCACCTCTACTCGCTCTAGAGAGGCCTTTGCCGAGTCAGTCAAGTCAGTACGAGCTGGTGATCAAGTCCCAGCCAAGGTCTCACCACAGGGCTCACTACGAGACCGAGGGCAGTCGCGGGCCTGTCAAGACACCAAATGGCGGACACCCTGAAGTCCAGGTACTTGCTTTCATCCATTCAAAATCTTTGTGATATTTGCTTCTTGAACATCTAGCAACTAGTAGGAAAAAAAATCACTCTCACTTCTTGTCCCTGCCATCCGTTGATTAGAAATAAGCAGAAGCGAGATTGTGTAGACACAAGAGCATTTCCTGCAAGACACTGCGTCTATGTAAAACAGACAGCCATACAAATTCAGATTATCCATAGACCGGCAAAGTCCATGATCATGATACGGCCTGTTGAAGCAGGCTGTAAACACACTAGCATGTACCTTATATTCAAATAAGATGCAGATATTGCCTAATTGGTCATCTCTGTTGACTGGTCCGGCAAAGGAATTAAGGAGCTGTTGCTGCTGTTTTTCCTGGCTTATTGCAAAGCAATGCGCTTGTGAAAAATCCTCCACACGGGGAAGGCTTTAATGATGTCAAGTTGTTCTTCAGTTACGCAAATGAATGCTTTTGTCAACGAGCCACTTTTCAAGCGTGATTCTAAGCTGCTTTCATTGCACCCACCAGCTCAACGGTTACCGAGGCACGGCTCCGCTGGGCCTGCAGGTCTTCATCGGGACAGCCGACGAGAGGCAGCTGAAACCGCACGCATTCTACCAGGCCCACCGCATCACCGGGAAGACTGTGACCACGCCCAGCACGGAGAGGATGGTCAATGGGACCAAAGTGTTAGAAATCCCTCTGCAGCCAAAGAACAACATGAGAGTGGTGTGAGTAGCCTTCGTAAAAAACTGGTCCCACAGACATTAATACTTGCTGAGGTTCATTGGCCTTCTAAATGTCTCTGAGGGTGTTCAAAACAGAATGAATGTGGCTGCTTACACCACCTAAAACATATTTTAATGTCACCGCTGATAGGAACATGCAACACTTCCTGTTTGCCAGCATGGTTTTCCATGAAAGATATACTGTACAGGCCTCCAGGTGTTTACAACCACAACCATAAATGCTTTGACGGAAAAAGAACTGTTTCAAACAAATAACCAATTTTGCTCAAGGCTACTTTAGTTTCCACCGGTGACAGAATCCTTTGTTCCTGGTGGTCTTTTGTCATGTTTCCCAGGATCGACTGCGTGGGAATTCTGAAGCAGAGAAACGCTGACATCGAGCTGCGGAATGGCGAGACTGACATCGGACGCAAAAACACTCGCGTACGCTTGGTGTTTCGCGTTCACATACCACAACCTGACACCACCTTTGTGTCGCTTCAAGTGGCCTCCCATCCAATTGAATGCTGTAAGGGTCTAGCAAAAGATAAGTCATCATTGCATTCCGTGTGCATTCGCGTCCTGCATTTTACATGATAATTTAATGAAATTCAACATTCTTCAGACTGTTGTATTTTCTGAAAAGAATTCCTACGGTGTACTAGTGTACTAGATACATCCTCAAATAGTGGCCTCTGCTCTTCTAGAAACCAAGGCTGAAGTAGTCATATTTCCCACGTTTCCGTCCTCCGTAGCTTCCATGTGGTAGCTGTAATGACCTTTACTACAGCCTGGCCCAAGGCAGTGCCCGATTTAGTTCAATATGCTACACCCTGATGTTGTTAGCATTTCCACCACAGGTCAAGTAAAACTTGTACTACCTAACCTATAAGAGTCCTCAATTTACGACAGAGTTCCATTCCTTGGGCAGTGACATAACCTGCATTTCGTCGCTGTCCTGTGGAAAACACTTATCTCCAATTTTGGAAACGTTTTTATTTTTCACTTTAATGCGATGTCTGTTACGCGGAAATATGATTCATGTAAAAATAAGAAAATGAAAAAAAATAGTGGGATAATAGGAGATAAGTGTTTTTCACATGACAGCGACGATTTGTACCTAATGCGTAATGCAATGTAGTAGGACAATTAATCAAAATTTTAATCATGATTTCGATTTTGGCTTTTATCGATTATTAACATCTTATAATCGAAGAAGAACGATTAATGCGCAGAATGCATTTACATGTTCCCGACGTTGTGAAAGTACCAGAGATGGGCACTTTACCCTATTTTGCCAGTCTGTCCTCCAACCGCGACCTGGACTCCTTTCCATCAATGTCCTTCCGTCCTTATTCCTAAAAATAATCATCATCCAGCCTGTCTGTCCTCATCCTTTTTAAGTGCTTCCGTCCTTACATTTCAACAGTCCTTCCCGTTGTCCCCCCCCCCCCCAAAAAAAAAAAACATCTGTGCATGACGCCATAGGAGAGAGGCTAACGCGGCAGAGGTTTTATAATTCAACAAATATTCAAACAAATATTCACACACACATTCACACAGGTAATATAGCAGTGCTCAAAGGGACAAATTCATCCCAATCCGTGAAAAAAGAATTGTATACTATTAATAGAGTTCAATCGCAATTTTATTCTGTTCTCATTCTAAGCGTGTACTCCATCGATGCACGGCACCACACTGCCCGTAACAGGCCAAAACGCGCAGGAACATCCGGGATTTGTTTTGGTTTTAATTGCTATTATTTTACCATATTCTGATTTTATTTTCTTACAAAATGTTCTCATCCTTTCAAGTCATTTAAAATTGAGTTTTAAAGGATTCAAGGGATTTTTCCTTCCTCGAAATTCAAGGATACAAAGATCCAAGGACTTTTTTTGTCACACCAACACACATTTCCACATGACATGGCACAAAATACAATCACAGAAATCCCTGGTTAGCCCACTAAGGCCCAAGACTTTTGAAAATAACATATGATAAAATAGATATGATAAAGATATAAAGGTTATACTTTCACAAGGCTTCACTGTACGCAAATATGTGTGGATGTAGCAGAATAAAAATGCAAGAGGCTTGAATTTCACCTGATGACAAAAAGAATAGAATGTTCAAGAATACATAGATGGGCATGACGCTATGATGATAGTTTTGATTAGTTGAGATTTAGTATTTAGTTGAATAAATACTACGTTTTGAAATCAATTCATAATAGTTTCAATAAGCGTTCTTTCAATCTCAATCAAAATAATCGCGACGATACTTTTTTTCCATGATCGTCCAGCCCTACACTATAGTCTAAAGTAATAGTAAAGTCTTCATGTGCTGCGTCACCAGGTTACAAACAAGTTTATTGCGTGCCGTCTGTAACTTCGAAACGCTGCATGCATGACGGTACCATCGTAAACTGAGAATTCCCTGTACTGAACGGTTACACTAAAGCTAAGAATGCCTGTACTGGCTGTTGTTATTACTATGTTGTTATAAAAACATTGAACTTGAAATTGTTTTTCTTCAGCCCAGCATTCAGCACAGGAGATCCCTTTGGTCAAGATGCAGAACCTGGACCGATGCTCTGTACTTGGTGGGCAACAAATGCTCCTAACAGGGCAGAATTTCACATATGCCTCGAGAGTGATGTTCTCAGAGACGACACAAGGTCAGACTTCAGCGTGAAACATAAATGGGATGTTAGGTCTTAAAGTGGGAAGTCAACCCAAACATATTTTTTCAAGAATATGTTCTATGCAGCCTCACTAGTTAAAACAAGGCGTTCTGATAAATATTGCATTTGTGGAATAATAGTTAATCCACCCGTTTTTAGCCCTCTCTGTGGGCGGCCATTTTGTCACTTCTGTCGACTGAAAATGACATCACAAACGCTCAGGGATCAGAAAATGACCAATCGCAGCTCACCTGATTTCTGAAGCTGAGCCATGATTGGTCGTTATCTGAGCCCTGAGCAGTTGTGATGTCATTTTCAGTGGACAGAAGTGACAAAATGGCCGCCCCCTGAGATGGCTAAAAACAGGTGGATTTTGCTGCTTAACTCATTCCACAAACGTAATATTAATCAAAATGCAGTGTTTCAACTAATGGTCCTGCATAGAACATATTCTTGAAAAATGGGTTGACTTCCCTTCTTAATCACTAGGATGTAAAGTAAGTAACAATTAAAAAAACAATAAATACCTTGCATATATACAGAGCACAAACACCGGAAACGTGTCTAACCATCAAACCAGACTTTGTCTAAAAGGGACACAGTAAACCTCTGAAACAAATAACCACATTCATTTGTGATTTTATTCAACGGTGCATATAAAAAGAAAGAGTGTGCCACATTGCCCTGTAAAATTTTCAAATTGTAGGAAACAACAACTTGAACATCCTAGGCACTTGCTACAGCCAAGTTTTTAACCACTGGTTAAATGTGAACATACTCGCAAGAAACAGGTAGAATTTTTGATTAAGCTCTTGTAGTGGATTTCATCAAACAGTGGATGAGTGTATACGGTAATTTTACGTGGAGATTTCTTATCGGGCTCTGCTGCTTCTGCATGCTGGTTTGGTGAGAATGAACCTAACTTACTGTTGACAACTAAATGAACAGCTTCATGGTTGCATGGGTTTCAGTAAACAGGATGTGGTAACAAAGACTAAACTTGGATTTAAAAAAAAAAAAAAGAAAAGAAAAGCAAGAGCAAGTGAGTATTCAAGTGGGGAAGTTGAACACTCCACCTAACAACAAACCGAAAGCAGTTGTCACTCAGCATTTGCATTCTGTCTTTTCTCTACAAATCTTTATTCACTACTTTCAGACGGCCAACAAATCTGGGAGGCGGAGGCAAACGCGGACCGAGAAAAAAGCCAATCTGTGAGTTTTCTTGTAGTCGCACAACAGTTCCCTCCCTGAATTTGAAATGTATATCAGACAATCTTCCGTGGCCTCCAACCAGGTCCGTTTCAACAGCGAACATTTTCAATGTCCCTTCCAGAATATGTTGATGGTTGAGGTCCCTCCGTATCGAGATCGAAGCATTTGTTACCCGGCCAAAGTCAACTTCTATGTCATCAATGGGAAGAAGAAGCGCAGTGAACCTCAGCACTTCATCTACACCCCCATAATAGGTATTTATCTCAACAGTGAATATAATGGAGTGAATTACCATACATGTATCACTCATCAAATAGTAGGCCTGCAGCACCTCTTTCACTTCCCGACGTCTGAACAGCTTTCTTTTTGTACCCCAGACATTAAAACAGAGCCACTGGATGAGTGGCAGGTGAATTTGTGTGATTACGCCGACACTCAGCCACAATCCGACGCGCAAGTGAAGTCACTCTTCAATCGGTCGGAGGAGGAGAGCATTCTTCAACCGTTCAGTGTGCTTGCATCAGATCCATGGGATTACCGACCAGTCTTTTACCAGTCAAGGACAGGCGGTCAAATCAACAAACCGGATCTTTACTGCCCTACCAACCAACTTTATTATCAAAACTATGCTACCGCTATCCATGGTAGCATCCTAAAAGCATCAATCCCTTCCAGTGTCCATGCCTCAGTCCATCTCCCTCAAGCTTCCAATGTCAAAAGCGTGACAGACAAACTGAGTCAAAGCACATTCCAGGCCTATTCATCTACAAGACATCAAAGTTCGGTGCAAGTTGTGCCATCGTCACGAAAGGCGGCGCCTTCCAGATTGGTCCAAAGCGACGTTTGTGTGAAGTCTTTAACCCAGACCGGCTCAAACGGAGCCAACCAAGAAGCTCGGACTCAGGAGGCGGTTACAGTAAAACAGGAGGAGCTCAGCTGTGTCTACCTGGAAGACTGTGAGTAAATTTGTCTTGCACATTTTCAAAAGGGAAGAGAGTAATCAACTAAGATGCAGTGAATTGCAATATAGCAATCAGCCAGTTTATACTTCAAGAGTGTGCCTGAAGGCATTTAGGGCAGTACAATTGATGTTTAAGTTATGGAAACGATGGTATTAAGAACAAAGTCATTTCTGATTATACTATATTGAAATATTTGACGTAGGTCTTTTACGTAGGCTGTGTGGTTCCAATACACAAAGACCACAGATACTAATTGCTGGTGACTACTCTTAAGAAATCGACACCGCCTGAGATCCAGTCTGCAAAGCAAGCAGGCGCATTGCAAATGTTTGCTTGCAAATCCTGAGTTGTGGTTTATGAAGCCTTTTGTGTTGACTTTCCTCTTTCTGTTACTCTCGCTTTTACTCATAAGTTCACTTGTAAACACGCACTTGCAGAAGTGTCATGAACACTGTCCTCACCAAATCAAGAAAGCAAAGTCATTACAGACGGCAAAGTCCTGCAGACTAATCTTGTTGTCTGCAGACCAAAATATTTGTTATCTTCCCACACACATTAAAAGGAAGTACTGTACATATGCAAATAAAAGCAGCCAAACCGGTGTCAAACAAAGCCGCAGTGTCTATTTAGTGTGTTGTGCAGACTGGCATAGTGGTGCAAAGTCTAATAACATCCAACAGTTTTTTCTGTCGCATTCCTCTTTTTGAATCTTTTGAGGAATAATGTACTATAGCCACAAAAGAAATTCTGCAAAAAAAGAAATGAAACATTGGCATCTGGTGGGTATGATTGTAACTGCAGTTATTCCTGTTCATCCGTCGACTTGGGTATTCTTTGTGACCCTGAACATGTAAAATATTGTAGAAAATGAGTTTGATCTGCTAAAGTTGCAAATTCCTTTTTTGTAGTAAATGACATCATACGAAGGGACCTGAGAGACCATCACAGTGACGCTGGAGGCCTGCGGCATCCCAGACTGTAAGAACAACAACAACTGAGGATCACGACATAATCGGCAAAAATAAATTCCACTCATCACCGACATCGTCAACTTTTGCATTGAATTCTTTATGTTGTCATCAGTGATTTTTAAGTCAGCTTTTACAAGTAGTACCTTTCATGTGATTGTGATTATGTACGTGTGTGTATTATGTATAAAGGAGTAGGTGCTAAACTTCTAATAATCAAAACATGTTTATATGCACTATGTATTGTATACTCTATGTATTTATACATATGTAGTAGTGCTGTACAGTGATTCTATCAAATGGTCAAGCAATTTCTGTGCTGGTAATAAGCCTTCTCCCTTGCACATGAAACGGCATGGACAAGTTTGGGATCTTTGATTTTCCATCCTGTGACAACTATTTTGGTGCGTATATTCAAAGGAAAATTGGAGAGTTGCTGTAATCCTGATTGATAAAACTAGTTTGCTTTAAATTGAGTCAAGTTGAGTGTGATAAACCTGTCTGAGGATTACAAATAATTCAAAACAGTATTTGAAGCATATTGCCTTTATCTCAGTGGGGTTATTGATTCCAGAACCACAGCCAGTCATATATTTACATAAGAAAATGACACAAGGCAAAATACTGCTAAATAAATGTCTTAAACAAGGGTTTGATACGGATTCCGCTAATACGGAATGTTAGTTTATTTACTGTGTTTGTATGAGTTGCAGAGAACCAAGAAAATGTGTTTGAGGTCAGGAAATTTCAAGGGAAACTTAGAAATGGCAAAAAATTCACAAAATGGCATGATGGATGTGACATAACCCCCAAGGTCAGTGAATTAACCGTGATGAAACTTGAGGTTGTGCCTGCTCAAGAAACCAACAGGAAGGTTGACACAATGCCTGATAAAAAGGAAGTCAAAGACACCAAGACAGTAGTGACTGCCAAAGCGAGCAAACAAAAGGCCAACACAAAAAGAGAGTCCATCAAAAGGACACAGAGACTCAAAGGTACCCAGTTATCAGTGCAGACGATGGTGGCTGAAGGGACCACAGTAAAGTCTTGCACAAAATCTGACATGCTCATCAGGAAGCAGAGGTCCGAAGTCACAACATTGCCCATGAAGGCTACAAGGACCCGTATAAGGCCTAGCCAAAACACTGTCACCAGTAAGCAAAGCATCAAAGCCCAAAAGTCACCTGGGAAGGCTGTGCAAGTTAAAGGAATCAATAAAAAATCTGGCAAGCAATCTGCAGCTCACATAAGGAAGCAGAAGGTCAAAGTTGCAGAAATGTCTATAAAGGCCGAAAAACGGACCAAACTGAAATCGGGCACAAAACAAAAAACAAGTCAGCAAAGAGTCAGAGCCAAAAAGCTACCAGTGAAGGCTGCGCCGGCTAAAGAACCCAAGTTAACGGGCCGCACAAAACGAGACGCCCTCCGCTCTGAGCAGACTGTCGGGACAAAGGCGACAAAGCGGAAGGCTGATACAAGGCAAGATGTCACCAGAAAAAAGCGGCAGGATGAAGATACCGATGAAATCGAGAAGGACCTTCTGCATAAGGGCAGCAACAGGCAATCTGGCACAACCCCCAAAAGGGAAAAGAACGGCAAACCAATTGAAGTGTCTGTGAAGTCTGTCAAAGTGACCAAATGTAAAGACAACACAAAACCAGATGCATTCATAATGAAGAAGAGGATCAAAGATACTAAAGTTTCAGTGAAGACGGTGCAGAGGAAAGGCAACAAGAAACAATGTGTCACAAAACCAGAGACTTTCATAAGCCATCAGAGGGTGAACTCTACGATGGTGTCTGAGAAAGCTGTGCCCCCTAGAGGAAGTTTGGGAGACAAAGTAACTGGGGTGCGTGAGGCTCCACCGGCCGAGAGGGAGTCTTTCCTCAAACCAAAGACTTCTTTCTTAGACCAAGTCAAAACAATTCTCTTAAGTGCAACGAGCAGAGGTAAGAAGATGGTGTCATGAGTCAGTCGCATTTCCACCAAGTGATCCAGTTGAGTTTTGGTTTGGCTTAGTAAATCCTGATCTGTTTGTGTGCAGCCACGTTTGAGACCAAATATGAGAAGTTTGCCAAGATTGGCGAAGGAGGCTTTGGATCAGTCTATGCAGGTCACAGGAAAACGGATTATAATCCAGTAAGTATGTGGTTAGCACCGTGCCTACACTGTACTAAGACACAATCTGTTTGTTCCCAATGCTAACCAAATTTATCCTGAAGGTGGCGATCAAATACATCCCCAAAACAAAAGTAAAAAATGTCCCATTGGTGAGTGGTATGTTTGATGGCACAGACCATATTTGTCTTTCCTTTTACATTTGCACTGTCTAAATGTGCTCACTATTTCATAGAGCATAAATGGAAAGGTGCAGAAGGTCCCCTTGGAGGCCATCTTCATGCTGCAAGCATCCAGTATCAAGAACTCGGATGGGAAATCAGCAGTCATATCACTGCTGGAAATATGCGATCTGGAGAAAGAGCTAGTTCTGGTTATGGAGAGACCAGTCCACTCTGTGGCTTTGTCTACATACTTGACCCGACGAACACTCGGCCTACTTGAGGAGGAAGAGGCAAAGGTAACTAAAGATGCGTGAAATGTACATTCGGTGTCCACCATTGATGAATTTAGCGGTACTTGCTCAGTCTGCAAGGACTTGGGCTCTTTCAAATAGGTATTTTATATAGGACTGCAGGCATCTAACATTTTGGTATTCAGGTATCCTACTAAAAATTATATCGAATAATCAGGTTTTAGGTTTTTGTTTTTTTCTTGGTTGTAAATACTGAAGACGAAAAAAACCACATTTCTACTTAATGAACAACCATCTGGTTGTCATTTTTACATGTTCAACATTTTATACTGAAATTTAAACTGCATAGCATCACACTGAAACATTAGTGAGATTTTAGACAACTCTCTCGACGTCATTGCTGACATCAGAACCACGGTAGCGATTTTGCCGGCTAAAACAACATACTTCAGTAAGCCAGCCTGGTTTGTTAAAATGTGATCAGTTGGAACAGGGACTGTGTCAGGCTGTCAGCATCAAAGTAATTTATGTCTACCGCCGTTTAAAAGTAATGCAACAGCTCTCGCCAGGCAATATGGGGCACTTCAGCAATGCTAGCGCTTGCTAGCCCTGGAGCCGCCACTAAACACTGGCAAGAGGCATCATACAATACAATATCAACATAATTAAGTCGTTGTTTAACGCCTTTAATTAGTAATTGAATGTTATTTTACGATGTCATTGTGTTGTTAAAGTTAGTAGCAACAATTTGTGACGGAAATATAAGCGCCCTATTTGACAGACGAGTCAAGTCAGCTGTTTTGCCAAGAGAGGCTTCCGGGAACAACAAAATGAAAGCGTACGAAGGCATTGATGTCCAGATATTATTTGGTAACTAAGTTTTATTTTGAAGTTGGCCTTCCAACCATGTTGACTGCATATTATTGTCATGCATAGCAAAAACAATTGTTACTATGGTTAGCTTGACTACTTCTTGGCAGTGTAGCTACATGGAAACACGGAAACTCGAGGCAGAAAAAAATGCCACAAGCATTTTTTTTTAATCAAAGTATCCGAATTACTCGATGACTGGTTTATGCCCTAATTTTATATTTAATACAAAGCTGTTATTCAGTTGCAAAGTGAACCCATATAAACTTGTATCACAACCCCTTTAAATCCACCTTGATCCAGACGCTGTCAGCCCAAAATTTGTGGCTAGCATATGACATAGAAAAGTTATTCTCGAAACATGTAAACTCTGCCTAGCAACATCTTAAATGTCACCAAAATGCCATCCATCCATCCATTATCTCCCGCTTATCCGAAGTCGGGTCGCGGAGGCAGCAGCTTCAGCAGGGAAGCCCAGACTTCCCTCTCCCCAGCAACATCCTCCAGCTCTTCCGGAAGGATCCCAAGGCGTTCCCAGGCAAGCCGGGAGACATAGTCTCTCCAGCGTGTTCTGGGTCGTCCTCGGGGTCTCCTGCCGGTGGGACATGCCCGGAACACCTCACCAGGGAGGCGTCCAGGAGGCATCCTAATCAGATGCCCGAGCCACCTCAACTGGCTCCTCTCGACGCGGAGGAGCAGCAGCTCAACTCTGAGTCCCTCCCGGATGGCCGAACTTCTCACCCTATCTCTAAGGGAGAGCCCGGACACACTGCGAAGGAAACCCATTTCGGCCGCTTGTATCCGAGATCTCGTTCTTTCGGTCATAACCCACAGCTCATGACCATAGGTGAGAGTAGGAACGTAGATCGACCGGTAAATTGAGAGCTTCGGCTTTCGGCTAAGCTCCTTCTTCACCACGACAGACCGATACAGGGTCCGCATCACAGCAGACGCTGCACCGATCTGCCTGTCGATCTCCCGTTCCATCTTACCCTCACTCGTGAACAAGACCCCAAGATACTTGAACTCCTCCACTTGGGGCAGAATCCCATCCCCGACCCGGAGAGGGCACGCCACCCTTTTCCGACTGAGGACCATGGTCTCAGATTTGGAGGTGCTGATCTTCATTCCGGCCGTTTCACACTCAGCTGCGAACCGCTCCAGCGAGAGTTGGAGATCGCGGCTTGAAGAAGCCAACAGTACCACATCATCTGCAAAAAGCAGAGATGCAATACTGAGGCCACCAAACCGGACCCCCTCGACACCTCGGCTGCGCCTAGAAATTCTGTCCATAAAGGTTATGAACAGAATCGGTGACAAAGGGCAGCCTTGGCGGAGTCCAACCCCCACAGGAAACGAATCCGACTTACTGCCGGCAATTCGGACCAAACTCTGGCATCGGTGGTACAGGGACCGGACAGCCCTTATCAGGGGGCTCGGTACCCCGTACTCCCGAAGCACCCCCCACAGAACTCCCCGAGGGACACGGTCGAACGCCTTCTCCAAGTCCACAAAACACATGTAGACCGGTTGGGCAAACTCCCATGCACCCTCGAGGACCCTGCTGAGGGTGTAGAGCTGGTCCACTGTTCCACGGCCAGGACGAAAACCACATTGCTCCTCCTGAATCCGGGATTCGACCTTCCAACGGACCCTCCTCTCCAGCACCCCTGAATAGACCTTGCCGGGGAGGCTGAGGAGTGTGATCCCTCTGTAATTGGAGCACACCCTCCGGTCCCCCTTCTTAAAAAGGGGGACCACCACCCCGGTCTGCCAATCCAGAGGCACTGTCCCCGATGTCCACGCGATGTTGAAGAGACGTGTCAACCATGACAGCCCCTCAACATCCAGAGCCTTTATGAACTCTGGGCGGATCTCATCCACCCCCGAGGCTTTGCCACCGAGGAGCTTTTTGACTACCTCGGTTACTTCAACCCCAGAGATAGGAGAGCCCACCTCAGAGTCTCCAGGCTCTGCTTCCTCAGTGGAAGGCGTGTCGGTGGAATTGAGGAGGTCTTCGAAGTACTCTCCCCACCGACCCACAGCGTCCCGAGTTGAGGTCAGCAGCACCCCATCTCCACTATAAACAGTGTTAATGGTGCACTGCTTCCCCCTCCTGAGACGCCGGATGGTGGACCAGAATTTCCTCGAAGCCGTCCGGAAGTCATTTTCCATGGCCTCCCCGATCTCCTCCCACACCCGGGTTTTTGCCTCAGCAACCGCCAGAGCTGCATTCCGCTTGGCCAGCCGGTACCCGTCACCAAAATGAATTGTGTGATTTACTTTCAAAGAAAGCTTGTCCTGCTGTTTTCCTGACATGAAGACAAGACATGTATCAAAAGCCGAACTGAGGTAGTATTTGAGCCTCAGTTCAAATATGGAATGGCAGCTGTGTATGAAATGTGTGTGATGGATGGACACTTACTTTGCCCGCTGTGTTGTGTTATGAGCGATTGTCACTGTCTGACAAGTATTTTATAGGTCACAGCAGATTCTAGTACTGATCTCACTCATCTAAATGTTTTATTTCGGGAGGTTGTGTCAATATCCCTTACATCTAAATATCTAAAAAGCAAATGGTGGTTCATGTGTTACAGCTCGGATGTATCAATCAGTAAATATTTGTATGAACAACACTGTAGGCAGTAAATATAAAATAATGAAATGAAAAACAGTGAGTACAGTGGTAACTGAGGGAGCCCGCTGACGACTACATGAACAGCGTTACAAGCTTACACCACATTCCGTTTGTAACTTCGAAATGTCTCCAATGATTTGTTCTCCCTCCATTCTAACTTGTCTATTCCTCAGTACATCATGAAGCAGCTGGTAGACGCCGCCATCAAAATGCACGCTGCCAACATCTTCCATCGAGATCTAAAGCAGGAAAACATTCTGCTGGAGGCCTCGCCCGGTGTCACTCGAGTGCGGGTCATAGACTTTGGCTGTAGCTGCTTAGTTAGCATGGAACCATACCATGACTATTTTGGTAAGACATTGAGCTTCTGCATTACTGATATGTGTCAACTGACAGTGTCATTGTTGTTCTTTGTCCATCCTTTGTAGGAACCTTGAAGTACGCTCCTCCAGAGTATACACACAAGCGTCCATATTGCGCCGGTCCCACCACAGTGTGGCATCTAGGTGCGCTACTTTTTGAACTATTGGACGGAACGCAACGTTTTGACACGTGCATGTTCCTTTCTAAGGGGCTTCAACTGAATAGGGATCTGTCTCAAGGTGCGATACAGTGAACGATTTTGCATTTCTACGACATCATTGGCAACCTGCACACTGTTTTGCTCTTTTCTCTATCAGACTGCGGAGATTTCTTGTGGATGTGCTTGAGTTTAGACCCGACTCAACGTTGCACCCTGGAGCAGATGCAGTGGCACCCTTGGCTACTCTGATACCCTTCGGCCTCACCATATAACCCATTTTTTTTAAACGTTAACCTAAAATGTCGACTGAATCCGATGCTGTGTCATTTTTTTAATAGAATGGACAAATAAATAGTACCAGAAGACTCTGTGACTTGTAAATTTAAGTTTGTGCAAAATATCGTTCCCCTAATGACTTGCTAAATCATATTTGGAAAACAAGAAAAAAACAAAACAAGAGTCTCGTTGCCTCAATTCAACGTTGAGGAAATATCATTCCCTGGATGACTGACAAATAAAACAAAACATTTTTAAGCAAGCTCATTCTTTTTTAATATTGTGAGTATGTTAAAAATGATTTAGGCAATTATACTATTGGGTTCTGGATATTTTAACCTGTACTAATACATTCCTCCTCGCTGAGCCGTCATTGTACCTCACCTTATCGTGGTGGAGGAATGTGAGCTGGTTGGCTTTATTTCCAGTGAGGGTTGAATTCCGCCAAGGTTGCTTTTTTTCACTGTTCATAACTTATATGGACAGAATTTCTAAATGCAACTGAAGTGATGAGGGTTCCCGTTTGGTGGCCACAGGATTGCGTTTCTTCTTTTTGCGTATCACCTGTATGTGGTTCTAAGGATCCCTGACATGGGTGGCCTTTAGATTTAGAATCAAAAATGAGTTTTGGTATTCAGGCTCTCCCTTTGAGATTGGGAGATGACAAAAATATGGGAAAAACAATATTTACTTATAACCTTTACTTATAACATATTTATGTACAAAGAGCATGTACATTAGTACAAAATTCAAAGCATTTTTGTATTTAAAAAAATTACATACACTGTCCTCCAAAATTATTGGCACCCCTGGTTAAGATGTGTTTTTTTTTAGCTTTTAATGAATTCATCAATCCCACCCACCGCCCCAAATAATGTGGGGCCAAATTTATTCAAGTGCATCTACTAAGTGGGAAAATCCCACATTCGGAAATAATTATTTGACATCAAATCATATTGATGATAAAAAAATGCATTTTTTTGTCACGTACCTAATCACTGAAACCCATTGCAGATATACATACAAGCAAGCACCATTCCTTTGTAAAACACTGACCAAATAAAACACAATATAAAATTTAAATACAACAGAAACAGTGAAGAAATGCAATGCTCACAATCCACCGTTAGAGGACGGCATTTGCAAACACTGCTACCACTAAGCAGCCAACTATGAAGCGGAAGTACGCTTTGGGGATCACGTCATTTCCTGTAAAAAAGGACTTGTTATATTTTCATCTGTGGGCCAACGTTTCTCAAAATTGCTCCGTGTTCTACGAGTATCTGCTCTCCCAAGTTTGCACACACGATCTATTTAGAACAAAGAGCGATTTTCACAGCTCTGGTAAGTTTTAATTGATGATAGTCTCACTTAGTGCCATTTTAGCCTTGTAAATGCAGGCTCTCGTTTTTTTTGCTGCGTTCAAGGGACAGTTAGCAGCGTCGTAAACTAGCAAGGGCAGGACAATATTTAAGCATACGAATATACATTTTAGCATTTAGCATCCATTTTGTGCTTGTATTGTGGACAGTAAGGTAGTAGAAACGTAAATGATTTTTTCTTATCACGATCTTACACTTATTCCCGAATCAGAACAATATTTCCGGTTGTGTTAAGGTTTCTTTGTAGTCTCATTGTGCCATTTAATTGCGTTGCTGCGTTCATCGAACTGTTGGCAGCGTCGTAAACTTTTTTTATGCTTTCAAAAATTTACAAACATAATTGTTGTATCACTAAGTGAAAATATCAATGTAATGCAACACACATACACAAAAATCCAACATAAAAGAAAAATATAAGTCTTCAAGGTATTTACATATAGATGAAACTCAGCAAAGAATAACTGAAAACTAACGGGATTTGGATATCCTTATTTTGTGTAAATAAAACTTGCCAAGTAACAACATAAGATTAATCACAAAGGACAAAGATCTGTCATTATGTACAAAACTTGGAATAATATATTTTACATGGCAGCGTCGTAAACTACTATTGACAGAGCAATGTCTAAGCAGCCGTACTTGCAGTATGTTAGTTTTTCACAAACATGACAAAAACTAAATATGACTACTGCTCACATGTGTAACTTATCTTACATGCGTTTTAGGTGAGTCCAGCTTCCATTGTGTAGGAATCTCTGAAATTTGTTTCTCTGTGTTCCTCAGGTTCCCGAAGGCAGCAAAAATGTCTGCAGAAATGGACCTGTCTCCCCCAGAAGTTCCTGAACCAACATTTCTCGAGAGTCTCCTGCGCTATGGCCTCTTTCTTGGTGCCATCTTCCAGCTCATCTGTATCCTGGCAATCATTGTGCCCACCTCTAAAGGGCATGAAAAAGTAAGAACATGTTGTTTTTTCCTCCACTATTAAAGGTTATTCCTAATTTGGATCACACCTCCGCCTGCGAGCAAAGACGTATAAAGTGCAATTTGTCGCTGCATCCACCGGCAACACAACAAATCTATTCAACCATCGTTTGGTTTACGATGATGTTAGGATACGCCAAAGCAAGAAAACACCGAGTTAGATTTGGCGTCGTCTGCAACGCAAATCTCAGTCGTAGAAACACTGTGTGCAGCAACCCCCACCCATCAACATTGGAGAGACACAAAAAGATAACAGAATCTATTGCCCGGACAAGGCCTCCAAATGTTTAGGGCACAGACTCCACTTCACAATCGGCACGAGGGATTTATTTTAAATAACATATCTTATGCAAATATACACTACTTTTACCAGCACAAAAATAGAAACCATGCTAAACATTATTACTGTGACTTAAGTTAAATTTCTTTTGTAGTCTATAATATAAAGTCAAATTTTTTGTGTTCATTTTTGTTTCAAATTGCTTCAAATGCAATTTGCAAACATATTATTGGTCATTATATTGTAATACAGTTTATATATGGCCTACTGTAATTTAGAAGTATTGTATAGATTACGTACTAGTATGTAATAGTCAACATCTAAATTAGTTTGATCCAATCAGCATATTAAATTTATAATTTATCAGAAGCAAATTACTTGAACTTTGATTACTATGTGTAAATATTACTTTAAAAACAAAACAAAAAAGGCTCCAGACAAAGGTCTAAATGAATAGATGAATGGCATTTCTGTTGTTCTGTCAAAATTGGCATTTTACTCCAAGCAGTCTACTACTTTGGCAATTTATAAGTGCATAGCAAGTTAACTTGTTTGTTTATACAAGGAAACCATACTTTAATTTATACATTTGCACTTTAAAAAATTTGTTTTAAATAATCAATTTAACAAATGTTGTTGGGTCCAAAACTAACTTCAATTATTATAGCGTTTCGAAGAATTTTGTCTCAATATTTTTTACGTTTAAACCTGTTCTTGTTTTGTCGCAAAAAATAATCGTTTGAATAATCGTGATTAATTATTACCAAAATAATCGTGATTAATATTTTTTTCATAATGGAGCAGACCTAGGTCAGTATTATTTCAATCGTGCTTCCACTAAATATTGGCGATAATGTGAATCTGGTTGTTACAGTTTAACTATTTATTTTTATTCTACAGCCTTTTTAGAGAGTCTTTTTACAGGCAGAATGCAATGTATTGTTTTAGCTCTATATTTAGACTATAACAGCAGATGAAATGATTGCAGGCTGCTGTTGTTGGCTGGCAGAACAATGAGAGCATCTGTGCTGATTGAACCCAAAAGAAAAATACATAATTGCTCTTTGGTGGAATCTCCGAAGTTGAACACAATGCGATCGTAGACACCCATCATAGGGAATTTGAATGAATTTGTTCCAGAGTCAAACTGTTACCATTATAACCCACGGAACCTTTGTGAACAGTACAGGCAATGTGTAAAAATAAGTTAACCACTGTAAAACACTGTAGAAGTAAAAAAAAAAAAACAACAAAAAATCATTGATAAGTGATGGCACATATAGCATGAAGCTAGCTAGCGGCTAGTGCCAACGTTGGCACTCAATCTGCCTGGAAGTTCGCTACCCTCAAAACTCTCGGTGACTCCTGTGTATTGTGTTCTTCTCTCTTTCCTTTCTCTCTTTGCGGGAACCGCTGTAATAATAATACAGTACAATGCTACCTCGAGTTTTTCAAGGTGCGAAATGTCAGTCAGCTGGTTTTTATTTATTTTTTGTCTAAAATTTTACTAATAAATGTAAGTTCCGAGAGCTAGCTCCGGCGGTAGCGAACTTCACATTGAGCAGCGCCCAACGACATCCCCAATCAGTTGAGATGATCTTTTGTTTCATCATGTAAAATGTCTATGTATTGCACTGCCCCCTGGTGGCCAAGGTCTACAGTAGGGCAGCACACTGCTCTTTGAATTATCATGATGCTGATATTCTGAAATGTTGATATTCTTTATATGTTATTAAATTATTATTTTTGTATGTTTTTATAAAGCACAATACTGTAAAGTGTTATTAGTTTTATTAATACTTTTTCCATTCATTATTAAAACACATTGCAAATGTTTTGTTGTCTAACATATTATAAGGATTTCCATTAAAGGGACACTTGGATGAGCTTGACATTGGCACTTATATAATAGGTTTGCATGTAAAAATTACATCAGTACTAAAATGCCCCCCCCCCCTAAAGACTATGTAGTGATTTAAGGGCTTTTTTTGTGATTAGATTTTGGACCTCGGCTTGTTATTTTTCGGTCTCAGCGGTCTACGTCACAGGAGGGAGGCAAGCGTGGTAATATTGCTCGCTTTGTCAGTTCTGTTGTCTAAAATGGCGACCGATCGCCACCAAAATGCAAATGCACATGACTACTCTTGTCCACTTCAACCTGTGAAAGTATAAAAGTGTTCTGCACAATTGTTTGGTTTTATTGACATAAAACGTGATCTCATCATGATTTCCTCCACAAAATGAAAAATACCGTGGCGATTGCTCCTCCACTTACTTAAGCTGAAGCGGACAAGAGCATGAATGCGCACACGAACCCCGATTGGTTATATTGCGGACATTTAGCTACGCTAAACTCGTGTCAACTCTCAGGAGGCAGATGGCGGCTGGCAGTGAGCAGCGGGCAAGCATGGATCTTTATTCCCCTATGTAGCTATGTAGCTCTGCTCACTTCCACATGCTCACTTCCACATTTACTCATTCTCATATCAGCCACAGAGAGGTTAATACTTTTGTTGTTGTTCAAGTTGAAGTGGTCATTAGTAGGGATGTCCACATAAATTTTGGTGCCAATTGATCACTTGTTTTGGACGTTATAGGCAAATTACAATGATTTCCAATGGAGAGTTTGCAATCGATCCCCCCAGTGACTCCGACCGAACATGGATAGAACGGCAGGGGGTGCGGCCATTTTCCTCATTAAAAACAGGCGTTATTCATGGAGTCACTTACTTCCTAATTTAACCCAAATTTATCGATAAAACAGAAAATGACAACTCTTTTAATTTTCCCGATCAAAAAATATATAAAAAGAACTAGTGAAACTTGGCCATCCCGCCCCACCATCCTTTTAATTTCAATGGGGATATGTGATTTGAGATATGAGTGTTTTGAGTTATGATCATGGTCATGGAACAAATTAAACTCCTAAGTCAAGGTACCACTGTAAAATGATCTTTATTTAATTATTTTTTTAAATTAAATCCTTTTTCTGTATATTTTTGTTTTGTGTGTGTAGGAGGAGACGGAGTCCACCAATGGCAAGTCAGCAGATCATGCGAAGAAACCCAAAGGAGCAGTGCCTCAAATTAGACCGAAATCCAAGAAGGAGAGCAAAAAGAAGCGATAGCTGTTTATTGTCTCGGAATTATGTGTGTCATGTTTTACTCGCTAAAGTCACGACAAGTAGATGAAACACTGCAGTTACCAGTATTGACATTCTGTTTCGTCTGTGTGGCCACAATTTTTCTTTGTTTTTTTTTTAAATGACTGCCATTCATTTTTTTAAAATAAACTTGGCAATCGAATGCACAGTGTGAGTATCATAGTATCTTTTTAACGGTATTGTTTACTTTAGTGCAGCTCAACGCCATAATATCCTGACTTTATGTAATAGCCATTTCCAAATACAGGTGACACCTACAGAGACACGACAGAAAACGGACAATCTTCATTATTTAGCACAGTCTAGCATTTTACACCTTCCCACCCTCACTTTACGTTACAATGCTAGGTGGCTACATTTTAGTGTTACTAACATCAATCATTTTAAGGGCTCATGAAAATTAACATCAAGAATCTTGGTAAGGAGTTCACATTTGTAGGAGCGTTTTACTGAAAGGAACCTGCCTGCAGTGTTGATGTCATCGACCTTCAAATGAATTGGGACACAGCTATTGACTCATTTTGGATGGCGTGACTTCCTGATTAGCATAGTTGCAACAGGGGATTAGATCGTTTTACAGTAGGCAAGGTATTTTTATTGACGCTCACTATGAACATTATGTGAAAATTGGTTTTTCTCGCATTTGTACACTCCATGATATTGTGGAGTACATGTATTATTTGTGGATTAAATGTTTTTATTTGTTTTTAGATTTGTATGGCGGTGATTAAATGCTATCGGAAAGGGGGCCCGGAGCAGTCAACTTTGCAGTTTTGAGGGATCTCATTTTTCAAATCTATCAGTCATGAGAAAGATAGAAAAGAATTTCCTAGACATTAATATGCCATGGAACACACTGAAGACAGTCGTCATCATGCAGAGAAAATATTGCACAGCAGTGATATTCCCTAGAAATGGATGTTGCTCCCAAACTAATGAAAGAAGCCGGTCAGAGACACTGCCAAGAGGTTGACTCCAATATTAAAGGAGCTTCAGGAATTTGAGAACAATCTCCCATGTTCTTAATACAGTATATCTGGACTACGAGGTAGTTTGGCAAGATGGAAGCCTAACAAAAATATTCAAGGCTGACTACATTTTGCAAAAACACAATTGAAATTTCCCAAATGCATGTGGAAAAATCTGTTATGGTCTGATGAAACCAAGGTTGGATTAAAACCACAATTACAAAAGGGTATGTCTCGCACAATCGCAACACAGCTAATTACAAAAACAACACAATACATACAATTAAGCATGGTGGCGGCAGCAGGAGGCTTTGGAGTTGTTTTTCTTTGGCTAGAACTGGGGCCACAGTCAAGGTGAAGGTGTTGGAGTTGTTGGTTGCTATACGGTCACCAGGGCGCAAGCCCAATTATCAATTCACAAAAACAACTCACCGCGTGTTTGTTTTATCTTTCAAGAAGGCATCCAATATTTCAGTAATAATTAGAATAAAGACTCACACAAATCGATTGAATTTTCTCATCAGTTTTCTTTACCATCTCTGAAGTTATGTAATCATACAATAAGCAGATCTGGACAGCTTTTCCATACTCGCGAATGCTCTCACCCGAGACGGGTGAGGGCAGAAAAGGGGCGCGGTCTAACATGCAGCCCTCACATTTATACTGTCTTCAAAATCTAAACATAATGTGGGTTGGTCTCCTCCCTGGCTGGCCCTGCCTATGGGGCTGATTTTCACCAGCTGGTCCCATGCTCAGATCAGGGCACGCTGACTTTGAACTGATTATGCGATGTGTAATTCCCAATTTGTTTTTTGGTTAACCTGTTGGCTAATATAAAGCCATTCTTATAGATTCAGATCCTTCAAAGGGAATTAGGAACAGTTCCAAATACCAGTCCGTATTAGCATAAAACCTTCAGGCTTTTGCCAGAAAGCAAAACAACAAAGCAAATGTCAGGAAAAGCATGCTCGAACAACTGAACTTTATTTGTGGTTGATCAGAGGCACTTTAATATGTGGCAGGTGTGTGATGACTCTCATTTAACATGAGTTTTATTATGAGTGGTTAATTCTGAACACGGTCCGGCCACTTAGAAGAGGGCGTGCACACTTGTGCAACCACTTTATGCAAGTTATTTTCACATCCCTTCTCAAAAAGATTTTTAAATCTTTTTTTTAATTATTATTAAATTGAGCAGTATAGGTTCTACACATTGTTTGAACAGGGGTGTGTAGACTTTTTAAGCACAGTAGTTCCAAACAGACATTTACGGATTGTGTTTTGTCATAAATAATCGTGACTGTGGGAGAGCCATGATGTCTGCTCCTCAGTCAGCATGCCACCTCCTACCGCGTAACCGCGTCGACACACGGACACGCCGCTAGGGCTACTCGCCGTAGTACGTAGTAGCTTTGTCCACCGGCCCCTTACTGACAATCGGCGTGTACTGTACCCACTGCGAGAAAAGAAGATGCACCCCCCGCCATGACCTCCGCTTCCTCTTCTTCTTCTTCCTCCTCCTCCCGCATCCGATTGTATCGAAATTCGCTAAATGGGGATTCACCAGCGTTTCCACAGCAACGTGCACTTATTCGTCAAATGAGGACGAGCGAGAGGATTTATTAACACGTCTCTGATTTGTGTTGGGCTTTATCTCAAGGAAAAAGGTGAGTCGATTTGTGTTGTTCTGTCCATTTGAATTTGTTATTTAAAAAGCGAGCCACTGCGTATTTTCTCCCACAAACGTGGTGAGAGCTGTCCATTCACTCGGCCGGTTCCATTCAAGCAAGCCGAGGGGCCACAAACGTTTGTTGTCGCGTATCCGACACCCCCCCTCCGAGCCTTACACACAATAAAAGCAACGCGTATCAGGCAAAATATCACGCTTGCCCAGGCTCCCACGGACATTTCACGGCAACGAAAAAAAAAAACATCGTGGGGAAACAAACAAAAAGGCAACAATCCATTGAAATTCAAAATGGAGCAGCACCTGTTTCGACTCATCTGGTCGAATAAGCCTCGGCAGCACTTTCACTCTATTTTTTTTATCTTCAATGTTATTTGTTGTGGTTCTATTAACTTAACACCTCTTCCCTTACATGTTCTGGAATGCGGTGTCCGTTAGGGTTTTCTTTTCTCTTTCTTGAATTCCAATTTCAACCCCCCTTCCAGTCATTTTGACAGCTGCTACTCCGGCTGGCAGCTAGCACCCCACCCCTTCACCAACAACTGGGCTGTGTTAGAAATCAAATCACTTCCTTTACACTACTGTACAGAAACACTAAAGCGAATTGATTTGGTTCTTCTTTTCGAATGTGTCGTGAACACATATGTTAGCCTCGACTACACTCTACTGTATATACAACAGCGTCCTCAGTGTATCCCACAAAAGTAGTATACAACCGATTGAAAGGCAATATTAATGATCATACACTATTGTTTTCCCATTTCCAGAGTATTGTTTGATTTTCACCACGGAACAAATTTATGAGCTGTGGGACAAAAACATGACAGAAAAGTTCTTGTCACAAAAGATATACAGTGGTGCCTTGATATACGAGGGGCCCGACCTAAGCTTTTCGAGATACGAGCGGTTGTGTGGCAATTTTTAGAGTTTGGCAGATAGTATACAATTCCTGAAAAAAGAGGCTTCAAGCTGTGCCACTCCTTGTTCAAGTTAACTGTCAAACTAGTTTTGACTTCGTAAAGTGCTTAATTTAAAGTGGAAGTCAAGTAAAAAAATACTTTCAAATAACACACAGACACTAGTTCAAAAACGGTATTCTGATTAATATTGCTTTGTGGAATATGAATTAAGCAGAAAAACCCATTTTCGCTGCCTCAGGTGGTTTCCATTTTGCCTTTGCCACATGCTGTTGACTGAAAACGACATCACCGTGTGCCTAAGTGCTCAGCTTGCGAATGTCACATGACCAAACCCAGAGAATAGGTGAGCTGAGATAATATACTCTAAATTAGTGTTGGGTCATTCACGAACATTTTGTTCAAAAAGAACAAATCTTTCAGTGAGCGTGAGTGAATGAATCGCTTCCATAAGTGATTCGTTCATTTCTCAGTTCATTTGAGCTCAGCCACGCACATGTCATCAATCTTCGCGAACGACCAATCAGCAGCCAGCGTCAGATGGGATTTGGTGAACGGATCTTTTGAACGGTTCTTTTTGATGAACTGATTCTAATGATTCAGTTCACTTATGTAAAAGAACTGTCATGCCCATCGCTACTCTGAATGGTTGATGCAAAGAGGGAAGTTAGTTCTTCGAGAGGCTCTCATTACTCAATTCAGGGATCTTGGTGTAAAACACACTGATGTTTTCAGCATAAAAATCTAAGTTGTCAGTAACAGTGGCAACATAAGATGGCTGCCTTCTGACTTCAGCCGCAAGGGGCTAATTGTTAGTCCAGTCATATAGAAGTCTGTGCATAGTGTTAAGCAACTGATGTTTGAACAGAAATGGTGGCGCAAGACATTACTGCCGTTAACTGAAGAGAGACGTGTACATTTGTACCCATATGTCTGTATGATGCTGCCCCCAAGTGGCCAAGACGCACACATCAGAAAGAGTAGCACAATCACAGTGAATTAATCAATCAATCAATTAATCAATTAATTCATGATGTACGAACTGTTTTTATTCTTTACATTAAATGTAATTGTTTTTACTGAACTGTATGTGTTTATGAAGTACAATATTAGAGTGATATTTTCTTTTAGAACCCCATTACATTATCTGAATAGGGAAAAAGAATGATACAGTGGACCCGCACATACTTGCATTTCGGTTCCCACGGATCCGTATATTCACAGATATTTTGGAAAAACTATTTATTTAAAGAAAAAAAAATTCCCCCATTACCCCCGGTTTTTCAGGGAGAATGCAGATTGAATGTTTATCAGTGTTATTTTAAATTTTTGGCTGGGTTTAAAAAAACTACCAATGCATTTCAATGGGTGTCAATTATATGCAGATTTTTACTATTGACCGGCCAGCCTGGTCCTTGTCCCCCGTGAGTAGTGAGGCTCCACTGCATATAAACATTCCTTATATGGTATACAGGTTTTTAGTGTACTTTTTGGTGAACTGTATAATCAATCCATGTTTGGTAATTAGGGAGTGGAGAATGAGTGAATGATTCCGAACACAACCACGATAATCCTGTGGGAATAAGAATTAAAATGACGATTCAAATCCATTTACTTTTTGGGCTGGGATTTGGATGAGTTCCAGCTCATTTGCATGAAAGGAAAAGCGGATTCGGGGCTAGGCTGTGAATAAGATGTGGAATCATCAGAGCGTTGTGAGGATAGTGCAGTGGGGGGACACAACATTGGGCTTTTTACCTTTGGATAACCTTTCGAGTTGCATGGAACTAAGTAGTAGGAGTGGGGTTTTTTTTGTGCTTTTTTTTTCTACTATATATATATATATATATATATATATATATATATATATATATATATATATATATATATATATATATATATATATATATATATATATATATATATATATATATATATATATATATATATATATATATATATATATATATATATATATATATATATATATATATATATATATATATATATATATATATATATGAGAGCAGTTATTAGCCCACTTTAAACTGCCTGTAAGGCTTTTTCTGTGTCACTGTTCAGAATAGGGGTGCAAAGGTGACCGGGCAATTTTCTGTCTTCAGGTGTAGTATGTGGGATGACATTTGTATTGTGTCCTTTACACTGCCTCTTAAAGTTTTCCTTTTTCTACATTTTCCGTGTCACTCTTCGGTTTTAACGACACTCACAATGATTGGGGGGGATAAAGTCAAACAGGCAAATTTCCGTCTTCAAGGGTACTTTTTATGTCCGATGACATCTGTCTAGTCGTCTTTACATTGCCTGTAAGTGCCCTTCCATTTTTTCCCCATGCTTTTCTGTATGAACGGCAACGGCAGTGAATGAGAAGGACAAAACCAGCTCTGCAATTTTGAAACTTTGGAGGCAATATCGGAGGTGGCTGGATTATACTTGGGTAGCCCCCTTTATACTGCCTGGAAAAGTAATTATTCTGTATGAGTGGCAGTGATACAGAATCGGGGGATTAAGTCAACCCGGCAAGTTTCCGCTTTCAGAAGTAGTATCAGAGCTGTAACAGACGCAGGTGAAGGCCTTAATTTTTCTAATGTTTTCTGTCAATGTTCTATCGAAACCGTCTTCGAAGGTAGTATGAGATATGTGACAACCTTTGTTTAGCCCCCTTTCCGCGAGCTGTAAGCCTTTTTTTCTGCGTCACTATTCTGTATAAACAGAACCAACACAGAATCGAGGAACGAAGTCAACCCAGCAAAATGACAGAAAGGCGTGACAGAATTTTTAAGTCAACTCTGCCCACCCACGCAACACAGTACATTTCCATGATTCGTGTCATACTTTACTTCTTGACAAGTTTTGTCAAATATTGACACCTCAGTTCCCATGTTGTCTTTTATTTACAAAGAGCGTGGCACCTTCGAATTGAACTAGCGTTCAACCTCTGACCTCCTTTGTAGAATTAGTAACCATTGCACACAGGCAACACTCGCAGCCAAAGCCAGCACTCGCAGATGGACGGAAGGGGAAGCGTTTTTTAATCAGCCAAATGCCAGCATCCTCTGCCTGTCTTCCACTTCTTGACAGGCTGCGAGATAGACCTTTCTAAAAAAGTCCTTAGGGCCGGCTGACAAAATGAGATTGGAAAACATTTGGTTGCAATGTGCATTGTTTCGTTTTGCTCCCAAATAGCCCGTTTTCTGTCTCTCTCTGACTTATATCCGTCATTGTAAAGCTGTGTGCTGATAATCAGGCCAAATTTGAGCATTTCCTCCCCACTTTTGATTAAAGTCAGCAAAGGCACGATTATCGGATGTCTCTAAATGATCATACGGACCGATTATCCTTCAATGTGGGATGTGTTAAGAGTTATTTCATTCTCGACTATCTGCTCACAAAACAGTGTACAATGTTAAACTTGTACAATATTTACGATCGCAAACCCATTTGTGTATGCTTTGCGGTTAACGCGGAGTTTGTCTCATCCGCTGCTACTGTAAATAGCCAATCAGATGTTGTCAGACACAAACAGAAGAGTACCTGATTTTGTTGAGTGGTTTTGTAATGTGTCATTCACCATAGTAAAAATGACAAGGTGAAGAATGTATACTGGTAGTCACCAAATAAGCTAACTGTTAGCTGTTACGTTCTTCTATTACTTCTCTTTCTTTCTCTTTGAATTTTCGGACAGTCTGGATGCCCTGAAGCATCATCCTGCCTCTCACGGGTGGGTCAGTCTTGGTGCTATGACAGACAGATGGAAGAGTCACAATTTCAGTGAATGTATCATTATGTGTGTGGTGTGCTGTTTTGGTGATCTTGAGTAAACTACACACTAGAGAAAAACACTTTTTTTTTTTTTTTTT
The DNA here is from genome assembly GCF_054856515.1 of Filicampus tigris. NCBI lineage: Eukaryota > Metazoa > Chordata > Actinopteri > Syngnathiformes > Syngnathidae > Filicampus > Filicampus tigris. Next base: position 5,010,403 of record NC_141225.1, on the reverse strand, counting down.
TCTTTGTCATGTGTCAGGTCACTTGCATTTCAAACAATCAGGTAAAATGTTAAATTGTACACTTGTAAAAAAAAAAAAAAACACTTTTGACCTCAAAAGCAACCATGTATGTGAATGTTTTCATCTTGAGAATCCCCCCCCCCCCCCCCCGTCCCCCTTACTGCGACGCTCTCATTGGACTGAAACATTGGCAGCAGCGACTTCCTTCGCTTACTGCAGCAACTGTTACCGTCCGTTGTGACTCATTCACGTTTGTCACGGCCAAATGTTGGCATCGGGATTATAAATGCTGAGGGGGGGGGGGGGGGGGGGGTGAAGAAGTCCACAGTACTGTTGCCTTGAAATATAACTAGATAGCGTTACATCATGCTTTTTGTTTGTCATTCTAATAACCAGTATACCCGTGATGGCACCATTTCTACACTGCAGTACACAAGTTGCAGAACTCTCAAGGTTATCCTGAATGTTAGTGAATGTTTCATTGATGATCACTGTTGATGGTTTGATGATCCAACATGCTGAGAACTGAAGCAATGTATCGGTGACTTCAGGGGAAGTCAACCCAAACATATTTTTTGCAAGAATATGTTCTATGGAAGCCCCCTAGTTGAAACAAGGCATTCTGATAAATATTGCGTTTGTGGAATAAGAGTTAAGCCACTTGTTTTTAGCCATCTCTTTTGTCACTTCTGTCGACTGAAAATGACATCACAAATGTCCAGGACTCAGGTAACGACCAATCACGGCTGACCTGTTTTCTGAAACTGAGCCGCGATTGGTCGTTACCTGAGCCCTGAGTAGTTGTGATGTCATTTTCAGTTGACAGAAGTGATAAATGGCCGACCCCTGAGATGACTAGATTTTGCTGCTTACCTCATATTCCACAAACGCAATATTAATCAGAATGCCGTGTTTCAACTAGTGGGCCTGCTGGGAACATATTCTTGAAAAAAATGTTTGGGTTGAATTCCCCCTTTAAGATTTTAAGACGCGCTACATGTTTACATGAAACCTTCAGTGCCAAACACAATTCATTGTAGGATTCTTGTCATCCTTTAAAAACACTTTATATACATAATTACATTTTTTATCATTTCCTAATTTGTGTGTAAAAATGTATGCACTTTCCAAAGTGTAAGGCCTTTCGGGAGCATTCAGATTTTGAGATGTGGTTTCACTTCATATCAGATGTTTGGTTTCACCGACTTTATCAGACTAATTGGATACTCTTTTGCCTCTTCCGTAAAAGTGAGTACTGGTGGAAGTACTCTTGAGTTCAATTGTGGCATCCTAAGTATACTTGATTTTGCACAAATATGTAATACACAAGTACCGTAATCAAGGGGTCATTTTCCACTGCTTTCATCCTCCCATTATGCCTTCTCACTGCTCAGGTGTCTTCACAGATAATTCTTTGAGTAGCACATTCTGGTTCCCCCACATTCTTTACGCGAGTGGACAAGCTGACAAACTCTTTCCCGCCCCTCTCCTGTATTTCATTTTCCGTCCTGTGGGTTCCTCTGCCGTCTTCATTTTCCGTCCTCTGATGACGTATCGCCACTCCTTGTTTTGTACCAATAGTTATGGACAGAGCTGCGTGTCAGCATATTCTGACATTTGTTTGCTGTGACGCCTTATTAGGAGAAGGTGGGAGGCTCTTTGGGGTCGGATGTTTACATACAGTATGCAGACTGGGATGTTTTAGGTGGGCTGTTCTGGTGTGTGTTTGAAAGTACGTTTTTAATCATCCTCACAACACTCAGATATCGTTCCCTAGATCAGAGATTCACATTTATTTATACAAGGCACAAGACTAGCAAAACACCAACAAACAAAAATGTCACAAAAACCATATCCACAGGTTAATTATGTGTCCTCTGTCATCTAATAGAAGAGAATTCAGTTGTTCTGCCAGTCACGTCCCTGCCAAAGATAATGCAAAAAGATGTATTGTTTGTAGCAAACATCATTTTCATACCAATTAATGAAAATGGAATAATTTGGCCGCCAGTTCAGGTGTTATCCCACTTCTCTTGCAAAATGTGAGTTGGAACGAACTGCAGGTGACTCACCTGCAACCCTGAACAGGGCAGCCAGTACAAAAAGTGGATGTATTAATGGTTATCCATGCATCTCTTTCTGCGCCCAGTGATTGACTGGAAGCCAAGGAAGTCCAAGGTGTGATTTGCCTTTTGCCCCAAAGTCAATTGGAACAGCCTCCAGCTCACCTGCAACCCCGATATAGCAAATGGATGGATAACTCTTGATATGTGACACATTTCGCACATTCCAGTCCATCACTTTCAGCAGACCTGTTATTGTGGCTTGTCGCTCTGTGACTCACTGTTGCGCCACAAGGATGCCATCACCCCCTGAAGCGCGCCGAGACCACATCTTGGCTAGAGTTGAATCAAAGCTCTCAAGAACGCACGCCTACATGCCCCCACTTCATCAGCAGGGGTCCCTCCTTATCGTTTGACATACCTGTACCATTATGCGTGCATGGTATATTTAAAAAATAAATCAATCAAAAGCCCACCGAGCCCCAGCTGTACGCCTGCACCTACGCATTCTTTTTAGGGCCGCTGGCACTTCCTCCTTCCTCGTTTGTTAATAGCCTCCTCAGACTCGGAAAAAAACCACACGCATGTGTTGGAAAAAGGATGTGAGATGCTACCGAGGTTGAGTGCTAGAGCTTCCCAGAGACTAGGGAACAGCTGCTTATACGCACACACATTGGTGCACACACTGGCTGGAACTGAGAGTGCCTCCATCCACAGGAGGAACAAGGCTGTTTTCATGCGTGTGTGACTGTGTCTGTTTCAGCCCGCCTGAAATAGCTGGTCTCGCAGTGAGTCATCTTCAGCTTCCCAGAGGGAGCGCTGCACTGGTGGTGCGAACACACATATACATACATACATACATATAGACACACACACATACGCACACACACACAGGCAGACACACACAATGTCACAACTTTCTGGGGATGCACTTAACTTGAAATGACGCTGGCATTCTCGACTGACTGTAATCGACACCTTCAACACATAGGAGGTGGAACTTCAAACAGGAAGCATTGTTCAGACAGTCGTAAATGTATGGATGAGAAGCTGAGCACATTTAAATGGGCAAAATGTTTGTACAGTTATCAGTTTGCAGTCTAACATTTCACTCCAGTCCAGTAGAGTGGAACTAAGTAATGTGTGTTTTGGTTGCCACAACCTGCTGTCCTTTCCCAGGGCATAACAATCATCCCTGATAGTGGTAGATTCTCCCTTTTAGCTTAGCTGCTATCATAAAATTGTACATAAGAGGAACATATAACACAGAAAACCGGCAAGGTGTTTGTACGTATGGAAGTTGCCAGATCTGGGCATCGTCCCTCTGTCCCCGAGTTTCACCCTGAATATTTCTGGTCTAGTCTGTCACTAACCTACACTATTTCACTGCTTAAGTCATAATTACCATAAAACATCATAAGGGGGGGTGTTTCCAAATATCACAAGGGCAAGAAGATGTCTGCCATTTTCCTTGGATCCGAGTTGTCACATTGACTACATTAAAAGACAATTCTGGATTCATAAGCCTTGTCTTTACCTACATTTAAAGGTTAGGGTTAAGCTGTTAGAAAAACAAACAAATGCCGGCAAAATAAAATATACTCTGGGATGCTACCCCAGCCAAACAATCACGGATGAGCAAGTTTGCCAGTATAATTATGCTAATGAACAGACGAAAGCCAGTAAAAAACTTCCCTGGCGAACATAATTATAAACGCATAATATAACTGCCATTGTCCTTCCAAGTTGTAACTAACTACCCTGCCTCCTTCTGTTGAATATGCATTGATTCAGTGCAGATTGATTTGACAGACGGCAAACTACCTCATCTGTCTGCATGTTGACACTGTCAAGGTGTCCTGGTCGCCACAGTTTGCCTGTCAAACAGTTGGAATTGAACCTGGAGCCGCTCCAAGGCTTTTGTTGAGTCGACCAGGCGGTCTTTGTCAAAATATCTGCCCTTACAAGGATGACACTTAGGTTGGAGTGACACTGTTAATGCGGTATTAATGTTGTAAGTTTCTTGCTATAGTTTCCACCATGGTGAGCTGTAGAAATCATTGCATCAGTGAACTTTGTACAGTACAGTCAGCTCATTAGGCAAACAGGAATTGAAAGGCGCTTTGATGGCTTGCTTACAAATTATACATGTAGCGAATATGCCTTCATTTGGACCACATCTTCAGGGCTGGAGACAAGATTCAGCCAGATGCCATCAAGTCTGCTCCAGCCTCACTTCAAAACAATGGAATCACCAGGGGAACCCTGCCATTTGACTTTACAAAGACATGCTAGGACTCAGGAAGACCCAAAATCCTGATAAGGAGCCACTCGTCCTCACCTGAAAACCTCTCCAGAGAGCAGATGTGGATTCGAACGGCCTTAAAATAGACTTCATGGAGCCTCCCCCCAGCGGGAAGCCAGAAGGTGTCTCACAAACCCCGATGAACATCGACAGTGCTGGATGAAGACCGACCGCAAGAGGCCGACATGGGAACTGCAGCATTGAACTTCCTAAGCTTTTGATCAATCAAAATTACCTTGAAATGAAACATAGTATGTTTGAGTATTGCTTACTTTGTGTATCCTGCTAACTTTGCATTGATGAATCTGCTTCTCTATGGGAATAATTATTTTCCTGATCCGGTTTATGAGTGTAGATATAGGCTTGAACTCATTTCTTTATATACATTTGGGAGAAATTAGGAAATAAGTGACTCTATGAATAACGCCCAACAAAACAACAAAAACACTGCTTCTTTGCTGATCACTGTTAGGACGGGCGAGGCATTAAACACCAGTCAGGATATTTACAGAGACTGAAGTGGAAATGAGACGTGCACATTTATTTGGATGAGGAGGGCCCCAGATTTTCGGCTTACAACGCACCGTCCAATTTGGAAGGTGACAGCCGAAATGGCACGTTCCAATGCGGCCACACTCTCGGCTGTGCAGTCAGCCTTGCTGGAACTTTTCGTTCGCTGTTCGATGAGGGTTTTTGTCACTCTCAAGCCGCTTCACTTGGGCAGAAGGGGGCTGCAAGCAAAAAGCACAACCACCGCGCGCGACTGCTTGCGAGACGACATGAAGACACAGGCTCATCTTCACCTCCACACACTGGGCGGACAGTAAGGAGCTAATGTTGTTGTGCTAACGCCTTTTGTTTTAACGGCCTGAAGCTAGTTGTTGCTAAACCTTCGCTGTCCCAATACTACCTTTTAACTGGGGAGGGAAGCGGGGGACTCCAATCTGCCTGCTGCTGCTGCAAGCCGCGTCTCTCTCCCGCCTGAGATATGAGCTTAGCGTCGCTGAATGTCCGAAATATAACTAGTCGGGGTTCGTGTGAGCATTCATGCTCTTGTCCGCTTCAGCTTGTGAAAGTGGAGGAGCAATCGCCACGGTATTTTTGATTTTGTGGAGGTGATCATGATGAGATCACGTTGAATGTCAATAAAGCCAAACTATTGTGCAGAACACTTTTATACTTTCACAGTTTGAAGTGGACAAGAGTAGTAATGTGCATTTGCATTTTGGTGGCTATCGGTCACCGTTTTAGACAACAGAACTGACAAAGCGAGCAATATTACCACGCATGCCTTCCTCGTGTAACGTAGACCGCTGAGACCGAAAACATAACATAAGCCACGTCCCTTTTTGGGGCGTGGAAATTTGTTGTAAACCTAATCACAGAAAAAGACCTTAAATCACTACAGAGTCTTTTGAGGTGGGCATTTTAGTACTAACGTCGTTTTTACATGCAAACCTATTATATAATAGCCAATGTTAAGCTCACCCAAGTGTCCCTTTAACCTCTATTTTATTCCAAGAGCTCACAACCTATTTTATTGTAGCACCTTCACATTTTATGACTGATTTAATGAGGTTTTCCGTCAAATTCCCCTCTAAATAACATAAAACTTTGCCGTGGTGTCCTTAGAGGCGGGCAGGAGTAATGTAGGCATTGCTCCCGGCCACTACAAACTATTGACACTCTTACGAGTGACCCACATTTTCGCTAAATACATTACATAGTATACTTAAATGGTATCGCAGGGTAGGCGTGAATGCAATTACAAGTTAAATAGGGCAGTCATTGAAGGCCTTATGTTTTTTTTTGTTTTTTTTATCCCCCTGAGATTTGTTTCCACGCAAAAAAGGAAGTGGTAACGACATTAAAGGAAGTTTTTTCTGCTCTGTTCCGTTTATTCCGTTTATGTGTAGAATTAATCCATTGGTAAATTTCTCTTCACTTGAAGAAGAGACAAGGGGTATGAAATGTAGTAAAATGGAGTTGAATCCGACAAAAACTGCAAGGTAGAGAAAGACTAGTCACTCTTGCTCATACGTTATCCTTACTCATCACTGGCTCTCATCCCAGGTCTGTACATGGGGGCAGGCAAGAGCAAGCCCAAGGAACCGGGCCAGCGCTCCATGAGCGTGGATGGCACCATCGGAACGGGCTCCGACAGCGGACACTTTCACCACCTGGGCCCCGCCCAGCAGACCCAAACCCCGAACAGGAGCCCCGCGGTGGGCACGGGGCGACGGGGCTACCAGGGGTACCAGCATGCGCCCACCAACACTCCCGAGCTGGCTCTCTTCGGAGGAGTTGACCACACGGGCACTGTCACTTCGCCTCAGAGAGGACCTTTGTCAGGTATGCTTTCCAGCTACATTGTATACGACAAATATTGCTCTCGTCTTAGACAGGGAATCGATCGAGCCAACATATTGTTCCTTTGGAAGCAATTATTTCTTGGTGACCCACAGTGGCTTTTTTGCTAGTTGCCTGGTAACCTTCTAGTGAGAACAAGAAGCTCAAAATATTTTACACTTTGTAACGCGTGCACACAAACACCCACCACACACACACACACACACACACACACACAGAGTTAAACTATTATATAGGTTTAGAAGTGGATAAGTAGTGTGGGGTCCAGTTGAGGAAAAAGGCTGGTTCGTTTTTTTTGTTCAAAGCTAAGTGAACACACCTCAACATTTTGCAGCAAGTTTTTGAGAAGCAAAAAATAGCCTAACCAATGTTCAACCTCAGTCAAATAAAGTAGTTTCCGTGTTAACGACAAGGGCAGCCAGTGGAATGCACACCTCCACCAAGTCATCGGGTCAGTAACTTCCCTATCTCCTGCCTAATGTATGTATTTTTCATGTAGGGCAAACATTTTCACCAACTATTTCACAAGTGAAAAACAAAAATTATTGATGTATTGGAGCCAATGCTCTTGAGGCCCCCCCCAAAAAATCATGAAAAATATGTAAAAAAATGTGGCAGACCATCTTAATGATACATGAGAAGGTCTCAGCACACGCACGTTACTGCTGCATGTGCTTTGTTTTTTTCGTTGCCTTTTTTGGCAACATGATTTCCACAAATGATTGACCCTTAAAATTGAGGTGTATTAAGAAAAGAAGAATATAAGAAACTGAAGTACATCTTTTTCTCTTTGTTGCCCCATTGTGCTGAATTCTGATCACAAACAAACATCAGAGAAAAAAAATGTTTGCTTTTATCAATGTCAATATCGAGACAATTTCCCGGACAACAGAAATGTTGAGTCATGTCAACAGTGGAGGAGGGAGTACTGTTTTCCCCCTCCGACCTTCGGCTATGAAATAGACTTGAAAGCTCTGACATTAAAAGGCTGCTCAGTGCTCTGCAGACTTGACATTAAGCCTTAATGTGTCTAGACTGGCCAGATGGTTGAACTAATGTTGTTTCATCCAGTGAGCTGTCAGTGAATGAAGCGTCTTTTTGCTGTCTCTTCACATACAGTGTATTCATCAGCTTTTACTTTTCAGCTCATTAACAAGCTTTTCAGAAGCCTGATAACGATCCTGATCCTTTTGAATCAGGTGTGTTCAAGGAGGGAAAACATCTACAACATAACCAGAACCTTTCTCAGTCACTCTTGTTGTCACATAAGGCCAATTCGCCGACAAGCAGCAGTGCGCATAAGTCCATGGCAGTGCAGCCTTTGGAAAGCTGTTTCGTTACGTGTCTAGGAGACACCGGGGATGTCATCTCCATGGCCAGAAATGATGTCTTCCCGTTCTAGCCGTTAGCGCCTGTCATCAGTTGCCAGCGATGGAAGATGTCGGTTGCCAAACGAAAAACAGAGAGAAGGGGGTCGGACTGCAAAGATGGCTGTATTTATGGCACTCCTTCCCTATGACTATGCTCATAAAACGCAACTCAAGATGCTTATTTTCACTCTACTATATCCTCAATATTCGCTCCTAAACAGCCGTGTACCACTACGCACACACACTTCCGCATTTCACACCGCCCACATGCACGCTCAACCGCAAATGGCTGATGAATATTCAGTATGAGGTCAGACTTGGGACTGTGTTATTGGTCCACTGGGAGATGTTTGGTAATTTCATTGGTCTGATGCGATGAGATTATGGGTAACTCTAATGATGGCCTGAAGCTTGTCTGTAAAAATTCATAAATGAAACACTTCACATTAAAAGCCACAGGGTTCAAAGCAGGGGAAAAAAGTAGCGGTTTATAGTCCGGAAAATACAGGAACTGGATGGGCCACCCTCAGAAACAATAACTAAAATCAAGCGTTTTATATTACTGGCAGTGAGTCTTTCACATTTCTGTAAAGATATTTTTGGCTCACTCTTCCTTCCAGAGCATGAATGGCTTTTTTATGGTCATGCCACAATCTGGTTCAAGTTCGGACTTAGACTTTGACCACCTACAAACCTTTTTTTTTTTTTTAAGCCATTCAGAAGTTGACTTGCTGGTGTCTTTTGATCACTGACTTGCTGCAGAACCCAAGTGCGCTTCACCTTTAGGTTATGAACTGATTGCTGAACGTTCTCCCTCTGGATTTTCTGGTAAAGAGCAGAATTCATGGTTCCATCGATCACAACAAGTCGTCCAGAAGATCCTGAATTAGCATATTAGTCGCGGAGCATCACAATGCACACACTAACACCATCAGGTTTGACTGAAGGCATGATGTTCCTTTTCTGAAATGCTGTGTTACGTTTATCCCAGATGTAACAAGACACACACCTTCCAGAAAGTTCAGCTTTCGGCTATCAGTCCATTGAATATTCTCCCAAAATTCTTAAGAGTTATTCAGATGATTTTTGCAAAAGGTTGGCAAGCTTTTATATTATTTTTGGTGAACAGTGATTTTGGCCTTGGAACTCTGCCCTGGATGTCATTTTTGCCAAGTCTCTTCTTCATTGTTGAATCATCAACAACTAAAACGGGGGAGGCCAGCAGTTCCTTAGACATTGTCTTGGATTCTTTTGTGAACCTCCTGTCTGGGTTGTCATTGTCCTCTTGGGGTCATTTCTGTAGACGGGCCACTCCTGGGAAGGTTCACCACTGTTCCATGCTTTCTCAATTTGTGGATAATAGCTATCACTGTGAAGTCCTAAAGCTTTAGGAATGACTTTGTAAGCCTTTCCAGACTGATAGATGTCAGTTACTTCATTTCTCATCTGTTGTTGAATTTCGTTGTATCATGACATTTTGTGGCAGCTTTTTGAGATCTTTTGGAGAACTTCATTCTGTCATACAGCTTCTATTTAAGCAGGTTCTTTATTGAACATGTCTGGAGCTAATCAGGCTTGGGTGTGTTTACTGAGAATGAACTGGAAAATGTGATTAGCCACAGTCAATTTATGAATTAACCGGTACTTTTTCCACACAGGCCCAGGTAGCTTTGAATACGTTTGTTTTCCATAATAAATCAAATCACCATTTAAAAAGTCAATTCTGTGTTTACTTGGGTTATCTTTGTTGTCTGATATGTACATTTCTTTGATGATATTAAACATTAAAGTGAAGAAACTAGGCAAAAGAATTTAAGAAGAGAGCAAATACTTTTTCTCAGCACTGAATGTACCCTTCTTAAGACAGTAGCCGTAGAACTAATAGCTTTGTCCTTCACATGCAATCGGTCACCTGCAGTCTGCATGTCGATATTACTCATCAAGTATGACAAATTGTTCAATCTACAAATAGATCGTATGCAAAATAACTATGGATTTATGAGACGTTAAAATTAAGGGCTATGACTGTCTTATAGGCCACGTAGTTATCTTTAACCATCTTGTTCCCGAAACATATTGGCGTGCACTCTCTTGCAGGAGGTGTCACTACGTTTGTGGCGCTGTATGACTATGAGTCACGGACAGCATCCGATCTGACCTTTCGGAAAGGCGACAAGCTGCAGATTGTCAACAACACGTAAGAACCCACAGTCGACCTTGTGTGTTTTATTTCACCCCCCCCCCCTTCTTATGCCGCAGTTTGTTAACAGATTTGTCAATGTATGTTAGCACAAGCACGTTTGAGGAAACGCACTTAAAGAAACTGTAAATGTTGAAGGACGTCAACAGTTCTGACATGATGCTTTTTGCTGTGTACACTTGCTGGCCACATCACTACTCTAGGTACACCTCCATAAGTTGTACATTTTAACAAAAATGATAAATGAAAGTTTTGATTTGGATTACAATACAGTGGTGCCTTCAGATATGGGTGACCCAACTTGTGAGTTTTTCGAGATACAGGAAGTTGTTCGGACATCTTTTTTATTTTTATTTCTGATTTGCGTGTACAAATTTAAGATAGACTCAACTCACTTAAGAACAAGCAGCAGTTTGGCAGGTAGCAAACAATTCTTCAATAAACAGGCTTCAAACTTTTTAGTGTCACTGCTAGTTGAAGTTTTGTCTAAGTAAAAACACAAACGCAAAATTATATTTTATGAATGTAAAACAACCACAAAGCCAGTTTATTTCTAACAAAAAATGCTAAACGTTACAGATGGGCTAACAAATAGCATCATTGTGGCGGTGTTATAATGTAGACAGACAATATAACAGTACTAACAGAAAAAATATTCATTATCCTATACGGAAAACGACTGATAATACTGTTGCTGACTGAATCATTTGCAGTATTTGTTAAAATGGAATAGCCACAATAATGCACAAACTATTTAATTCCTAACATTATGCTATTGCTATATGTTTTTATAAAGTACACTATTATCAAGTGCTATTTTCCTCATTAGAAAATACATTATAAACATTTTGTTGGGTTTTTGAGGAGGCTGGAACTGATTGACATTTCCCATTCATTTAAATGGGGAAAGATGATTGACGAGTTTTTGGTGTTATGAGCGTGGTCACAGAATGAATTAACCCTAACAAAATAATCAAATAATTTTCTGTTGAAATAGTCAACAGATGTTTGCTACATCGCAATTGCAAGTCATATGAACAGCACATATTGTTAATATTTGCCCTTTACCTTTGTTAGATCACATTTATGAATTAATGTGCTTCTCGTTTTTTTTTTTAAAAAAAGATAATAAAAAAAAATTATTTAACATATTAATATGTAAAATCGCCATGAGGGGAACTGGAATACTAAGAGGAATTTGGAGTTTTCTACCTCTTTTGTGTAGGTAACTGAACAAAATCATTTTCAATGCAGTGAAACTGCAATAATGTAGACACAGATGCATCTCGAAATGAGAATATTTTGGAAGACTGAGTCGATGATAGCTCAATTCAAAAATGTAAACTCATATTATACAAACAAATACCTCACTAAAGGTGGCAATCAAATCAAAGGTCTTGTAGGGTTTTTTTTCCCCCTCTACCCAGTTCCTTTCATAGCTTCCTATCCATACAGTGTATGTTTTTTTTCCCCTGTTCTTTATCTGCCGGTTAGGACGACATATTAGGGCTGAACAAAGATGAATCTATAATACGCAATGTATATAAATAAGAGATCAAGTGCATCTGCAAATCCTAAGGATCCTCGATTGGAAAATGTACACGAGGATGCTCCCCGGTTCTTCTGTACTGAAATGATGTAACGTAGTATGTCGGCCCCGCTGTGTCGTCCCACCTCGTGTTCTCCGCCTCCGCTGTCTGTCTGAGTGCTGCTCGCCTTGCTGTGTTTTGATGTGTCTGCTGTGTCTGTTATCTCTCCCTCTCTCTCTCTTCCTATCTCGCTCTCTCACGCCTCATGGTCTCTCCTAGGAAAAAGTACAGCTTCAGGTCAGTAATCCTTACTGCAATAAAACGACAAATCCTTTGCAACCCTTTTTATCCGCACTAATGCTGATCCACACTGTAATGTTTGTGTAGAGATGATGAGCATGATAAATACGTGCTGCACATAACCATATAACAGATAGTTGAGATAGTTGGTAGGATAGTAAATGGAATGAGGTTCCCCATGTTGTCAAAGTGTGTCAATACTGTACATCTGCATCCCCTCCATCATTGTACATTTTGTATCACTACACGACCAATACCTCAAATGTTGCAGCACTGTACTTACGAATAGAATGGATTATTGGTTAGTAAATAATAACATAATACTACTACTAATGATAATAGATAGCCAATGTCCCAAATATTGCAATAGTGAACTATAAAACAGTTCATAAGTAATTAGAGTGAGGTTCCTGAGGCTGGCAAAAGTTAGCACACTTTGATACTATTACATGACGAGTGCCCCTAACTGTATATCATTATAAAATATTTGTTAGTAAGTTAATGGAGTGAGGTTCCACAGGCTGGCAAAATTGGCGCTTCAATATTTCTGTATTCCCTAGATTTCTGTACGTTGTTTACTACTACATGACCAATTATCCAAATAATGCAATTCTACATAGTTATGAAACATTTGTTTGTTAATAGTCAGTAAATGGAGTGAGTAAACCTAGTGAGTGCGTCATTACATCTGCATTCCCTCAATATCTGTACGTTGTGTACCACTGCCAATATCGCAGCTCTGAACTATAAAACAGACTTTTTGTAAGTAAATTGAGTTTGGTTCCTCAGGGCGGCAAAGTAAGCAAAGCAATATTTTTTTTTTTTTTTAATTAGTAGTAGAAATTCATTTTTAATTTCTGCTACAACATAGAAATAGATTTGGACGCTCATCCCCATCATGCAATAAAGTGTCTAATAACTATTCGATAAACTGCGCCTCCTCACATCGCTCTGGACTGTGATGAGTGGGTCGGCATTGCTAAGCTTCAGGCTTCCTCTTCCCCTCTCTTCAGACAGCACTTCTCTGCTACGATGAGTCAAGGTGACACTGCGATAAGCTAACACTAATAATAAAAAATCAGTATTGCTAAATCGCGACGGCTTGTTCTGTCTGCGCAACTGACCTTTGTGTTCAAACCCACACTGAATGTCGGGAAATTAGGAGGCACCTGTGAGTTTTCCGATAATTCCCTTTTTTACGTTCTTTGTCTGTGCTTGCCATGACAGAGAAGGGGACTGGTGGTTGGCTCGTTCCCTGACGACGGGAGAGAGCGGTTACATCCCCAGCAACTATGTGGCGCCGTCGGACTCCATCCAAGCGGAAGAGTACGTCACATATGATGTACTGTATAGTGATGCCTCGCCTCTGGAAGCAAACTGAACAACTTCTTCCTTGGCCCATTTTTGGCAGGTGGTATTTTGGGAAGATCACTCGGCGAGACTCAGAAAGGATCCTTTTGAATTTACAGAACAGACGAGGAACCTTCCTGGTGAGGGAGAGCGAGACGACGAAAGGTGAGACTCCGGCAATGTCTGCTACACTGTATCAAGGGGGGCCTCAGTTTATATTGGTACAGACGTGACGTTTTGTGCTTGCAAACTGCGAAAAATGAACTAGTAAAGCACAGTGGCATAAGAAATTGTGGTCACTAGTGGCGCCTGGCCAGTAGACGGCATTGGGGCACTGCCCCACCACTGCACCATTGATGGTGGTCACCACATAAAAATATTGTGACTATTTTAACTACTTTAAGACGAGCAAGATAAAAAGTACAGTGGAACCTCAAGTTACGAACTGAATTCATTCCGTGACCCTGTGTAACTGAAGACATTCGTAAATCTAGGTCACTTTTCCCATTGAAATGAATTTAAATGCAATCAATCTGTTCCAACCACCAAATTATCTTATATTTATATTTTATGATATTATTATTAGGGATGCACGATAACTTCCTGCTTCTCCAAGCTGATACTGATAATGGATAACGTTTTTTTTTTTGTATACTACAAATATATATGTTGTCGCATCTTAAAAGAATAAAACATTTCAATCCCTAATGTAGCGGGACTGGAAGATGATATAAAAAAAAGTGGTGAGCGACAACGGACAGTCGCACGTTTTGCTACCTTATGAACTCTTGAGTGAGGCGATGAGCAATCTCAAAAGCTCTGATGCGTATCAGTACCTATTAGTAAAGTTGGTCGCGTTTTATCACCCTCACGAGTGTTTTATATGTTCATTTATTAATATTGTGTCGAAGAATAAATTATTCGCAACATTATTCACTTAGCAGTGATGTTTCAACAATGCACATTGCGCACACACATTTTTAAATAAAGGCAGGACCTCAAACATGTTCGTGCTACTGGCCATTTTCATGTGAAGACATTTTTAAGGACCAAGATAAAAACAAATCATCCCAAAAAAATATCACTCACCCTACCCTTCAAGGAGTTGTGGCGGTTTGTATTTAAACAAGTACAGTAGGACACAGTGCACTAACCAGAGGCAGATTTTCTACCAAAATTTTGTGCATGGAAAAGCTAGTAAAAGGGTCGTTTGTAACTCGAGGTTCCACTGTATATGATTAACGAAGTAATTAAAGTTGTTTTGTTTATCTCTGTTGTATGAAATCATGATACAATAATTTTACGCACTGACTCTCCTTAAAAGTTTGACATTCGCGCCTCTTCAATGCAACAGATTGCACAAAGATTGGGCACTACATTCCAGCGTCCCGAGGTGAACTAGGTCCCAACCCAGCTTGATTTCTGTGCACGCAACACTTCGGCGTTGGCGCTTTCCCGGTTTGGTGGCTTGTCAACTTCAACTGCTGGATTGACCATTTATTTATTTCAAGCTTTACGTCTCATCATACCGTTGCAATTTTGAAGCAACGTTTGCTAAGAGTGCTTGCTAGCTTCTGACTTGTGGTTGTACTTGCGTAATCATATTACAAACACACTGGTCGTTCTTGTTTATGATACTTACCAAACGATTGTAGATAAGACTAAAATGTTAATAATGTCTTTCTCTAGGTGACAGTTGTTTGTGTGAAACGATTAAAATCAATTTAAACTTCCTTTTATGATAGGAAGAAGAATGTGTGGTTAAACTCCACCAAGGATACAGTTTAAATGTTATATTTCAAATAAAGTCTGAGATGCTATTACAAATTTGTCCAACCCCCCTCATGCACTTGAAGTTAAAACGATCACAGACAATTTAGCTTTAAATGACAATTTTGTTTCATATCACCTGGAAAACAACACATTTCTAGTATATGCTTAAAGTACCTGTATATACAGTAGAGCCCATGAAAAGTCAAGTGAAAAAAAAGGTAATTGAACTGACAGATTCCCTTTCGCTTTCATATTAATCACTTCCACACAAGTTTTATCAACTGGTTTGTTTGCCACATCTGAGCACATTGTGACTGCAGATGGTTAAAAGTAACATTTAATGGACTGTTCAGGCGGCAGCAGACGATACCGTGCAAATTGAGAAATGGAAATGCTATCATGAAATACAGTATGTGGGGAAGTATCAGTACATTTTAACAAGGTTGTAAAATATGTATGTAAGCCTTTAAGTACAGTGCATCCGGAAAATAATCACAGCACTTCACTTTTTCCACATTTTATCTTTCAGCCTTATTCTAAAATGGACAAGCTGTGTTAACAAAGATGGGTTTTTTTGGGAGGGGGGGATTTGGCCGCCAATTAGATCAAAGATATAAAACGAAGAAATTAAGTGCATGTGGAACAATTAGTCCATTTTGGAATAAGGATAAGGAACATAAAACAAAATGTGGAAAAAGTGAAGCTCTGTGAATACAGTGTTGCTAATGACAACCACTGTCTGTAAAGTTCCCACATTAAAACCTCAGCTTCAGATTCAGCCCCTGCTGGGCAATTAAATAACGAGAAAGTAGGAAGTGATGACGTTGTCTCGCCATCCCTGGTGGACTTTCGCTTGCATCGCAGTAGATGCAAAGCTAGCGAGCTGTTAAGTGAGCCAATTTGTATGAGACACAAGCTCGTAATGACGTCAGTTGGAGGCACTCGCACGGGCCCGTGGCGCCGTGCCTTTGTTCTCCAGGCCTGCGGCGGTGTTTCTACTGGGTTGGCATTCCCTGGGCCGTGACATGCAACGGCTCTTTGGCTGGGGGACGGGGGGGCGAGGCGGTTGTTTTTGAAGTAAGCGCGTGTGGCGAGGTAGGGAGGGGGTGAATAGATAGGGGTGATTCACAGTGTCAGAAGTAGGTCAGCCTACAAGGGTGCTGCAATTCTCTCCGGGCTATAAGTCCCAGTTTACCATTGAGAGTGAAAGATGAGGCTAAAGGGGTAGAATTTTCTATAATGGAAGGAGGGAGGCAGTCTTATTAGATGTCAAATGTGATTCCCATGGTGACAAGTGTGTCGCATTGTGTGAATTGAGTCAGATTGACTAAGATGCATGACTCACCTCAAAAAGGTGGCGTCATTGTTTATATCAAGCGCTGCTACGAGAGCAATGTTGTGAAAGGGTGAGTCGCGGCTTCACTAGCTTGACATTTTGTGTTAAAGGACATGCACCATGTATTTTTGTCACAATTGAAAGCAGTTCCCAGGCGTCTGAATATCATGTCTATGACATACTTTTCAAAATACCCCAAAGATCATGAATTTCACACACCCTGAAATTAGTTCGATTTCAGGAGTAATGGGTTCCCCGCCCTATATAGTGCTGGACCAATGGCAAGTCTGGTTTTCGTTACCATAACGACCAGGGCCAGAATCTGAACATTGGACTACGCGAGTGGCTTCTATGGGGGGGAGCGCCTATATCTTAACTTGCGGAGGCAGCATTTCATACACTACTCTGTGTGTATGTGGCCAATGGACACATCACCAAACACAAATACTCCCAACCGCCACCGCATCGACGACTTTACCAAACAATATGTGCTGTTTTCAATGCTCCTCTGTCACATGGTGGCCTTTTATAGGCACTGCTGGAATTAGCCTTGCGATATTTAGATGACTGTATTTTTCCGACTATAAGCCGCACCCACTCTGTTGAAAAATTTGAAATTCATAGCATTCACAGAACGATTTTTAACTGTAAATGTACCTGAACAGATTATTTCCTAACAGTGCCTTTTAACACGGCAGTAACTTTGCTGATTAAAATGGAACAGAATCAAGAGAAAATAAACAGTACTTATCGTCACTGCCCGCTGCCGCTCCAGTTTGTCAAAACCTAGGAAAAAAGTAGCGGCTTATAGTCCGGAAAATACTGTACTAGTAGCATTTGTCCTGAGCCAGCAAATGCTTCTCTCCACCATCCTCATGTTGCAATAATATAAGAATAATGACCTGTTTTGCGGTTGAAGCTAACTAAAGTGTATTACTTGGCTAGACCAATGGGGGCGCTGTTGATTCAGTCGTGGCATTTGCTGTCTAAAAGAACATGTATGTAAGTTTCTTGTTACATAGCATGTATTGTTGGAATGTTAAATGTAAAAATTTGGATATCTATGAGGAAAACCACACTTTCCTCAGCATTTTCTGCCAAATGTAACAGATTAATTTTTGTTCTTTTCTCCTTAGCCAATCAATGAAATGTAGTCAAGTACTGTTATAGAAATGTGCAAAAAAACATGATAAATATCAAGTTATCGCTCTAAAAAGTGTTACTTGAGAATGTATTGTGTTTTTGAATCAAATTTGGATAGAATTAAACATATTTTCATCACAACTGCGAAATATTATTAACTATTATCAAATATCAGTACTCTGTATCGACGAGTATGCAGTTGGTACTTGTACTTGTTCTCTGGCGCAAAAAAGTGCTGTAGGTGCATCTCTAGTTAGGCCTCAACAAAAAGGAATGGCAAAAGAGGGTAGTGACATTCTCCTAAATCACTGAGTTAAGCGCATCCGCTGACGAGGACAAATGGCACTAGCGCATTCTTCGGACTCCTATAGGGGCCAGCGGGAAGTTGACCCAGCACGGCTGTTGGGAAACGCCACAGAGCAGCTGTCCCAGACGCCTGGCGCGCTTTTATTGTTCCACTCCTTCTCTGTACATTTTCTCTTTTTTCTTCCCCCTCTAGGCGCTTACTGCCTTTCGGTGCTGGATTATGACAACACCAAAGGTCTGAATGTGAAACATTACAAGATCAGGAAGCTGGACAGCGGCGGCTTCTACATCACGTCCCGCACGCAGTTCACCAGCCTGCAGCAGCTAGTCTTCCATTATCGCAGTGAGTACACACATGCTTACCGAATAAAAGCTCCGAAAGACCTCCCTGACGTCTCGCGTTGCTCGTCTTACAGAGCACTCTGATGGGCTGTGCCACGCCCTGACCGACGTGTGCCCCGTGGCCAAGCCTCAGACGCAGGGACTGGCTCGGGATGCCTGGGAGATCCCTCGAGAGTCCCTCCGGCTTGACCTCAAACTCGGCCAGGGCTGCTTCGGAGAGGTCTGGATGGGTAAGAACGGCACTGTATTTAAAGCTATGTCCACACCTCAGTTGATTGTGCTAACCAGAGCACGCCTCACCTGTTTTTGGGGTTTGGCCATGTGACATTCTCAGCGTGAGCCCAAGGGCACTTTGAGGTCAATTCCAGTCGACAGCAGTAGAACAGTAGAATGTCAAAATGGCTGCGCCCTGAAATGGATGAAAATGGTTGGATTAATCTGTTGACCATATTTTTTTGGCCTATAAATTGCTCCGGATTATAAATCGCACCAGTCAAAAAATGCATCATGAAGAAGAAAAAACATATAAGTCACACTGAACTACAAGTCGCATTTTTGGGGGGAATTTATTTTACACAAATCGAGACCAAGAACAGTCTATCTCAGACTCGCACTCAAAATCCCCGTTGACGGCAGTGAACGAGTTCCAGTTGGATTTGAAACTAAAAACAAAAGGAATGCACCAACAGTAGTTGCCATCCGCCACCGAAGAAGAAACACAAGAAGTAGAAGTCATGGCAACTAATGTGAGACCGTCTCCCAAGCTAGCTCACTAGTTTAGCATGCGGCATCTGCCACAACAAAGATTTACTATCTACAGCCCCAAATACACAATGAACAACCAGGATTCTACCTTTGGCCACAATGCGACACGTGTTTCTAGTTCATGCAAACCATTTTAAACTAAAAGAAAAAGTTTCACGTACCGTAGTTAGGCGCTGAAGTTTCTACCCCAACCAGAACCCCTTCACTTTTCTTAGCTAATTCAAATATTTCTGCTTTAAACTATTAATACGGGCAATTTTGAACATTTTGAGGGTGTGTCACTGACTCACATTTTTTCGCTACTTGCAATAAATAGTGTTTGTGGAGACGAGCTAGCAGGCGCAACGGCGATGAGACCCCAAAATTACAGCACAATTCCAATTTTTCTCGTATCGCTGTTTTGAGGGCGCGGTCCTGTCTCACACAAATGAGCCATGGCTCACCGTGCCGGCATTCATTCGTCACTGTGGTGACGGGGGACCAAGTTATGGCGTTGCAGCCCAGAAACTGAAGAGATAAGTGAGACACGGTTTCATTTATATTCTCATTCATGGAGGCAGAATTTCATTGGCAAGTGGCTGAATTACACTTGCCAATGAGTAGTGTCATTGCAAGCTGTTAAGTCATGAGTGTAGAAACCTGTTGAGGAGGCACTGTAATGCAAAGTCAGAATGGCTCGCTCACAGACGCGTTTTCGGAAATCGACAATTGACAAACAACTAGATATTTGCTAGACCCAACAATTTGTGTACACGCAATTAGAAAGCCAATTTGCCACAATAATTGTTAGCATAGCAGCCTAAGTCATTTTTAACGTACTCTCACAATGTCAATAAAAATTACTAAACTGGTTCTATTTATTATTATTTTTTTATTGGATGTGTGGATTCTCTGTCATCCAAGTCATGGTAATCGACAAAGGTTGAATTTGCGCTACTTTTTTTCAATTTGTTGTGTTTTTCTTGTTTTCGGAAAATGTTTAAAAATTTCTAAGGCAAATATGCTTTTAGGCCAACAGTCTGTCCCCTTTATCATTTGCCTCCTGGAGCGGGTACAAAATCCCATGACGATCAGGTTCTACTGGGTTAACGTCGTTTTGTTTTTCTTTTTTGTCAGGCACGTGGAACGGTACGACGCGGGTGGCCATCAAGACCCTAAAGCCGGGCACCATGTCACCAGAGGCCTTTCTGCAGGAAGCACAGGTCATGAAGAAACTCAGGCATGAGAAGCTGGTCCAGCTCTACGCTGTGGTGTCCGAGGAACCCATCTACATCGTTACAGAGTATATGAGCCAAGGTGATTTATTATTTTTTTTTTTTGTCTTCATGACTGCCCTCTGATTGACTGGAGACCAAAGTCAGCTGGGACAGGCGCCAACTCACCCACTTGACCCTAATGATGAAAAGTGTTATATAAAATGGACGGTAGGATGGATGATTACATTACACTTTATTCATATTGGCCATTTCATTAGGTACACGTCCATAAGTGAAATGATCACCGTATCGAAAAATCTGCCTGTTAAAACAAGAGTAGCGTTCAGGTATTGATTTGGGTGTTTGCATTGGTGCAGAGCTGCTGTGAGCTGTTCCTAATATTTTGACTGTCTCGTGTGGCTCAAGAGGGTAACAAGTGTTGGATTGGCTGTGTCTAATATAGTGGGCCAATGAGTCAGACTCAATTAGATCCTTTTACCCAAGTGTCTACTTCTTTCTAAATGGTATTTTATCTGGCCTCCACAGGCAGCCTACTGGACTTCCTTAAAGGAGAAGCAGGAAAAATGCTTCGACTGCCTCAGCTGGTGGACATGGCAGCTCAGGTTGGGCCTCTGTCTTGCCGCATTCCATAATTCCACTGTGACGCCAAGGCGACTGCTTTGTCTCTGTTGCACCTTTTATCCAGATTGCAGCAGGGATGGCATATGTGGAGAGGATGAACTACGTGCACAGAGATCTGCGCGCCGCCAACATCCTGGTGGGAGACAACCTGGTGTGCAAGGTGGCCGACTTTGGCCTGGCAAGACTCATTGAAGACAACGAGTACACTGCCAGACAGGGTGCGTCTTTAGTTTAGTGTTCTCCACATTGCAGGTTTTAGTTTGTGTGTGTGGGTGCGATTTAAACTGCAGATCCAATTGCCTAATTCCGATTTAATGTCTGTCAGATTTTTTCCCGTTTTTTTTTTCCTTATGTACATTTCAAGTGGCTGTGTTCACACTAATGGAACCTGCATGCACAGACACCCAAATTCCACAAAAATCACTTCATTGGTGACCGGGTAGTGACAACTAGGGATGTTACAATAACGGCGATATCGCCAGATTAAAATTGCCACGATATCGTCATTGTCATGTTACGATATTAAGAGCAGCACATCTCGGTCTAAAAACATGACCTTTCACCCGCTTCAGTTGAACACAGCATTATGACCGTTTTTTTTTTTTTATATATCGCCAACGTCCACACAATATCATGATAATTATCACATCGTGACTTTTGAATATCGTTACATCCCTAGTGACAACATGGGGGTAAATAATAATCCATGACACAAATATTTAAATGAGGGTAACCTCCACTAGCATCCATCTATACTGATTCTGTTTTTTACTGATTGACAAACCTTGAATGTAACCTATTTAGATTATATTCAATTGTCCATTCAAGGCTGAACGATTCATCGTTGTTCGATCGAAATTGCGATTCCAAACAACGCAATTACGTATTTGCCAAAGCTTGTTTTTTTTTTTTTTTGCGCCGCTCCTCCTTACTGACCCAGGATCTTGTATCAACTATAATCTCACACACAAATGCCGGCTCTCTCCCCTCCCGCCAAATTCACCAGTCAGAAGCGGCATGCTACTCGTGACTGGTCATGCACACCATTCGGCTCTAACGCGCCACACCAGGGCTGCGCTTGCTTGCTGGCACAGATAAATATCCTCCCGTGGTACAGATCCTCAGCACTGTCTTACAGCCATGCCGAAAACTTTTATAGAGTAGGACACATCTCAGTTCCGCCCCGTCTTAATCAATGTAATGCGTATGAAAATGCCTTGAACGGACATTGTCAATTTGCCAGCAGTTCCTGCGTGAAAGTATTCAAGGTCCTTTTATATTCAAGATCATAGATGGCAGCTACTGAGCAAATGTTTTGACTTAGCTGATCATCTTCTTTCCCCCTTCTCATAATTCATCAGGAGCCAAGTTCCCCATCAAGTGGACGGCACCGGAGGCAGCTCTTTACGGCCGTTTCACCATCAAGTCGGACGTGTGGTCCTTCGGGGTGCTGCTTACAGAGCTGGCCACGAAAGGCCGAGTTCCTTATCCAGGTAAAGCCTCACACAAACACCCGCCATGTTCGTGCGTGAGCTGGAGCCTATCCCAGCCTGACCTTTGGCGGGAGAAACTGGCTCCACCTTGGATTGGTCGCTAGCTAATCACAGGGCACATCCAGACAAACAAGCATTCACGCTGTCACGTGAGGAGAATTTAGAGCGGGGTCAGTTATCATGTTTTTTTTGGGTTTTTTTAGCTTTGTTTTCCCAGTGTTTCTGTCTGTCTCGTCAATGATTATTGTGTCCACCTGTGTGCATTCCAGACCCTAGTGTTAGCCAATCAGCTAGCTCCTACCTTGCGTGTCTCGTCCAGGTGTTTCTCGTTGTCTCGTCAGTATGCCTGTATTTAAGCTCCGACTTTTTTGTTCAGTCCTTGTCGGATTGTTGTCACTTTTTTTTTTTTTTTTTGTTTCTCCTGGTGTTGTGTTTCCTAGTTTCTTTTGGATTTTTCAAGACTTGTTTATGCTGTTTTTTTGTTCATAAATATTTTCTTCAGTACGTCCTGCTTTTCCTCTAACACACAACCATGACAGTAAGTAACCATTTGTAAACTGAAATCTACTTCTTGGGTTCTGATTAATGCAAAATCTACTGGTTTGACACACTCCTCTGAAATAACTAATTTGCTCACATTACACTGGCGAAAACATTTTTACTGCATTTTTCCAAATCAGAGATACAAGTAAATTTTTCTATTTCTTTTTTTTGCGCTGATTCGGAATCTGCCATCGTTTTTTCTCTAGTACATCAGGTTTATATAATAGTCATAACCAGTGCTGGGCATTTTATCTATGTGACAGACCGGTCTGTCTATCCGTCACTGACGGACACCCGTTTTGCTGATGGTTGACGAATGGCGGGAAAAATCTTAAACTAGACCGGGGGTGAACCCCAACGTACGGGCGCCTAGCCGAGGGGCAATAAGCCCCCACCCGCCTCTCACCTTGGGCAACTCCAGAGTGGAAGAGTGTCCAACCTGGTACCAGAGCTCAAGCTTTGTGTGGAGGTGAGCCCGAATATATCTAGTGTGAACTTCTCTACCTCGCACATCAGCTCAGGCTCCTTCCCTGCCAGAGAGGTGACGTTGGGACCGCCAAGGTACCTGCCTTTTGCCGCCGGGACACACACGGCGGGCGTGTGTGCACATGCGGCAAAGACTCTGCATAACCACTACTAACAACCCAGGCTAAACCTAGCTCCTCACCGATACAAAGCACATCTGTCAATCGAGATATTTGACCTGAACTTACTTCTTTGACACCAATGCCGTTGTGTACTATATGTACTACATATTGCGTCCCTTTGCAGGCATGGTGAACCGCGAGGTCCTGGACCAGGTAGAGCGCGGCTACCGGATGCCGTGCCCTTCCGAGTGTCCCGGCTCCCTGCACGAGCTCATGCTCTCCTGCTGGCGGAAGGACCCAGAAGAGAGGCCCACCTTTGAATACCTGCAGGGCTTTCTGGAGGACTACTTCACCTCCACGGAACCCCAGTACCAGCCTGGGGAGAACCTATAGAACCGCGCGCACACATTCACACACACACACACACACACACTGCCACGCACACATACACACAAAACACACACAGTCTGCACTAAACCACCTCAGAGGAACACGGAATCCTGTGAGGAAGCCTCTGCGCCATCATGGACCCGGAGAAGCTTCTTTCTGGATTTTCTGGAGACTTGCAAGCTTGTTGAGGACACACTCAAGCTTTGAGGAGTGAGGCACGAGACTGACGTAAAAGGGTCCAAACACTGCATCAAAGGGGTAGAAGGTCTAATGAAACCGTCCGTCGCCCGTCTTATGGTACTTTTTTTCCACCCACAAAAGACACGGGTGCCAAAAGCCCATTTTACACTCACTGTCAAAGCAGGCAACTTTTGTCCAAAATCAGGTGAGGAGTGGGACAGAGTCGATCTGGTCATTTTGCCGTCAGAGCCATATTTGGGGTGGGAAATTTCCAGTAAAGTCAATTTGAGTTTTTGAAATATTCCAAAGTAGAATGTTTGCATGGGAATTATGGGAATCAACCAGAAATTGAGGCTAATTTCATGGAAATGTATCACATTCAACTGAGCATAAATATCTTTTTTTTTTTTCTTCTGTCATAAGCAGACATCCATGCAAAACAGATAACTCCCCTTGCCCACTTGCAAGGGTGTCACCATACCTTAGTGGCGCAAATAATTTTTTTAGCTTGCCTGGAGTGGCGGCGCGTCTGAAGCTCACTTGCGAAACAAAGCCAAAAAAATCAACCAAGTGACGGATCGCAACCGGAAAAAGCCAACCTTCAATTTTGGAAATCCATTATTTATTCCCATGGACGTTTCCAACTTTGAAAATTCCACGAAGAGGTGGGATTGGTGTGGAAGGCAGGACAGAAGCGTGACGTTTTGGAAAACACTTCTCCCATCCTGTTGTGTTAAAAGCAGTTGCAAGCGCCATTGTCATATCACAATCTGATGGCGGTACTTTTCCAAGGTTCTGCGTGAAAATGCGGATCTTCAGACCTTGCTCGGAGGAGCCATTTTACGGGCCATTTTATGGGAAAGTGTGTCCTTCCGCTGCCACCTATCAGTGTCTCTCCAGTTTTGAACCAAGTGCTGCTGCTGCTTGGAACTCCTTCATGTTTACGTGGAAATGATGGCAATCATGATAATCGGTAGGCATACTTGCTTGAACCAATCTAGCTCAGTCAGGTCCTGCTCATATGGGACCAAAACGAATGACAAAAGGAAGCATTTTGGTCGTAGTTGTGCCGCCCACCCTCACCACTACCGCTGCCACCCATACTTCCAGATGTTTTGGCGCAGTTTTACTAGGATCAAGTCTAAATTTGGTGTTAGATCTCAACGAGGGCCAAAAACGATATCACTTTCTTTGATTTTGATGACATTTTTCCGCATAAAAGACAGCCAGTGGGTTCATTTCATCCAACCTTCTGATTGGATGGATAGATACTTGTTTTGTGGAGCTTACAAAGTCCAACATTGTTCGGACGCAGGTTGATTTCCAAGTTGTTCAAATTGTTAAAAAAAATATACAAGAATGAATTGGTTCCAGAATCAAACTGTTGCCAGCATAAAACCTTTATTTCCTGCACAGGTTGAATTTTGAAAAGTATGAGTCCTTGAATTTGCCCAAAATGCCACTTCAAATCAAAATGGCAGACTTCCTGTTCAGATTTGGAAATGGGTCCTTGAGACTTTTTTGCGCGTCTTGTGATAATCGCCAAAAGTCGTCAACAAAAGTTTGTGTCACTGCTATGTCTCGCCTATTTATTTTTTTCAAATTTTCCTATTATGTTTTTCCCCCTCTCCACACTTTTTGAGGTTAATCATTTAAATGCTCACTTATCTGATGCCACACCATATTTGCTGATTTTGGCAGTCCTCACATCCGCCAAATATTTTGGTTGTGCCCGATTGTGACACTTTTGGGATTGTTTGACCTTGGAGGTTCCGGGCTCCAAAAACAACTACGTGATGGCCGTCGGTATGGAAAAGTCATTTGAGCATTTATTCCATATTCTTGATATCCAGATCAAGGTCCATGTGGAAAAAGAGTGTACTAGTCTTTTTCCATGGTAATAAGACAATTCAATGCACTTGTGGAATGACTCAGGGACACTTGTAGAATGACTGTCATATGAGTCGTGTTTTTTTCCACTATTAGTGCCACTTTTTGCAGACTAGGAACACTAACTGATAGTGTGCAGCATGTGTAATGCACTAACAGCTAAGGCTGGAATAAATGCTCAAACGGCTTTATGGGACACCGTTTGAGCATTGAGCATGTTGTCCATCTTAAAGTGAAGTAAAAAAAAAAAAAATTCTTTAGAATACTGTGTGTTGTATGCGGCCCCGCCGGTCTAAACACGGTATTCTGATTAATCTTGCGTTTGTGGTGTATGAATTAAGCAGCGAAATCCACCCGTTTTTATCCACCTCAGGGGGCGGCCATTTTGCCACTTGCTGTCGACTGAAACTGACATCACAGTTGCTCAGGGCCCAGGTAACAACCAACTACGCCTCATCTTGTGAATGTCACATCACCAAACCCAGAAAACAGGTCCACTAGTCAAATTAGATGACAACTGCATCATACTAGTACTACTAGTGCATAGTTTTGCCTCACTAGTAACATGTAGTTCTTCTACTAGTATGCTTAAGTGGTTCCATACAGTTATGGGAAAAAAAATTCCTGGTCATTTTACTAGTGCATGGTACTGTCTTAGTGTGCATATCAATTCTCTTACGGCTTTATATAGTCTGCTACTTGGTATGCAGTTACACACTCCTAGTGCGTGACTAGACGCAACTAGTAGCACCTTTCTGCACACTAGTCATACAACCACTTTAATAGTGAGGCAAAACTGCGCTAGTTGACATCTGTGTACTACTAGTACTACCAGTGCTATAAAATTCTAGTAGTTTACATCTAAGGCTTCACTAGTTGTAGAAGTAGCGTGTCGATGTCAACTAGTGCACTATTTTGCCTCACTAGTTACGTGTAGTTGTGTTACGAGTACGTTAATGTTGTCCTACCTGTTTGTATATATGGTACTATACAAGTGTTAAGACAGTTAGGGCTCAAGGATATCAAATAAAAGCTTAAATGGTTTTCCATACAGCGGTGATGTTGTCTCCAACTTTGCATTGCTAGTCAGACTAGTCGCTAGTAAAAGGCCGCTCAACCGCCATCCATGTTCATCAAACATTTCTCCAAGCGGCGGATGGATCTGTTCAATACGCAGCCGAGCTCGGGATGCCGTAATGTTGACTGCATCTGTGCCAAAAGAACTCGACTGCTGTCTGTTTTACTTTGAAAGGGAGCCGACGTATGCTTTCAAAATAAAGCCCTTGTTAGCTTCCTGTTCCAAGTTTGCAGAGGAAATGCAAACAGGAGGCCTCAATGTGTTATCAGGAAATCAGGTCATTAAAAAAATGTAAAAAAAAAAAAAAAAAAGTGCTCAATTGTTGATTGGGAAAGCAGTTAAGCATGCTTTTTGTGCTGCGTTTGTAATTCTCCTGTACATCATCCACGTGTTTACTTTAAGCTATGTGGATGCCGTTGAACTGCTTCACAAGGACTTTTTTTGTATATGTCATCCACTGTAGTCGCACTGTACATAGTGTAGCGCTCCAAGGGTTGCTTTTGTATCATAATGGCAGATATGTATTTATGTTGCTGTTACTCACTGCATTGTTGTTGTTGAATTTTTTTTTATCAGTAGATAGGAGCAGTTTAGGTTGCTGCCAACTGAAATGACAATGACTGAAGCAGCAATAAGTGTCCACATATAAACAGGCCCAGTGTTTGATGGTGGATATAAAGTCTACACACCTCTGTTAAAATATCTGATTTTTGTGATATATTTTTTAAAAAAAAAGACCAATTGAAATAATTTCAAATCTTAATCCATTATTTGTGACCTATAACTAATTGAGAGGAAAAAAAATCTTTCAAAAGCTGAAGTAACAATAAACAACTGCGAGAATGTGGTTGCGTGCACACTCTTACAACTGGGATGTGGTTGTGTTCAGAATTAACCAATCACATTCAATGTCATGTTAGATGGAAGTCAGCTCACACCTGCCACCATTTCAAGTGCCACCCTAAATAAATAAAGCAAAGAAATTCAAGAAACGTCTACAAGAACATCTGAACTTTATTTTGGTTAATCAGAGGCGCTTTAAATGGTGGCAGGTGTATGATGACTCCCATTTAACTTGAGTTTGCCCATTATTTGTAATTCTGAACACAGCCACGGGTCTGAATGTGTGGGCACTAATGTGACCACATGATTTCAGTTGCTGCAGAAAAAGATGCTGTTGTTCATTTGAATTGTACACGTTATAAAGACCTATTAAGTGTGGAAAAGGTTTAGAAATGATTTATCTTAGTCTTATTTTTATAAAAGCACAAAAACCCGGTATTTGAACAGGGGACTTTTATATCCTTTATATATCAGGGGTGGGGAACCTACTTCAAAATGTTTTTTTTTTTTGGTTTCAAATGTAAAGTCTAATCGTTTGAATATTTTATATGAATTTAATTTCATTATTTACATTAGTTAATGAATTTTCTGTATTAAATATGTTCTAAGTGTTAAAACATAAATGGCTACATCATTGATATTACAAAAAAATGTTAAATTAACTATCTTAATTAAACACTAAAAATACCTATGATACAATATTATGACCAAAATAAATAAATAATATAATTCAATAATCTCATCAATGTAGTCCGTTAGCTGCGGACTTCATAAATAGACCGAAGGTTGCCCACCCCTGGTCGAATTAGCAACTCCATAAGTATTTGGAAAATGACAACATTTTGAAATAATGAGGTCAAAGATGTAAATAGTATCGTCAATGACTGTGACTATCAAGTAATTGCTGTACTCCTTTATTCAACTGAGTTTTTGCTTAATGTTTTTTTCGACAAAATGTGATCCCAGGAGGTTTTAATGAGATGCTACTGTATTATTGTTTTTAAAATTTGACCCATATAAGCAAATCAAATTGAATTGGGCTTGACATATATTTCCAAGAACAAGACCAATGTTCCTTTTTTCCTCTTTTTTTTTTTCTTAAAGTGTTTGTTGTGACTCACTGGAGGGGAAAAAAATGGAGGATGTGTGAATAAAGCCAAGGTCTGATTGGAAAATCTGTGCCATGATTTCAAACATGTCTTGCGGTTATGATTACTTTTAACTTTTCAATTATTTTTTTGGTTAATATAAATCTATGCAGTTTAGGCAGACGTCGCGGCCGCCATACGAAGGTGAGCATTTCATTTTGTTTGTATTTTGATTGAAATGGGTATTGTGCCACTTTCTGTTCTTTAAATGTGCAATAAATTATATTTCAAGTGTGTTTTGATAAGTGAGTGTGTGTGCTGTCCTTTATGTGAGTACGTCACAACCACTTCTAATTCATTTTATATCACTCTTACATCCCATTAGGCATCATGCGGTAACATTCAATATAATGAAAATAAAATAGAAAATGTACAAGATGTGGCGTAGAACGGACCTTTTTGTGTAGATTCTGTACTAAAGATATTTAAAAAAACAGATCATTTAAAAATATATATTCAATATTTTAATTCTCTTTTTTATTGTATTATTTGTCACTATAATCAACGAACTATTTCATACAATACAAAATTGCAATTTTTTTGTCTTTATTATTTACACTAAATCAACAAATCATTATATAAAATAAATGAATAAAAAAGCAAATACAAATTAATAGATTAATAACTAAACCTATGGGAAGATATAAATGAAAAAAAATCAATGCAACAAATAAAGTTAATATTAAACAAAAATAAATTGCTTTTATCATTTATATAGTTTTTATTTGTATTGAACATAATCTATAATAATTGTAATTTATAAACTAAAAAAAGGACAATTTTCACTTTTTATGTCTTACCCAAAACTACTAAAAGATATCTTGTACTGTGTTGCCAATATCGTGGACATTCCAGCACCATGTGATAGTGATAGGCAGAAAGAACAATTAAAGACTCTTGCACTACATGGCAGAAGGTACGACTAGCCTGTGTGTGTATCCATCCACCTGTTACCATTTGCCAAAATAAAGCCAAGCAGGCAAGTAATTTGAGACCAATCATCATTTTGGTATACCTAGTTAGTTAGTTAGTTAGTTAGTTAGTTAGTTAGTTAGTTAGTTAGTTTGTTTGTTTGTTTGTTTGTTTGTTTGTTTGTTTGTTCGTTCGTCTGATTTTACCGCATGAACAATGTCTTGACTGCATTTCTGAATAATTGAATATTATCTTCCCTGTCGTGAGATTTTTTTTGTCCCATGAAAAATAGGTGCCTTGGCCTGCTGTGCCCATTTTGTCCACAAAGGGGCAGTCAAAGTTGGGGGGATGAGTTTTATCAGGGAGCGCAGTATGTACGTCCACCTGTTGAGTATTTTGCCCTGCATTGAAACATCATCGACACCCCCCCTCCTTCCGCCTGCTTTTTATCACACTAAAGGCAGCTCATTCATTACGTCTGCTAATTGATCACAGATGCTCTCCTCCCCAGCAAAAGAAACTAGTGAGCACTGAAGACGCTGTGGTTTAGTGAGATTACGTTCAGTAAAGTTGGATTTCATTTAATACTTTGGTGAGCCACAGAGCATTTCAGAAGCAATTTCTGGGGGGGAAAAAAACGCGCCCGTCCCTAGCACTCCCTTTTTAAACTTTGATGCTACGCTTTGAAATTTAGCGAGGCCCATCTGTTTCGGATACCTGCACCTGATTGGGGCTCATTTGGACAAGTTCCCAAGGTGTTTCCCCAAAATGGCTGCTTGAAACCAAAATGACCAACTTCCTGTTCAATACTGAGTTGACTTTTGGTAAAATACATACATTTTAACCAGAATACACCAGCTTGCGATGACTGTTGAGTTTTGCGATATGTCGAATAGTCATACGATCGTAACATTGTGGGACAAAGGTTCCCTACTGGAGAGCTACAGGGCTCAATGGATGACCTCGGCTACATTTGTGTGTGTGGGTGTGCGTGTGTGCGTGTGGGGGTGCGTGTGTGTGTGGGGGGTTGCGTGTGTGTGTGTGTGTGTGTGTGTGTGTGTGTGCTTTCTCCATCTGCCGAGTAGCGGCGTGAGTCATTTATCTCAGTTATCCAGACCGTGTCAATGCACCATCTGTGAAAACAGCAAATACACACACTCACTCATTGCCTCAGTGATAGCGGATGGAAGACACACACAGGCATACAGCATGTACACGCACACACATTTACTGGATAGTGTTACTGTTTGTTTTGATCACTCCACTGTCAGTTGCATGGCAACCATAGGAAGAAGTTGGCTCAATTTCTTCAACTGTTAGTTTGACATGTCACACAATCGTTCCTTGCTACAGGTGGTGCAGTAACTATGAGACAAGTGGAGTTTTGAATGAAAATTGAAAGTCCTCCGACCTGGCCCTTTTTAATATGTAATATACGTTATGTATTAGAAAATCGTAACATTTAAAAAAGAAAAAAGAAATGGAGCAACAAAATCATCACTGAACCAACATCCCTTGAAAGATAATATCTATCTATCCGTCCATCCATCCATCCAAGGCGCGGTGTCCTGGCCGGTCCACCAATCATAGAACACTTCAGTTGATCCACTTGTAGCAGCAATGTGATTGTCAAGATGTTACTTTACGGTCCAATAATTGCCTGGTGTTTCTTTAAATGTTTCCCCTCCATTTGTCAGGACCACTCTGCTCCTTTCCGCTCATCCTCCTTATTCCACTTCCTTATTTATCACCAACACAGACACACACACACCCACGCACACACACACCACCTGTCTGTCTTATCTTTCATCCTGCTCCTCATCCGCTTGCCGTCTTTCCATCATTTTTATATCCTGTTAACATTAACATTAACATTGAAGACCATCTGCTCTCTGTTCATCATCCTCCATTGGTCCATTTATCACATATAGCTAAAACACCACTGGTCCATTATTCACATGGCTGGAATGCTATTGGTTCACCCATCACATCCCTACCAATGAGCGTGAAGATGATTGGTTAAAACACCTCATTATTAGTACATTATTGGTACAATTATAACATAGTTGATTAATTTTTCACACAGGTAGAATGGCAGCAATCAATTTAGCACATAGCTTGAACCCCATTGGTTCATTTATCACATAGCTAGAATGTCATTGGTTCACTTACCATACCACTAAGGCTATTGGTCCTTGTTTGAAAATACTATCACTAAGCTACAACATTATTGGTCGAATTATCACATACTACGATGCCAGTGGTCAATTTATCACATTGCTAAAATGCCATTGATCGATTTACCACATTGCTAGAATCCTATTGGTCCATCATCACATAGCTGGAAAAAAATGTACAGTATCTCCAAACCTAATTTGCAATGTCATCAGCCCACAACGCATTGCACAAAAAAAACAACAACATCTTTTAAGGATAATAAAAACCTGATTTAAATTGAGTAAATTGTACTGTTCTTTTCATTTTTGAACTAAAACACAAGCATTAATAAATACATCACTGGCATTCATTTAGATGAAAGAAACTGTGCAATGGAGGAATTTTATTGTCCGTAGTTCACCGCGGCAGTGTTGAACTATTATGATCCCTGGAGCCAGAGCTGAATATAATAATAGTGATTTTTTTTTTATTCCTGGCAAATCCAACAAAGAGTTGCTTTCAAATTTCTTTAATTTGTGTTGAAAAACAGCGCATGGAAACTGGAGAGCAACACAAACAAGACTTCTGGAGGACATTTCACGCCTAGCCTCACTGTCAACACCACTTTGTCATGCATGCGCCACAAACAACCACTTTTGTTTTTTTTACAGTGTGTGTGTGTGTGTTACATTAGTAAATAAAATAAAGCATTAAAATAAAGTAAAGTAAAATCGAAATATGTAATAAATTCAATTGAATTTAACAAAATGAAATGAAATACAATAAATTAATACATAATAATTTAACAAAATCACATCAAGAAACAAAATAAAATACATTTTCATAATGGAATAAATTCAATTGGAATAAAAAATAAAGTATAACCAAATGAAATTAAAAGTTAACTTAGCAAAATCAAATAAAAAAAGTCATTTGTTTGCTCAGCAGATAAATCAACTTTTGCATGCTACTTGAGCTTTGTGCTGAGGGCAGTAATTGGGGCAGCCAATCATAATGCATCCTTTGTTGGCAGGATTTCAAGATGGCGGCCCCCGGCCAAGTTGTCAGCGTCTACATCAAGCAGCAGGATAAAAAAGAGGAACTAAACAAAACGTGAGCTGGAGATACTGGTAAACAGTCAAGACCCAAAAAACTACACAAAATGGGGGCTTCAATTTGTTAAAAAGGGTCCTAAGTGGCACCGGCGGCTCGGAATTTTAGCTCAGCAGTCAGCACTCTGTGCTCGCAAACCAGAGTGCTGGTGGTGGTAGTGTGGGTTTGATCCCCAAGTTGGGTGGACTGCTGGACTGCTGCTCCAGCACAGCAACCTTGAAAGCACTCCCACCCCAGCACATTCCCTCCACCGTGACCTTGCAATGTCAAATTCCATGGGCTAAGCTACGTAGGTGCCGCATTAGCAAGAGCCGCGTGCCTGTCAGGATCACGTGGGGGCCACACAAACAACCACTATGGAGACCATTCAAGATAAGACGAAAAGATGGAAGGAGAACACTTTACCTGCTCTGCATTAGAACAAAATGGCTGCCAGTACACAGTACACCTCCACCAATGCCCAACAAAAGAGCTTTCAATAATAGTGTACTTTATAAAACATAGAGTAGTGACTAGAGCTCAGTGTTGACACGAATGACTGAATCGAATGGCTACTCCTTGTATTTCTGAGAAAAAACACATCATAGTGCAACACCGCTGCTAAAAAAAAAAGGCATAGAATAGCATGGTTTTGTTGTGTTTCTGTGCTGGCCTCACTAGCAAGAGGAAAACAACTTCAGCAGCAAAAGCAGAACAAAACACACGATTCGCTCTAAAAACACTTGGGTTAAATATAATACAATTTTGGGTAATAAATGGACCGATACACTAATTGGGTCAATTTGACCCATGTTCTCATGTTATTTTGTACAAAACAGTCCACTTTTGGGGTTGTTTTCTGCATAAACAACCCAGGAAGTTGGGTCAAATTTTTAACCCAAGTGTTTTTTGAGTGTTCAATCAGCTGAACTTCAAGCCAGTGGGCAACACACTCTACCAATTGAGGCAAAGCCGTCCAGCCAGCACCACTGACATTCTTTTGTTGCTCTGCTGGTAGTTGGTGACACCAGCAAGACCAGCTGGACACCAGCTATCACCGGCTCCGGGTGATAACCAGGATAGCAACATACTGGTCCTGCTGGACCAGTTCATCCGTTCATAGAGTGGGTGGGCCAGTAACTAGAAGTTCATCTTTTCAAATCTTGGCTGTTTTTTGTTTTGTTTTTGGTTGCTCTTGCTGGCCAGCACAAAAACACAACAAAACCATGCTGTTTTTTTTGTTTGTTTGTTTGTTTTAGCTGGGAAACTATCAATTGAACCGAAGAGAACACGGTTGCATTTTGCTGCTTCTTCTAACTCCAGAAAAGTTTTTCTTTTTAGCTTAAATTGGCTTATTTGAACATGGATCCCCTGCCATAATGTGGCCCATTTGGTTTCTGTGAATCCATCCTTGTTGGCTGGGACGTGCCAAATGGGGAAACCTCTCTTCATAGCCCATGTTGTCAAACTCCCTTTGTTTGTTGCCATGACAGAGTAAGAGGCCGGTAGCAAAATAATGACAGAGGGATTGATACCCTGCCAAGATGGACTTTATTGACTCTACTGTTGAACAGTTTAATTTATTGCTCATGGGCTGGCTAACTATTCCCATACGCATGAACACATTCCCGCTACAAAGCAGCGTGCCTTCACACCATACATGCACACTCCCCACCAGAGATGGGCATTCCGTCCGAACGGTATGTCCTGGACGGACGCCCATTTTGGGGATGGAGGACGAGAAGTCTTTTAAAAAGATCATAGTCATAGTCTGCCCTGTAGTGGTTCAACACATGTAATACCATGAATTATGCCACAGGACATCCATTTCATTGATGAGGAAAACGTGTACATCAATTTTATTTTGTTAACTAACTGTTAACATTTAGTACACAGCTTATCCCTTTGCATGCAACGTATGTCCTTGTCCGGGACATCTCTAGAGCGTAAAAATCTCTCCAAACCGTCATTCATGCTCATGCCAGCTCCGCCATACACTTAAATCTATGACCTGGAAGTGGAAGTCTTTCCTTCTCCTCCTAAAATAACAGTGCATGATTTTGTAATAAATATTTTTATTGCAAAATAACGCAATAAAAACTGAAAATGTATTGCGTTATAACGCAAAAGTTTTGCAATGAAACGCAATAGTATTGCATTATAAAGCAATCTTAAATATTCTCGTGATGACCCCTGGCTAAATGCTATCTTGGGTGACACTTAAACAGGTGTAAACAATTCATCAACTCACTCCCAGCCGCTAAGTGGATGTGAATAGGAAATTAGCCAGCTAATGAGCTTTAAATCATGTTTA
Source organism: Filicampus tigris (assembly GCF_054856515.1). NCBI lineage: Eukaryota > Metazoa > Chordata > Actinopteri > Syngnathiformes > Syngnathidae > Filicampus > Filicampus tigris. The sequence goes on along the minus strand of NC_141225.1, from coordinate 4,974,786 downwards.
TGAATTCTGAAACCTCTGCCGATAGCATCTCTCCCACGGTACGACATCATGCACGCTTTTTTTTACTGCTGTTAAGTATAAGTATACAGGAGGGCCAAATCAGACAGTCTTGTTCATGTTAATAAAGATATTTTTTTATCCCTTATTAAAGTATATTCCTTTTTTTTAATCCCTGTAGTATTGAAAATGATATCGAGTATCGAGTATTTACTGGGTATCGATATCAAGTTTGAAATTTTAGTATCGTGACAACCCTAGCTGCTACACTGAAAACAATGGTTGAATTTACTAAATTTTATTTTGGCAAGTGATGGCACAAAATAAAATAATTTGTATCCCGATACATTTTTAAAGTAGATGTATAGTCTGCTGGATTCAGACGATTTTATTTCGTGCAGCCACTTGACAAAATAAAATTGAGTAAATGATGCACAGCATGTTTTTCGGTGTACGCACTTTTGGGGCTGTGCAGATTCAAACACAAATTGAATCATCACAGCCCTACTAATGACATAATGGGGAAAAAGAACATCAAGAATTCAACAGTTTTTGCCATATTTTAATTAAAGGGAAGTCAAGTAAAAAAAAACATTTATAATATGTTGTATACGGCCACCCGGCACTCTGAATAATATTGCGTTTGTGGACTATGAATTAAGCAAAAAAAAAAACACACGCACACAATATTAATCAGAATACTGTGTTTAGACTAGTGGAATTTATTGCAACATCAAAAAGTCTCAGTCCTGGCTGCTCAGCACAAAATGGCACACATACTATTAAATGAATTCAATTCAAACAAATCCAAAGTGTTGCCGTCTTTTTTTCGACTAACACGAATGGAGCCACACCGCAAGAGGAGGATGGAATATTCCAGAAGTGGACTACTGTACAGTATTTTCCTCAAAGCTCTTAAAGGTCTTACAGGCTTGGATGAAATGTTTGGATTGGAAGCCTAAATGAGTTTGCTTTAGCGAGAACTTGAGCCGCTATTTGAGGCCCGTCTGGAAGAAGACGAAGAAGAAGAAGAAGAAGAAAACGAAGAAGAAGATAATGTTCTGCCAGAACAGCGTGAGCTCATCACTGAATCAGCATAGTGCTCAGCTATCATAAACATTTCATTAGGCCCAAACATTGTTGTGTTTGGAGACCACCAGCTCCCATGTTCTCCTTTTCCGCTTCTCACACATAACCTTGTTTTTTTCCACCTTTTTTTTTTTTTTTCTTTTTAAATGCTTCCCATCCCCCCGAGGCCTCTTCCTCCTCCTCCTCCCCAGGTCAGGGATGTAGCCCCTTCCAGACGTGGATAAAAGAGTCTGTGGGAGTCAAAGAGTGGAAATCTGGGAAGGCGTCCTGGGTCAGCCAAGCACCGCAGATGTTCAGCTGTGGCTTTTTGGATATCAGTCTTTTGATTTTTTTTTTTTTTTCCTACCTCCCTCTGCTCCTCACTCATTAAACAAGAGCACACATGAGAAGAGAGTGTTAAGCAACTTTTAGGAGTGCTAATGGCGCAAACTGCTTCATAGCAGGATGTGGGCATGTGGTCAGATGTCGAATAGCTCAAAGTGACAGCTTACGTTTACAATCGGTCTGTCCACGTTTTCCACGAGCCAGAAAGTAGCCCGCTTATATGCTTTGGACTCATACCTCATGGCGCCACTCTAGTATATTATTATTATTATTATTATTATTATTATTATTACCATCATATTTTTCTTCTTTAACCACATTTGATTTTTTTAAAACATTCTCTCATTATTTCCCCTCTATTTTTATTTTATTGAATTAATTATTTTATTAGGAAACCTGAAACCGGAAAATGCTTACTTTGCTTGTTAGTTTTTTCAAATGCAATTCTGATTGTAATTTCAATCCCTTAGGAGGGCTTTAATTTACACTCTGCTGTATATGATATGGTGTATATTAATGGTTAAATGTGTGGCCTCAGAATAGTTTTTATTGGGGCACATGCTCAATGATGATCACGCTGCTCCAAAAATAGTCCAATTCAAAGCCAAAACATTTGTGCAATGTTCTGTCAAATTCAATTAAACTTCATCGCAATGTCACCTATTAAAAATTCTAGGAAGAACAGTCAAATATTATGTTCTAATTAAGACACCTAATTAAGGCTCATGAATCACTTTTTATGGTGTTTGCATGGAAAAGATTCAATACACACACTTTTACGGAAACTGTATTGCACACAAGATCGTGTTTCCAGCTTGAGTGTGTTAACACCTACTGAAATGCTTGGAAACAAATTGTTGGTGAATTTAAGCTACTGGCTGCGTTGAGGGAAGATTCTGCGTGAAGATAAGCATCCAAAGAATCCACCCGCTCGCCTGCCCGCAGCAAAGCGAAGCGAATGGAAATGATTACGTGTGATTGAGAGGTTTGGCTACTCCTTGTCTTTCTGACTCTACGCTCAAACACTAGCCGGCACATTCCACTGATGATAAAAGGCATTTGGCCTCCAGGATCCCAAGGAGAAGCTCTGCAATCTAAATGAATAAGAATGCCCACAAGCTGCATTATTCAGATTTTTTTTTTTTAATCTTTGTGTTCAAGATTTCCATCCAACACTGATCATGTCTAATCAGCTGAAACATGTCCTCTGCTCCTGACCTTCTGGAACTTTTTCTCCCTTTTCTTCCGCGACTTATACTCGGCACTTTCATCTGTCTTGTATCACCGGCACCAGACGGCGGGGGCCACAGACAGGCTGACGGTGCCACCAACAATTAGTCTGCTCCGGACCTGACAAGACAAATGATGCTTGAGGGTTGTCGTCTATGTGTCTAGCTATGTGGTTCAAATTTGATAGCAGTCAGACAAAATCTTTTGGACAAGTTTCTTGAGGGAAGCATAGAATAAAGACGCTTCAAACCAAAATGTCAGACTTGCGTCTTTCTGAGAATGGCTACTTGAGACTTTTTTGTGGGTCTATTCATGATAGACATGCCCGCCAAATTCCATGTTGCTAAGTGAAACTGGCATTGGGGGCTGAATTTCAGAGTGGGTTGCTACAATTTAGTGTTTTATGGCGAGTCATCAAAATTCAAAGAAATGTTGCACCCATTTGCAAAGACAAAAACTATCTGTCTATCTCTTTTGAATACTTGGTTCAAATTTGGCAGCAATCGCAAAAAAAACCCTCTTGAGTTCTCTTTTGAACACAAAGTTAGCCCGATAAGGCCATTTTAGAGTGTCTTTTCAGGCATGGCTTTATGAGACTTTTTACTTCTCATGGTAGATGATGATGCTAAGGATGATATGTACCAAATTTAATTTTACCAAGTGACATTTTTCTGTAGAGGCTCAAGTCTCTAATAACTTTTTTTCCCCTTGAGGAGCCACTTTGCTAATCAATAACTTCATTTGTATAGCAATTTTTTGCAGGTTAATCTCTGGGAAAAGGGGGTTATCAAACAATAAAAAATACTGTTCGACAATATAACAGGGAGCTTGAATGTAGTCGCATTTGTCAAATATTTCAGCATAGGAGTATCCTACTGAAAATTGTATGGAATAATCATGTATTCAGTGAAACAATATTTTTTACTTAATAAATTTCACTTTATAATGAAGTACCAGTTGGTTTTCCTTTTTGATATAATCAGAGGTTTTTATTTATTAAATTTACTTTGCACATAGCAGCAAACTATACTTTATTATCTAGAAATATTTTCAGTGGGAAAATTTTAAACAAATATAAATTTGCACTAAAAAGCATTTCTTGTATCAAAAACATGAAAAATTAAATTACAAATAAAAGGCTTTAGCAACCTTTGAGCAACTTCACTTGAATAGCTAGCATACTAGCATGCAACATAATACGGTAGCTTCATGGCTGTTATTTTATAACCTTAAACCAGCTGATTATGCAAAATATTCTTCACACTAACATAAGTTTCGGAATTCTTCAAACTAAAATCAAGACACTTCAAGTGGGAAAAGTTGAAATAGTAAATTATATTCAATGTTTATTAATGTTCTCATCGCAGTCAGTTTTTTAAAAATTATTTGCTTTTTAGATAATAATCCTCAGAAAGGATTTTAACATCTCTATCCAGTTCATGAAATAGGAGAATTTGTTCAAAATCACACTTTTTAACTGATGAGAAACATTCACTCATTCAGTACCAGACTTTTTCAGACCCTCTGTGAAATGACAAATACATCATTGGGATAATTAATGTAAAAAATCTTTGGTTGTAGTAGGCTAACTTAAGCAACCAGATAATTGTAACTGATTTCAAACCAGGACGAAGTGGCCTAAATTACATCACTCACCTTTTAAAAAAATGAACAAAGGGTGGTGGGGTGTTTGTTGTGTTCACCTTTGCCCCAAATGACTAGCTATGGCCTTGCAGTGATGTCGCAAGCCATCTAACATACCCAAAATGTGATTAGCGACTCGTGCATTGATGAAGAAGGCGAAATGTGAATTGCACACCAAATTGGCCATCGATACTTCATATATAATATGCTTCAGTTTGGCACAAAAACTGGCTCTAAGCCAGGCTCCCTTCCCCGATCAGTTATAAGGGACCCACCGGGGTTGCTGCACTACCCACCTTCCGAGACCCGCACAAAGGGAGTGCCGGGATATCTCAAAAGACCTCAATAGCAGCGGCCACTCTGATCATATTTTGTAAATAGATACAATCGCGGCGTGTTACGGAGATAATGTGTTAGCATTCAGGGATTTCCCTAACATTTGGTAGCTCTGCCTTTTTCCACATAAACTCCCATTTGCAGTTTTGTGTTTCATTGTGTTTGATCGAAATGCAAAATCTAAATTTTGACTCGCAAACTGCAATGCAAAATCGCTTATTTCGGGCGTTGGGGCTGAATTTTTGAATGGAGTTTTGAGTAGAGCAGATATTTTTAGTGAGTCCTTTGTAGCCATGTTTTGCTAACACGCAATGACAAAAGTTAAAACATTTTCACAATTTAGCACTAACCATCTGTCCAGTATATGTGGCTCAAATTTGGTAGCGATTGGGCAAAATCTCCAGGACGAGTTCACCTATGAGGGAAGGATCATTGGAAAGAGACCCTAAATTGCTTCTTCAAACCAGAATGGCAGACGACGTGTGTCTTTTGGGTCATGGCATCTTGAAACGTTTTGGGTCTTCATAGACATGCCTATCAAATTTCATGTCGCTAACTAAGTAAAACAGAGTGGAGTTAATTGGAATTTTGTGTTTTGTCAACACACAATCGCAAAAACGGAACATTTTCACATTTTGTTTGTAATCCATCTACCTACACTGAAAAAAGTACTTGATTCTTGGTTGCACATGTTTAAAATGTGTTAAACTAATACATATTATTTGTTTATTTTTTAGGAAAACCAAATCCATAGGTTTATGTTCGAATTATGTAAATTCAAAGGATCTTTTTTTTCAGTGTAGTATACATGGTTCAACATTGACAGCAATCTGACAAAATTTCTAGGACACATTATTGAAGGACTCCCGAATGACCAAAATGACACTAAAATGTTCCGCCAATGATATTTTACATTGGAAAATGATTGAAAGAGGCTAAAGTGTCTGTTATAGAAGAGACTACAAATTGAGTTTCCTTGAACTTCGGTCAAAATCAGACATGTTTGACATCCAAATTGTTACACACAGAATTTGTGAACTTATGTAATGCATAAAGCAGGTGCGGTGTGCTGAAATCGCGTGAAAATCAATCACAGTGAGTGCCTCACCTCGGACAACAAGTCTGAACTATGAATGTGCGTGCGTGTGCGTGAGCAGTGGGGGCAAACACAGGGCAGAGGGGATTACGGGGGCCCGCCCTGGATAACACACAGGTGGCTCAGGATCTAACTGGGTCCTTGATTCCTACTTCTCCCGACAACGCTCTACACACAAACACACGCAGGCGCACGCATACACAAAAGCTTTGCAACTTGGGGGGAGGGAGGATGCTTACTGGGGGGACTCCGGGATGCGGGGATGAGGAAAATCTCCCAAATCACATTCCTCAGCAACCACGATTCATCTTGAATTTCCAGTGTTGCCGTAAAGTGCCACTCCGACTCTCTGTTGGTGCTCGTGGCGGGGGGCTTGACATTTATGGATGGTCTTTTTTACCACTTGTGTCCAGCAGGGAACCCCCACCTCCCCTCAACCTCTAACTTGACGGGGGTGGGGGTACATGGGATGAAGTGCACATCCATCACGGCTCAGCGGCATGCATTCATTATTTTTGAAGGAGGAGGAGGTCAGGATTAAGGAAGTGGGCCGGAGCGGATCGGGGTCAAGATTCGGGTAGAGCCGGCAAGGTTGGTTCAAGATGAGGAGATTTTTGTGGGATTTTGGGCTTTTTTTTTTTTTTTTTTTTTAAGGAGGCAGGGTCATCATTGTGGGGGGGATAAGACTCCTTGGAAGTGTTCCAGATATGTCTGCATTATTAAAAGAGGATTTTGAAAAGCAAGCTTTCAGTGGATTACGCCCAAAGGAATTTGAATGGACAAAGCAACATACAGAAGCTAATAAATGAAGCTGCTAATACCGGAGGGGGCAGCGTGGTGACCTAGCGGTTAGCGCGTCTGCCACACGGGTTTGAGGTTCTGGGTTAGAATCTGGGTTGAGGCCTTCCTGTGTGGAGTTTTTGCCGGAGTACCCAGAGGAAACTCCAGTTTCCTCCCACATTTCCACACACTGATTGATAATTGAACAGAATATAATTTACAAACAATATCAAAGTTTAAAAACAATCAAAATGATGGACACACGCAAAAAGAGGCCAATCTGTTGAATGAAAAACTGTTTTTGTGTCTCTGTGAGTGCTGCTGTTTTGGTTAGCAACATCCATCCATCCATTATCGATACCGCTTATCCTCACAAGGGTCGCGGGGCGTGCTGGAGCCCATCCCAGCTGTCTTCAGGCAGTAGGCGGGGGGACACCCTGAATTGGTTGCCAGCCAATCGCAGGGCACACAGAGACAAACATCCGCACTCACAATCACACCTAGGGGCAATTTAGAGAGTCCAATGAACCTACCATGCATGTTTTTGGAATTTGGTAGGAAACCGGAGTACCCGGAGAAAATCCACGCAGTCACGGGGAGAACATGCAAACTCCACACAGGGAGGCCGGAGCCGGGTTCAGTAATTTATTATTTAACATCTGTGTGAGAACAGTGGCATCTTTGAACTGAAAAAAGGGCCATACCACTCTTAATCTTATTAAATTTCCCGATGGTTATAGGGATATATTTTTTGGAGGCACGTGTTCATTTGCATTTCTCATTATACATTAATTTATTGTAAAGAATGCAATGATAAAATATTAGTAAAAGAAACCATATTTTAATATTGAAATAATTTTTTAAAATACTCAAATTTAATAATCTATGAATAATAACTTTTAAAAATGTGAATGAATTACTATTTTTCTCTTAAAGAATATTGTTATATTTTATACATATTTTAACCCAAATATTAAAGTCCCAATGAAGTAAAATTAAATTTCTAAATTTAACACACCACAAAGAAGAGTGTCGTTAACAGCGCTGCCAAAATTGAATAATCAAACAATCTTCATTACATAAAATGAAGCTTCAAAATTGTGAAAAATCAAACCATTGTCCTCTTTTTCCCAAACCCAAACTGAAGCTTCATTGATCAATGTTTGTGCATTTTTTGCACTCTAAATTTGAAAAAATGTCCTGTTTTTGAATATAGGGATGGAAATTTAGTTTTTTTTCCATCACATCAATTCCTCAACAAAATAATCAACACATCAATCAATTATTTAAATAAGCATTAGTTGCAGCCGTAGTCAAATGTCAATCAAATACTACGACTACAACCTGAATCTTTTTTGTGCTTACACATCTACACGTATTGCAGCCATGAAATCATATCAGCTTAAAGCCTCCGGTGGCTGGAATATATCCAATCGGGTCATTGCGGGCCTTTTTCATGGTGCGGCAATGAGGCACTCTGGCTGTCCGAGTTTTTTTTCCCCCTTCTTCTCATCTTCTGCTTTTCCCTCTTGGATATGCGTGCACTCATGGCCGACAATGAGGCGCTCTAAAGCGGCCATGCCAGTGGACTGTCCGTAGGCAAGATCCATTTTCAGGGTATAGGCATTGCTAACCAGCTAATAGCATGACACAATTGAGCCACATAACTGCTGATGTCAAGGAAATCACTCAATTCTAGTCCATTTTTGCCACGCCCCCCCCCCCCCCAAAATCAGGAATTTTCTCCAAACAGGTGCAATGTATTTAGAAACAAATCTATGAATTTACTTTATAGGGTGTTTAACTAAAAGGTAGGCATTTATTTGAGGAATGCATTTACTCGTAAGCCGCTTTTGAACCTTTTCAAGAATGACCAACATGTATTTGATGTGTGCTCCATGTAAGCTTTGGAAAACACGCCTCATCTACTTTCTTTGGTGAGCCCTCTATTTCAGGCCCACATTATCAAAATCAATCAAAAACATTTTTCTCTGTGTGTGCGCGCATGAGAACTAATTTGAAGTTCAACAAGCTGGTGCCAACAAAATAAACGAGGGGGGATTTTGTGCTGGAGGAGGTCAGGTGAACGTGTCATTTACTCACGGGGAGGAATTCCCTTCAAAGGGCATCATCTCAACATGTAATTAAGATCTTGGATGATTTTTTCTTTTTGATTTTTTTGGAAGGGTGCAAAGGCAGGAGCCGACATGTCGCGCGCATGCAGTGCATGCAGTGCCATCAACCCATCGCCCTTCACTCCGGCAGCCGTTTTCCAAAAAGAAAAGAGAGGTGGTGGGGGTCCTGAGGTAACAGGATCCCACAAGGGAAGCCATTCTCTTGAAGGATCACTAAATTTGTGTAATTAAAATCCTGCATGCCTCCCGTCCCGTATCGCGGCTGCGTGTCTCCGGGGGACAAAAGACAGGAGAAATAATAGCTGGCGGCAGCCCATACAGTAGAGAAATCGTAAAGAGGTCGGAGTCATAAATACACAAGGGCTTTGGGAGACTCCACACATGGGGAGTTATGGCTATGCTCCAGTGTCTTCATAAATTAAGCTTCATAAAACGTTGAAAAAGGATGCAAGTTGAAATGAAGAACAACAGTGGCTAGTGGTGGGCTGCAAGTGACCTGAAACTGGTCAACCACTACAAAAAAAAAAGACACACGCCTTTTAGTAGGATTTCATACAAAAAAAATCAAGTCCTCAGCGAATTTCGTTGAGATAGTAGCACTGTCGGTTAAATAGCAAAAAAAAAAAAAAAGACTGAGATAAATAATTCAAAAGTGAAAAACACATCCATCCAGGAATTCCGTGAACCCCGGTTTTCTCGCAGGAGATACTTTCCAGATGACATCTTCACTTCTCCAATGTGCTTTCAACACACTTGAACTTATCCAACCACACTTTAAAAAGTGTTCGATCGCGCCTGTTCTCACTGTCAAGAAATGGGAGACATTCATATCACTTTGAGAGAAGACTCTTGCACGGTTCTCAGAATAAGATCCCAGGTGTGCTTGCTTCAAGCTGCGCTCCCAGTTGGAGTAAAAACTGACACAATAAACAAGAGAATTGAACATTGTATATTTAAATAGGAAAATGTTCAACCAAACCACCAGTCAGCGTGTGCCCTTAATTTGCAAACGCCAGTACACTAGTAAGTGTAAATATTTTGATGAGTTTACGCAAGTTGGACAATTTGTAGCGATGGAAAAGTACTTTAGAGACTTTAGATGAGCAGGCAAGTGTGCGGTAAATTGCGTTTGATTGCAGATTTGCATCCTGGGTGTTCATCTGAACAATAAACTGGACTGGAGCGACAACGCAGACGCTCTCTATAGGAAGGGTCGGAGCAGACTCTTCCTATTCAGGAGACTGAGGTCTTTTGGGGTCCAGGGGACACTTCTCAGGAACTTTTATGACTTGGTGGTTGCATCGGTCATTTTCCAGGGAGTGGTCACCTGGGCAGGCGGCAACTCTGCCAGGGACAAGAAGAGGCTGGACAAACTGGTCAAGGGGGCCGGGGGCTCTGTCCTGGGCTGCTCCCTGGACTCGGTGGACTCAGTGGGGGACAGGAGGACGATGGCTAAACCGTCGTCAATGCTGGACAACCCGGCCCACCCGCTCCAGGGCACTCTAACAGCACTCCACAGCTCCTTCAGCGACAGACTGAAGGACCCTCAGACCCTCGCTGTGCAAAGGAGAGATTCCGCCGCTGCTTCTTGCCTGCTGCTGTCAGACTGTTTAACAAGAACATTGGGTAGTCTCTACAAACTGGCGGACATTAGTGCAATTGTGCAATTGAGCTTATATTGTGCAATACTCAACATTTCCCACTACTGTATTTTTATTCTCATCCAATGCTGTTCCTTATATTTCACTGCAGCACTGTCACTTAAAGTATTTTTTTCCTCTGCACTATGTACAGGCTAAAAAAGTGTTTCCTCATACTTTATGTTGGTGTGTATATACATGTGTATATACACATGGTTCCTGAGTGTATTTACATTGGTTTTTGATTCTGAATGCCGCCGTCTCTGTGTGACTTATATCTATGCTGCTGTAACGCTGAAAATGTCCCCACTGTGGGATCAATAAAGGCCTTCTTATTCTTATTCTTATTCTAAACATAACAGGAAAACTGCTTGCCGACCTAGCCCAGCGTGACTTATATCGATCTCGTCAATTATGTATGAACAATATACAAGTCTGTGCACAAAAGTCAAATGGTAATAGTCTCATCTGATTTCAGTTTTACAGTGCTGCGACAAGTGGGAGGCAAATGAACTTAACGTGTTCCCATCGATCTACTGTACATTCAAGAGTATCTGATTGCTACTACCAGATTACCACTTGACAACCACTTCTACAAGAGGCAAAAGTTCTTACTTGAAGTTGTTTATTTTTGACTCCAAGATGTTGTTCTATGCAAAACTAAGATGTAAAACAATTGAATAAAAAATGAATGTCTGCTAGCTAAATGCTATCATATAGTAAAAGGCTGACATGCTAATCAAAATTAACACTGATGTTTAGGAAAATTATGAACCTTCAAACAACACGCAGATTTGGTGACGTATGTGCCGTGTTGGTGGCCGGGGTTGCCAAATAATGGCCTTGTCCCCCTCATGAAGGCTCGTTTGCCGTGTGTTTAGAGGGGGTTCCTGCTTGTAGCCGGACAAAAAAAAACCTGGCACTCTTGAACAAAAATGAACTGCTGTTCAAAAACCGTTCATTGACCACAGCATTATCTCATTCACAGAAACACTCCCAAAGCAAAAATACATGTTCGCATTTGCCCAAAATATGAACAGGTTCATGAACTTTCATTGAACTTGTTCGTCTATATGTGCCCTGTGACTGATTGTTGGTAAACAGAGATCTTTTCTGTATTTTAATCCAGATTCTTCGGAAAAGTATTGGTTTTGTTTTTGTTTTTTTTTTTCACAAATATCGTGTGTACTAACTACTCATCAGTGTTACAAACAGTATCCCCCAACTTTGCACATCTTGGACTTCCACCACAAAGTAAAGAAAAAAAAACCCTCAAATTCAAAGCATGTGGAAGTCCATACAGGTTTGCATGACTCATTTCAGGTGTTTTGACTGGGAAAACAAAGGTCCCCTCTGCCTGAAACACCACACACTACAATCTGTGCTTCACTTTGGTGGGCGCGCCGGTAACAGCGTGACCCCCTTTGAACTCTCCTACACCCGCACCTGCAGGTCTTTCTTTTAAGTTGGTGCACCTGTCCAACAACTATGACACTGGCCACACTTTCTATACACGTTCTGCTCCTTATCCACACATCTCATGCTGAATTTTAAAGAACACACACATCCTTTTCACGATAAGATGTTTTGCAAATGGGCAGCGAAGTGAACTAGTGGATAGCACGTCTCACGGTTCTGAAGTTCTGGGTTTGAATGGCTGGGCACATATGCTGTCGACAAACAAACATTCAGACCTGTGGGCAAATTAGAGTGTTCCGTCAAACTAATATGCGTTTTCTTGGAATATACAGTAGGAGGAAGTAAAACAGGGTGGTTGTGAGACAATGCGGGGGGGGGCAAAGGTGACAGCCTGCGATTACCGTGGATGCCCAGCGAGAAAAATGTATTGAGCTGCCACAGTGCAAAGGTCGCCACCCAGTGTGTCTGGACTGTTACATCTGCCCCCTCTCAAAAGCCGCTCCCGTCCCATGTACAAATGTTTGAGTTGTTGTTGTTTATGTCTCCTATTCTTGTGTCGCGGAGGTTTTTTCCAATCCCATACTGTGCTCCTCTCTTATCGGAGCAAAGCTTGGAACTTGTTTTCCCCCCCCTCCACCTTTCATTCTGTTTTTCTTTCTCAGGCTCCTCCATTCTTTCTCCCTCTGTTGGTAGTGTTGGGCAGGTTACTACCAAAATGTAATATATTTCATATTACAAGTGATTTGCAATTGAAAGTAGTAAGTCTCTTTACAATATTGCCGTTTTATTACAGTTTGTCTCTGTTGGTTTGGCTCATTTCTCGAAACAGAAATAAATGACAGTCTCAAAATAAGATGGACAAATCGCCAAACCACCTTGCAATCGTTCACAACAGAATGGGATTTCGCATTGATTTCATCAAATTGTAATGCTTTGTATATATCTCAAGCGTCTCAGTGCATCTTTGTAAATGGTTATATACAAGTAGCCTTCAGTTAGCACAATGAGCCCACATTTGGCACATTTTACAATACAATATAATACAACTATATCTATAAAGTGCATTTCATAACAGCTACAGCTGTAACAAAGCACTTTAGATTACAATAACAAAACAGCAATAATATAACAAGTGAAAGCAACAGAAAATACTTTACACAATAGACAGAGTGGAGTTAATTGGAATTAACAGAAATACAGCAGAAAACTATTGAAACATTTTATACCAATTTCATCTTTCATCATCGGGATTGGTCCATTTTCAATGTTTGTCGGTGCTATCGGGTGAGCTAATGGATGGGATTGAGATAACTACATTGACCTGAGTGCTAAGCATGAATGACGCATGCGCATGACAATTGCCCCGACGAACCAACCAATCATAGCACAAGCACGTCTTTGCGCATGCGCATAGCAAAGCGGGAAGGACGACTGTTTAATTGATTTTGACCCGGCTGCCATTACAGACACGACATATCTTTTGGAATGTCGAACAACTAAGAGCAAGAAGCCTGCTAATGGGTGGCCCGTTGAAGATGCTGTTGTGCTTAAGTTAGCAGGCGAGTCGGTCTTACACATATTGTCATACTTCATTTAGCACTTTTTTTCTTTCTAGTTAGCGTTCCTGTATTATCAAATACAGCAACAAAATGTTTGTACTGTTTATTATATCAAAATGTGTATCCTGCTTGTGTTTGACTATTTACAGTAGTCCAATAACAATTGGCACATAATTATTCATTGTATAATATTTATTAATAACAGTGGTGTTAACTTTGATATTAAATGTGTTCCTATAAATGACTGTAGAAAAAGAGGCTACAGTGAGAGCAGCTGAGTGGGAATTGTAATCCAAGTGGATGAGAAAAGGAAAACGCCTGGACTTTGGTGAAGAATATTTCAATACGGGTAAGAAAGCCTCTGGCTCTGGAAATCCAAAACAGTTAATGCGATTGATGTCATATGCATAATTGGTCTTAAATGACAAAATGATAGTAATTAATAACTTTGCCTTACAGAAAAAAGCCAAATTTGCTGTTCGAAGACGGATGGAGGAAAATTTACTTTCGAGGGTCAGTCAGGTTAGTTGAGTTTTACATTTGTTTAGTTTGCACTTTTAAGAATTTGCTGTTTAATTTTGTACTACCTCAAAATGCTTTATTTTTAATTAAAAGAAAATAAGGGTGGATTTTGATAGATACTGATTGGTCTGTTAATTATCATATAATGGTTTGCTGATAACATCACTGATAGTGTAGTGGTACACATGCCTGAGTTGTATGCGGGCAGCGTGGAATCGGTTCCCGCTCAGTGACGGTGTCTGTGTGTGTGCCCTGCGACTGGCTGGCGACCAGTTGAGGGTGTAGTCTGCCTTTCGCCCATTGTCAGCTGGGATAAGCTCCAGTGCCTCCCCGCGACCCTGTGCAGGATGAGCGGTGAGGAAGATGGAAGAAGATGGTTTGCTGATATACACAGTATATACTGTATTACACGTTTCCATATAATTTCACATATATATTTCAAATATAATTTATGATATAATAAATATATTAATGCACATATTTTTCCATATATTACATACATTTACCATGTAGTCTACCATATATTGCTCGTATCTTTACATAGATTTTCATGTGTTTCCATACAATTTTCCATGTATGGAAAATACATTTACCATATATTGAAAATATATGTGACACTATATCTTTAAAGATATTACCAATACATGTTCCTATATAAATTACAATACATGGTTGTGGATGTATATAAATATATAATTACATATATTTTGGAATATATTAACACATATATTATATAAGCACGTCCGCCTCACAGTTCAGAGGTCGTGGGTTCGATCCCGGTCGCGGCCTCCCCGTGTGGAGTTTGCATGTTCTCCCCGTGCCTGCGTGGATTTTCTCCGGGTACTCCGGTTTCCTCCCACATTCCAAAAACATGCATGGTAAGTTGATTGGACTCTCTAAATTGCCCCTAGGTGTGATTGTGAGTGCGGATGTTTGTCTCTGTGTGCACTGCGATTGGCTGGCAACCAATTCAGGGTGTCCCCCGCCTACTGCCCAAAGACAGCTGGAATAGGCTCCGGCACGCCGGCGGTATAGATAAAGGATGGATATATCATATATTCATAGTAAATATATTGTGATATATGGAAAGCGGCAATTTTTGGGATATTTTGCAATATATTACAATATATTACATGAATATATAATATCTTCTGTAATATCTGTACAATATATGTATCATTAATATAACTCAACATATTAACAACATATAATATATTGGGAAAATAATATATTGGAATATATCGCAATATATTTCAAATGATACATTGGTAAATATATTTTTCTTCGTAAGGGCAAGCATTGTCCATATCATTGCACAGGCAAAGATAACAGTTTGTAGCTGGATAAACTTTTTGTGAACTCTCAAACAGGGTCTTTTGCCGGACAGTTGCTGGTGCAGGACACAGGTCTTTCTTAAAGCTCACTCGGGATGTGCTATCTTAAGATGCATGTAGAAATGACCTATTCCAGCTGTCTTCGGGTAGTAGGCGGGGGACACCCTGAATTGGTTGCCAGCCAATCGCAGGGCACACAGAAACAAACATCCGCCCTCACAACCACATCTAGGGGCAATTTAGAGAGTCCAATCAACTTAACATGCATGTTTTTGGAATGTAGGAGGAAACCGGAGCACCCGGAGAAAACCCACGCAGGCACGGGGAGAACATGCAAACTCCACACAGGGAGGCCGGAGGCGGACGTGCTAACCAGTCGATCACTGTGCCGCACGGTATCGATACTTGTTTAAGGAAATTGATGCATGTATAGCATGTCAGTATCGATATATGGGTACCAAAGGATCGATATGCCGATGCCTAACCTCAATCAGACAGCGCAATCCAACCCCCCGACGCTGACCGATGTCCGACTGGTGTATCTAGGCCTTTAGTTGACTATCACTGTAACAGCTGTTCTCTCCAAAACATATCAGCATGATTTCATTGTGTAAGTCATCATATACACAATAGTCCGGTCAATTGTGAACATTAGTCAAGAACATAATACGGCTAACAATTAATTCCTTGAAACATTTGATAAATGTTCATGGAATAGAGCTACTCCCACCGTACTCTCCTTTCCTCGATCCGATTGAGAATTTTTTTTTTCCGCTTGGAGGTGGAGAGTATCTGACCTTTGGGCTCCGCAAACTCTACGAAGCCTGATAATGATCCTGATCATTTGAATCAGTTGTGTGGGAGGAGGGAGATATCTAAAACATGCTGGATAGAGGCCCTCGAGGATCGGAATTGGCCACTCCTGGTGTCGGGGATGGGTTGTGACATTAGCAGCGTTTCTTCCCTCGCTGCATCACAACGGAAAATATCCATTGCAATGTGGATAAAAATCTATGGCCAAACTGAGAGCAGATCATCTATGGCCAGGAGGAAGAAAGCAACCATTCAAAGTGTTACTGGAGTTGGGAAAATGTATTTACAGCACTGTTGACTATACGGTATATCAGGGGCGGAGCCAGAACGTGGCTAATGGGTGGGCCTGGAAAAATCAGGGTGGGCCTGAATATTTCTCTCACTGAGCACAATGCTCCTGTCCCGACAAATCGCATATTCTAATAAAACCACAAACTGAATAGTATGAAGTTCAGATCTTCCTTAGACAACCACAATTATGCCATTCTTAATATTCAATAAAATAAAAAACACAATGAAACGCAAATTCAAAAATAATTTAATAATAATTTACTAAAAATTTAAAAGTATATATGTTTTCATGAATCTCAATAGATAGATAGATAGATAGCTAGATAGATAGATAGCTAGATAGATAGATAGATAGATAGATAGATAGATAGATAGATAGATAGATAGATAGATAGATAGATAGATAGATAGATAGATAGATAGATAGATAGATAGATAGATAGATAGATAGATGGATTAGTATCTAATAATATGACCAAAATAAAATGATTACTTTGTTACTGCCTGAATGTAATAAATTACAGTAGTGATTACTTTTGTACTGCGTTACCGCCAACAATGTTGGTCATTGCTTTGTTGCCTCTTAAATAATAAATAAATCCACTCCATTCCAGATGAGAAACTTAGTTTGCCGTAAAATCTGTGTGAACTCAACTAAACTTGACAGTACATAATAAGGGTATATCAAAACTTGGAAGCGGTCAGTAGTGGGATGGGAAGCATATGTATTCCCCGACATTTCAAGCTAGCTGCCTACAACTCCTCTAAAGCTAAGCCATATATTAAATTTACCTACAATGCCCAGCAAGGCATACCTGTTTGGAACGCTTCGAGTGAAAGGAAGAGACACACTCAGTGATGACGCCGACTCTGGAGCCACACCTGACAGGAGAGCCTCACTGGACTGTGCCAAGGCCACAAACGTGCTCCGAATCTGCCCGGCGTCCATGTTTCATGTGTAGTAAGCCTTGGCAGAATATGAGAAACGTGAGGGGCCCCATCAGATGGTTACGGCCCGGGAGGGAAGATCCTAGCATCCGCGGTAGACCGCAGGCTGGACCGTAGCGCGCCTTTGAGCCTCCGGGACTCAACAGACATTTCCCCTCACGGCCCGTCAAGGATAGCGTGATAGACCGTGAGAAAACCGAGCAGGACTTGAATACAAAGGGGGAAAAATTGGCCAAAATCCCACGCCGCACTACTTCGGGAAAACGAGGCTGCCGTGGCCGCAGGGAACGCAATGTCAACGTTGTCTAAGATTTGTTTGGGACTTTTCTTTTTCTTAATGTGAGTGGGCATGCTTGCTCGTCCATATGTGTCTGTGATTGGCTGGCGACCAGTCCGGGGTCAGTCCTACGCCTCGGTCCAAGTCAGCTGAGTTAGGCTCGACTCAGTCCTAAAGGATGACACTAAAATAGCGCATGGAACATTTGACGGCGAGTTTGAGGAGTCACATCTGGTCGTCAAAACTCGGGCTTGTGGCTGTGTGGGGAGGAGGGGGTTGGGCTTCTCGGGGTGAGAGGCAGAGGCCCCTTGTTGACATAGCTGCCATCTTGGCTCTTCTTTGCATCTCGCCAATAAATCCCCCCCTCCCCCTTCGCCGAAACCCCCACCAACATTCACTGCTGATTTAGAACATGGGCCAGATGATGAAGCTCCTGCATTTCAAAGGACCACTTGAACAAACACACGCACAAGGCACTTTTTACACACACACACACACACACACGTTCTCCCTTCAGACACATAACATAAACATGCACTCTTGCTCCAAACATACACACAGACACACACTTTCTCCAACACGTACACGCACACACGCAACCAGTGGTTGCTGTCATCTGCCATTTGGATCCTTATGCCAATTCCACCGTTCATGTTCTTCAAGCTGCTCACATATTCTTTTCCTCATCCTCCTGCTCTCAAGTGGGGGTACGATGATCACACCCCGCCTCCCTAAATGAGGTGCTGTCATGCAAAACAAAAGTCATGTTGCGTTTTGGATATTTACGAGGGAGCGATGCAGTGGCCCCGTGTGGCTCGTGATTACAAGCGCTGCACTCCAACACGTGTTTCGATAACTCCCAATTGATTCCCAGAAACCGGCCTCCTCCCATAACGCCAGATCAGACGCCGTGCCATAAATCAAACACACCTCCAGTATTTCAAGTGACCCGGGTCAGCTACCATTGTGTCTCATATCCTCCATTTTATTATGTTGTAAAATATGTGTACACAGAGGAGGATTTCGTTTTTCGATTCATGACTTGTCACATTCTACCAGGGCTCTTGCCTCGGCCTTCTGGTCTCACCGTTGGAAATGAGTTCAAGATAGCAAAGTGAGAGTTGACGCCGACCACGGATAGACGCTCACGGTGGTCTGCTGGGAAGCCTTCTGCTCTCAAGAACCAACAAGACAAAGGATTGATTCAAGGACAACTTTATCTTATCATGTAGGTCCTATAAAATGTTCCACAAAAGAATAGCTGTTTTTTGCATTTTGTTCTTTTCCTGTCACAAATGACAAGCCAACCATCACCTTGAAATCGCCTGATGTAGCAACTCTTGATTTTTGTCTGTCAACCAATCATGGTATGTTTTTTTTTTTTTTTTTTTTTTTTTACTTTCAGGCTTTTTTTCTACAAGAATTAAAAACCCCAACACAAAACGGCCCAACTTATCTATTGTTATTACTCATAGCGTTTTACAGTCACTTCCTTTTTAGTCAGTGCTCTGACTGACTGATTTTCACCGTGCCCGGGTTTACTTCAGCCTGCCACAACATGTTTTTCCCGATCAAAAGTGTAAAGAAGCCAACGCAGCAACAGAGCACAAGCGCTGCACGCTTTGTGCATGGAGAGAAACACCAGCAAATCCCTCCAGAGAGACTTTCTTATCGCTCTAACTCAAATATGTCAGAACAAATAGCTGCCGTGGCTTTAGAGTGGCACTTTTGCGCCGTATCAAAAGAGATTCCCTGAGTCAACGGTAGACAAACAAAAGCATGTTTGCTAGGAGACGGTTTCTAAGTTTGGAAAACATGCGTCTATACATTTTCTAACGCGCTTTCTTGTCCTCATTCCAATATAAAAAGTCTTCTTTCACCAAACCATTTTCACAGTTAATGCGACCTACAATCTGTACAGATCAATTGACCTCTCCAATTGGGGAAATAAAAATAATTGAGATAATGTGTGCACACTCTTATACTGTATCGGCTGTGAGGCTGTGATCAGAATTAACCAGTCACTTTCAATCTCATGTTAAACGGGAGACAGCACACAAGTGCCACCTGATTATGTACCTCTGATTAACCGCAAATAAAAGTTCGGCTGTCGTAGCTTCGGCGCTACGGAAAAGGGATGGATGGGGGTCATTTTTGCTCGTTTTTTACTAAAGTGGAAGTCAACCCAAACATGTATTTTTAAGAATATGTTCAATACAAACTCACTAGATGAAACATGGCATTTTGATTATTATTGAGTTTGTGGAATATGAGTTAAGCAGCAAATTCCACCCGTTTTTAGCCATCTCATTGGGCGGCCATTTTGTCACTTCTGTCAACTGAAAATGACATCTCAGTTGCTAAGGGCTCAGGTAACAACCAATCACAGCTCACCTGTTTTCTAAAGATGAGCCATGATTGGTCGTTACCTGAGCTCTGAGTAGTAGTAGTCGTAGTAGTAACTCTTATTCCACAAACGCAATATTTTATCAGAATGCCTTGTTTCAACTAGTGGGCCTGCATAGAACATATTTTTGAAAAAAATATGTTTGGGTTGACTTCCACTTTAAAGTGAGGCATTGAGGGATTACCGCCCATTGTCGCCAAAATCTCCTCATCAGCACGTTGAGGGAAAACACAACACGGCTCGTCAGACCTCACCTGGTCGCAAAACAAAGCGGTTCCAGTTGACTGGCCGACGGACCCGTTCTGCATTGTGGTCCTTCGTCCAAAAGGATGACGTGTGAACCACAGGAGACGTTTCTTGCCTGCTGCAGATAAGACGCCGAGATGTGAATGTGTCATGATTAAAGCATGACCGCCTATCTGCAACTGGCTCAGTTTGAGTGTGTGTGAATGTGTGTGTGCATGTGTGGTGTTTATCTAGTAGACATGGCAAAGATAGCTTCGCAGAGGAAATCAGCAAATGTGGCACGAGCAACATGAATGCAGCCAATAGAAATGTGTGCGCGTGGTGCGTGTAGGTGTGTGTGGTTTGCGTGTGTTTGCATTGTTTTTATGTGTTTGTGTGTATTTGTAGCTGTGTTTGCACGTGTGGGTTTATGTACGTGTATAGTTATGTGAGAATTTGTGTGTAAATGTGTGTTTGTGTGCAACTATACGCATGTGTGTATGTGTGTGTGTGCGTGCGTGCACATTGATGTGATTATCCCAGCGCGTTGACGTGTCGGATGTGATCCCAAGCAAACACGAGCCACGCACTCACATAACCACACACACACACACCTAGGCCACCCATAGTCGTTGGCCGCGCTAAGGTATTAGTTACAGGTCGGTGGGATTTATTTGATTATAAAATAGTGCGGGCTGTGGACTGTATGCTTTCCCTGTGCCAGTTATTTATGTGCCAACCCAGTAAGGTGTGTATATCTATCTGTGTGTGTGTGTGTGTGTGTGTGTGCGCATTCCAGAGAGGACCCAGAGTGGATCAAAGCGGCGGCTGACACCCCAGGCAGTGTCCTCCTGAGGGAGTCCACTGTCAGAGCTGGGATCAGAGATCAGCAGCGTCTTGTCCCCCGTCAGGCCCCTCTCGCACCCCGCCCCCACCGCGCTCTCTCTGTGGGGTCCGTCACAGCCAGTTAGAGCTCAACTAGAGGCGCTGATCAACAATCAGATTAGTGCCGGGCCCAAAATAATGGCCCTGACGAGACAATTCTGAGATGTCGTTGCTTATGTTCAACATTAAAGTGGGGAGGGGGAGGCCAACATTAATAGTTACTGTGACAAAAGGGAGTGTTGGAAGTCTCCCCCAAAAAAAGTGTGTGAACTGCGAAGCCCCCGAAGACAGTAAAACCATTGGCTGTATTTTCACTTGTCGGGGCAGCACTTCATCACAACACTGCAATGGACAACCATGAATTGTAAGTAGCCTGAAACGTTCAGCGAACTAAATGATGGTCATTAGGATGCCGTGAGCTTGACAAATTCAACTTAGATGTGGCTGTTTGTTGCAGGAAGCAAAAAACAACACATGACCAAAAGAATTGCTGTTTTTTTAATCATGCTGAAAGGGTTTGGCAGTGCAGATGGAGCTGGACTGGTGTCATAACAATGTTGTCACTCTACACCAACATTTGGCTAGTGCATAACTGATAACTGTCTCCAAATTCACGAGAGAGAGAGCTTTTTGGGAGATTACCCCGACAAAAGTGGCACTGTTGTAAAAAAAAAAAAAAAAAAAACTCAACGCAAACTCAAAACATGTACTTTTCCCATAATCACATTAATCACTGTTATGTTCACATATGGCTTGTTGTAAATATGAGCATACTTGTGGCCCGTGGCGTTTACATGGGTTGCTTATAGAAATTCCATGTTTGTGGGATGTTTGAGCCACGGCCGTCCATTTTGTCTTCCGGCACAGAGCAGAAGGAACGCATGGCCACCATGTAAACAACACAGAAGAAAAAGAAGGACAGATGCCAATCCAAAAGGTCACGTTAAAAAAAAGAGCCATTGAGCTGTATTCATGTCTATAATAATGCTACAGAAATGATTGCTGTCCTACGAAAAGCACGTACCGCCAAATCGTAATCGTTCTTCTTTTATATCCCAAACATGGCAAATCATTTTAGATCAGAAAAAATAAAATATGGATCATTGCTGTCCAATGAAAACTAGTCCACTATACTGTGCAGTGGTACTTTGAGGTACATGTGGACCCGACCAAGTTTCCGAAATAACGAGCCATTTTTCCGACTGTTTTTTTTACACTTGACCTATGTGGAAAATCATTATTGAGAGATATGAGTGCTGTATAGTGGCAGTCAACTCAATTCACTTCACAACAGGCAGCCATTTTTAACAAATGTGTTGCCCCACCGTTTTTGTTCAAAGACCCATTACTTAGAGTTGTAATACCGCAACACTGATGCTATTTGTCAGCCCGTCTACATCATTTTGTATTGTTTGTTAGCATCAAGCTACGCTGACTTATCAAGGCAAAGCAACTTGGTTGTTTTAACAAAATGTGTAATTCTCTTTGTTTTATATTTAGTCGGATGGTAGACTTCAACCAGGAGTGGCGATAAAAAGATTGAAGCCTGTTTTATGAAGAATTGTTCACCATCTGCCAGACTGCTGCTTGTTGTGAAGTTCGTTGCTGCTGTCTAACACTCGTACCTAAAATTCTTGCTCGCAACTTAGGGCAAAAAAAGACTGTCCGAGTGACAGCTTTTTGTTTGAGGACACAATCTATACATACTTGTAATATCGAGGTGATGGGAAAACATGGCAATGAATACTCTAGTCTTGCAAAATTTGCTGTACTCACAGATTCTATCCCAATGACACAATTATATGTCATTTCACAGAGGGGCTGAAAAAGTCTGGTCCTGAATGAGTTAAAGATAAAAACCTTCACAAGTTGCCCTTGGTACAGATTGTGTTGTGTTTCATATTACGAACCACCTTGATGGGGTGCCAGCGTTGCGGTCAGCCCACCCGCCGTAGATGTGCTGCCAAGTCTGGCTTTTGAAGGCCTTCCTCACCTCCACGGCGGTGGTCAGCAGAGTCAACACAATCGGCGTGACTGAGGCGTTTATGTGCCGCTCTAATAAGGTGCCATATGCTCTGTGTGTGTGCACAGCTGTGTTTTTTTCACATCACTATAACACACGTGTCCAGACTTTTTCTTCTGATGACTGCGTACAGAAAAATGAAAGGATGAAAGGACTACTGTAACATCCTTCAAGTCTAACTTGGGCCCTCCTGCGCTGCGCCCGCAATTCCTATTCGTCGACGAGGGGCAGGTGTGGGCGTGGCACGGAACGCGACCGGCTGTTCAGGAATTCACGAAATTTCACTTGGCCAACAAAAAGTACAATACTGTCGAGTGCTATCATATATATTCAAAAGCATGTCACTTCTTGTTGTTGTTTTTGTTGGGGACTTGAACAGGTTCATGGCATCGCCATTCATTTCAATGGAGTAAGATGATTTGAGATACAAGTGTTTTGAGTTACAAGCGTGGTCATGGAACGAATTGAACTCATATCTATCTAATGAAGCACAGCAGAGTGGTGCCAGAGCTATTTCGAAAACTGCTATCACAGGTTTCTGCTGAAGGTGATGAGGCCAATAGAATTTTTTAAATGTATTTATTTTTTTGCTGACGTTGTTTTTAAATATCATTGCTGACCATTCCAAAAGTTATTTTTAGATAAGATAAGATAAGATAAGAAGAACCCCCAGGGGATATTTTCAGCGTTACAGCAGCAAAGATATAGGTCACACAGAGACGGCGGTATAATGTAGCCGTCAATGTATAACATTAACAGCAAACATTCAGAATGTACTTTATGACTTTGGACACCCCTGCTTTAATGAATGTGTTGTCCTCCTATTGAACAGGTATTTTCGTGCTGCACTGAATGTTACTGTACTAATGGTGCAAAATGGTAAAGATAGCCACGTCTCAGATTTCTGCCTCCCCAGAGGTTAATGGGCGACCAATTATGTCGGCGGCCGCATTAAGACATCGCACCAAAACAAATTGAACAGCAACATCTTGTTCCAGAATTTCTCCGACGCGCCCAGCGAGCCGCAGACCTCACCGTCAACACTTTTCTCTGCAGGAAGGGCGCTCCAATGTAAACTGCGGATTGTGGAGGTACTGGGTCATCTGGACATGGCCAAGCCCACAACGCCTACTCTGCATCTGAACATGTTTTGTGTGATGTTGTTTTTATTTATTTTTTTAATAGCTTGGCTTGGTCTTACATATTTTCCATGTTGTTGTTTTTTTTTCTTTTTTAACAAGCAAGACACCATATTTGCTGATTTTAGAACGGACCTCACACACTGAGAAACATGCTTTCTCCGAGTCATTTGATTATATACATAGAATCAAAACACACCTACACAAAAATAAAACATAATTACAAAAACGTGAAGAACCCACCACAGTCAAGAAAATACACATAATTCTAAAAAAAAAAACTATGAAAAAATGCAAAAACACTTACAAAAAAATAAATATATATATATATATATATTTTTTTTTAAAACCTGGCTTTATGGGAGCTCACGTACACTATCGAATTTTGAACTCATTTTTTTAGAGGCGACGTGGTGAGCATGACTTCCCCCTCAGGCTAATTTCAGCCAGGCTAGAAAAAAAGCAGTAAAAAGTGCAACAATTCTCTGTGTTTTGACAAAAACATGTCACAGACATATTAGGACATCTGGAAACGGTTTTAAATAGTCACAAAGAGAAAAAATACATAATATGTTTCCTTTAACATAGGAAGTTAAAAAAAGTCTCCACTGCCCTTTTAGTACCTAAACACTCCCTTGAGCTTTTCATTTAGGAAGTTGAAAGCACACACACAAACGCACACAGACACACACATCTGCTTCTCTCCCTCTCTGTCTTTCTCAACCTCGGATGCACACACACACCCTCCCACTCACGCATTATACTCCTCCTCACACACACACACACACTTGCTGCACATACCTCGAGTGGAAGGCAGACACTGTGTGCTACACACTCACGAGGAGAGCACCGGCGTGGAGATGCTGCATGCCTACTGACTTTTTTGCCACCAGAGCATGGAAGCCAACAAGTGGACATAAAAGAAGAAGCAGCAGCAGCGTGTGTAGGATTACAGGACCACTTCATGCATGTTCGTGTCATGGTGACAGGTCACATGATTGTCTGCTGCTGACAGGAGCTTCTCGAGTTGTGGGATCTAAAACAGTTGCGCGTTGAAAGGCGGCAATCATGTCAACGGGACGCTCGGCACACGTGCTCGGGGGGATCTGCTTGATTTGGCAAGGTGAGTGCACGCAAAGGGGAGGTGGGGGGACTTTAAGCATCTTTGAAACTCCCCCACCCGCTCACAGGTTATACTGTAAATATACCACAAACATTGATCCCAAAACATTTAAATAGCATTTCAATGCCACAACATTACCATTAAAAATACATGCCTCACGGAAGCTTGCTTTTGCTTTTGGGGGCGGCATGGCTCAGTGGTAGCGTGGTCCTTTCCCAACCCGGAGGTTGTGGGTTCGATCCCCAGCCATGGTGACCATGTTGAAGTATCCTTGAGCAAGATACTGAACACTCAGTTGCTCCTGATGCTGCGTCATCAGTAGGTAGATGAGGTACAGTGTAAAGCGCTTTGAGTACCCAAGGTAGAAAAGCGCTATATAAGTGACAGCCCATTTAATAGCCACGCTATTAAAACGCAGTAGGGCAAAAACGTACAAATGCGGTAAAGATTCTCTGTAATTTCCGGTAACAACCCAGACTAAATTTAAATACTCCCTGACATATAAAGTTCTTCGTCTCTCAGTCGAGATGCATCACTTCAACCATATTTCCTTGACACCAATTTGTACTTTCCTATTAGGCAGTACTTTGGTGCCATCTTGTGGGATCTTAGTATATTACGGAAAGAGCAGGAAAAAAACGCTAATAGGCCAGTTTGTTCAGTGAATCGCTGAGTATATTCAGCCATTCATTGTTTGGCACCCTCTGGCATGTGTGCCTTGGCCACTAGGGGCAGTATAATATATCGTCGCTGTCCTGTGAAAAACACTTATGTCCAATTTTGGAAACATTTTTAATTTTCACATTAATGCGATGTCTGTAACGTGGAAACACCATTCACGTAAAAATAAGAAAATTGATAAAAATGGAGGTAAGTGTTTTTCACAGGACAGCGATGATATGCACACATACAGTACAGACACATTTCTCATTCAATGTATTTTCTTTATTTTCATGACTATTTACATTACAAAAAAAGGTGAAATAACTGGAAACATGTTTGATATTCTGATCCCTTCAAAATAGCTCTGATTACGGCTTTGCACGCTCTTGCACGCGATTCATTCAGCATCGAGAGGTAGTCACCTGAAATGCTTTTCCAACAGTCTTGAGTGGGGTTCCCAGAGGTGTTTAGCACTTGTTGGCACCTTTGCCTTCACTCTTCGGTCCAGCTCAACCATCCAGCTTGCCTAAAACCATCTCGATTGGATTCAAAACATGTTTTCAGTTATTTCATCTTTGTTTTGTTAAGTACATAACCCCACATGTGTTCATTCATAGTTTTGATACCTTCATTGAGAATCTACAATGTAAGCAGTCATGAAGAGAAAGAACACGCATTGAATGAGAAGGTGTGTCTCCAAACATTTGGCCTGTACTGTATATACACAAAGAAGAGTTTTGTAATTAAGTGAGCTGCAGTAATATTATTTGTTTAGGACAGAGGATAACGAATATATGCTTGCGAGATATATCTTCTTTCTACATGTTTTGTACCATTTGTGTTCAAAAGTCTGTTGCTTATCTAATAATACCGCAACATCAATGTCAATTTTGTTAGCGGTCTATAGTGTTTTGCATTGTATGTTAGCGTTAGGCTAGCGGATTTGGTCAGACAACGTGTGGTGTGGTGTTTGGTTAAATATGCAACATGTAATTCTCTTTATTTTACGTTTAATTTTCCAGTAAACTTCAACTAAGAGTGGCAATAAACATTGTGAAGTCTTTTTCTTTTTAACTTTCACTCTCTGTCAAACCGCTGCTTTCTGTGAAGTTTACTTCCGCCATCTAGCATTTGTAACAAAAATTTTGGCTCGCACCTAAAGACAAAAAAAATTCATGAAGTGAAGTCTACTATCTTGAAAAACCCGGAGGTTGGATCATTTGTTCGTCAAGGAACCACCCCCGAAACTTCAGTCAAAGTGCTTTTTTTTTTCTACCTCGTATTAATGACCTACATTATCATTACTACAGTCAGACGATGTCCTAGTGTTGATTTCATGCACATTTACGTGTGTAAACAAAGAATAAAGACTCACTAAATACATCAGGTCCCCAAACTGGGCGAGGATTATGTCACACTCAGCCACTCGTTAATCACAAGGAAGCGATTAAGCAATTTGTCAGTATTCAAACGCCTCCCGTCGAACCAAAACACAAGGTGGCACTAGTGAATGGTCGCTCTGTGTCTTCAAAGGACAAGGAGGAGGAGGAAGAAGTGACTTCTTCTTCTTCTTCTCCGGCAGCTGCCCTCGAACAATGGCAGCTCCGGAGCAGGCGAGCGTGGCCCTGGAACTAATGTTGCTATTATGTTAATGGTTGGAATAACAGGAGGCGGACATCACGGAGCCTCACACCCGCCCCACCGCCCCCCTCCCAACGCTCCCGGGGGTCGCTGCACATCAGAGCCGATTATAGGTGACGGCCCAGAGGCGGATAGGAGGAGACGTCTGCCCAGGTGCAATCATCAGATTCAGATTCCCCCCCACCGCCCCTCCTCACACTAAAAAGACCGCCTCCCTCAGCCCCCATGATGGCTGGCAGAGTGTTTTCTTTTGGAGCTGCAAATGCATTGTGAAGGAGACAAGCGAGGTCGAGCCGGTGAACCTACACAGACGGTCAGAAAGGAGGAAAAGATAGTCAATATTTTGAAACCGAGGCAGAACAAGTTTACATAGCGTAAAAAAATATAAATGGAGCATGATTCATTAGAAAATGCTCACTTATTAAAACAAAAAGCTTGCAGGCTTAGGGCACTTGTTGCAAGACAGAATTCAACCCTTGATTTAGAATGAACCAATAACATGTTAAACGGGCATCAGCACACACCTTCCCCCATTTAAAGTGCCTCTGATGAACCTCATATAATGTTCAGATGTTCTAGTAGGCTTTTTCTGCCATGTTAGGGGCCTGTTTTACATTTTTTCTCCACCAAAAAATTCAACAGGATTCAGCATGTCATGGCTACCTGTTGCCAGAACTTCTTAGTGAGCAGGGGCAGGAACACAACGAAGGAAATTCCCAGAATTATGTTTCCTTGTCAAGTCATTGGTCACTAGTTGCTAGACAGAATTCATAGATCCATCCATCATCCATTCATCCATTATCTATACCGCTTATCCTCACAAGGGTCACAGGGAGTGCTGGAGCCTATCCCAGCTGTCTTCGGGCAGTAGGCGGGGGACACCCCGAATTGGTTGCCAGCCAATCGCAGAGGATTCATAGATCTCAATCATAATCACTGTTCCCTCTAGTTTTCCATGTGTCTGAGCACAAACTCCCTGAGCATTCCTTGGACCACGGTGAGCAACATCTACAGACTTATATATGAATGGTCTAATGCTGCATTCAAGAAAGATGGGAAGTTGGCTTTTCCAACCTCCGACCAGGAAAAGTGCACTAGAATGCCCCTTTGAACTGGAAGGTCAGAGTTGCGAAGTTGGAAAAAAACTTCGGCTTCCATCTGACGTCGCCCAACAACGGAGACACAGAGCGTGAAATGTTTATCTATCTTTATTTACATTAATTTTTGTTTCAAAATACCTTCACACAACACGTGAATTGTAGTGACTGTGTGAATATATGCCGTTATCTCCCTGCATGAAGTTATTTGATAAAATGAATGAAATGCTTTGAAGATAAAAAGTTCCTTTATTTGTATAAGTTAAGGACATCATTAGGGTTTAGTGGGGGTCAAAATGTGTTGTGATGAATCAGAACAACAAACAATTTATCCGAATAAGCCATTTTTACACTCGCTTTAAACGTTTTGAGGTTGGAAGTGGGACAATCCGAGTGGGATAAATCAGACTTCCCACCTTCCTTGAGTGCACATTTTAGCAGAGGTCATGGAAGTTGACTCACATGCTTTGCTTTCGCAGGTCACATAAAATCATGGGGCGTGCCGGATCTGGCCCCTGGGTCTTGAGTTTGACAGGTGCTATAGTAGAACAACTGAGCGTGCGCACCCTCGGTCGCACTACTGAAACTGTAATGGAAGTTGGAATTGTGTGGTGCACTGTTTGTAGATGAAACTGGGGTGGAAATGAAGGAATGAGTGTCGAAATATCATGCGTGTGCGCACCAGCGTCACCGTAGCCTTGTTGTTGTCCAGCCATTATTGATGTCGCATATTTCTTTCTCACTCCATTAGATCAGGCCTCCTTGGCACGCAAGTAGATAGATGCCGTTGTGTCGCTGTGACCTTTTTCCTGGCTCTGCATCTTCCTATCTATCTGCGCCATGGCACACTTATCTAGTTGGAACCAATTAAGACCGTAGAGTCACACATTGTCACATAGGCGAGGCAGAGCCGTGACTTTGGCACATTAGTGTGCCGTGAGAGATCAGGTGTGCCGCGGAAAATTTGACCCAATGTCAATTATTTAGAAAAAAAATTCTAATATGTTCTAATATTTATATCTATATCTATATTTGGGCCAAGCACGTACAGCATGGCAACGGGCAAAACGATTAAATGCTCTTGGATTAGACCTTCTTCCGCATCATGCAGGAAAAGGCTACGTGTCTTTTTGAATCCATTAAATAGTTCAACTGAGACTATGCAGTCTTCTGGTAGTTACTGCTAGCATACTACCGTGAGGTGCGAGCATTAAAGCTAAAAGGACCGGGTTTCAATCTTGTCGTGATCTTTGACTGACTGGGATACTGGATTTTCCACAGGGACCGGTTAAGACCAGCACCGATGTGCTATTCTTTGTCTTTATTAATGTGATGATGAGAAGTACTTAGTAAAACAACAAATACCTTCAATTCATGTGTTACTAACAGCCCAGCAACCCCGTAATGACTGCAACCTCCAGGGTCACGGTGTTGTGACTGAGAAACCGTGCATGGCACACAAGAAAAAGGAAAAAGTGCTAGCTAGACCAATCAAACTAAGTGTTGTCAATTTAGTAACTTTTTCGCTATATTCAACAACTTTTCCAACCCCTCTGCAACTATTTTTTTCCAAAGAGAGTAGCAAAAATGTTACGAGTGGTCCTAATGTTAGAAAAGCGAGCCAAGAAGATTTCGTCAGATAATGCTATACGCAAATCTACAGTTTCATGTGTACAGTATTTGGGGATGTTATGTCATCACTGGCAATAATATTATATTTCCTCCCGCATTTTAAAAACATGCATGCTAGGTTAACTGAACACTCTAAATTGTACATAGGTGTGATTGCGAATGTTTGTTTGTCTATGTTTGCCCTGCAATTGGCTGGCAATCAGTTCAGGGGTGTGTCCCACCTACCGCCAAAGACAGCTGGGATGGGCTCCAGCACACCCGCTACTCTTGCTGAGCATAAGCCGTTCAGATAATGGAGGGACAGATGGATTTGTATTTCTTAGTTTCAACAATATATATCTACACATGTAGCAATTTATTGAAACATGACAATAAGCTTTTTGTAAATACATTTGAAATAATAAATGTTACATAGCTGAGGTTAGCATGCTGGCTTGGCCCTCGGCAAATCTCTCATGTGGCCCCTTTGCAAAATTAATTGCTCACCCCTGCTCTAGTGGGATGTGAAAGAACCACTGAATTCAAAACAAATTAAATTTACATTTCAAATACAAACTACAATCTAACATATTAGAATGAAGCTTTGGTTTTCTTTTTTTAAATATTTTACTAGTGCAGTTCAGTTGTATTTAACTTTCAAGTACAATAAATTTGCATATCATCTTTAAATATTTGTAAGTTTCATTGGCGTACAATTTTCTTTAAATTTTATGTGCAATGCATTTTTCATTGAATCATTTATTTATTTGTACTGTGCACAATGTTACAGTGGCTTACAATAATACATATTTTTTAGGACTAAAACATGTAATTTTTCAG
The DNA here is from genome assembly GCF_054856515.1 of Filicampus tigris. Lineage (NCBI taxonomy): Eukaryota > Metazoa > Chordata > Actinopteri > Syngnathiformes > Syngnathidae > Filicampus > Filicampus tigris. The sequence continues at coordinate 4,943,698 of NC_141225.1, read as the reverse complement.
GTAGTACATGGTGTAAAAAGTTTGCAAACCACTGGTATAATGTATGGATTTTCACATTAACACTGCATCCTGCAGCTACACAGTATATATTTCCAGCATAGTGTCTGCAGCATAAGATCCACACAATTTGCTGTATGATATCATGTGTCATAAATATTTCTGTTTTCCTGACAACAGTCCAGCTCCAGCTTGTTCATTTCCATGCAAAACATAACATCTGGCAAAAGAAAGTGTTATTTTTGGGACCAGAAGTAAAAGCACTGTAGTCCACTGAGAACAATGTGGACATGCTGAGTTGCAATCTTCTTCGGTGTCTGCTGGCCTGGAGAGGAGAGTTACACATCATTGTCCAAGTTAGGAGTCTACTCAGACATGAGTATTTTTGTCTTGATGCATTATACAGTGTGTGTAGATATATAAATATGTAAAATACACCAGAATAAAAAATACACTAAGAGTAAAGATCTCTTAATTTAGTAAATTATGAAGACACTGAAATCCTTAAACACTCAGCAGCAAAAGCCTATGACACACCTAAGTATTCAAGTTAAAGACAAGTTGTCATTACAGTATATGTATACACTTTTTGTGATAAAAAAAAAATACATACAATAACAGTTACAATTATTGCTAACTATATTAAAACTCGTTTTATAATGAAACAATTTTTTTAAGTCTTTATGAAATTGTATACACTTTTTAGGCATTGAAATCTTTGATTGTTCAACATCTTACTGTAACGAATTGGGTAATCTGTGTTGTGGTCGGATTTGTGTATTGCTGAGTTGTGATGTTTCCGAGGTTCATGAATGCAGCGTACGGCAAGCGAGCGAGTGGTGCAGCGGGGAAAGAATAGCGCGAGCAGTTGTACTTGGATTAATAAAAACGTGATAATTAAACTACGTCTGATGGCGTGTTCCTGGAAGACGTTACAATATGATAAATCTCGCTATTTAAATTTTGCGTTTTGGGCTAAAAAGACTGCTTGCTTCCTCGTCTAAGAAACATTCACAGTCGGATGATGCCGTGCATGTACGTGCTAGCAGCAACATAGCCGCCAATTTCATGTAGCAATGTCGGCACACAACTTTCGAACTCATCCACGCACCTTTCCCCATCGGCGATGGGGAACAGGAAAGCCAGAATGTTCCCAAACAGGAGACCGCAGTGTACGCGGGGACCTTCGAGCATTGGCTCTTTATTGGCTCTCACTATTAACTCAGTTAGCTCACTTCCTGTGGCAGATGACCCCTGCTGACTTTGCAGCCAAACTTAGAGGAGAGTCACTGTCGCAAAGATGGACATTTATATAGTTTTACTTTAAAAAGTTGCTCGATAGCTCATTAGACAAATCCAAAATGAGTTTCAAATACCATATTAGTTTTTACAGTTTTACCATTTTACAGAAAAGACTCATATTCAAGGATCAAAGAAATCTCTTAGAACAGTCTTTGAATCAAAATATACTTTTATTTTTTTACCAGATCAATTCCAAGATTTTACTCAAGTAAATATCGGTTTCAAGCTTCGTAAAAAAAATTTAGTTCAAAAATACAATAAACCGCGATCAATTAAAAGGGATGGACAACGTTTTCAATCTTGTTTGGTGATTCTAGATTTGGCATGCTCTTGACAACCTAGGAATATGAATTTCACGAGGACAAACATTATTGAGGTTTTTAAAAAGTCTTTCCAAGCCTGGTGGCCACGTGCCAACAGGAGCCAGACTTTGACATCCAGCGGGCAAAGCCAAGCAGATCTCTAGTGTAAATAAACAAGACCTTGGGATTAAACGGCTCAAAAGTGTGATGAAAAGACAACAGCGGCCGTCCGCGTGGCCTCCCCGCGGACCCGACCCAAGTTAGAATAACAACGCCGAGCTGCGGCGCTTTGAAAAGATCAACTTGACCTCGGCCTGACTTACACAAATGAGAAGGGAGGGACAATGGGTACCATTTGTATTACAAGTCCTTTGTGTCTCCCTTGCTTGCTTTGCATTTTTTTTCTCAGCTGTTTATTTGCACTGCAAAACCCACTGTTGTATTTTGGCAACTGTATGTTTGATGAAAGAAGTTTGTTTTAGTTGCTCCTTTTTTTAAATGATGCCTTTATTTACTATCAAGAAGCTTTCAGTGGATTTTTCTGAGGGTTTATGTTGAGCTTTTGGGATGCTCAACTCTGGCCAGGACCTTTCACCGAAGCTAAACTGATCTACTCAGTGATGTTATAACCCAGCTTCTCATTGGTTTAGCTTTTAGATTGAGCCTGTGAAAGGAACCTAATAAAGCTAACCTGAAAAAAATAAATACATTTTAAAAAGAGTATTTGAAATTCCTTAAAGTGGAAGTCAAGTCAAAAATGGTCTTTGAAATAATAAATTCTATGACACTAGTCTAAATGTGGTAATCTGATTAATATTGTGTTTGTGGAATATGAATTAAGCAGAAAAATATGACCGTTTTTATGCATCTCAGGGGGCGGCCATTTTGCCGCTTGCTATCGACTGAAAATGACATTGACAGTTGCTCAGGCCACAGGTAATGACCCATCATGGCTTACCTGTTTTCTGAGTTTGGTCATGTGACATTCGCAAGATGAGCCGTGGTATAGTTTTTTTTTCATTGCTATTATCTCCCCGAAAATAGTACAAGTAATAATATTTTTGCTATCCCATGCAAAATATAAAAGTAAAGAAGTTTTAAAGTGGAAGTCAACCTAAACATTTTTTTCAAGAATATGTTCTATGCAGGCCCACTAGTTGAAACAAGGCATTCTTAGTAATATTGTGGTTATGGCATATGAGTTAAGCAGCAAAATCCACCCCTTTTTAGCCATCACAGGGGCGGCCATTTTGTCACTTCTGTCGACTGAAAATGACATTACAGTTGCTCAGGGCTCAGGTAATGACCGACCACAGCTCATCTCTTTTCTGAAGCTAAGCCATGATTGGTCGTTACCTGAACCCTGAGCAGTTGTGATGTCATTTTCAGTCAACACAAGTGACAAAATGGCCGCCCCCTGTGATGGCTAAAAAGGGGTGGATTTTGCTGCTCAACTCATATTTCACAAACGCAATATTAATCAAAATGCCTTGTTTCAACTTGTAGGCCTGCTGGGAACATATTCTTGAAAAAAGTATGTTTGGGTTGACTTCTACCTTATGTTCAAGTTTTTTGTATCATTTTATTTTTTCATTTGGGTCAAGGTTATAGGTTGTTTTCCCTTAAAAAAGCTGTATGTGTGGGGGGGGTACACTTACAAAATACAAATACTTTTTCCCTCCTCCGATTTTTCCTTTATGAGCTGTTGAACATAATAGGGAGACCAAAAAAATTTCAAAGACAAATAAAAAAAATATTCATCCCTGAAAAGAATGAAATTCAGTTGATTTGCATTCGATGAGTAACACTTTTTCTTTTTGGAATCTGAACGGGCCAGCTGTCAGTGGCGTTATTTTATGTCTTAACCCAAAAATATATCTGCTTGCATGTTGCTTTCTGCAACTATATTCCACACAAAGTTGTGGTGAGAAAAAGCTCCCTTTCTTCTGAAACAGACTCATGAGATTAGATAGGAAAACAGACTCTGTCCACAATATCAAAAAGGATAACAGGCATTATTTGATATTTAATTTAGAGAGCAACTTTCATAAAAGTCCTCATTTGTACAGTAAGTACAGCAAGCCATGCATCACCATGGATTATGGATCAAAGGGTAGGAGATAATGTAGTGAAGAATGCCCCCCAGAGACATTCGCTGTAGGGTCACAGGATGATTGGGACAAATAGCAAGATAAGGATTGAGGACCAAAATGCTTCTTTTGTTTCTTTTGGCCTGAGTGCTGTGAGAAACAACTCAGCAGACATCACACACGGCCACACGGGTATGGACACACATGGCCAAGCACACGTTGACATATACAGTACTCACACACACTGAATCATAGGGACACAAAAAAAATCACTTCTTTTGTAAAAAAAAACAACAACAACCTTTTAATCTAAAATGTAATTGTAGTATATTTGTTTCGCCCCTCAAAATAATACCACTTACGATTACAATTTTTTCTCCCCCTTCTCCCCCCCGAAAAACACTTAAAATTTTAAATACTTCTGAAAGGAGGTGGCTTTCTTTTCTTGAAGAATAGGAATACATCATATTATTGTTATTATTATTATTATCTATTTTTCCTCAAACACATACAACTTTATTCTCCTAAGATTTTTACTTTATTCTGCTGATTGGTATATTTATTTTCCTTTTGGTGTGGTCCTGTCACTCCTTCACAACAAAACCGATCCACACAGTTGCAGCTGTTTCATTTTCTTCAACAAAGACAGCACCTGTATCACATGTTAGCTGTTGACCCCTGAACCACAGCAGTTATTTATAGACTAGTCAGTGAGAGGAACTGATTGCCGAATGAAACACGGGTGACAAGGAGGCGCACTTAAGGAGGAGAATGCTGTAGTAGAATCGAGTCTAATTCTGTTTGACTGGCTGAGTAGGAAATAAACTGAAAAAGTTGCCCTCATCTCCAAATTGAGTCATGGGTCGCATATTATGCATTGCGACGTCATCTCACTTGTGGTTGACCGAGGCTCGATTTTCTAGAGTAATACTTAAAAACTCTCAATGAGCAATTTTGTTTTACTAAGCTCTTTGCTTTTATGAGTTCCCTTCTTTCTTTCTTTCTTTTTTTGTTATAAATGCAACCATATGCGGCACAGCAAAGATCCAAGAGAATGACACGTGACCTCGGGAAACACTTCATACAACTTCATGCTTTTGGCACAAACAACACACTAAACTATAGTAAAGGCCCACATGACTACACGTCACTTTTTTTTTCTTTTCTTTTTTGCAACTCCGTACATTCACTACTGTGACCACTTGGACAACATTAACCAAGACAATATACACACACAACACTGACCGTTTACATTAATATGTCAAACTATGACACTCCAGAAACTCCACAATGGCTGAACTATATTCATTTAGAGCCAATTGAATTGTTGAAATGTGTATATACATTTACATATATATACATACATGCATTCAATATTTGAAAACACATTGGCAAGCGTACAAATAAGTCTTAAACAAAAATCTGCGTTCCAGTTGGAATTTTCCACACATGGCGTGTATAAGTGTCTGCATCAGACTTCAATGGAAAAATGCAAGTGCACACACATCATAAACGTTTCAATATTCCTTAATCCTGTGAGAGGGTAAAAAGATCTGCTGCTCATCCAAGCACTTAACAGTTGACACTTTGTCAGCTCATTTTGGGTCAGAGTGCATCCGAAGTCACAAGGGAGGAACTGTGGGCATAAAGAGCAAAGCAAAATAACAACAACAAAAGAAATCACTTGATTGCACGTGGAGAACAAGTGGCAGGGATTGTGAGAACATGCTGCCAAGACTCTGCTGCTTCCTCTTGTTGCAAAACCACAAAGATGTAATCAGAACATCCTTTTGTCTCCATCTCGGTTGAAACCCGATCTTCGCTTTGGGTCTCAAGACACACCTTTGAGCATGCAGAAGCCGAGAGTGCAAGATCAAGCAGATGTGCACAGCAAGATAAAGCAGATGTGCACAACTCCAACAAATTCGCAGTATCCGACGATCGCCACTTTCACTGGGATTATTAACGTTACAGGGTTTGGGGTGGGGTTGGTCGGGACGGGAGCTTTCAGTCTTTTGTCACCCAGATGGTTTTCATTCTGGCCGGCTGCCTCTTTCGGTTTTCGTCACTTGGATGACAAAGAGTTGAGCGTGGTAATGATGTTAACATGCACACTTCAAGTGAACCCAAAAACAGGCACTGAGTTTTGCAGCTGTAAATTTGATTGAAATCAACGGGCCACCGCCTTGGCACTACTCCAAAATCACAACATGGAAAATAAGCATAATGAGAATCCTCCAAATGATCTTGAAATGTGATTATATTGTTGCTGTATACAGCAAACGAACCCTGTATGTCGACTTATGGTCAAGTTCATATATTTTCACACTTCGATGCTACTGGTCAGTACTCACGTTTTCTGTAGGGGTAGGTACAGAAATCTTTTTTTTTTGTACAGGCCAATTTAGGTCAGTTCTACAGAGCACCGTTTCAAGTGAAATCAAAGGCTGCGTTTGCATTAACCCAAACAGCACCACACCACACCGCCTGGACCAGCCCGACAACACCACACGGCCTCCGTTGCTTTTCCATTACAACACGTGCAGGGCGGGATTGAGCGGGGTCAACAGAATTGGGCCAGTGCACACTGGCAACATTTGGGTTCTGCCATAACATTCCAAGAGTGGTGAGTCTCGCCGCTGGTTTTACAACGATGAACGAAGAGCCCATGAAATGCACAGAAGCTTTCACACAGATGAAAAATCCATTCGCGGGTAAAAGCGAGAGAGAGACAGCCGCCCCGCCGGCAAGACATAAAAATTCAAAGACAGCACCTGTATCACATGTCAGCATGTGTATCACATGTTTACAATTTCACATGTATCAATGGATGAAATAGTGAAGCTAGTGGTAAAAAATGTTCACGGGAGTCCGCTCACCAGGCCCAGTCACTTGTTTTACCGCGCTCTCATTCACTCAGCCGCCTCTCGCGCCAAGTTCCCGTCGGGCTAGGATACCGGCAAGGCTCCGGGTTGTGGCTTCGGACGCCGGATAGTGACGATGACGAGCTGCCGGCGTTTTTTTCCAAAAGCTTCACTATTTCATCCACTGGTATATACCAAATTGTAAATATGGCTAGATACTGTTGTAAAACACTATGTGTGCACTGACTGTATATACTGTGTTTTATGATTTGGCGGCACCTGCAAGCGGCTCTGTCACTTAAACCAGGATATCGGCAGGTGCAGTGAACTTCCTTGCCGCGTTGCTTAAAGGAATACTTGGATGATCTTAACATTGGCACTTATACGTAATAGGTTTGCATGTAAAAATGACATCAGTACTAAAATGCCCACCTAAAAAGACTCTGTAGTGATCTTCTTGGCCGGCAACTTAGAACCACCTCGGAGAACGTTCTGAAAAGCGGTTCCGTTGTGACCGCAAGGAAAAGTCTAATGGAAAAATGACCACTTGGGGGCCAAGCAAGGCCGAACCATTATCAAACCGGTACAGTAGAAAAGTGGCTAAATGGTACCATGTTTTGGTTCTGAAACACATCTTTCTAAATTCTGACTGTGCAGGAGTGGAAGGGGTTGGCGATTTTCCATGACGCACTTGAAGGCAGCAATGCACGCACACCACTCTACTGATGTCACACACTCAAACAGGCCTTCCTCCACGGACTTATATGAATGGTCTATCAGTAGGCCTCTCGCGGCTGAAGCCAGAGGGCAGCCATCTTACGTTGCCACTGCTACTGACGACTTGTTTTTTTCCTCGATGAAAACACTGTTATCAGTGCGTATTTTACATACTTTTACATGTACATGTCACATATACATGTGACGGTGGCGTTAGTTGTTGAAGGATATCCAGAATTTTTTGTTGAGGAGTAATGGCGGCACAGTCGATCGCGGGAGCTTTGCTATAAATCACGGCAGTGATAGATGACACGCTCGCGGACTTTAGAGCCGTGAAACCATCCAAACGTGATGTATGGTTCAGATATATGTTCGTAGACAATGACAATTTCAATTTCTTTGTAAGAGAACACAGCATGGTAATTACCACTCTTTTTTAATTAAAAATAGTACTTCACTTGCATCTTGGATTGAAACAGTAAAGGTTAATCAACTTGGGCCTGTGTGAAAGCCACATGTCTAAGGTCTCAAGTTTGGGGGGAATTATGTTTCTATCTGCTGCAGGGGCTAAGATATTAATTATTTTGTAGGTGGCGAAAATGTCAGGTTTTCAAGGGTGACTCCAAAGACGACCGTAATTTTAGAGAGATGTTTCACGAGAGGCATAAGACTTTAATGGGTTAAATGTTGACAATAGCTTGCGAACAAATCTACTTACTCTCGTGAACACTTTTACTGTCTGAGAAGTGTTGTACCGTGGGAGCAGTGCGACATTATATTGCCTCAAGATTGAAAGTCTTTGTTTTTTAGACGATGAATAATAACGGTTCGGTTAAATACATTTGAGTAAGACTATTTTGTAAAAAAATGGATAGCTGTAATGCTTTAGTGCAGAAGGATAAGCATCAGCCACGGAGGTATGAAGGCTCCTCATTGTATTTATCATTCACGTTTGAAAAGGTTTGGGAAGATGATGTAACCACAGTCATTTGCCTTTGTGATGTATTGAATGTTTTTGTCTGGTTGGAGGTTGGTGCGATCGCAGGCTTTGATGTGGACGGATAGCAGTGGCGCCGGGCCCTACCATTTTAATTAATGGGAGCGTAATGAATTGCAGATTTTAGTATTTTAACTTGGCGATTGAACATACGTTTGGAGTGTTGTGTTCATGTTAGTGTGATACAGTATAGCAATACAAGGTAAAATACCAAATTGAACAATGCTGTGTTCAGCAACTTCAGCAAGGTGGCATTTATTTCCTAGAAAGTGATTTTGGAGATGTGATTCGGCCAGACAATGACCATATGAGCCCCTCACACTTGATGCTGTGGACCAAAAAAGTTGGCAAATTTGCGTCAGCCATCTGCTGAGGATACCTGCTTCAGATCGGGGCTCATTTGGACAAAATCCAGTTTATCAAGCCCTGGAATTTGCCCTTAATTTTGGGGGGTTTGTCCCTTCAAACCAAAATGGCAAAATTCCTGTTAAATTTCAAACATGGCTTCTGGTGACATTTTCATGAATCCTGTTAAGATGGAAATGCCCCTGGGAATTTCGTGTTGATTGGTGAAATCTGTGTAGGGAAATTTTTTTTCTAACTTACCGCACTACTAAGTGAGTCGGGGAGAGTTGTGTTTGGGACATTGATAAAAAAAATTTCACTAAGATAAATATCCTTCAAAAGAGATTCCGGGGTATGGTGTCACCAACATGAAGACCGGAGAGCAATTTTTCCATTCAAGTTAATTTGACTATTCCAAATCAATCATTACTAGAAATATCAACTGGGTATAACAAAGGTCATGTGTTCATCTGAGGAATTTCTGTCATTTCTACTCCCTAGTTTCATTGATGGCTGTAACAGGGAGTAGACTTTGGGACGTGCCCGCCACTTCCCCCAACTCCAGCGAAAGCCTGCAATGGCAGCCCCACTGTCATTCCCGCCACCATCCAGACAGAGTGAAAATCACAGCAGAAATACCGCCACGGCTGGATGGCACCTGGCTGTCAACGAGGTAAACTTTTGTCAAAGACAGTGAAAGCTTAAAAGGCAGACACATTAAGCAATATCTTATAATTAGAAAAAAAAAAACCCTGGGACACCCATAAATCATGAAATCTGGTTATTTTCCTCCTGATGATGCTAAAATGTATTACTCCCAACAATACTAAAGTTCTCTATTAATAGCCAACCTTCAATTTTATAAATGTCTGGTTTATCTCCATGAATTTCCATGAATTCATACAAATTCCTGTTAATTCCCAGGGAACCTTCCAAATTCCCAGAATTTTACAACCCAACGCTCACAGAGAATCACCACATTACCACTGATAACTTCTACCCTGGTATTTTCAGATGTGAAGTTCGTCCAGGTCCAGAGTTCCTCACCCGTTCCTACACCTTCCACCCCACTCGTCATTTCCAGGCGCTGCAGCACTACTATGCTGACAGCGGGTGCGAGAATCCCGCCTATTCCCTGGCGATCCGAGGCAAGCACCGTCTTCGACAGGCCTCCTGGATCACCCGCGGAGCCACCGAAGCCGATCATCACCTCAGCGGGGTGGCCATCGTCGTCCACAGCTTGGCAGCCAAGCAGAGACTGACCTCCAGGTTGCCCCCATCCTGCGTGGGTCCGAGCCTGGCTCGGCTGGTTCCTGGGAAGCCACAGGACCTTTATAATACCCGGGCGGGAAGAGGATGCCTAGCGGCTATGGGCTTCTCCATGATGGAGCTGGATTTGGTTAGGGCAGAGACGCGGCACAACAACCATGGGGAGAAAATACAGGAGCTCTTCTTGGGGGACATACACACTGACTGGACCCAGAGAACTCACTATAGACCGACGGGGTACCAGCAGCCACTGCAGAGCGCCATGGTGAGTTTTAGTGACATCTATAAATGTTTTATGTCTGGTATCCAGTACTGCCACGTTAATTATTCTTCCATTCATCATTTCAGCATCACATTCATCCCTGCCCGGTGTGTGCCCTGGTGTACCGCGCCACAGAACAACGCCCCCCAGTTATGCCCCACCAAACGCAAGCCTCTGTTTCCTTAGCCGGGCGTTGGGTAAGCCAGCAGTGCGAAACCCGCCCCACCGTTCTCTTCCTCACCAGAGAGTTCCACTTTGATCCTGACCAACAAGCATGGGAGGGGATCTACCGCCACTACTCAGACCCCCTCTGCTCCCAGAACACCTTCACTCTGAGAGCTTCTGGCCACTACGCCCAGGGAAACCCTTCAGTCAAGGTACCGGGGGCCACAGAGCTTGTTTTTAAGGTGACCGAAGTGAGAGTGACAGCTGAAAATGAGTCCACAGCAAAGTTGTTGAACAGGACAAAGCCAGGGAAGTGTGGGCAGGCTGGAGAGTGGAAGGTCGGAACGGAACAGGGCCTGAGCACCACGCACGGGTGCACGGTGCTTGGCATTAAGCTACCGCATAAGGAGTATGAGCTTTTCAAGGTTGAGCTGGACCACAGAAGACACCCGCTGTTGTATGTTGGGGAGAGGCCGACGGACGGTTCCAGCCCAGACCGTCCAATGAGGAGGGCCACTTCCTTTCAGGCTCCCTTAATGCTTTGCAGCGGTGCAGAGACACAGCCCCCCAGTCGCTATGGTTCAGGATTCAAAAGCAAACAAGTCCAGATGGATACCAGTGGGACCGGGAAGCTGACACAGATCCTCTTGGTGGTCCTTGGATCTACCCTATGCAGCTGCAGTTGGGTTTTTTAGAGACTTGGAACAGAGATGGAACTGGTTCTCCTTCATTACAAGACATTCAGGGGAGGCGAATAGACAGTACAGTGGTACCTTGATTCAGAAGTGGCCCAATTTAGGAGAGTCTTAAATTATGAGCCGTAGCTTGCTGAATTGTGTTTAGTTTTCGTTGCAAGCCAAAATTTGAGTTACAAGCTAACTTCATATACGCCGCTTCTTGAGTAAAGTCAAAACAATTGGAGCAATTTTGACCTGATGCAAGGTTCAAGGAGGGTCACAGTCGCCGAAGAAATTTCAGCTGTTTATTTCATGGGATAAACAGTCAAACACAAATACAAAATGAGAAAACTTGCAAGAAGCAGAACTCACACCCAAACCCTCATGTTGAACAAACCAACCACCGTGACTCAAGCTCCTGATGTCACTACAACATGTCCCTTAAGCACACATTCAACACCAACACAACTGTAGATACAGTAAATATACGTTACAAAAACAGTTAATATCTTTACACTCTCTTTTATTCTATTTTTATTAAAAGTAAAATAAATTACGATTTGCCAGGCTGGAATGGATTAATGACATTCCAATTCGTTTCAATGTGGAAAAGTGATTAAATTCACTTAAAAAAAAATATTTTAATTCACAATTAAATTGAGTGGAATGAATTATATATAATTATTATATATTATGAATTATACTCCAAAGTCATGGTACCACTGTATACATGTATTTTGACAGATCCACTCCCTTTGTTGGAATACCAATGGTGCCTTCGGTTTCGCTTTAAGGATCCTAAGTTATAGTTCCAGTTCTACTCAAAACTAAATGGCTCACAAATCACCGTTACCATCATTTCAGTATGGACAACCCAGCCCGAAAAAAAAAAAAAAAGACACAAGACACAACAACGGTCATATTTTGTGGAAAATTTTGTTTTCATGTAATGCCATCTTGACAAATCAAGATGTCTATTGAAATGTGGGTCGGCAGAGCTCTCCTTTTGTGCCAGGATGCAGTAGAACTAATGCACTTTGTACAGTCCATTGTTTATACTGGAAAGAAAAGCAGCCAACAAGCAGACATTTTGTAATCAATCCGAACAGTTACCATCCTTATGGGTCCAAGTCCACTTTGTGGCATAAGATGTTCATTTAAAAGCCCTTCAGCTTTAAGCGCATCCAATGACTATTTATTTTATCACCATATATACAGTATATAAATACTGTACGTTTTTTGGAAAGACTTTTGTCATTTTTTTTTTTTTTTTTTAGTAAACAATATCACAAGTCATTCATTTATTTTGCATTAAAAGTGGCTTTCTATAACTTGTGCTCTCATGACTTCACATTTTGGAGCTAAATGCCACTTTCATGACATTCTGAACAATGAATACAGGGGGTCAGAGGTATGGGACAGACTTCCGTTCCTACAGCGGAGATGTAACCTGAATTTATACATAAATTGGAACATGCCATAATCACTAACCTCTGCTAATGCACTAGTAAAGTCAAGGGCGGATCGATGACCCCCTGTATACAGTATGTGAAATAGAGCAGAGACTTCTCTGTTTAACGACCTAATAAAGACGACCATGTACTTGAAATAGAGAAAATGATCGTGATATTTTGCGTTATTGCATTGCGTGTTATCAGAGCTGGGCACTTGACCCTTTTTTGCCGGTCCGGCCGCGACCCTCCGGCCATATTCATAAACGTTGTCGGCCCCCGCCCCGTTCTGCCCCCGACCATAAAAAAAAAGCGTCCGTGGGAGAGATGTTAACGGCAGATGCCTTTTAAAGATCATTATCTGGCTAATTTACAATTCGAACCCGCTGTGGACACGTTTCAAATGCGCCACTAGTACTTTACTACTTATCCAACTGCGTGTGCTTACTTCCATTGTGAGCCCCAGGGTTGGTTTTGTCATATTGTATAATTATTTGGGTCCAACAGACGGCCAGAAGTCACAGTCACAGTCATAAGTTAAGTTACTTATTCATTTTCCACACTTCCCCTCCTTCACCTTCAAAATAAAAGTGTGCCAGCAAACCACTATACACTAACCAGGTTTGCTATGGCATATTTCCGGAAGTAGGGAAGACGCCATGTTTGAGTGCTGCACGCAGCTTGACTATACTCGTGGACACAAGTTGTTTTGAAACAGTTACGTTCCAAGTCGGGGGGGTGATGCTTCAAAAAGACAGCGACAACAATGGATAATGTGCCTGCTACAACCATAAAGGGACCGAGATGACTAGACTATGCATTTAATTTTATTGCGAAAACGATCTGCTAAGGGGGAACGTGGGTGAGTTGCTTCTTGACATGACACCCACACCACTGCCAAACTAGTTTGCTTTGCAGCAGCAGCAACGAGGTGCATCCTTCTCCGGTTGGTAAACTGTATGTCATCGCAACATGTGACATAATGGACCAATCAGAGCAGCATAATTCCTGATGTGTGTGTGGCATGTCTTGCAGACCTGTCGCCAACAGCACAATATGTCGGTCATATGAATCAATGCAGCAGTTGTCTGTGTAAGAAGAGACATGAGACAGCAACGTGCGTCCAAGCGTGTTTGTATTTCCTTATTGTCACATCACGTAACCCACGCCTCCCACCTGCAACTGGGGCATACCATTACAAGCCTAATAAGAAAATCCCGATTATTTTCTCTCAAACCCGATTTTACGATTACGATTTCTTTGTGAAATAAAAATAATGAAAAATTAAGTATTTTGAATGTCTTTTATTTAAACTTAATTTTTCTTTCTTTGAACTCAAAATGCCAGTCAATTTAACTTAATACACACAGAACAATCCATTGGGATTAACAGCATTTTACTTACGCAATAGATTTCAGATCTGTTCTTAACTAAACCAATAATGAAAGAAGAAACAAAATCATCAACATGAGAGAAGGTAGACAGTCAAGTCTGTAAACCAAACAGTCTGTCAGCAAGTCATTTTGTCAACCAGCCAGTGACTAATCTTTCACCTTTCTCCCTGGTCTTACTTAAACATAAATCAATGATTAGTGCAAAACTGTCACTCAATAATACAATGCACTGTCAAGCTTAAGTATGGATGCATAGTCCGGCTGGACCAGAGGTCCGTTGTAGAGGAGGAAAAAAAGGGACACCTCTCAGACGATGAGTTACTTGCTCACGGGTTGTATTGTACATGAGGAGCACACACTACACTACAGATCTATTTTTGCCCGATTTATTAACTAAACACTCACTTGCCTGAGCAAATAGAAGAATCGCCGGTAGCCATGGACGTTGTCGTTGTTTCGGACCGCGCGCTCGTGGGAGGAAGCGGAAATGCAGAGGAAACTACGGTGGCTTTGATACACCAAAAATAACAAAATCCAACTGAACATTTTTATCATCGTTTTATCCAGAAAATTCTGTTACGATTCAAAATCGCTTGATCGAGCAGCCCTAGACAGAACACTGCTACATTGGATGCAAAGAGGCTTTGCTAGGGCAGAAGCTTTAAGATCAACATTTTTGTGTGTTATGGCGGACACAAGTCAAGCATTATGATTCATGGAACCATATCGCTCCCACTTGGAAAGCACCTGACTCCATAAAATAATTTGAGGCTTTTCAGACCACACCATGTAAACTTTTTTCAAAGACTATGAGCATGGAACAATGATGTTTTTGGGGTAGATTTTGAAGAAACAATAACACACTTTGTCCTCACAATAATCTTCACAATTATTCAAGATATGATCAAATATAGTGAACAGAGAGAGAAAGTGCAAACTACTACTTTCCAGATGCGCCATACTGTTCCTATTACCTCGTGCGAGAATGGCGATGGCAGCTGCAAGGCTCATGAGGTCATCCTTCAAAGTTGGATGGGAAATATCAGTCTGGAAGCCCCCCAAGACCAAAGAGCTCGAGCACAGATCAAGAGAAAAAGGAGATCAGAGGATTGCGGAAGGGGGTTGGGATGGGGCTAAGCCTCCAGATACTGTCAGACCCCCGATGAGGACAGAGAGGAGGTTTTCATTGTCTTTTTTTGTGGTTTCTGTCAAGAGGCAGGACGGAGCGCCCGGCGGCCTGTTAGCAATCAGGCCTCACAGGATCGCTGAGTGAGTCCATTCAGCAAGCGAAACACAACGTAAACCAGACCTGATTTAGTACGTGTGTCAAAACAGCAAAGTATGACTGCATTTGAAGGAAGTTCACCACAATGGAGAAAGTAATAGCGCTGATGAGATTTCAAGATTGATCCGCTTTTAAGCCACTATGTTCAAAAGAAAAATATATTGTTGTGTTTCGGATAAAAACAAAAGAACTTTGGAAAACGGTGATACAAATTGGACAAAACACAATAACTATCAATGGAGACACGTGCACTGCAAAAGCTGAAATCTTACCAAGATTAAGAATCTCAAAGATATTTGTTATTTTTGTGTGAAAAGTATTTCACTTATGTCAAACATTTTCCTTCAAAACCTTAATAAAGTAAGAAGACTTCTTACTGAGCCATTGTGAGAAATACCACACTTCTACAAGTGTCGGTACCGTAGTATAAATACTCTAGTTTTAAGATCTCAGTTGGGGCTTTGGAGGTTTACTATATTTAATTATTTCAAGAAATCTTGCCAAGTCAAATGTTGACAGACTGACAGATCGACGCGGACTAACTGACGGATTTTACTGACAAACTGACTGACGGATTAACGATTTGTCAATTACAATTTGGTTCGTCATGAAAAATCATGGACTGACAAACAACGGACAAGTACCCAGACCGCTGACGGATGACAAATGACAGACCAGACAAATTTAGCAAAGGACCCACCTCTGGCTAAAATATCTCATGGCAAATGCAGTCAAAACTAAGAAAACTTGTTTCTGAGAGCTAGACTACCAGACCACAATTTTTCCATGTATTTTGTGGGATGAATCTTACAATAGATTAGAAAACTAAAAATGTTCCCGTAACTTTACCTCTGAACCTTTGGCAAACAGCTTGCAAAGTAGTGCTAGGTAAGAATAGCACCAAATAGCATTTTTGACATTTTTTATCTGGTTCACAAATTAAGAATGTTCAAAAACGACAGCTGGGGGCCCAAAATCAGTTTACAGATGGTGTTTGTGAGAGTTATTTAGCCAGTCCCATTTTAAAAACTTAATTTGGATAAATTACATAATAACTGCTGCCACACCTAGTTCCTAGGCTCATGATGTGATCTGCTAGTCTGGGAAAAGATCCAGAGCCACTTTCAAGCTTCCACACATCCACCATGGGGTTGATGCCTCCGTTATCAACGACACAGTGGGCATGGGGATTTATTTGCATCGGGAGTAACGAAATCCAAACAATTTTTTTAACTGTAATCCGTTACAGTAAACAAATAATCAGATTACAGGTACATTAATTAAAATGTTGATCATTAGCAGGATTACATGTACACTAGCGAGCAGGATGCGCCCTCATTTTTTTTATGAAGGGAGAGAGATCCAAAAGTCCATGCCCACTTTCAAGTTGGCCAAACAAGCTTTCCCGGAGTTAAGTGGCTATCTGGTGAAAATAAAGCTCGATGTTTTCAAAAGTGACTCTAAGGGAATGGATGGTGACAGTTTTTGATCGTATTCATGGAGGACTTATTCATTTTCTAGGACAATTACAAAGAAATGAGTGAGCTGTCAAAATCATCTGGACTGCTGCTTACTTTGTAGAGAGCTAGCGCGCTAGCTTCACTTCACTTCTGACAAACTAGTCATGTCGACAGGTTGATAAAAAAAACCTTATGAAACAAGCAAATCTCATTTCTGTCTATCACTCTACAATGCCGTGAAAAACCCTTTGCTGTCTTCTCAAATTATTACTTTTTTGCATAGTTTCCGCACTTAAATGTTTAAGATCATCAAACAAATGTAAATATCAGACAAAGATAACCCAAGTAAATAAAACACAGTATTTAAATGGTGATTTTATTTGTTAAGGACAAAAAACTATTCAAAGCTACTTGACCTGAAAAAGTACTTAACCCCTAAACATAACTGGTTGGCCAACCCTCAGCAGCAACAACTGAACTATAACAATAATAACTTGTCTAAAACTGGCAATGTGTCTTTCACATCTCTGTGGAGATATTTTGGCCCACTCTTTTTTCCATAATTGCTTTAATTCAGCAACTCTGGAGGGTTTTCAGGCAATGGCCTTTTTGTAGTCATGCCACAGCATTTAAAGCGGATTGAAGTCTGGACTTCGACCACTCCACAGCCATTTTTTTTCAGCCATTCAGAAGTTGACATGCTGGCGTCTTTTGGATCGTAGACCTGCAGCAGAACTCAAGTGTGCTTCAGCTTAAGGTCATGATCAAAGATAAAAGATTCTACCTCAGGATAGTTCAGGTAAAGAGCAGAATTCATGGTTCCATCCATCACAGTAAGTCGTCCAGGTCCAGAAGTAGCAAAGTAGCCCTTGACTTCACACTGCCATGTTCGACATCATGTTTGACTCTTGGTACAGTCTTCTATTTTTCTGAAATGCTGTGTTACATTTATAACGATCAAACACCTTCCAAAAGTTACGTATTCAGCTCGTCAGTCGATACAATTTTCTCCCAAAGGTCTTCTGAATCATTCAGATGTGTTTTGCAAAAGTTAGATGAACCTAAATGTATGTTTTTGGGTGTGCAGTGGTTTTCGCCTTGGAACGCTGCCACGGATGTTATTTTTGGCCAGTCTCGTCCTCATTGTTGAGTCATGAACACTGACCTTAATCTTTTCTTGAGAGTACGAATCAAAATTGTGAGGGTTTGACATCTTTTCTTGCGAGTACGAATAAAAACTGTGATTGCCATTGTTTTGTGAATACAACTCTCGCTTCTACGACTACGAATCTTCACTACGCACAAATTGGCAGTTTCGGATGAATCACTTTTGTGAGGACGAATCTGCACAACATGCAAATTAGGATGACGTCACGCAGAACACAGGTAAGTCCCAAGGGGAGCTAATCGATCCGATTCCTCTCCCCGTGCATGCGTAGATAAGAAAACAAAGATGGCGAACGTGAGCGGATCGGACGGCGCTTCAAGCGGGTATAGTCAATTTATTAATATGTATTTCATAAAGTCGTTCTGTCTCAAATAATAGCTTTGGACTCAGGCTTACGGCGATAGGACACTCCAAATTGCCCCTAGGTGTGATTGTGAGTGCGGATGTTTGTTTGTCTCTGTGTGCCCTGCGATTGGCTGGCAACCAATTCAGGGTGTTCCCCGCCTACTGCCCGAAGACTGCTGGGATAGGCTCCAGCACGCCCCGCGACCCTTGGCAAGACTTTTTGTGTG
Organism: Filicampus tigris; assembly: GCF_054856515.1. NCBI lineage: Eukaryota > Metazoa > Chordata > Actinopteri > Syngnathiformes > Syngnathidae > Filicampus > Filicampus tigris. The sequence continues at coordinate 4,925,381 of NC_141225.1, read as the reverse complement.
TGAAATTGTATTTGTGTACATCAGTTTCAATCATTTGAAATCTGATTTCTGACACCACACATGAAGAATTTACACATCGATACATTTTCTAGGGATGTAACGATTCATCTAAAATCAATTTAAACTGCATAAAATATGCATCGATGTAAAAAAAAAATATATATAGAAGAAATAAGAATCGATTTGCAACACCATGTTAACAATAGCCGCTCTCAAATTATTTGGTGCAATTTTTTCTCTCAAAAATGCCTCATTTCGCGGATCGATTAGCTCCCTTTGGGACTTGCCTGTGTTCTGTGTGACGTCATCCTAATTTGCATGTTGTGCAAATTCGTCCTCTCAAAAGAGATTCGTCCTAAACTGGCAATTCGTGCGTAGTGAAGATTCGTAGTCGTAGAAGCGAGAGTTGTATTCACAAAACAATGGCACCCACAGTTTTTATTCGTACTCCATCCATCAATCCATCCATCCATCTATGCCGCATGGTGCACAAGTGACAGACTTGTGCCTCACACTTCTTGTCTTGGATTCGAATCAAATCAAGAAATAGGGAGTGGAAAGTGTCTTATTATTTATCTTTGGGTTATTTTAGAAAAAAACATGTCACAGGCATATAAAGACACCTGGAATGGAAACCTAAATGTGGGGAAAAAATGCATAATGCATTTTCTATAAGGTAAAAATAAGATTTTCAAATGTTTCTCAAGGCTGCACTGAACTGGATCAAAATTCAACAAGATTCGTGGGGGGATATGTGTTCTTATAAGATGAAAAAAAACAAAAAGAAGCCCTGGGGAGTTTTCTTTTGGCTGAATCGTGTTTCCAAACCTCAAACAGTTTGGTGGTTGAAGCTAACAAATGTTCTGGCAAGCAAAAATAAATCAAATAAAACACGAGTAGCGTGTTTGGACTGCACATATACGGCAGATGTATGCTTTTTTTTTTGTTGTTTTTTCCCTAACTGAGATTTTACCTCCAATCTGCCACCTTCCCATAAAACACACATAATTGACATGACATCACTTGAGCTGTGCGGTTAACGTCCAAACTCTCCCGCTCAAGTCAAATCTTAGACTCTGTTAAAAAAATACATTTTTTTAAAAACTCAAATATGAGCTGCAGCTGTGCTGTAAAAGGCATTGGCCTTGAGATGACTGACTCCGTGAAATACTGTACATGCATTTCTTTTGCGCTTCAGCTGCATTTCTCTCTTTAATATAATGTAAAAAAACGTATTTGATGCTGCATTACTTTGTTTTTTTCAAGGGGCCATTGTCACGCCAAAATCAACTTTTTGAGCTTTTAGCCATGTTATAAAATGTTAATTCCTCAGCAAAAACACCCCAAAGCGGCGTTTTCCTCCGTTCACCCATCTCGGAGCATTCCTGCTCTCAAAACACCAGCATCTTCCAATCCAAGAAAACGACTTTGTCCTCATTTCTGTACGTCACAAAATTAAGAGCCATTCCCGTACCGCCTCTGTAGACTAAACACATGCCCACTTTCTCGAGCACACAGAGGCGCAATGAGTGGTCACCTCGGCCGAGGCACCGGCCTCCCCGGCGACAGACCATTCAACAGCTATTTGCCTGATCGTCATTTCTCCTGGGACTGTCTGCTGAATCTCGGCCACTACAGAACTGGATTAGCCAGGAAATTAAATCTTAAAACTGGCGTAATTTGTTATGGTTTTGTGTTTTGAGTTCGGTTTTTGGTTTTGGTTTTGGTTTTGGTTTTGGTTTTGTTAGTTTCATGTTTTGCTCTGTGTCTGTTTCGTCATGATTATTGTATCCACCTGTGTGCTAACCAATCAACTCCCTCCAACCCTCTGTGTCTTGTCCAGGTGTCCCTCGTTGTATCGTCAACTTGTCTGTATTTAGTTCTACGCTTTCTTTCAGTCCTTGTTGGTTCGTTTTGGTTTGTCTTGTCTTGTCAAAGTCAAGTCTAGTCCTTGTCCTTGTCCTTGCCTTTGTTTAGTTTGTTTTTGGTCCTTGTTGTTTTTTTTGGACTGCAACATTTTTGTTGGTTTGGTTTTATCCCAGCACCTTGTTTGCCTTTTGTTTTAAATTAAATACTTTATATTGCACACCATTTGGCCTCCTGCGTTTGGGTCCTCCTCCACGAAAACCTGACAGCAATTACTACAATCAAACCTGTTGGAGAGGCCAGAGATTAAAGTAAATCAAAGCGCTAGCTAAATGATCAGATAATATTAGCATTAATGCAACGTTAGCTTTGTTGTCAAGCAAAGCATAAAAAATAAGCTTGCGCATGGATGAATAGTACGTCAATGCTCTATAAAGATTGCCACTTCACTCTGGATCGAGGACAAGGAGCTCCAAAATATAGTTGTATGAAAAAGATTGGGTTCGGAAGGGGATACAATGAGATAATCAACGTGTATTACCGTGATTGGCGGTAGGTGCAAATCTCTAGCTTTAGGCAAATTATAATAATATAAAATATACCGTCTATACCGTAAACCCATAATAAATAGTATAAAATAGTTACATTTGACATATTTTAGCACGGGGGCGCTGATGGTGTTAAGGTACACTCGCCTGAGTTGTGTGCGGGCAGCGTGGGATCGGTTCCTACTCAGTGACTGTGTCTGTGTGTGTGCCCTGCGACTGGCTGGTGACCAGTTTCAGGGTGTAGTCCACCTTTCGCCCATAGTCAGCTGGAATAGACTCCCCGTGACCCTGTACACAAGCGGTGTGGACGATTACATATTTTAGCACATTTGAATAGGTTTATGTCAAGTCTACCTATTAATATGGATGTATTCCAAGTAGCAACTTTTAAGTACAATAAAATCATTTAAAAGCAAAACTTCAATAATTATTAGCGTTTCAATCATTAACTGATTAAACATAGTTGCATATAAATATTCATAATTATATTATTAATCAGAAATAGCATATAGAAATAATTTATGTATTTTATGTGTTTTAAAACATGTGGCTAAATCTTAGTACATTTTTAAGTGTAATGAAATAATTTAAAGAATTAAATAAGATTCCACTTTTGTGATGTTATTTTTGTGAAATTATACCAACATTGGTGGTGGTCTAGCTGATTAGTACAATATACAATTCATTAAATACCAATCACACACAGCATATCTACAAGTAATCCAACTGCAATATAGAAAACCCAAGATGGACATGTAAAAACATTTGTGATGGACAACCTCTTAAACACAGTTGTTGGATTTAGGCGTTAATATGACAAATACATGGCGTCATGTTTCTGTTCTAAAGGTTGGACTCCCATAAATGATTGAAAAGGTTTATTGTTGCAAAAGCTTCCAGACTGCATCACTCTATGCCAGTTGTACAGGCTCCAAGCTTTCTCAAAGCCACAGGTCTGTTTAAAAACCATTGTTTCTGTCATTTCAACTGGAAAATGTATAAATAAGACTATCCAAAAGTGTGCGATCCATTTCTGTGATTTATGTGGACCACACTTGAAGGACGCTCGCAAATAAATCTGCCTGTATCATGTTTGACAGTTTGACTCTCATGTTGTTGGAAAAAAAAAAACGTTTATTACTGGGAGCTGATTGTTTTCTTGAGTAACTTTCATGCCAGATTTACTGTACAAAATCACAGTAAACTGGAAGCTACCCGGTGGGATAATACTTAGTGGCAGTGTACAACCATACTTTTTCTCAGCTATTTAACACTCCTGTTTTGCTAATTTCTTGTACTCATTACACCAAAAACCTTCACCCTCAGCAAGTTTAACCATAAAAAAAATATCCCCCCCAAACACACACAAAAATTGGTGGTTGAATACTGGGAAATCCCCCAAATGAAATCAATGATATTTACACAACATTTTATACTTAAAATTTGATTTTGACATTGCAAGCCTTTCCCCCTTGTGTCAGTGCCTGATCATCTATTTAAATATACAGTACAGTACACTGTAAATTAAAAAATACAAATATACAATCCTACGAAAAACAAGGACAAACTATCTATAGTTTTTGGCATTTAAAAAATATTTTCTCAAATTTTAAACTTTAAAAAAGAGTGACCCACAACATAAACAGATTCTCACAGTAATTTGTCAGCTGAATATTATCTTAGACTGTATAAAAAGACAGACACACAGAAGTTCAACTACCCCCCAATTTTTTTTTGAACTTCCACAAAAAAATAAAAAATAAATAAACCCAAAAAAAAAAACTTCTCTGGAACTCGTGACTGCACTGCGTGTGCCCATACCGACAATCAGGGCAAATTTGAGCATGCCTCCCTCCCCCTTCTGAGACAAGTCAGCAAAGGCTCGATTCGTCTCTAAAATATTATCCTGACTGATTATCCTGTAATGTGGGATGTGTTAAGAGTGAGTTTTGGTCTGTGATCTGCTCAGAAAATATTCGGGAATGAAAATCATAAATGTTAAGACAGCTAACATTTTTTGCGTTTTTTTTCCTTTTGCTCACATGCATCAACGTTGCATGTCTAAACATTCAGTCATTTTGACATTGATAAAAGCACCAATTTCAGCGCTGTCCTGGGGGCCCCTTCCAGCTTGGGGCCCTAGGCTATACCTACCCCTTTGTGGCGTCTCTAGTCCAATCGTAATCAGATTTTAGCTAATCAGTGGACTTTTGCTTACCTGGAGGGTAAACACAACACTTGACGTGGTAGAAAAAAACGTGACTGCAATTTGGGAATTAACGTGCCAGTTTTAGTTTTAATCAGCATAAAAATCTAAGTCAACTAGTTACTCAACAGAATTCCAGTTCAAGTTGTTCCCAAGTGTTATAATTCATAACTGTTTTTTTTTTATTATTACATTACAACTTTATTTACATGGCGCATTTCATAACAGCTACAGCTGTAACAAAGCACACTATAGCAATAATACAACTACAAAGACGGTGAAAGCAATAAATTAAAACACACAATTATTATATACCGTATGGTGTGCACCATTTTTTTTCCTTTTGCTCCCCTGTGGACACCATGCTGCCTCCGACAGGTGAGTCAACTCTTGACACTACGACAGATCTCTAGAGACACGGTCGTTATACAATACAATAAATCTTTATTTTATATACTGTAGCACTTTCACAACAGCTGCAGCTGTAACGAAGCGCTTTATAGAACATTTAACGTGGTGGAGGTATCGTTTTGTTGTGCCGTGTGGGATGTTGAGTACACTACACACTAAGAGCATTTAGGACACACTTGCCAATTTTTTCCATGTCATATGATCTTTCAAAAAACAAAAAGGTGTTATGTATAAAGTTAGTATGTGTCTAGCCTGATGCAGAAATTTTTACTTGAAAGCAGATCACAGGGGGAAAAAAAAACCATACTACAGTAGCTCATATACAAACAGGAAATGACTTCACACAACCAGGTCGGGACTTTATTTCCTTTAATTTATTAAGATGCTACATAGTCCAACCAGGTGGGATTTTGCTTTTATACACCAGAGACTACTTGACTAGGAATATTCATCTTTTTCTTCTTCTTCTTCTCAGATAGACGTATTTGTTTACATACATACAAAACAGTTGCTCGACTGCTTCAGGTGATAGTTACTGTAGTGTCTTGCCTGGATCAACAAGTATTTACACAGAAAATTGCCATCGTGTGGCTCAGCCTATTTGCAAAATGGTGTGTCATGGCAGGATAGTAGTGGTACTGTTTGATGATGATTTTTTTTTAAATATATTCACATTCTGGTTCAATTGCAGTATTTTTCTTGTCTCAGCTGTTTCCATGCTTCAGTGAAAAATACATCTGTCTGAAAATACTATATGATGCAGGTCCGGCATTTCAATTATTGAGTTGATTTCAGGTCTGCAAGTCATCCTCAAACTAACCACTAAGCACAGATACAGTTTTAGGAACACACGCCTTTCAAATGGCTCACAAGGAAAATTATTATTTCCTTCTTTATTAGTTTTAAGCAAATTTGGGAGATCCAACCATTTTAATCTTGATTTATCAATTTTATTAAGTCAAAAATAATCACTTGTTCCAGAACAGTACGTTGTCATTATGTGGTCCCTCGAGGCCTTAGCTATATATGTATATAGAGATGCATAAATATATAGCGATACAAGATCACACTCTTCACCTTAGTGCATTAAACGTCAAACGTGGACAAGCAAGACTGACAAATGTGTGAACAAACGACCACGATGGAACTCATGTGGCGATACAGTGGCAATACAAAGAAGAAAAAAAAAAATCAGGTGAAAGCATCTGACAACATGACACCATTTGCTAACATACATTTGCCCAGACAAAAACACTTAACAAATGTATGGCTCAGTAGGAAAAGCTGAGAAGCTGCTGCAAAGATGTTGTTGTCAATGTTGCCATGGAAAAAAAAATGACCATTGTTTCTGCATGCACCTCATGTGCGTCTATATTTCCAGGCGTGTGTTATGTGCATACATAAATGTTTACTGTAGAAACGGCCTGAGGAAAAACAAAGCCGCCCAAACAGATCACAAGGCAAAGCGCCGGCCAGGGGAATAATCAGCAGACGCCCTCGAAAACACAACAAAATCTGGAGCTGGATTTTCCAGGTAAGGGCATTACATCTTAAATGCGCTTTTACAACGATAACACAGACAAAAAAAAAAAAAAAAAAAAAAAAAATCATAAAAATTACACACAAACGAGAAGAAACAAAAAGATTTGAAAACAGAATTGTGCAAACCTACAAATAATGACAATTAAAACCATTATAAAAGCAATTAAATTAGATTCCAAAAAGTCCAGATGTAAAATTCGGCTGTGAAATCATGCAATGAAGATCCCCCTCCACGTGGGGATGTAGTGATAGGAAAAGCTGACACTAAAAGGGACATACATACAATTTCTTGCACACCGATCGAGGTTGTTTTTCAATTCAATGGATTTTGGTGAGTCGCGCCTGTCTGGATGATTATCAGCTAAATCTCGCCCATAAAGGGGATTTGAGGTGGAAGGCTCCCCTTTGGATATATTGTACAGTGGAGGTGAGGGGGAAGTTACTGTTGTCAATGAGAACAAACACCAAACACACATTTTCTGCTATGCTCCCTCATGAACTTTGGTGAAAAGGGACTTGAATGACTTGAATGCGGTGATTAGGCAAGACCTGCAACAGCTTGTTCAGAAGACGGCAAATCATTTTTATTTTTGTTTGTTTGTTCCCCCCATACATAACCTTTTTTTTGTATTTTTTATATAATTTATTTATTTATATATTTTTTTACTATAAATGAGGCTCAATCTAAACGCCCGACTCCCAAGAACGTCCCCCCTTCCCAGCAGATATGGCATCTCTGATCCTAAATCCTGCAAGTCCCCCGCGTTTGATTTCATCCCCCGAGGAAAAAAAAGCATGCTGATGCCCCGCCCGCCCCAAACCCGACTACGGCAGCGATCTACAAGACCAACTTGCCCACGATGACGCCCACCAAAAAGAAGAGGATGATGAAGGCGGCCGAGCGGGCGCTTAGGCCTTCGTCCTTCTTCAGGCTGGCCGAGGAGTGCTGGGAGGACATGACGTTGCTCTTCCTCATCCGCAGACCGTCATCCTCCTGAGGACGGCAGGTGAAGGAGGGAGGGTGAATGAGGTTGTGAAGTAATGAATGGGGCCGTAAGGTACATGAGATGACGGACATGGAGAAAAGAGTTGATCGTTTAGTCATCCCAGGGTTTTTCCTGCATAAAAACTTTGGAGATGGCCACCTGTGCCAAATTTCGGGCCACCTCCAGCTATAAAACTTCTGACGTAATGGAAACTATATTGAAGTTAGAGTGAAAGGGCAGCACTGTATCAGAAACGGTTCCTAAACCATCAAAGAAAAAGCTGCGAATGAAGGATTTTCATTCCTACTGCAAATGTCGGTGTTTTCAATCAGGTAAATGTGTTTGTAGGTGTTCCAAAAAACACAAAGCCAGCGGTTTTGAATCACAGTGGATGGACAAATTCATATTGGCTCGGCCATTCTAATGAAAGCATGCTTTGGAACAGCGGTGCTCAATACGTCGATCGCGATCTACCAGTCGATCGCAAAGGTAGTATTGGTAGATCGCATGACATAAAAAAACACAAAAAAAAAACAGATGTTCATAGTTAATTATGTTGTGTTGTGCAACATTGGCTCATGCGGTTATTGCTAGGTACATCAATATACATTGTAAATAAAGAATCCTCAATATATTTGGAAATAAATATATGGTTTGCATTTTTGTAGTGGGTAGGACCTACCCAATGCAAATATGCAAAACATACTCTACGCGGAAGGTAGATCATTTTGACTGAAAAAGTGTGAGAACGCTGGCTTTTGAATATATGCCAGATGCATTGTGGCTCTCCACCAATTACAGGACCGATAACAAGGTGACGGATTTCCATAAGTCAGGAATAGAAAATGAATAAAGCTTTTTTTGTTTTTTAATTCTAATGCTTTTTTTGTGTGTTTTACTTTTTAGGGAGAAGACTGCACTGAACTGAAAGAGTACAGGCAGTAGAAGTGCAGGTAAATGATTGCATTTTCCTAAAATAATAAGAGGCTTAAAAGTATGGATGGGTACCAAGCCCCGGTACTAAACTGGCCCCGGGCTGAATTTTTTTTAAAACCCGGTACTAAACTGGCCCCTGGTTGAATTTTATAAAAACTGCTCTAGAATTTTTTTTAAAACCCGAAACTAAACTGGCCCCGGGTTGAATTTTAAACAAAACTGCTCTATCGATAAGCTCCACCCTTAACGGTTCTGTTAACCCATAAAAGCCTAAAGAACCTGGCTCAACAGTTCCCCAAAACCTAAGGTCGTCTTTGGAATTACCCTTGAAAACCTGAAGTTTTCAACTTGAGAATTCAACACCTACAAAATAATTAATATCTCAGCCCTTAATTCCAAAAGAATTTGAGACCTTAGACATGTGGCTTCCAGGCAGGCCCGAGTTTATTCAGCTTTACTGTTTCAATCGAAGGTGTAAAAATAAAGTGTCAGTGCAAGAAAAGCACTATTTTAAATGTGAAAAAACAAGTAGTAGTTACCATCCTCTATTCTGTAACAAAGACGTCGAAATTGTCATTGTCTAAAAACATATATCTGAACTATATATCACGTTCGACTGGTTCAAAGTCCACAATCGTGTCGTCTATATCACTGCCATTACTCATTTTAGAGATCCCGCGATCGAAAGGCGACCGCCATTATGACTCGCAAGAATTCCGGAACATCCTCTGCGGGCTTACGACACCGTCACGTGTATATTCTGATGCATTTTATTGGTTAAGAGACCGATAAGTAAATAATAAAAAGAAAACGATGTGTACGCTCTCTCGGCTTTAAAGGTAGAAAGACGCAACAACGCTGCCGGCTCTAGTCGTAGAAACGCGGTTATGCGCTCCCGTCCTTAATGGGTTAATTAGTCATAACAGTTGATGGTGGTTGAAGACACCAAAAAGTTATCAAGTTCATACAGTAGATAGCCGTCAGAGACTGGCCCGTCATGTTTTCGCAGGCGTGCCACTCACCCTGATCTGTTTGTTCTCTTCCCGTAGCCTCTGAGCCTCCATTTGGAGCCTCTTGCACTCCTCCATGATCTTCTTCACCTCGCCATCATCCAGGGTCGAGCTCATTGACTTTGTGGGCAGCGAGGAGGACTCGGACTTCAGTAAGCTGGACGACATCATCTTGTTGGACTCGATGTCGTGCTGGTTACAGAGTTAAGAGGAGCAGTGAGTCGACTATTGCTGATACAATCAGAACTGTGACAGTGCCTGTCAAATCTCAGATCACCCATCCAATCAATTTAATTCAGTTCAACGAGGGGGAGGAACAAGCCAGTACAGTGGTGACGTTATCACTAAGCAAGCAAACACACTCTAATCCATGAAGTACATGTATAAGTCTACACACCCCTGTTCAAGTGCCAGGTTTTTGTGATAAAAAAAAAAAAAAAAAGCGACAAAGGCATGTCAAACTCATGTTAAATTGGAGTAGGCACACGCCTGTCACTAATTAAAGTGCCTTTGCTTAACTACAAATAAAGTTCAGATGTTCTAGTAGGCTTTTCCAGTCTTTTCCGGTTTTTGTGCCAACCATGACGGATATTTGGAACTGTTCATAATTCCCTCCACCTTGACCAAGGCGATATGAGCAGTGTCATGTTTGCGCCAAACATATCCTTTGGAATATGTTTTAAATTTTTGCAAATAGACACTTGAAATTTTCCTCAAGTTCATGCAGTACGTGGGAAAATATGTTTTAGTGTGATAAATCCAAGAGTGAACTTTTTGGCCATAATTGTAGAAGATATACACCACACCATACCAATTAGAGGGCAAGCCATCATTTCCATTCATCGTAAAAAATAAAACACAAAATGAAATGTCTTTACATCTTTTTAGGTTATCTGAAACATAATATAACAAACTTGGATGGGCCACCTTTTTGTGATTATCCCAATGGGAATTTCATTATAACAAGGTTGTGGCATAAATTAATGGGTAATAAATAATGAGGACAGTGTTACTTGTGTACAACTGCTGTAAAGGGTGAGAGTACATAAAGAATTAAAAAAAAAATGTTAAAAAAAAAAATCGGCAAACATTAGTTGGGCTGATGTTTGAAGGGCCATAATAGGGCGATTAATTGGTCGGGACCTAGTAATCTCTAATTTGAAACCAAGCCAATCATGTAGACCAGAGCCATGTCACAGTGCTGACGGGGTGCATGCATCTCATATGTGACGTGTATAAATTAAAACGAGGCCGACAAATTAAGAAGAAGGACCAGATGTTTACAAAACATGGGGACACATACGATTCTCAACGAGATAGCGATTTGATACAAAAAAGTGAAGGTAAATAAATAAATACATTTTAAAAAGTGCTTACTGTCTTTTCGTTCTCCACTGGCATCTCAAAAACACACCTCAGCTTGGAGTCCATCAGCTCCTCCGGCTTTGCCTCCTTCCACTAAGGACAGGGACAGGACAGGCATGCGTGCGCGCACACACATACACAATAAGGACAGAACACAAGGAGCAATTCAATCATGACTTAAAGTGTCAAATACGCCTTTTATCTCACAAAGGGCAGCGCAATGTACACACTTACCACTCCTTCCATGTCGGTCATGTCTGGGGGCGCTAGCATGGACTGAACCATGAACTTGTGTTTGCTCTTCTCGTTGGGGTCGTAATCGAAAGGCTGCAACATGACTGAAAGATGCAACAGACAGAAACTGAAACACTGTACCAGGGGAACAACCACTCTGAAAAAAATTTGAAATACAACCCCTATATAGTAGATAAGAAAGCCAGTCACAGTTCCCATTTGATGTCTTTATCCGGTTTTATGTGTACACTTCAAGTTAAGCATATGATATGACTGTGCTTACATTGAAGGAATAGGATGCCAAATTTCACATTGAGTAGTGACAACAATATTAAACATAACATAGCATTTAGTTGGCTTGTGCAGTCACTTGTCTCCCACTGATTTCAATGAGGGTAACCTCCACATTACACCACTGGCCTGTCAGCAATTATTTATTTGACTTAATATCAGACACACCTCAAATGTGTCATAATTACTGTAATTTACAGATCCGCAAGCCTCTACTTTTTCCAAGCTTCAAAAACGCCGTTAAAAATGTTATTTTCTTATCAAGCAGATCCTAATATTTTGAATTAATATATTTTTTACATTTTAAGTTCTTTTGTCAGTTTTAATATTGCTGCTTTTGCTGATTTGAGACTTTTGTTGTGGTACCGGTACCGAGGCGTTTTATGCAGGTATAGTATCGAAGTCAAAATTTTGGCATCATGACAACACTAACAGGAAGTGCTTGTACAGCCGGCGATTACTCGCAGATAGTGAGAAAAGAACATTCATTTCACTGTGGTGTTTTCATGTTATTTTCTGTCTCTACGGCGAAAATGAACGTGTGTGAATCGTCTGATGCGCAATTCACCGGAAACGCACAAGCAGAGGTAAACAAAAATGGCGATATACGCACCAGAGCACCACACTTTAGGAACGAGGAGAAAACCAACTGCTTTCTTCCTGCGATGAGTGACATGAATATAATAGGCCCTGTCGTCATTCTGGGCGCACTTCTAGCACAAAGTGGACTTTTCTTTCTTCTGTTATTTTGCTAGACTTTGCGCCAGTAGAATTGGGTTTAACGGGGCGTTTGTGCCTTGGCGGAATGGAACGTAGTGTTTTCCCCACCAATCCTCGCTGCATCCCTAATTTGTATCAAAATCAGGGGGGTACGGAGCGCATGCCCGAGCACGTCGTGTTTGAACATTGTGGAAACGGAAATTCGTCTCACTGGAGTTCGTGCATGACATTGGCAAGTAAACTACTGTAGCAAACGTCCAGTTATGTTACGTGGATTTTTGCAAGTTTAATATGACGTGAATGTCCAACCATGAAGGTGTCTTGAGTGTGATTGGATGGATCCAATTGTGTCACTTGAGCCGTGCAGCGTTTTTGAATGATGTCTGCATTCTCAATTTGGTTATCCAGTATGAAAACACGACAGTCAAATGAGGGCAGATTACTTGGGCCTCCCAAATAACTGGTGCCTTTAATCTAATTCCACGTTAAGGTCTGGCAGTGCATAGAGGAAGGCTCAAATGCTTGCTAATGGTGGAATGACGGCAAAACAGTGACAGATCTACAAATGCACCGAGGGGTTAATCGTTTTAACAGCTTCCAAGCCTGTTTCCCCCCTTTTTCTTAGCATTACATATCCCACTAACAAAAAGCAGGTGCTGCGCTGGTATACCACTTCCACCGATGGTCACATCAGCCGGTGGTGCGCTATTTGATGTTATTCCAACGGCTGAAAAGGTATTTTGGAGCTGTAACAATGATTTACAATGATCACTTTCTTAAGTCAGGTCTGGCAGTGCATAGAGGATGGCTCAAATGCTTGCTAATGGTGGGATCACTTCTCCTTTGACAAAGTTTTTTTTTGTTTTTTTTTTCTTTCTCAAATGTGGTTGTAATTTAGAGACGCATTGTGACATTGGCCCCATCTAAGTCCAAAAATTCTGTTCTGCGTCTTTCTTTCAAATCAAATGACCTACTACTGTCACAGCCGGTGTAGCAATCAAGAGTTTTCACTCGTGGCACATGCCAATTCTCCCTCGATCAGAGCTGCAGCGCACCGTTACAGCCATCAAGGGCGGCTCAGTATCACAAAGCAGAAACAGACGGCATGAACAGATTGGGAACGTCCTGTTTCAATCAGGCCCAATTTACAAAGCAATCCAACTTGGGTCCGAGGGGACACCACTGAAGAACGGAGGCAGGAAAGCGTGTAAATTCTTTGGGCAACAGAATATCACATTAAAAGGTCCTTAGCCAAAACCCCAAGGGAGGAAAACATTCCAATAGTAGGGGGCTTTGGAGAGGTAGGGAGATTTAAAAAAAACAACAAAAAAAAACATTTTTGATGCAGAGCTTTTGAACACAGGCTAAAATAAACATATTTCTGCTAAGTGCCTGATTAATTGCATGATTTGGTGCTTTTTACACCACAATGGTCCATAATTTATAAAGCGCGGTGGTTAATTGTAGGTAACATGGGGAAGCAGGATGGTCACGAGCCTGCATGTTTATGATGAATGGAACCATTAGAAGGGCAAAGAAGGGGGGATGAACCCTTCCTTTACTCTGACTAAAAAAGGACAAAGAATCAGTCTATCTACAATCAGGCAAGTAGAGAGTCATCTTTTTCTCGTTCAAATTAAAATATCTTCACTGACCCATGTGAACCTTAGTCCACAATGACGAATATAACTATTTTAAATGAAAAGTAAACATATGTATGTAAGAATGCGCCAACAGCAAAACAGATGACGACTTACTGTACTTAAAAAGTACTGTACCATTGAAACCATCACCGGCAGACGCTTCCCTTGCACACACAAACAACGTGGTTTTAACAGTGGTAATCTAGTATATGTTAATACTGCTCATTCGTACCACCATGAGCGCACGTCCAGCACAATAATTAATCTGGCCATGCTGAACGTGCGCTCCCTTTTAAACAAAACTTTTATCATAAACGACCTGATTTTAGACAATAATTTACATGGTATACTTTTGTCTGAGACATGGCTTGGTACAGATGCTCCAGTTGCTCTCAACGAGGCTTGCCCACCGAATTTTAACTTTTTATTTTCTACAAGGGATGGCAAAAGAGGAGGCGGGACTGCATCAATTTTTATTAATACTCTTTTATCAAAGGAGATCATTTTTAGCAGCTATTTATCGTTTGAACACCATGCCTTTGTTTTTAGCAGTCCCCCTATTCTCTGCATTACCGTCTATAGACCTCCCCATCATTCCACTTCTTTTATTACAGAATTTTCAGAATTCTTATCCATTTTATATTCCAGTTATAACAGAATATTAATAACTGGCGATTTTAATATACACATGGACAACATCTCGGACCCACTATCCAGAGATTTTTCAAACCTTTTAAACTGCTTGGATTTTAAACAGCACGTCTTGCAGCCAACTCACAACAGAGGACACACCCTGGATTTGGTTATAACCTATGGCTTGTCTGCTGGTGTGTCCTCTGTTGTTGACTTGGCAGTGTCAGACCACTACTGTGTCTATTTTAACATCGCCAGTTTTAACCATCTAGCAGTCCCGGTCAGAACAGTGAAGAAACGCTACCTATCTTCTGAGGTGGCAGCAAATTTTATCGAGATCTTAAAAAACACTCCTGCTGACATTTTACCTGCACCCTGTGATCTTATTGTTGACAATTTTAACCTACATCTTAAATCATCATTAGATTCAGTAGCTCCACTTTTAATTAAAACAACAAAAACAAAGACTGTACCCCCGTGGAGAAACAATGCTATCAAAATATCAAAGAGAAAATGCAGGAGTGCAGAGAGGAGGTGGAGAAAAAGTAAACTTACAGTACACTATGAAATTTTATGCGAACAACTGAAATCTTACAATAAAACAGTAAAACTGGCAAGATCTTCCTATTTCTCAAACCTCATTACAGTCAATAAAAACAACCCCAGGGTTCTCTTCTCCACCTTTGAACTTTTAACTAGTTCTGATTTTAATAAGTCCCCACAGAGACCAACAGATGCTCTCTGTGAGGACTTTGCAGACCACTTCAGAAGTAAAATCGATGACATAAGATCCAGTCTTTTAGCCCGTCAAAACACAAGTTTTAATAAACCCGGACAATCATATTTACATGAGGAAACACTGGAAAGTTTTGCCCTGGTTGATGCAAGGACACTTGTTCGAGTTTTCTCCCAGGTAAACCCAACAACCTGCCTTTTGGATCCAATTCCCACATTTCTTTTTAAGACATTTTATGGATTTTTTGAAGAACAAATTTTAAATATAGTCAATTGCTCTCTTCAGACAGGCGTCTTCCCAGCTGCCTTTAAAACGGCGGTGGTGAAGCCCCTTCTGAAGAAGAGCGGTTCTGACCCGAGCGTTTTTAATAACTACAGACCCGTATCCAACTTACCGTTTTTAAGTAAGATTTTAGAAAAACTGGTTTTCATCCAGTTGAATCATTTTTTAAATACAAATAATATTTTGGAGAAATATCAATCTGGTTTTAGGATGAACCACAGTACGGAGACTGCTCTTTTAAGGATCTTAAATGATATTAGGTGCACTGCAGACGTGAGAAAACTCACAGTCTTGGTGCTACTGGATCTAAGCGCTGCTTTTGATACAGTAGATCACCAAATTTTATTAAATAGACTTAAAAATCTAGTGGGCATCTCTGGTACTGTTTTTGACTGGTTTTATTCCTATCTCACAGACCGATATTTCTTTGTAAGTATGGATACTTGTTCCTCTAAAACTCATGAAATTAAATGTGGGGTTCCTCAAGGTTCGATTTTAGGCCCCTTACTTTTTAATCTTTATATGCTTCCCCTCGGGGATGTCATCAGGGGACACGGCATCAGCTTTCACAGCTATGCTGATGACACGCAGCTGTATATTGCCGTGTCTCCTGATGACACAGGACCCATTGATACCCTTTTAAATTGCATTTTAGATATCAAGTCATGGATGGCAGATAATTTCCTACAGCTCAATGAGGACAAGACTGAGGTCTTAGTTATCGGTCCCGAAGGTCAGAGAGAGAAGCTTTTACCAAAACTACACATTTTTAATCCCTCACACTGTGTGAAGAACCTTGGCGTCATTTTTGACTCTGAGCTCAGTTTTATTCCTCATATTAAAAATGTAACCAAGATTGGTTTTTATCACCTTAAGAATATCGCCAGAGTCCGCCCGTTTCTCTCTCAGGCTAACACGGAAGTGCTGATGCATGCCTTTATTTCCTGTCGTTTAGATTACTGTAATGCCCTGCTCTCTGGCCTCCCGAAAAAGAGCATTTCACCACTGCAACTACTGCAGAATTCAGCCGCTCGGGTGCTGACGAGAACCAGAGGGCGGGAGCACATTACGCCAGTTTTGAAATTGCTGCATTGGCTCCCTGTGTGTTTCAGGATCGATTTTAAAGTACTTTTATTAGTTTATAAATGTGTTAATGGTCTTGGGCCATCTTATTTATCTGATTTGCTTTTATCATACCAGCCCTCGCGGATCCTGAGGTCCTCTGGCGCCGGCCTTTTATTTATTCCAAGGGTGAGGACCAAAATGCATGGCGAGGCTGCATTCAGCCATTTTGGTCCTCACCTTTGGAATAGCCTGCCAGAGGATGTCAGGTCTGCAGAGACTGTTGATATTTTTAAGAGGAAGCTCAAGACACACCTTTTTAGTTTGGCTTTCAACAACTTTTAAATAATTTATCTTTTCTTTTGATTGAAGATAATTCTATGTTTTGCTTTGAATGTTTTAAAGCACTTTGAGTTGCATTTTTATGTATGAAAAGTGCTATATAAATAAAATGTGATTGATTGATTGATTGATTAAAACGTTAGCCAAAAAAACTGAACATTTCATGAAAAATATGGTTCAAAAGTTAAACAAGGGATTCACTATTTTTACAGCATACAATCACGTAAAAAATGTGAAATACGACCGAGCTTAAAGTCAAACATCCTGCTTTTTAAAAGTTCTTTTTTCTTCTCCACTGTACTTTAGTTTTTGTAAAAACAAATTTCCAGCAAGGAAAATAACTTATAGTAATAATACATTAAATAATGTTTTGTAATCCGAGTTACTAGAGTTGTTAGATTCATAATTTCAGATCAGTTTCAGCTGAGTTCTCACAAGAATTTACAGGAAATGTAACAAAGTGAAGCATTGACATGCTGCTATTGTACCACACTGACCACGGCCACGCCATTAGAATGCAGAAATCCAGCATTCCTATTAATGTGAATTCTGCCTAGCTCCATTATTTTTCCTCTTAACTTATTCAAGGGGACGTCAACCCAGACATTTTTTTTTCTCAAGAATATGTTCTGTGCAAGACCACGAGTGATGTCATTTTCAGATGACATGCGCATACCAATTACATAGTTGCGCGGACTCGTCATTTTAGCCTGCACACGCCAACAAATAATGATGTAAAACGCACTCAAGAGGAATCCCTCATTCTATGTTAAAGCTTATATGGGCCATTCCACTAAAAAAAGAAAAAAGATAGAACTTTAGTTTATGTTAAGAGTGTTACAAAAATGAATTGCCACGGATTGGGCCCTATAATATAAATGTAAATATATACTGTATAGTAACTTATAACATATACACATTTATGTAGCATGTAAACATGTCTGTACGTATATTTTTATATTAAATCAAGACCATTTGTATGCACGCTTTTGCCGAGGTATTGTATCGGGACTCTGTATCGGCAGATCCTTAAAACCAAAGACTCGGATGCCAAAAAAGTGTGATCGGGACATCCGTAGTAAATATTGCCTTAAATCACACAAGACAACATACACCTCATCGAAATTACACTCACAAATATTATAATCATGCTATAGGTGACTTTCTGTCAGTGAGGGCAAAAAGCCAGTCCAATGTGGAACTGAACTACAGTGAGAAAACAAAGAGATGTGAAGTGAAGCAGACTCGTTGGTCCTTAGGGAAACCCTGCCAGGATACAGGCACTAACACTTACAATATGGATTCATATTTGGGCCTTTCCACTGAGCAGGATCTCTTTCTCCTGATTGTGCTCTCATGGGTACAAAATGTCCAAATGTAAATCAAAAGTTAAAGAAAACACTATCGCAGGGATTTAACACAGCCCAAAGCACTTAAACCCGCCTCCCCGCGGAGGCCTTGGGCTACAGGTCATGGGTCTCGAGTTGTCCCGTTTGTTGTGCTAATGACAAGCTAACGAGGCTTATTTGGCAATAAAATAACTGTTAATTTATATCGCCGCATGTTATTCATGGATATTCGGAATGTTTGCCCGTCTCAAAATGTCAGACGACGACGTTCCCTGTGGAAAGCCAGTGTTTGTGGACAGATTTTTTTCCAAACATTCATGGCACACATTTAACCACTGGATGCTACATAACACTGATTCCAACACAGCAACATTCCTGCGGTCAAGGCTGCATTTGACTTACTTACAGCCAGGTCAAGCGTGTTGAGATTGCTTTTTCTTTATTGGAACTGTGCGACTGTCAATATGATATTGTCTCAGAAGTAGTATGCAGCAGGGGTCTACAACCACTAGACTGTGGACTAATTACAACTACATTCTACTTGATAGTTAAGAGGTATTTTATTTGAATCGGTTGTTTCTATTGTTTTCCATGGTGGTCCGTCAAAATACAGGTTGTATTCACGGCTGGTATACAGTGGTGAACCCCCGCCAATTCTCGGTTCAGGAATTCACCTACGCCTTAAGAGGACAAGATGGCACCAAAGCCCAGGCTAATACTAAAGTACAAACAGTAGTTAGTGTCAAGTAGGGATGGGCGATATGACGATATTAGATCGTTAAGTGGTTTAACGTGTTCACGATCTCATAAAGCCAAAAGATCGTTTGATTGTCTACATGGCACATTCTAAACAGTTTAGCACTATGGCGGCGCAAAGCCGCGGACTCGTATCCCCGAACAAGCCTTCGCAGCACGCACAGTGCACCGTACGTGACACTCGCCGCCTCCCTGTTTGTTTGTATAGCGGGAGGCTATAGCGGAAAGTCACCACGAAGCAGAGTTGGTCCCGAAAACAAACTTTATATCCACAGTGTTGATTTGGTTTGGCTTTTCCTCGGAGGAGAAAGCGCAAACCAGTTATTTGCAAAGTTTGCAGAGTCTCGGTTCGGACGTCAGCGCCGACAGCCAAAGCAAACGGAGATCAGGCACATGGTAGCCAGAGGCAGCCGCTAGCTCCAAGCTAACGCAACCCACGGTAACACAGTCATTTAACAAGAGCACTCCATATGAAAAAACAAAAGGCAGTGACTTATCACATTGCTGAAGACATGATTCCCGTTAAAACAGTGGAAAACGAGGGCGTTAAAACTCTCTTCAAAGCACTAGATCTGCGTTACGAGCTGCGTTTTTATGTTTACATTATGTTACCTTTTATGTTTACATTCACTGCAGATTTTGATAAAAATTGTCACTATTCAAATTAAAACCTGTTCAGAAAGCTTAGATGACTTAAAATGTCATTTTTCTTTTAGAGTTTTATACACATTTTAACTATGTTTTATATGTTTAACATGAGGAAAATTGTCAGAAATGTGCAAATTAGTATTAAAAAAACAATGTAAAAAAGAATCATGATAAAATCTTGATCTTATTTTTTAAAAATCGTGACATGATATTTTTGCCAGATCGCCCACCCCGAGTGTCAAGGAAGTATGGTCCAGTGATTGATCCCGATTCTTCTAATATCATTGTATGTCGAGGAGGAACTACGTTTAGCCTGAGTTGTTAGCACAACTTATAGAGTCTGCAATTCTTTTACATATGTGTATGTTTCTTACTGGTGCATTTTTCAAACTCAAATCACCTGTAAGCCATTTATATCTAAGGGTAGTCTAAGATGAGTTTGAAATTATATTGAACTATTTTTGGACTATAGTTTAATGTATATTTACAGTTTGAACCATTATTATAGGCAATTGTAAGAATTTGAAGGTGTGGCATCAATACTGTACTACCTTTGCCTCCTTAGGGACAGCTTGGGTGATGCTATTTTAGAAACTGCTCATTTTCACAAAATCTTCACAAAAAGGTAAACATTTTCGATGGTGTCGCCCTGGCAACCATGCTGCTCAAATTTAGTGTGACGCCGCAGGTTTAAGCAAGGTCACAAGAGGACTGTATGTAGTAGCAGGGCCCATTTTATCCTAGCACAAACGCTGTTGGAGAATGAGGGAAACCTTGCTTGAGGCGGTGTCTGTAAAAAGAGGTCTGTTACTATGGCAACCTGAGCTAATTAAGGCAACTCAAAAAGCGATCTGATCTATTTCTAGATGACAATAAAATTCTCAGAATACACAGACAATTCCTTCATTTTTTGGGGAAAAATCACACTTTGGGTTAGAAAAGGGTGACAAATTAGGACACTGGTACCCAAATCTGTGGCAACTGGACAACTACAGTAACAGAAGGGACTGTGTAATTTTGTCGCCCACTGCTGACCAATGTCTGCAATTACACTGTCTGACGTTGAGGAAAGTATTAAACCATGAAGTATACATAGAAAAAGCATAGACCAGGGGTTGGCCCCATTTTGACCGTCTCCGAAATTTTTTTTTAAATTTGCAAGACAAATAACATTTTGTTATGCAATGTGAGGATAACACTGCATAATGTATATCATTGTTGATTTTAATCTGTATTTATAATAACTTTAAAACCTGTGTGTCGCATGTATGATGATTCTGTTTCTAACAAAAACATTTGAAACTCCCCAAAAAAAGTTTTGTTGTAATGTTACAAGTGCAGCATAAGTGTCAAATTAAGAATTTTATTTGCAAAACCTGCAAATCAAAATAGAAACAATTTCATTTCAAATACTCATCAATGTCACAGAGAGCCGCATCAGAAGGATTAAAGAGTCACATGCGGCTCGGGAACCACGGGTTGCCGATTTCTGGCATAGACAATGAAGTATGGTCTAAATGTGCTACATTAGAGGGGTGTCCATCATTAAAAAAAAGGAAGTCAACAAAAAAAAATTCTGATTATTATTGAGTTTGTGGAATATGAATTAAGCAGCTAAATCCACCTGCTTGAATCCACCTCGGGGGGCCGGCCATTTTGCCACTTGCTGTCGACTGAGAATGACATCGCAGTTATTATTGCAAAATAACTATATTATGTAAGCAAAATAATTACTGGCAGCAGCCGATGTAGTAAATTAAAGGTTAGCCTCATTAACTAATTCAATCCCAAAGACATATTTATATGTCTTTTCACAGTCCAGCCATTCAATCCCAGGAATTTCTTTATATTTTTTTCGATTTTTTTTTTTAAACGTTAGGGTAAAAGAGGGTCTGGTACTGCCTGGTACTGAATGAGTTAAAATCAATGCAGGTCAAGAGTAAGCCCAGGCCCAATAAATGCTATGTAATGTTTCATATTTGTATTACTTATGTATAAGAGGTTAGGACTGCTCGATTATGAAAAAAATATTAATCATGATTATTTTGGTAAAAATTGAAATCACAATTATTCAAACAATCATTTATTCATTGGTACAAAATAAGAAAATATATAAATATAAAATAAAGACAAAATTTTCTTTCAAACACTATGGTTATGTAAGTTTGATACGAAATTTATAAAATGTGTATATGTATAAATTCAAGTATGATTTCGTTGTGTGTAAACAAACAGTGTTTTGGATATAAATGCATATTAATAATCTTTTTTTACGATTATGACAATTTTCTAATCGTGGAGTGTAATAATTGTAATTGTAATTTAATTTCGATTAATTGCACAGCCCTATTACAGGTTACTTCAGTGTTGTTGCTCGGCGTTGATGCTTGTGTTTCATGTGCGCTATAAATGTAGACAGCCGTTTTGGGATATGTGTCAATTGAAACATGCATGGAAATAGAATGGGATATAGTCATAAAGATGCAATTGGGCACTTAGGCTAGGTTCACACCGCAGGCAAATGCAATCCAGATCAGATTTTTTTGCCCATATGCGACCTGTAACAGATTTTTTTATGACAGTCTGAACGGCTCAATTCCGATTTTTTCAAATGCGGCCTGGGTCGCTTCCATATGTGGTCCTAGATCGGATACGTATCCGATCTTTTCCAATGCGTTCGCGGTCTGAACGGCCAGGTCGCATATATCCGACATTGACATCATCCGGAGCCCAAGATGCGCTCTGCGCAGGCGGAGGGGAAGTACTAGCAGCAGGGGGATCGAATCTGCAAAGTTGTTTTGAGTAACACTATTAACTTGATATTTTACTTTAATTTAATCCCACTTGAAACATGAAGCATAAACATTTATGGCGATCGTAGTAATTCAGCCACGGCTCAGATAGATTCATTTTTTCCGCACGGTTAGGACGTGATGTCATCGTTAGTGATGTCTCCATGAAATGAGATATTAAAACCTCGCCTCATAATATCCCCCAAACACTGTATTTATTTCTACCTGCTACCTAATCGCTTGACTATAAATGCCCAGACACACTGGAACACATTTACTTCCGCAAACACAACGTCGTCTCTTCTTCTGCGCATGCGGGCCGCTTTGAGGACGCATGTGTTCATACAGCTGACAAGACCGAGGTCACATTTATAATGTAATATGAATGCTTACACAAAAAAAAAAAAAAAAAAAATCGGATTTTTTTCAAAAAAATCTGAATTGAGCATTAAGACCTGCCTTAGCCTTAGACCCACAGTGTAAATCCAGCTGTACACCCAACAGGCCGTGTTATTACCCGAGACATTGATGGAGGTGCCTGCATCGATGATTCCACTATTTGGCCGCACGCAGTACCGGCGTGGTGCAGTCGTCTTCACCTTGAAACACACATTCCGGTCCGTAGGGTTGGCGAGTTTCAGATTGGTGGTGACCACGTCAGAGAATGGACCTACAAGAGAAGAGGACACTTGAAGCAGCTGTTGTTGACATTTGACTAGAAACTCATAACACAAGATGAAACAAAATGAAATAAATTATGGGTGAACTGCTGTAACTATTCGCTTAACCATAACACTCACTGGTTCCTTAAAAATAGTCATAACTTAACAAAGTACAATGTAAACATTAAAAATTCCTCTGCACTTTTTTAAAATGCAGGTAAATATTTGAACAATGCATGAGCGTGCCACCATTTTGGAGTAATTTTAGTCAAAAAGGTGCAACGGCTCTCCTCTTCGTTTTCCGCTCCTCTTGCTCGCATGCCCTCCCATCCAGCGAGCCGCGCGATGGATTCATTAATCTCGGAAACAACACAACCCGGCAAAACACAAATTCGACTACAACACAGATAACCCAATTCGTTAGAATATTTCTGTATTATATTCCTTTGCATCTATGTTTGTCACTCCTTGGCTGTTGTGTTTGCTAAATAAAAAATAAAATAAAATAACAAACAATACCGCTACTTTAGCGAGGATCGTCCTTCGGTCGTCTACGTGCCGACTGAAGACTTCACGTCACCGTTTCGTGGCTTTCAGAATCGGATTGTGGTGAAAAGTTACTTGCAGTAAAACACGTTAGAAAGCCCACGTTGTTTTACTATTAGTAATTGTTGGCATTTGATCAATTCATTGAGTTTCGCCGCAGTACTGACATGTCCCACACTGTGAGCTGGCATTGAACGCTCCTCAAGCGCTAAGTGTTGATGGCGAGTGACTTCTTTTTCCTCCTTCGACACAGCTAGTAGTTTGTTCGTGCCAGCAAACTCGGTAGTTGCAGATTTCCCGTGTTTCACCCTCTTTGTTGTTGTGTGTAAATGTTAAAAGGTGAGTTTAATCATTTAAGTTCATGTCAGGTAACTGCTGTAAATAATAGCCTAGATATGTTCTCGTGAGTGATGTCCCGTTGATGAACACTAGTTAGTTATTTCGGCTAGTATGCTAACTATTGCAACTAACTAAGTAACTAGTGATGAAACGTGTGAATGTGTATTGTATGTATTGTTTGGCTGTTTAATTGCTTAATACGGTGAATTGTAATGTTTAGGCATATTGTTAACTAATGGATACGCATTGGATGATGTTGCTAGGTTATTCTTTGTCTGTGTTGTTGCAGACCACAATAAATAGACGTGTCAAGTGGAATACGGGCCTGTGTTCTCTGACAGGAGCACCCACATCTATACCTTCCCACTCTAAAATAGTCCGCTGGAGACATCATACCAATATGATACCATATGATCCTCTCCGTTTTACTTCACATTATGTACAATTCATACAATCTTGCAGCCCGAGTCAACCAGAAAATCCAGTTTCCAGTTTGGCAGGAGAAATGCAAACGTTCCGCTGTTCTTGTTTCACAAGACGGGCAGCGGCTTCTTCTCAGGTCATAAGCGGAAGTGACGTACGAGCTGCCTTGTAAAAGTAGCAGTAATGTACTTTATTTTATTTTTTATTTAGTAACTCCGAACATAAAAACACAAAAGCCAGGGGGGTGACAAACATAGAGGCAAATAATTATATTACAGAAATATAAAGCGTGACATCATCAGCAGGCGCGAAGGACCCGATCCAATCTGGACATTTAAAAAAATTTCAATGAACATTCTCTCAGTCCGACCCTCGGCTTGTAGCCAAATTTTTTATTTGGCCCTCCGTCCTTTTGACTTTGACACCCCTGCTTTAGAGGCTTGTGACAAGACTGCTCAGTCTTTCCTAACTAAGGTCAATTGGCCGAAAGTATGTTGATTGGGAGCGAAATCGAGCAATGGGATCAGGGTGCTTTCGTACCACAAATTTATATATGTTTCTAATACTTGTGTTCAACAGCCAGCACAAGAACTAGAGACACTTTAACCAGCTTGTTTATCCTGAAATGATCAATTAATTTGGACTTTGATATGAGTGTTCCTTGTCATGCTCCTGGTTAAGACATTAAGGCTTTTACCATCTGCTGGAAGCCAGCCCGACAGGGCTCAATCCCATCACTTTGACTTAGCATTGCTTTGTTTATTTCTGCCGGGCAGCTTCCCCTGGACCTGAGAAAAGCGTGCAGGATTTCCATACACTGCTCGGTGAATACATATCCTGATGGCTAAAACTGATGAGTATATTAGGTCACCTTCTCTCAAGTGGGGGGCCATGAGGAATGCAGATACAGGCCAGCTTCACCAACCTGACAGGCACTGCGCCAGCACTACATGGTTCACATCAATCAGGATAAAGGCAAATCAAAAATCGTAGCAACAATCACATTGAGTACTCCTTACATGAAACTATGTCCTTTGACAGATGATGGGGTACGCATATTTGGTAAAATACAATACATTTCTTAATTGTATCATCATTACCCTAATAGCATAGTTGCCTAATGCCAAACTCAAGACTACGACTTTTTTTTGGGGCGTTCACGATGGTCACTATGTCAGCTTATGAGACATTGTGTCATAAATTCGTTCTGTGCCAATCATGGCTCAGCTTCAGAAAACAGGTGAGCCATGATTGGTTGTTACCTGAGCCCAGAGCAACTGTGTTGTCATTTTCAGTTGATAGAAAGAGGCAAAAAGGCCGCCACCTGACAGGGCTAACAGGGTAAATTTTTCTGTAAAACTGATTCCACAAACGCAATATTTCTCAGAATGCTGTGTTTAGACTGGTGGAGGCACATAGAACATGCTATTGTAAAGACATTTTTTGGGTGGACTTCCTCTTTAACCTATCCCTTATTCAAAATGAACAGAAAATTATTTGAACAAACAACTATTTACTGGTTTCTGATTTCAAAAGTAGTTATCCATCAATTCGTAGTGTATATGTGACAATATGAGGCGATCATACATTTATATGGGCTCACAGTAATAACGGTCCTCCGAGGAACACTGTAACAACCCGTGACAAAAATGAGTTTGACACCCCTGCTTTAAATGAAAACAAATAGGTCTGTCCAGACAAGTCGACATCGCCGATGACGTAAATACGTCGGTCCTGCACAACATACCGTCGATGAGGCGTGTCGATGACGTTTAATACATCGGCACGCACATACCGTCGTTGTTAATGATGTAAAGACGTCAACATGTGCATACCGTCAGTTGTAAACAAGTGCGCACAGGTGCGAAGCCAAGTGATGAACGAACACCTGAAGCGACGTCACCCAGGTGCTGCTGGAAGACGACAGAAAGCAAAAAGCTAGAGGATCGTAGGTTCATCTAACTAACTACTAACTAATATGACCCGGTTTTACTGAAGTTGCTATTATGTGCGACGTATTATTAACGCGCATCGTTAAGTTTCATTTCTCGAAGCAGCGGGTTGCAGTCAAAATGACAGTGTTGTGTTTCATCTTTGTGCATTATGGGGCTAACGTTAGCTATTTCACTCCGGTCAAATTGTGTTGGTGCTTGCAGGTAACGTAACTGGTTCCGTTGCTTGATGTACCCACAAACGGCAACACGCGGCATCTGTTTATATCTCTAAACCACCGCTGCCCCGGAAAGCCCTCGGTCTCACTGTCTCTGTGCAGACCCCGGGCGCGGCACAGCGTGCAAATCGTATTTCGAATGATGTCCTGCTCCCGCTGCTTAAAAAAAAAAAAAAAAAAAACTAGAGGAATCACTGGCTTGCTTACCATAGTCTGTGACTGCACTAATATGTCAATATTTCAGTATGCACTTTGCTTTTGTCTATTTTTAAGGTTAAAGCAAACTGATGTTACACGGTTTCACCTCCCCCCCACACCAGAAAGAGCATCTCAACTCACAAAAATTAATCTTAAAATGATTGGCCATGACATGAGGCCCATTGCATTTGTGGAGGGTGCACCTCATTGGACTTTAAGAGGTTGTTTTTTTTTAGTTAAACTTTAAACATTGTTTCACTGTAATGCATAGACAGCGAAATACCTAATTCATATTCACACGTCATGATGCTTGCCTTAAAGAGATGTGAATGTTCATTCAATTTCAAAACGTTTTTGTTAACTTTAATAAACAAGGAATTTTAAAAAGTGTTCAGAAGTGGTTTTGTAAATTAATAATCATCAACCCTAAATTTGCTGGATTAGTCAAAAAATGTATTGTTTGACTAATCAGAAAAATAGTCGATAGATTAATCGGGAGAAAAATAATTGTTTGGGACAGCCCTAAAAACAAACAAGTAATGTCGCACATTTTCACTCAATGCATGCGTGCTCCCGCGGTGGGTGTTACAATTTTTTCAGTGGTAACTACATTGGCACAACATACCTCACAGTTCCACATTGTAATATTGGAAATGTGGCGCCAGAAACGCCCAGCGAGGCCTTGACGGTGCCGCAAAGTCTGATTATTCAACGTGACAATAAATACAGTTTTAACTTGACTCAGATCATCCAAACTTCTCAAAATTTGATAATAGCCAAAGGCTGAAGACATCTACGAACTTATTTTTCATTGAAGTGGTAGCGCCACCTAGTGGCGGAAGGAAATATCTGTTTTTTTTCTTAGATCTTTATCCTAGCAGGTTAACTGAGTCCACCTCATCTTTGCTCAGAAGTGTGTTTAGGACTTCCTAATATTAAAATACGAAATGTGTGATTTTTCGTGAAAAGCTGTTGCCATGGCAACACGCAGTTCACCAAAAAAACAATGCTCATTTTGAGGGTCTGAACATGCTCGAAATCTCACGAAACTTTGCACATACATCAGGCCTGGCGAAATCACCAATATTTTTTTATTTTTTTGTGTAATTTGTAAAAAATGGCTCGCTAGCGCCCCCTAGAAATTTTTAACAATTCAGCCCCGGTTGTACGTTTCTTCGAGATCTACAAAAAATTGGTGGTATATGTAACAGTTCAAGGCCTACAAAAAAGTCTCTTGGAGCCATATGCTAAACCAAACAGGAAGTCGGCCATTTTGTATTAGGTTTAAAGCATGAATTTGCTCTGATTACAATAGCTGCTGGAACTTGACGCACATGATAATTCCTTCTAAAACAACTACTGACATTTGATAAAAGTCGAAGCCTGAAGACATCTCCGAACTTATTTTTCATCGTAGTGGTAGCGCCACCTACTGGCTAAAGTGAGTACCTGTTTTATTCTTTGATCTTTTTCTCCTCGCAGGTTAACAAGGTCGACCTCAGAATTGCTTGGAAGACTCTGTAGACCTTCCTGGTGTTAAAATACGATATTTGTGTTTTTTCGTAAAAAGCTGTCGCCATCTCAACGGGCAGTTCGCAAATAAAACTACGCTGATTTTGACGGTGTAAACATGCATGAAATCTCACGAAACTTTGCACACACATCAGGCCTGGTGAAATCATCTTTTTTTCGTTTTGTTTTACGTCGCAATTGTTTAAAAAACGGATCGCTAGCACCCCATAGAATTTTTTTAAAGATCAGTCCCCGGTTGTATGTTTCACCTATATCTATGAAAATTTGGTGGTATATCTAACAGGCTCTTGGAGCCATGTGCTAAACCTAACAGGAAGTCCGCCATTTTGGATTTACTTTACAATTCGGCATCACATTGACTTTAAAAGCAGCTGTAATGTGATCCACATGATAACATCTTGTCAAAATTTCACACATTTGATGAGAGTCTACACTTGAAGACATCTACGAACTAACTTTTTATCGTAGTGGGAGCGCCACCTACTGGCTAAATGAAGTACATGTTTTATTGTTTCATGTTTTTCTCCTAGCAGGTTAGCCAGATCTCCCTCACATTTGCTCGGAAGAGTGTTTAGGCCTTCATGATGTTAAAACATGAAGTTTGAGATTTTTCGCAAAAAGTTGTTGCCATAGTAACGCCCAGTTTACCAATAAAACAATGCTGATTTTGAGAATGTAAACATGCACGAAAACTCATGAAACTTTGCACACATAGAAGGCCTGGTAAATTAATCAATAATTAAATGATTCAATTGTGCAATCTTTAAAAGATGGCTCGCTACCGCCCCCTAGAATATTTTTAAAAAGCGGCCTCGTTTGTATGCTTCACCTACATCTACGAAAATTTGATAGTATATGAAACAGGAAGAGAACTACAGAAAAGCCTCTTGGAGCTATATGCTGAACCTAAGAGGAAGTCCGCCATTTTCAATTTACTTTAAAGTTTGGACTCACCATGACTACAATAGCTGCTGTAACTTGATTCACATGGTGATTTCGATTATTCAGTTCCGATGTGCGAGCATCCCGACGTGCCGGTACCCCAACGTTGCCAGGGCTGCGTGGGCCCTTTATCTTTACTGTTTCAATTGAAGATGCAAGTGAAGCACTATTTATAAAAATGTTAAAAATCGAGTGGTAATTACCATGCTGTATTCTCTTACAAAGATGTTGAAATTGTCATTGTCTACGTACATACATCTCAACCATACATCACATTTGGATGATTTCACCGCTTTAAAGTCCGCGAGCGTGTCGTCCATACCACTGCCGTGACTTATATTAGAGCTCCCGCCATCGACTGTGCGGCCATTACTCCTCGAAAAAATTTCGGATATCCTCCGACAACAAACGACACATGTATATTGATGCATTTCATTGGCTAAGAGATCGAGAATTGGATTTAAAAAAGAAAAATGACGTATACACTCTCCCGGTTTAAAAGGGAGAAACACGCAACAGCTCTCTCGGCTTTAGTGGTAGAAACGCGGTTATGCGCTCCCGTCCTTAATGGGTTAAAGCCACGCTCTTAAAACACAGTTGAAAGGCATAAATGTTTTGCACATGGCTCTACTTCAAAATTAGCATCAGCTCCCGGATAAAGTTTCATTCAGCTCAGCAAACGTTGAGTGACAGATGCTTCCCTCTTCTGCTGAGTAACAATGGGGCGTATGGTGGTTCAGACCGCTTGTAGCCTTTACTTGATGGATACGCAATAGACTACACTTGATCTGCTAACTTCATCATGTTACATGTTCATGTCGCCTTCAATAAACTGAGATTTTAGACAAAGCTGTTCATATATTTTGGTCTATGAGACGAAGTGACGTCAGAAACACAGTAGCAATTTTGCCGGCTAAAATAACACACTTGAGTAAGTAGGTCTGGCTTATTAAAAAGTCATCAGTAGGAACAGCCACTATGCCAGGCTGTCAGCATCAAAGCGTACAGTCATTTAGGTCTATTAACTTGAGCAGTGCTAGCGCGGCTAGCCCTGCTAGTGTGGCAGTACCCTTCTGATGAGGCTATCGCCGTACAACACAGTGTCAGTGTAATTATGTCATGTTTTTGCGACCTTAACTAGTGATTGAACATGTATTTCAAGACAACGTTGTGTTGTTGTCGTCGGAAGCAACACTTTGTGATGGCAATAAAATGAACCCCCAAACAGTCTGGAAAATTTGCCAAGTCAGCCGTTATACCATGCCGGGGACAACTTCAAAATAAAAGAATACCTGCGCATTGATGTCCGTATATTATTTGGTAACAAAGGTTTATTTTGAAGTTGGCCTTCTTACCAGCTTGCGGCGTGTCATAACATGAATAATTGTTACTGCGGTTAGCTTGACTACTTCTTCCTGTCAGTGTACAAGTAAATACGCAGGAACTCCAGTCAGAAAAAACATGCCTCTAACATATTTTTTTAGTCGAAGGACTCAATTTACTTGAGGACCCATTTCAGCCCTACTAGTGATAATGCTGACACTTGTGAACTGACTATTTTCATGATGTAGTAGTAATTTTTGAGTATGTGATAGTAAATATTGTCTTGTTCAGTCCCACTATAGCTGTAAATACGTACATATAAGGTCTGAAGGCACCACAAAGTGAGCATACACATCTGATTGCATGATCAAGTTAGAAAACAATCAACATCTTGAGCATCAGCTCAGATATTGAAGGCATGAGATAAGGCAACAACATGGAAAAATATGATTTCTAAATTATTACTAGGTCTGTGCAATTAATAAAATTCAATTACAATTATGATTATTACACTTCAGGATTACAAAATTAGCATAATGTAAAACAATTATTATAATGCATATGCATTTATATCCAACGCATTGTTTACACACAAGGAAATCATACGTTTGCACCTTCTTAAAAAAATTTTATAACTCATTTTATAATTTTTTGTTAGAACTTACATAATTACATAATTACATAATTAATTATGTTTCCCAAAAAATTATTTGTCTTTGTATTTTTTTTCCATTTAAACATTTTCTTGTTTTGTGCCAGAAATAAATGATCGTTTGAATAATCGTGGTTTAAATTATTAGCTAAATGATTGTTTGAATAATCGTGATTTAAATTATTACCAAACTAATCGTGATTTTTTTGTCATAATCGAGCAGCCCTAATTCTTACGACACAAAATTGAAATAAAAGACAATAATTGCAGTGTGATACAGCTAAAGCAGTGACAATCTAAAAGAAGGAAGTCCACAACAATAATTTTCACGATAAGATTGATTATGATATAAAAAAAGAAATGAAATTGAGGTTAAATCAACTTATTTGCCGCTGATTAAGTTGTCATTAAATATGCAAAACAACATGAAAATAAAACAGCCGTCAGTTTGTTTTATTGCTAAATTCATGAAAAATGTTCCGACAGTGTCATTTGTTAATATTACAAGGTAATAAAATGTTATTGAAAATATGCATTTTTGCCTTCGTGCAACCCTTGTGATGATAAAGCGGTTCAGATAATAGATGGATGGATAAAATACCATTCATTCCTTTATTTAAAACATGTTTAAATAAACCAAATGCGGCCCTTGAGCAGAAACATTTCTCCATCACTGGTACATGTTTTACACTGAATAAACTTCTGTTGAAAATTTTATATGAGGCAGCAGTACATTGACCTGTGAAATTTTGCTTGCGTCACACACAGCTAATCGGTGTCGAGAATGTACTTACTATATTAACAAGCAGCAGCAGGAAAAGCACAGACAAACAGCCGTATAGAGTTCAGAAAAAAAACCATTCACAAACAGCGTGGTGATATAAAAACAATGTGGGACAATATCATATACCGGTATTTGGTATGTTTTCTGAATAATATTAGCCTAATAGTCATATTGTCAAAGTCAGTTTTAACTTTTGATCACAATAATGATATAACAACAATGGGCTTGCAAAAACTGACTGAGTCAACTACAGGAATAGGCTAATAACTGTAATTATCCCAAACGACTTGGGCTTTGGAGCTGGAAGGCAATGACGTGCGAAGCACAGTAGATGTCACCAAAGGCACGGCTGGTTTCGAGGCCCTCTAATTTTTAGGGGGTCGATGGGTGGAGAAAAGAGGGCGGCGGGTGTAAACATTCATTTTCCAATACAAGCGGATTGTCATTCGTATCAGTTCAACATCAGCGGCGGACATGTGTAGCCGTTGGCATTTTTACTCTTGCGGTGAACACCCAACTTGGGGATCGAACCCCCTCCGATGGAGCAAGTGTAAAGTGTCAAGTATATGCCCCCTGTACACCAGCAGGATGCCCCTTCAAAATGCACATTAATCTATAATTGACCCACCAATCGACTTGCACCTAATAAATTCATGTTCCCCTGGGGGCGCTGTGAATGGACTATAAAAGTTTGATGTTTTGTTGTGTGCGAAATACAGTGGAAATATAAGGTCTACACACCCCTCCTCCCTGTTTGAATGCCATGTTTTTGTGGTATTTTTCAATTTTGTAAAAACACTAACTCTCTCAAACGCAAGTGGGAAAATGTGTTACGGTCCGATGAAATTGGTCCAAGGTTGACCTTTTTGGCCATAATTCCAAAAGGTATGTATGGCAAATAACAATGCTCCCCACCAAAAGAACACAATACCTACAATTAAGCATAGTGGTGACAGAATAATTTGTGGCTGTTTCCATCAGCTGGAGCTGGGGCCATCGTCAAGGTGAAGGGAATTATGAACAGTCCCAAATACCAGTTAGTGTAGCACAGAAGCTTCATGCTTCAGCTAGAAAGAAAATAAATTAAGCCACTCCAACTAAAACAGCTGAAATGTATTTGGTGTTACTCAGATGAACTTTAAATGGTGGCGGGTGTGTGAAGACTCACATTTTACATTAGTTTGGATGTGATTGGTTAATAATGAACACATCCACATCACAGTTGTAAGAGGGTGTGCACACTTGCAACTTCAGTTTATCTTTGCCATTTGTAAATATGTTTTAAATGAATTCGGCAGAGTTGTTCCTGTTATAGGTTACATAAATGGTGGAAAATGTTTTAGATGACTAATCTTATATGACAAAAACCTGGAATTAGAACAGGGGTGTTTAGCCTTTTCATATCGACTGTGGGTGTCAGCTTGTCAAGTGTCAAGCCGACTAGGGTGAGCTAGCCAATCAGAGGGCGAGCTAATGTTAGCCTGCTACACCTGCTCGAGAAGTCGAAATTCACAAACTGTCCAAACGCTATGAGATTTTAGACACGTTTCTCTCATTCACCATTTCGGTGGGAATATTACAACATTTTGCGCCTGTTTTTTTTAACTTTAAAAAGGAAGCTCCTGTGAGTGGAAATGTGCGGCAGGGCCTTGTATATATTAGTCGTCGGATGCTAATCCGGCTAGCTTCCCGGTTAGCTGCTGTCACCTGAACCGCAGTCACTCGCGAAGCAACCGGATTCTCTCCGTCGTCTCCTCAATTGCAACAAAAAATGGTCCACAAAAGTATCTTACTCCAATGTTTGGCGTCCCAACCCTCCCGTCCGTACCATAGGGCCCTCCTTCCCGCCTCCTCACCTCGGAATTTCAGTTCGTGTTGAGGCTCCAAGAGCAGAACCTGTTCCGGCCTAGCCATGACCCAACGAGCTGGAGCTGGAGCTGGATCGGGGGCGATTGGGACTGGGGACGCAAGCAGGGTTCTTAGATGTCACGGACTCGGCGACAAGACTAGCCGGCCCCCCGGTCACCACTGGAGCTCGCGACGGCTGTTGTGATGCAGCAACAGCGGGTAGGAAGGGAGTGAGAGGTTGGTCGGTGACGTCACTGCCTCTGCATTGCCACCCAGCGGGGAGGGCGACAGGGTGACGAAGGGTGACGGACGGGGTGCTGCTGGGTGACTCCCAAGCAACGACAGGCTCGGTGGAGGCTGCTATCATGTGATGACAATGTACAAAATTTGGTCTAAAATTCTATTTGCCCAAGTCGGCGGTTTTACAGTACAGTACTTCTACAAACTACTTCTAAAATTACTGTAATCCAATGAAACAGAATGCACAGTTTGGCGCTTAACTGTTGGAAAATAAACCCTGTACTTGAATCATGATTCAATCAAAATGCAATATATATATATATATATATATATATATATATATATATATATATATATATATATATATACAGTATATATATATACACAGTATATATATATATATATATATATATATATATATATATATATATATATATAAAAGTTGAATCAAGATTGTACCTGTTAGAAAACAGTTCTAAACGATTAGGTGCAAATGCACTATACTTAAAAGTTAACAAATGAACTCTACATAACAAATGTACTGAACTGGATTAAAAAAAAACTAAACTCACATTTATGCACCAGTCATGAAGATTCCCAAATCCCGACGTGTCATTGTAGTATCTATAGAGGTTTCCAGTTGTTGATATGGATCAACATCAGCCGTCTCTTGGAGCTCCCAAGAAGCCAGCAACAGCAAATAAGGGGCCCCAACATGATGCTGCAGAGTGTCGAAAGTAGTGCACAGATATAGGCCAAAATGAGTCATCTCTTGGGGGCCCTTTAGCTTGGGACCCCAAGGCAATTGTTTAGGTAATCTGTCCAGTTACAACATCTAAAAACAATACTTTTGTCATTATTATTTAATTTGTTATTATCCTCATTACAATGTGGGCAGCAGCACGGCATCTTCACTCAACAGTCGAGAGATTCTGACCAACTTTGCATGTTTTCCCTGTGCTTGCAAGGGTTTTCTCTGATACTACAGCTCACTTCCACATTCTCCAAACATGCATCATGCAGGTTCATTAAAGACTAACCTGTTATGTGTCTATCAGTTCTACAAACATGCATCATGCAGGTTCATTAAATACTAAGCTGTTCCGTGTCTATCAGACATATTCAAAGGAAGAGTAGATTAATTTAATTTTTATTTCATGACCAAATGGTTATTCATCCATTTTCTAATAGCACACAACATCATTAGGGTTGCAGGTGAGCTGGAGTCAATTAGGTGGAAGTTTACATCATACGCTGTTGTAGTTTGAACTGAGATATTTATTGGAAATGGCACTCAAATAGAACAAAGTTAGACAGGGGTCAGATGGAGAGAAAAGACCACAAGGAACAAAAACAATGACGATAACATAATTCGTCGGCCACATAGCATAATTGCCTGTCATATTTCACATGTTTTTGAAAAACAGGAAAAAACAATTTATATAACACTTTTTTAATTGATATTGCAAAAAAATAAAAAAAACCTCAACCAGACGTTTGGACAACTAAAAGGACAAAAAACAATACAAAAATAGCGGTGTTATAAAAATTATGTTTTATGACTTAGGCAATTATCCTATGTAACAATGCATAGGAGTTAATAAATATAAAAAAGCTTCACAGTAAATTGGCTTTCCACTCACAATATCAGGCATTTTCCTGCTGAAATCAGTTTTAATAATCTAAATATTGGTCCCGCTTCTTATTTCATTGGCCAGTTGATAATAGTATAATGTCTCCTTCTCCATCAGTTTGTTGCCTGCCATTAAAAAAAATAAACAGATGCACAATTTTGTCCAGCTTTTATTGGTAAAGAAACTGACAATTCCCTTTGTACACATCTGGAAATACACTGCAAACAAGTGCTGTTTTTTTTTTCTTTTACAGGCAATTAGTTGCAGTCGATATGTAACATACTAAAAAGGTGAATATAGTTACGGCAATGACAGTGCTGATATTATCTAAAATGTATATGCTTAACATTGTCACTAAACCATTTCAATACAGAATATAGTTGTTGAATTTTGTGCAATGCAATGTTATATGATGTAAAATATACTGTACATAATGTTGACCAATCGTGTTCCCAGGGCCAGCCCAAGATTATTGGCATTGTATTTACTGCAACAGTGGCACACACAGCTTCTCCACATTCCACAAAATTAAGCAGCCTTTGCAATCACAATTTCACAATCAGACTTCCAACATTTGAGTACAGTTATGCTATTTTCACTCGAAATCATTAGAGTACATCCACAATCAAACATGTTACGTATACATGGCTTGGTAAAAATTATTTTAAAAAAGGCTTAAAAATGGCACCTTGCCAATTCATATCAAGTAGAAGCATACACAAAATTAACTTCAACATTCTTTAATTTCCAAGAGTCAGGGCCAGAGCTACGTGGTGAGGGTGGAAATTTTGATACCTGTGACTTTCCTGCCAATTTCACATGAATGCAGAATTCTTAAAACTCTTGATACTTGCCACAATTATGTTATATTAACTGTATATTTATTAAAGAACACATTTTCAATTTATCTGAATGCAAACTGTGAAGTAATCTGTCTTTCGTAAAGAACGTTTGATTCTTACAGTCAATGTCACTCATCATAACTTTCACACCATAGCAAGCAAACACCATGGCTGGAAAGTCATTGTTTATCACACCATCCACAGTCATGGTTTCCTGAAGTAAAATGCACACATATACCAATCTTGCCCAACACATTTGTAATACAAGCAGGAACACACCTAAATAAAAGGCAACATTTAGAATTGTGAAAAATTACGAGACTTTGTGTCGTTGTGCTTTTTAGATAATTTGAATGAATGGGCCATCAATCGAAGTATGCATATGACAGGGTGGAAATATTGGGCTAAAGTTAGCATTTAAATGAGCACATGGTGGACCCTCAATTAGCAACAAGATTCAGTTAGCAAATGGACTGCGTACTATTTAATAAATAGATTTAAAATTTCTGTTAGTTTTTATATCAATTGGTATTTCATGATGACAGAGTGGACAGGTTAAGCAACAACATCCAACAAAACATAACATGAGGAAAATTGTGAATGAAAATATCTCGTCTTCTCCTATCCACTATTTCAACCTCCATTGAAGATTAACGAAATGCTGATAGTGATGGAATGAAAAACTTCACAGAGTTTCTTAAAGAGGCCCCATATTGAAAGAGTGGACAGAAATTTCAGGCACACATGCAAAATGTTAGATATGATCATGAAAATTGAATATACGTGATAAAAATGACTTATTTTCTAAAAAATAACTTGGGGACAATAGAATCATGTGAAATTATTCTGATTTATTAGCATTTAATTGATTACACATACACACATTGTAGT
Organism: Filicampus tigris; assembly: GCF_054856515.1. NCBI lineage: Eukaryota > Metazoa > Chordata > Actinopteri > Syngnathiformes > Syngnathidae > Filicampus > Filicampus tigris. The sequence continues at coordinate 4,887,996 of NC_141225.1, read as the reverse complement.
TAGCAGGGCAGTGTATGGGATATGCTATAATCCCATACAGCCATTGTATGCAATGTTATCAAATGGAAGGAAAAACATTTTAAGAGCCATATCATTGTACTAGTTAAGTGTGCAAATGTTTGGTAAAGTATTATAAGGCCACAGAGTTTATTATTATTCTGCTGATTTTCATGATGACAGTGATTTGGATGTGCTCATCAAAGGGACTTTATGGTGATATAGACCAACATATAGACAAAAAAAAATTCACACCTACAGTATGGACGCTTTAGAGCAGGGGTGCCCAAGTTGGGTCGTCGAGAGCACCGATCCAGCCTATTGAATTATATTCAAATGATCAGCTCATCGGCAAGCTTGACAGAAGCCTGATAACGATCCTGATCGATCTAGGATCGAGATCCTATGGGCTCTCGAGGATCGGACTTGGGCACCCCTGAATTAGAGTCTTCAATTAACCTTACACGCATGTTTTTGGAATAGGGGAGAAATTCGGAAGAGGCATATAAGATTGCTAACAAAAAATTTAAAAAATGTATTGTCCATAATGCATAATCTAGGCCTCTTCGAAGGAGATTTAATTTTCTGCAGTTTTATTTTAGTTTTAGTAGTTAATTTGGTTTGCATTTTATACTCTATATTTGTTTTGACAGTTACCAATGTTAAACTGTTATTTTGAAAAACTGCCTGTGGAGATAATAATGGCAGATTTTACGATGGGCGGCAGTTTGAACTTGAAATGAACTAATTCATTGAACATTGTTTCCAACCAACGCCACGGAACAGATTGTGTTCATTTTGGGGAGTTGCACTGTATCACAATATGAAAATAAGTAGCGAAGATGTTGGGGATGCATGCCACTTACTGCTGAGTAAACAAATACAAATTACCGATCCTTGTGTGAGATGAGACATCCCTTAAGTTAAGTATCTGAAGTTACAAGCAGGAAAAAAAGCCAAAGAAGACTCACTAATGCATGACCAGTAAGTGAAAACAGATCGGAGGCGAAGGTTCATCCAGGGGTCAAAGCGTGTTTTTGACATAGCGCCACGTCAGCTTCTTGAGCTTTTTTTTTTTCTTTTAATGTAGGTCAGGCATTACAGAGTTTTCACTGCACACAAAAAAAGAATGCTGAAACACAGGCGTTTAAAGCAACACACCAGTGAAACTGCATTGTCCTTTATTCCGTTAGGCAGTGTGGCTAAACAATAGTGCAAATATCAATGGCATCTGATTCCCTGAAAAGGTTTAAGCAGATTAAGTATCAAAATAATGACGTAACCTGCTACACAGCGCCAACTTGACCAATTTTGAGTACTTCACGTAATCACTGTGACGTAACATGACACTGTTCATTTTAACTTATCTTGGTCTATCTTGCCATAAAATGCCATATGGAGACATCAAGTATTGCCATAATTTAGACAGCACTCCTATCCATCTCAGGTTTTATACGTTCTTCCTACGTGAAAGGAAAAAAACAAACAAAAAGACCCGACATTTACAGCGGCAGTGGCGGCCGAATACAGGTAGCCTGCGAGCCTCTGATGAGCCGACTTGGAAAAGCTCTACATCAAGTGTGATCGATCCTCACCAAAATGTATGTGCACATGTATATACATGCCCAAATCATACTCTGAAAGTGAGTGAACGAAAGTCGCACCATTATTTTTACAGACAGGAGCCGGCTCCCAACGTTGCATTCTTCATATGCAATGGCTTACGACATCTACAAAATCCAAAATATTCTGTCGCTCATTCTAATATTTTCGAAATATGAAGCAGGCATGCATATACTTGTGCAAATAAATTTGGGTGACAGTAAGTGACAATGTTTGTTCTCAAGGAGGCATATAAAAAAGGTGACACATGTCAACAAAATAAAAAATATTACAACTTTCTAATATTTACAGAGTATGATTTGGGCACACATATATATGTGCACATAAAGTTTGGTGAGGATAGATCACGCTTTTTGGAAATGAGATTTTCATAGTGGAGAATCGCAGGCCGACTACATTCGCCAGCCACTGCCACTTTAAATGTCTTTTTTTAAATTCTCTTTCTTCAAGAAAGAACTATGAAACTTGAAGAGAGAACGTATGAAACCTGAGATGCTTAGGAGTGCTACCTAAATTATGGCAATATTTGACGGCGCCATAAGACATTTTTGAGCAAAATAAACCAGAAAATAAGTCACAAATGAACAGGCCAAGTTACAGCATATGTTACATCACCGTGATTACGTGAACTGCTCAAAATTGGTCAAGATGGCGCTGTGCAGGTAATGTCATTATTTTGATACTTGTCTTAAACTTTTTTTCAGGGAATTGGATGACTAATTCATGTTTAGACAGACTACAGCCTAATTGAATAAAGGACAATGCATTTTCCAGAGCTGGGCATTCCATCTAACTGACGGACCGGTCCGTCTATCCGACTATGACGGATGCCCAATTTGTAGGTGATAAATGATGGACGGGAACGGACTAAGCATAGGCAGAAGTGCATTTTTCTCCGTCCATGTATCGGCTCGGGGAGGAACAGGGGCAGCGGAGAGCTAAGGCTAAGGGGTCCTAAAAGGGGAATTATTGAGTCCAGCTGCGGTTAAGTTTCCATGGTCCTGAAAGGGGACAAATTGAGTCTGTGTGAGTTTCACTTACTTAGCGGGGGTTGGTGTTGTGGCGGGTTATGCGGAAGTGCATTTAAAATAATACGGACTGACCAATAGGCGATTACTATTTGGTTCGACTCGACAAATAGACAAATGGCAGAAGGGTACCCAGGCTGCAGACGGATGGCAATTGACGGACCCGCCAATTTACCTCTGGCATTTTCAGTGATGTGTTGCTTTAGATAGCAGCATTGCAAAAGCAAAGCTGTCAAGAGTACAAGATGTTGAGATGAACAACACAATATACACCAATCACAAAAGTTTGTGATATTAATCTTTTTAGTGACATTTCAGGATGGACCTAAAATGCACTATAACTTTTAAAGGTAAACTTCATTTGTATTTCTCTAAACTACTGAACTGTTCCAGTTTTAAGTACTTTTAGCACACATTGCTGTTCTCAAACAAGGGATTGAATAGAAAAAATTCAGAATAATACATTTCCACTTGTGTGCCTTTCCATGACTCTTGCAGTCTCTCTCTGCTACTGATGACACTCTAAGTTCAGGGGCCACTTCCCTCTGAGAACATCCTCCTTGAAGCCTTGCAATTGTGAGTTACTGTTTTACAGTGCTAAAATGTCATCTTGGTCTCATGATGTCAAAATGTGAACAGCGTGATTAAGATAACTATTTAAAATTGAACCAACAAATGAATTGCTCAAGACAACAGCAAGCGGTGCGAAAAGTACCGAAACATTGAACAATTGGACGTGTATTGAGAAGTTAAGAGGAAGTCCAATGTGCATTTTAGGTTCATCCTGAAATGTTGCCCAGAAGCCCAACATCCCCGACTTTTTGTGAATACAGAAAAAAATAACACATCAACATATAGAAGGCCATTACCTGCAACACACCTTCAATCAATTTCTATATTTGCAGTTGACTTTTTCCAACATCAGGAATCAATAATACGACATTATGGATTGCACAGATGGCAGAAATGTATATTTCATGATGTTGAGAAATAATTATTAAAAACAATAATTTAAGCACTATCAAAAATAATCACTCTCATATGCCTTATGGGTGGGAGATGACAGACCTTCAACACTAGCCCGATTATTCGGAGGCCTTTGTCTCTCACTTCCAAAATCCATATTGTGAGCATTGTTTTTGTCGCTCCTCATGCTTGTGTTGCTCTCACAATAGAAGAATGAGGAAAACGTCACTAATAGTCACCAGCGTCATCAGCAGCATGTCCTGCGAGAGTCCGACTCTTGCCGCCCCAGTTTGAAACCTTTTCCTGCCGTTCCCCTGGAAGCATCTGTGACTGGGATGCGCTTACCTGTGTGGAGAAACACACACTCAACCACAAAATGTACGCTTAAAGTCAAGTTCAGTCCATAGCCGTGATTGTAGACATGGCCTTCGCTAGGTTTCTTCAGCAGGTCTACATAGATTTCCATTTTTAACCCCTTAATGACAAGGGTGAAGAAAAAAATTGGTTTGTTCTCACTGCTTTTATCATGCGCACTGTACTCCAGATGACCAACACACATCATGACAATAATTGTCCTGGGATTGGGCCCTGGCTAACAACTGGTATTATCGGGTTACCGATAATTGTATTATCGGTATGTGTGTAATCCACTTCATTAACAATCTTTTTTGTTCTTTGCGAGTCTCAAGGAACACTCACTTATCTCTATAAAAACCTCATTGATGTTAATGGCGTTCTTGGCACTGGTCTCGACAAATATGGCATGGATGGAATCGGCGTAGTCGTTGGCGTCCTTCTCCAAGACTTCCCTGCAACCAGTGTGTGCCAAAATGGTTATGTTTCAACACACACACAGATTTTCCAATTTCAATCATGACCGAGAAAGATTCACATACACAGACGAGCTCCATCCTTGAGGAAAACACGATTCAAGGAGTGTTTCGTTGTTTTTCCAAATAAAAATATATGTATATATGTTTAAAGCTGCCATTTAGGGTCAAGGTTAGGGCACGTACTTTGGAAAACCCCTTCTAAAAAAAATTACCTAAACGGTAGACTGTGAAGGCCTTTTTTGGCATGTAATGAGGGCAGAGCATGGTGTCAAAGTTTGATTATCCTTTAGAGGATTTGCCATGAAAAGGTGGGTTTGAGGGCCCATTTATCACAGCATGCAGCTTTAATTGCTGTTTATACTTGGCTTTTAAAAATGTCAACAAATTACTGAAACGTACATGAACGACCGCCAGGTGATTTGATTTCCCTGTCTCTCCTTAGCGTCCGCTAACAACCCAAACTAACTTTAGCTCTTCCAAGACATACAGAGATCTTAAACAGTCAAGCTGTATCACTTCAACAATACTTCCTTGAAACCATTGCTTCTTTCCTATTTGTCAGGTCTTAGATGGCAAAAACCAAATACTGTAGGCGGGTTTGTGAATAGTAACCCCCAAATAGGTATAGGTTCACTGTTTTCCAAACATAATTGATCTCAATGAGAACTTTTTTTCGTTCAAATTCAAACAAATTGGAGGCAGGCCAGCATTTTGAGGTATAAATGCATCCAGATTTGTCCATTTCTCAGCGGCTCACCTGGCGTCCAACAGATCACATTTGTTACCAGCGACGGCCACCACGATATTGGGAGGGCCGTGCTGACGTAGCTCCTTCACCCAGTTCTTCAACGTTTGGAAGGACTCCTGACGGCACAAGCAAGCAAGAGACATGTACTGCACATTGACAAGCTTATACTAACGGTATGTGATCATTGCTCCCAGTGTTAAAAAAATAAGTAAAAGACTCACACTACTCCTGTAAAAGGTAGTTTTTACACGTATAAGTGTTGCATAGTTGCCAGCACAGTAAAATTTGGTGTCTCTGCAGAAAGCTAAGCCAGCAGTTTCCCTCCTATTTCCAGACCTTTTTTTTTTTTTTTTGCTAAGCTAGGATAATTAGCTGCTGTCTGAAACTTTATAGTTGACAGACAGACAAAATGAGAGGCATTAGCATCCACGTTCCAAAATCGTTCAACCTTTCCCTCCACAGAAATATGAACTAAAGCTGCGGGAAGGATGTGCCACTCAATGGAGACAGCTCTGACCATAGCCAAGCAGCTCTTTATTTGGATCAGAACAAACAGCGCACACCCACAGCAGAATTTAGTTTATAAATCCAGGTGTTATTCACTGATGAATAAGCAAGAAACTAGACCCGGGACACAAGTATTGGTAGCTGGGAATACAAACAATACCTCTTTAGTGATGTCATAAACAATGATGGCTGCTGCAGAGCCTCTGTAGTACATTGGTGCCAGAGCTCGGAACTAAGGGAGGACAACAATATGAATATACATGAAATCAATAAATGGAGAAAAAAAATAATGTTTTGTAAATATGGAGGCAACTAAAATCACTAGTATTTATCTGTAATACCATTCATGTTTTTTCTACTGCCTATGCTTTTCATGGGTTCTAGCTAATCCCTTACAGACTTAACATAACAGTGTGTTTCATTGGACTCAATAAGCCAATTGTAACAAATAAAGAAATTGGGACAGAGATGCCAGAACAGCCCTTTTATAAAATCACTCATTGTTCCGGCCTCATGCAAGGGAGCCATTTTAATTCAAAAGAACCTCAAACATATGGAAGTTATCAAGAGAAAGATGAGCAGAATGTCAGGAGAGTTGCCACAAATGTGACTTGAATGGAAAAGAGCATGCCTTTGATCCTAAATTCATCACAACCCTCAGATCAATCCAAACCAAATTTTCTGGAAAGGCAGGAGTTTCGACTGGTTTGCACATTTTGATGATTTGAATGTAGTCAATTGCATTTCAGTGCACGGTCGCTTCAACCACTTGCAACCAAACCATACATATATACAGGTGCATCTCAATGAAACAGGATATGGGTAAAAGAAAAAAAGTTAACTCATTTCAGTAGTTCAAAACAAAAAGGTCCTAAAAGGAGAAGCATTTAGTTTAGCCGCGGTGAGGCTTCCAGGCCACGATTAGTCTTTCGTTTCAAATAGTAGTAATGGTAGTTTGTAGAAGTTGGTTGTCGGAAACGCAAACGGAAATCCATTTAAAATGATAGATGGACCAGCCTATAAGCGATTACTATTCACTCCAGCCGGGCAAAATGGCGGCTAGACAGACGGCGGGCGGAAGGGTATCCCGACTGTAGATGGAAGGCGATAAACGGACCACCGATTTTTAGCAAATTGCCCAGCTCTGGATTTGAGATATGAGTATTTTGAATTAGCAGCGTGGTCGCAGAATGAACTGTATTTGCAAGTCACGGCACCACTGTATTTAAAAAAAATCTCTTCAATTTTTCTCCTGTTTTATAAAATATAGATAATTTGTTTTTGTTGTAAGCTATCATCATCAAAATGATAATAAAATCATAAACCATTTTATTTGTGTGTAATGGCTTACATAGGGACAGTTCTACATGCTCAGTTTTATATGAACAGTACAATTAATCCAACACCAATTGCATTACTTGAAAAAATTAATGGGGGCATGTCTTTCACTGTGTGCCATTTTCTCATGACAACAAATTTACAATCCACTATAAACTGAGAATAAGGTATAGAAAGTATAATAAATACACGTAAATGTCCATATATTTTGACAAGCATGAGCTCCAAAGGAGCTGATCTAGAAAAAGGCTGCACTTGGGAAAGTGCCAGAGACCACACAGGAATGAGGAAGGAACACTCAGTGAAAATCAAATGGGAATTTAACTTCAGCAAACTGAACTTTTTTGAACCTGCTATAAAAAGTAAACGTGTAGATCACGATAAAATGAGCAAAGTGGCAGTGACTTTGACATGCGACAGCAAAAGGCGCAGCTTGGATTTAATCTTTTCTCTTATCTTAACTGCGGCCATGTTTATGTCCCTTGAACACTGCAAAGGAGACAAGTGCCCCCAGGAAGAGGAGGAGGATAAAAGACGAGCTGCCTCTTATCTCACCTCTCAGGAGAGGACGACAGTGGGTCCAAAGCAGGACAAGAAAGGGAAAGGCATGGGCAGAAATAGGAAGTATTGTGCCGCGCAAAAAGAAAATAGGAATCAAATGGGGAAGAGGCTCCTTTCATCTTAAATCTTGGTTCTCTTTCATGAGACATTTCACACACTAACATTATATTTTTTCAATTAGTTCTGTGTGTTCTTTATGTTGTGAAGAACTCAAACCTATCCATTCACATTTGTCATACCTTTCTGGTGCAACCATTCAAGAGAACCAATTTGAATGTTTGACTCACAGAAAAGGAAATGTTGCCCCCTGCTCGAAAAAATGCAGAGGTGCACTTTCCCGACCCATCAAACTAAATGGACTAAATACTAATGCAGGGGTACACACATTCCAATTTTTAACACCGCAACTGACTTTTACAGTAGGAGAAGCCACAAATGAGAAGAAAAAAAAATCGGCAAGTGTGCTTACTGATTTCATAATGTATTACTCGAGATGGCCAACGCAGCAGACATAGCCACATCCACCTGAAATGACGACTCGACTACTACAAGAGTAAAGGGTTGTAGAAGAAATCTAGGAAGTACATTGCAGTAGTAAACTCTGTTATTTTTTTTCTTCATCTGGAACCGAGGCCTTAGTCAAGATGGAAGGAATTATGAGCAGTTCCAAATATCTCTTCTTCTAGAAAGCAAAAAAAAGTCAAGAAAGGGCTACTAGAACAGCTACAATGTATGTGGGGTTAAACAGGGGCACTTTGAATGGTGGTAGGTGTGTGCTGACTTCCAATTAACACGAGTTCAAATGTGATTGGTTGATTCCACTCTTGTGCAACAATATTTTTTCTGTTGTTTATTTTTATTTCCCCTCTAGAAAATATTTTTTTTTCCAATTGAGTTGCACTAAATGTAGGCCACTTGATAGGAAAAGTTTTGAAATGACTTATCTTGGTCTCCTTTTCTTTCTTTTTTTTTTAGATGTTGAAACACTGGCATTTGAACATGGGTGTGTCCAGACTTAATTAATAAACACTGGCATTTGAACATGGGTGTGTGTATAGACTTAATATTCACTATATGTGTGTACCCTTGTACTACTCAGTAGTACACTTGAGTAAGTGTATAATAGGCATCAATTTATCTAAATAAAACAGACAAGGCTGCAAGTGAAAGATACTAACCCGCTCCTGTCCTGCGGTGTCCCAAATGAGGAACTTGTGCAGCTCGTTTTGGTATTGCACTGTCTTGGTCATAAAAGATGCCCTGGTGATACATCACAAAACACAGAGAAGAAAACACACATCATAACATGTATTACTATGATTTTTTTGGTGTTATTACTGCAGTAGTAATTGTATGAGGAAAGAAACCAAGACTACATTCACACTGCTGAGCGTGATGCCCAATTTGGATTTTTTTGTTAAATTCAATCTTTTTATGTGCTTGTTCACAATAAAAAACAAATGCTACTTCTAATGTGAACACAACACGTCTGTGATGTGACACGCATGCGCACAAAGCACAACGTAGAGTGACGTGCACCAAAAAAAAAAAGTACATCTCGTGACACAGTGTTTACAGAAGTACATATGGTCCCGAGTAGGGTTGCACGGTATACCGGTACCAGTATAGTACCACAATACTAGAGTTTTTAAAACTGTACTATACCCGCATTTAAAATCAAACGGTACTTTTATTTCCTTTTATTGAATGTGATTGAATTGGTAAATTGAGCCTGTCTCTTTAAGAGCGAGTGTGACGTAGTTGCCCACGCGCCTCCGTCTCCTTACATACTCACAGAGAGAAAGTGAAGTCGCGCAGACAAAGCAGGTGGAAGACAATGAGGAACAGAGATAACCAGCTGCAGAAAAGCCCGTACTCGTTGATAAAACGGGGACCCGAAGTACGGTGTTAAAGTACTTCGGGTTCAAACTGAATGACAAAGGCGAGCCACTGAACACAGAAGCACCGCAGTGCAAGCAGTGCTACAAAGTCCCTCGCGAAGGGAGGCAACACGTCAAATTTGTCCAAACATTTGTTCCGCGACTTCTGTCAAGAACGACAGGTGATAATGTTGTTCACCACACTATAATGTCAAGCATCCCTAGATTTTACACACAAAAGAAAGAAATTAAATATGTTGCTTTGAATCTGAACAATGCGCACAGCAGGCTCTATTATCCGAAAATGGAAGAGGTTCTGAACCAAAAATTAGGCAGAGCTGGCCACCTGCCCAAACTGAGCGATTGGGGGAGAATGGCCTTAGTCAGGGGGGTGACCAAGAACACTGTGGTCACTTTATCAGAGCTACAGCGGTCCTCTGTGGAGAGAGGAGAACCTTCCAGCAGGCAAACCACCTCTGCAGCACTACGCCTGTATGGGAGAGTGGACAGACGGGAGTGGCTCATTAGTAAAAGGCACATGGCAGCCCACCTGGAGTTTGCCATAAGGCACCTGAAGGACTGTCAGGCCATAAGAAAGAACGGTGCATCGTGGTGGCAGCATCAACAAGTGGGGATGATTTTCAGCAGCAGGAACTGGGGGACTAGTCAGGATTGCGTGAGGGATGAATGTAGCAATCTACAGAGACATCCTGGATGAAAAGATGCTCCAGAGTGCTTAGGACCTCACACTGGGGCAAAGGTTTACCTTCTAACAGGACAACGACCCTAAGCACACAGCCAAGACAACGAAAGAGTGGCTTCAGGACAACTCTGCGGATGTCCTAGAGCGGCCCAGCCACGGCCCAGACTTGATCCAATTCAATATCTCTGGAGAAATCTGAAAATGGCTGTGCATCAATGCACCCCATCCAACCTGATGGATCTTGAGAGATGCTGCAAAAAGGAATGGGCAAAACTGCCCAAAGAGAGGTGTGCCACGCTTGTGGCATCATAAGAAAAAGACTTGAGACTGTAATTACTGCCAAAAGGTGCATCAACAAAGCATTGAGCAAAGGCGAAGAATACTTATGTACATGTGATGCCTTATTTTATTTTTAATGCATTTGCAAAAATGTCATAAGAATCATTTTTCGCATTCTCATTAGGTTTTTAGTCTAGAATTCTAAGAGAATAAAATATTTTATTCCATTTTGGGATGAGACCATAGCATAACAAAATGTGGATAAAGTGAAAGATTGTACATACATCTTGATCTTTGGGGTATTTTGATTAACATCATTGATACAATTTCCAATGGAAAAATGTTTCAACGTGTGACCTCGGGACTTACTCACCAAATAAAAACAGTTGCTATAGATCTTTCTCTCCTTGTAATGTTCAACTTACCCAATAGTTGGGTTGATGTTTGGATCAAAGCTGTCCTCCACAAATCTCCACACGATACTTGACTTGCCAACACCAGTGTCCTACAGAGAAACCACACGCAAAAAAATATAATGTGCACACTGCTGTTTGTATTCTACACTTCTGGTCTCACTTATTCGAGGCATTTGAAAACTTTTTGTCCTGTTAGGTCACTGCGGTCTGCTGACCTCCTGTTACATACTGTCCTTCCTACAAGATTAAAAAATGGTGATAGAGCCGTGTAGTTGGTTGCTCCCAAATTGTGGAATGCACTTCCATTTGAGTAAAGGGCTGCCTCTTCTGCTTTTTATAGAGTAGAAATGTGTTTAGGTAGGTATTCCTGTCATACTTGATTGTTTTGATTTATATTTTACTCGGATTAACTGTACTACGTTTATTTGTCCTCAATATTTTGGTTACGGTCAAAATTATGATTTCTGAAACATTTGGAATAACCCATTTACATGCATGAGCTGACAGTAACTCCTGTATACAGTACATGGTGATTGTGATAATTGGAACATCCCATATAAACCACATAGCACGGACAACGTCACAACGCAATCAGGCATCATTTCCATCATATCATTTTCGAGTTTTTGCAGGTGTTTGAATCTGGGTGTTTGCTTATTACTAATATTTCCAGTTTTGAAAGGGTTATTCACTGCATGTGTCCACGTGAAACACTCTCTGTCAGAAATATAAATGCAATGACTTATTTTACTTGCTTACAGTGGTGGGAAGCAAAAACTATAAATACTTTTACCATAGTTCATTATTTTGTTTCCAGGTATATGTGCTATACTTGATGACTTTTCTTATGACTTCATTTTTACTCCTGACAGAATTTGGATGCACTTTTTTTCCCACTTGCTTGCCGAGGATAACGGATCAGGACTCAGTATCAGCACATACTACAAATTAAGTTATTTAGTTAGTTTTTCTACTTTGACATGTTGTAATATTTTTTCCTTTTTTTTTAAAATTGAAAATAGTTGAATACGAACTTCAGAAGTACCTGTACTTTTTCTAAAGTACTGAGTGCGAATAGTCTTGCCATCTCTGCTTACGTACTGATTCTTTAAAAATGCAAACAAATACTGTTAAAATGAGCAGAACTGGGAAATTTCTTGTAGTAAAGTTTTAGGGGAAGATAAGAATCCACAAACAAATAGCATAAGAGCTAATCAGCTATCTCCTGTGCTTTGCCACCTTTGTACCTTTACAATATCTACAATTGTAACAGATTTCTCCATTTGGATCGAGCTAATAATGAGACTTGCATAACCCGCTGAAGGCCACTTAATGATGCAACATGTACAACAACACATGGAAATAGTGGAGAGTTGATGAAAGACAAATAGCTGCTAACTTACCCCCAGAAGACAAACTTTTAACTCTCTTAACGCCATGGCTGCTTCCTGTTTTATATTGACTTGATCTTCATTGGCACTTTAGTTTTCTCCCCACCTCTCCTCCTTTAGCGAACTTCTCGATTATTTCTTCAAAGACGACACCTGTTCACTTCGTCGGGGGTAGGGGGAGGTCTCAAAGATGTAACTGTCTGCTAATGGTCCTTGTTCGCCAGGGTATGATTATAATTTTGAAAAGCAGGCAAGCTAAGTAGCGAAAGTAGCACATCACACCGCAGTCTCCATCTTGGAACTACGGAGGGCGGTCACGTGACTCCTCCTGCTATTTTTTTCTTCCTCTTTAGTACGGTAGAGATCCCCACTAACACAAAAGCCCCTCGTTCGGCTCTGAGTTATGTCGACTTTGCTCCCGAGCTGATTACCGGAATCTGTGTTCAAACGACCACCATCGATCGGTCGCAGGAAGTACATTCAGGAAGTGCTTTTGCATTTTTTTTGAGTGACAGCTGAGCGCCTGGTGACAGCCCACACGGGACGGCAGCCTGCAGAGCCGAGCCGATACTCAACATGGCAGGTAATGGACCAATGGCGATCTTAATGCTTTGTGTTTTCATGCTTTTTAACGCTTAAAGTCTGGTGACTAAAATGGCTGAATTCTGGTTGCATGCGGTGGGCTTCCCGGAGGAAAAAAAGTGCTGAACGAAAGGGCTGGACCGAGTGGTGTTAGCAAACTTAGCAACAATACTAGCCAGTCGGCTAACAAAAGCTAACCGGAGATATCGAAATGTCTCACTTTATGGAGGCTTACGTCACCACAACTAGTTTCTACGTACTGATATACCTGTAAAACAACAGTGACTAATATATTCACTTGTATATATTGCATTTATCAGCAATATGATGCCCTATCAGACGCTAGCGTGTTGACCTAGCTAACGTTAGCCTGAATGCTAAAGTCATTTTCAACCAATAAGATGACCAAATACAACAGTGTTAGCCGTAACAAGGCAAAACTGCTTTTATTTTATTTTAATTTTTACAGACATTCTCTCTGCGTTTAACAACCGAAACACGCCGAGTGTCACGACCCCTACCGCAGGAAACCCCGTGTTTAAATGTTTAATCTTGTACGAGTTGTTTTTCTATTCGAAGCACATTCCCTGCGATGACCAGCTGTAAACACTGGCAGTAGCACGTCTCTTGACACCTTCTGCTCTCTCTCAACAGAAATCGTGCGTTTGTCAAATCACACAATACATCTACAAACCTTTTCTCTTGCTCAGATTAGATATCAATTGATTTTAATTCCACTTTAAAGATGCATTTAATTGTTTCTATATTATTAATACGGGTGTGTTTGTGAGTATTGCTAATGTGACAACTTGCTTTCCCTCAGTGGTATAGAATGGATGAGATTATCTATCATCTCAGAAAATACTTAGTTCCATCATCACTGTCATGATAATACAATAGCGGAGTATGCCCAAATTATAGAAATGAGGCAGGAGATTTATTCCTAAAAAGTACACTCACTATTATTGTTGTGCAGTTTGAACATTACCAGTGCGCTTAATGGGACAAATTAAAAAATGTTAAAATCCATTGCACCCAAGTTACATAAAAATTGTGCTTAAAGTAATGCTTGAAAACAGAAAAAAAATAAATGTGGCTGTTATTGTACTTTAAAGTCAAGTACAAGTGAACTGAACTATACTGAACAATACAATCCAACACAACACAATACAATTTTATTTATATAGCGTATTTCATAACAGCGATGGCTGTAACAAAACACTTTACAAACAATACAATCAATAGAACAAAAACAATAAAAGGCTGTGATACATGTATTAATAAATATAGACATAAATAATATACAAATATAAATAATGTAGAGTACTGGATTAAACAAACGCTTAATACTCTGTAACATGCACAGTTTGAACATTTATGTCTTTGATTCTCACACACTTCTAGAGGGAGCCTGTACACTATTACCAGGCCCTTAACACACTTTAAGAATCACTTATTTAATCAATTTAATCTATCTTTCAAAAGATCATTTAGTCTAGTAAAATCCATTTGGATTGTATTGTGGGTATGCGAGTTTGATACCTTACAAACCAAATGAATATTTCAGTAAGCTTCGCCGCCAAGTGTCATGATCACATGAGACAGGTTGACCGTGTTATTTTAAACCAGTTAATTAGGCAGAATTGGAGGCCATTGAGTAGTGTGACTAACATTTCTAGTCATGTACCTCACGCACTCATTATGTTAACATAAGTGTTATATTTATGTACAGCACCACATTAAAATACAACGTGCAGGATTTTACCTGGCTCAAATTGAGGTAGAGGTAGTACCATCCTGACCATGCGGCATGACGTGCATGTATTCTGACAATTCAACCGACTCCCTTTTTTTTTTTTTTTACAAGGAACATACTTTAAGTTAAAAGTTCCAATAAGAATGACTGTCATCATGTTAAAGCAGTCATTTATTAAGACTAGAGTCACAATTTTTAAAGTGTTACTGCAAAGAGACACATTGGGGCACACAAACCTTTTTTTTTCTTTTTTTTTTTTTTAGTAGGGTTGCCATTACAGTCAACGAAAACTGTGTTAAAATGTCCTGTTCAACTTCATAATTTTCTTGCTTGGCCTCTAACCAGCAAGATAAATACCCACAACATAATCTCTTCATGATAATTTTTTTTTTTTTTTTAACTCCCCGCTGCCAGGTGCTTATTGACTTGGAAGTCATGCATCTCTTGTCGTGTTTGTGTTGCACCTTCCCAGTTCACGGTGCCTGATTTCAGTTAAACGCTGCCTGAACAATTCCAAGGCCGTCCAGTTTGATTTCGGACATTTGGGAAATGCCATTTGATTTAGAAATTGTTTACTTGCTGGTACGCTGACAATTTCACTTGCATTCACAAAGTGGGGCTTTTGCTGGCTGATTCACCCTTGCCTTCTCTCACTGAGGGAGACTTTGTGCCCGCGTCGTTAATGTGATCTACCGAGAAGTCATTTTTGTGCGATGCATCAGGTGCTGGTGTGTTGATGACCTGACCACTGATTTTTTTTTTTTTCTCCCTTCACTGTCTTATCTTTACAGGTCTATCTTTATACTTCGAAGATGGCCATGATGATCTGGATGATTGTGAGTAGTTGACATAAGTTGCTTTATTCTCATTGTATTGTTACATTGTTGTTTTTTAAGGTGCCCTGGCACTACTTTGTTCAATTACTGTACATATGATGGTGGTTCTTCTTGAAATACGTTGCGACTCTGTTTGTGTAAATAACACAACATATTCAATATTTCAAGCATTTGTTACCAATCCTTCTTTTAGAATATATTGAAACATGGTTGAACAAACTATTTATTGGCTTCTGATTTCAAAACTAGTGAGCCATCAATTAGTTGGGTATATGGCGATCATACCTTTACACGGGTTAACAGTCGTAACGGCCCTGCGAGTGAAATCATAACTACGATGCGGCCCGCGACACAAATGAGTTTGACACCCCTGTTTTACACCAAGCGGGACGAGCAGCAATCACCGGCTTTGTGAAAAACAAAATGAAATCCAGTTGGACTTTATTGTAAACTGGACTGGTGATTGATTGCCACGTGCTAAATGAATGTCTCGTGCCCATCTTGCAGTTGGATTTGATGACTATGGTTCAGAATGTGACAGCATCCGCATCACAGCCTTTCTTGACGCAGGCCAGGACAACTTGCCGCCACTTGGGAGGCTAGAGAAGTACGCCTTCAGTGAAAATATCTTTAACAGGTAAGAGTTTGGAGAAGAGGAAAAACATTCTCATTATTATGTAATCCCGCAATGAAATATTGTTGTATAAAACCTCATCATCTCATTTAAAGGGGAAATCGACCCAAACACATTTTTTTCAAGAATATGTTCCCAGCAGGCCCGCTAGTTGAAACACGGCATTCTGATTAATATTGTGTTTGTGGAATATGAGTTAAGCAGCAAAATCCACCCCTATTTAGCCATCTCAGGGGGCGGCCATTTTGTCACTTCTGTCGACTGAAAATGACATCACAACTGCTCAGGGCTCCGGTAATGACCAATCACGGCTCAGCTTTAGAAAACAGGTCAGCCGTGATTGTTCGTTACCTCAGTCCTGAGCATTTGTGATGTCATTTTCAGTCGACAGAAGTGACAAAATGGCCGCCCCCTGAGATGGCGAAAAAAACGGGTTGATTAACTCTTATTCCACAAATGGAATATTTATCAGAATGCCTTGATTCAGCTAGTCGGCTTGCATAGAACATACTCTTGAAAAAATATGTTTTGGGTTGACTTCCACTTTAACGACAGCCAACAAAACCCGTTGCAGCTCTGCTTAACTTTCGGCTTTGATGCAGTGCTTTGCCTCTCTGTGCCCAGACTACAAATAAATGGCGCCCTTTTTATTGTCAGTTTATTTAGTTGTTTACGATGTTCCCCCAATATTTGTGGGGTATAGGGACCAAGTCCTTCCATGAATAGTAAAGATCCATGAGAAATTGACGCCACCAAAAAAGGTCTATCATTAAAAATCTGTGAATTTGGGACTAGTGAATTGCAAAAATGTGGCGGAACACAGTAATTTCACACTTGATGGGTGGGGAGGGCACCTTGGGGCGCCAACAGAAACCCATGCTGGGAAACGCCTCCTCCTCCAATTCCATAACATGCCGTTTCATTGTTAATGGTGCAATGTGAAGTGCTTATGACACAGAAACAACAAATCCCATAATGCAGCGCAAGAGCTGCCTTACCAAACGGTAGGCGACCTGCAATCAATCGGTACCTTCGTCTACATGCAGCTCAAACACATTTGGTTGCGCATGTCTGTGTGACCAGCTGTTCTCTTAGATGAATATGAACGCACACAAAGGAGTTGCAGTGGACTTCCCAGCACACCTAGTGGCATTGTTTAAATGGTTAACATTCATGTGTTTATTGTTAACATAAGTGGTTCTTTTATCATCTCCTTGTATGTTTTGAGTGAGGTTAGTGTTTTGTTTAATGACCACCTGTCCGTTTCTATTGCAATTTAGTTTTTGGCCTCGCTTGCCCGAATAAGGAGCCTTAAGTTGAACAACATATTTGAAGTTATTAAAGGTTTGTGTTGATGGAATATTATTGTATCCTGTCTGTTTTTGATGACATTTTATGTTCAAGCGGATCTTAGTTTTGTACAATCATTCATCTTGTTTGGCCCGCGACCTAAAGTGTGCTTTGAGTTTTGACACCGCTGGTGTAGGAAATGGCATCATCGTCAGTGTGCTGATTGCAAAGTGGTGCCACATCTGGCAGGAAATATGATAAAAAGTTGTCGCCATCATGTGAACTTGTTAGCACACTCTTCCGTGTCAAATTGTACCATAGTTGTTATTCTTGGCTTTTGATTGTTAGGCGACACATTTTGTCTGTGCTTAACACTAAGAGAAAGGTTTCAAATGACTGACCAAAATATTCTGGATTTTGCATTTAATTGAGATATTTATTTTGTGCAAATGGTGCCTTTTGGCGCAATTGAGATAGACATAATGGGTTTCACAACTAGCTTGCTACCCACAGTATATGGTCTGCAATCAATCATTCAAGAATAAATACAATTCAGATCATGAATGAATCACTAATAGGTGCGTTTCCCCAATTAGCGCTCACAGAATTTTCCTCACATGCACAACCCTAGTTTCATAACAGCGGATTGACACGGCGTCCAAGTCTGCTCTGCTCTTGACGCCTAAGTGAATGTCGGCATTCCAGGGTGAGTGCTCATCACATACCTGTACAAGCTTCACACAATAAGCTGAGTATTGACAGAAGAGTCCAAATATACGCTAGTAGGTTTGTTCCGGTTCAAACTTGGGTTTACCGGTACAACAATAGCCACCATTTATTATTTAGTCATTCATGTCCTGCAGGTTAGAAAACACAAAGCCGACACAAACAATGCTCTTTTGTCCTTCGCACAAACTTTTAGTTGTTGTAAACCAGCTTTTCAATGCTTGGCTATTTGATTTCACAATGTGTGTGTGCCCGACAGCGTGAGCACTGCCTGCACTCACACGTTGTTGGCGGCAGACGATCTAACCCGACGCTCCTCCTGTTCCATTTTAGGCAGATCGTGGCTCGCGGGCTGCTCGATGTGCTTCGCGAGTTCAGCGATAACGAAAATGACTTCATCAGTGTCATGGAGACAGTTGCCAGAATGTCAGAAGATGGAGGTAGATACGTTTCCCTCTAATGTACTAGCTGGTTTCAGTATACATCAGCTTCTGCCGTTTGGAACGTGCGAGCCTCATCCGCGGCAGTAATGCAAGCGTGTGTCTCGTCAGAGCCGACCGTGCGAGCCGAGCTGATGGAGCAGGTCCCAAACATCGCCATGTTCTTACACGAGAGTCGGCCCATCTTCCCCGCCGCTTTCTCCAGATACTTAGTACCCATTGTAGTCCGGTATCTCACCGATCCCAACAACCAGGTAGGATACCAAACCATAGTTTCCCCTGGTGCCTCAATGAACTTTTCAAATGTTATTGTTGTGTATGTTCCAGGTGCGGAAGACCAGCCAGGCGGCACTGCTGGTACTGCTGGAGCAGGGCCTCATCTCAAAGGCCGACATGGAGACCAAAGTTTGTCCGGTTCTTCTGGACCTCACAGAACCTAGCAGCGACGACGATTACAAGATCGAGGCGGTTGCTGTGAGTAGTTTGAACGCAATCCTATCCCACAGAGGCTTTTATGTCTCACCGCATATCACTACGAGGTCGACCGCAGTCGGTTTGCGGATGCTCACGGATGACATTTTTCCAACTTCTCCATGAGCGATTGGAGTAAGGGGTCAGCCAATCTATAGTTTTCATAGTATTCTCCTGATGATCCCACCGATTAAACGACCAATTGGATACAGATTGATTTTGCATGATTTAAACAACAAAACGTGCCTGTGAGGTACAGGTATTATTGTTATCCACTCTGGGTCGCCATTATCACGTTCCACATTAATATCTGTCACTTTGGGTATGTGTGGCTTTAAAATGCTGCGCCTGACCTGGTGAGTGACGTGGGAGTCGGTGAGTGTGTGTTTAGAGTTGGCTTTTGTGAGCTTAGGTTAGCAGTTGGCTGTTAACTGGCTAACTGTTAGACAGTCTGAACTTTGAGTGTCCTTTCTTGCAACTGTATATAAGACTAGCCTTTGATCACAACTGTTCGTCTAGCCTACGCACACACAAAAGCAAGCCTTGTTTTCATTTGGGTTCTGGGTTATCGGTGGATTTCTCCCCCACCCAACTACTGGGTCATTCAAATTCCTGAGGTCTACTTTATTGTGCTTTTAGAGGATGCACTCTTGCCTCATTTCTTCAAGATTTTCTTCTGAGAAAGCCTCAACACTACTTTGCGTCTGTGTTCAGATCATGTGTAAAGTGGTGACCATGCTGAGCAAAGACACAGTGGAGCATCTCTTACTGCCTCGATTCTGCGACTTGTGTAGCGACGCCAGACTCTTCCAAGTGCGCAAGGTAACACCTTTTGCTTTTTCCATTTTACTCCGGCATTATATATGCAGCTATGGTACGCAGCTGTTTAGTAGGAATTATTGTCATAAATATGCAAGTCAGACTTAATTCGGTTTTGGGCATCAGCCGGAGGCACAAATCCCTGTTATTTTCCCAGTGGAATGTTAATTCCCCAGATGACGGGTGCCAATTTTGAAAGGAGACACATGCAAATGTTTTATTTTTTTTTTTCCTACCTCTGGTATTCTAGGTCTGCGCAGCCAATTTTGGAGAGTTCTGTTCAATTGTGGGTCAGGAGGCCACAGAAAAACTACTGGTAAGGACTTTTGAAACACCTTTTCACCCCCGCTGTTACTCTTCTGACTTTGTTCGTTTATCTCAGGCCACTGGATGCAGAGTGGTCTTTTCAAAAGGTGACATACTATGCAACTTTCCTTCACAAATTAAAGCAATTACAAGGTCTTTTAAGAACGTGTCTCTGACTTGCTTTTGTCAAAATACCCAAAGAATCCAGAATTATAGTACACTTTCTTGCCCTGTTGTCTCATGCATGTGAGCAATGCATATACCGCTGGGCTAATGACGAAATTCATTTCCATGATGTACCTTGCGCCTGGTGTGGCGTGGACTTGCGAAATCAGAGCGTAGGGGGAAAAGCAAGTACCCGTATAGTAAATAAAAGCATTCTCACACATTGAGGCAGAAGTTTCCACACCACACCGTCCATCACATTGACAACTACCAAACAAAATTGTGCTGTCACCTGCAAGTGGCTCTGGATCTTCGCCCTGCCTGGCTGGTCAAGTCATGGGAGGACAAACTCGTTTTGGGGGCGGATATTATGTAAATTAACCTATGTCATGGTTGGGCAGAATGCCTTGGTCTCAGACTATTTTTAGAAAGGAGCAGATCAATTTTTTTACCTTGTTGGTTTAGTTTCACACTTGATGGGTTTGCAGAGACACATGAGAGATAAAAGTATTTGTGTACAAGCCCCTTTACAAAAAAAAAAAAATCAGGTTTGTCACTCTTTACTGCTTTTAACGTAGATTCCCAAGTTCTTCGACCTGTGCTCAGACAGCCTGTGGGGCATCAGGAAAGCCTGCGCCGAATGCTTCATGATGGTCTCCAATTCTACCTCGCCTGAGGTGCGACGTGCAAAGTTGTCCCCACTCTTCATCAGCCTCATCAGCGACCAGTCCCGCTGGGTAAGATGCGCACACACCACACACATATGCTACTTTTCCCACCAGTGCTGGAAGTTAGCTTGTCAAGTCAATTTTATTTATATTGCGCCAATCCACAACAAGTTATTTTAAGGCACTTAACACATTGAGCAGGTCCAAAAAAAAAACACTCATCTGTGTGTTTAAGAAAACCAAATCCTTAATGTGATCGAGTACATTTAATTGCATCAATTTCACCTGTTTTAGGTTCTAAGAAATGTGCATTCAAGCAGAATAGCTAACGAAATGTTGTTTTGTTTTGTTTTGTTTAGGTGCGGCAGGCTGCTTTTCAGTCTCTGGGCCGTTTCATCTCCACCTTCGCCAACCCAACGAGCGCAGGCCTCCACTTCAGAGAGGACGGCGGGTTACTCGATGTTCCCAGGTGCGCGTCAGACAGGTAACAGGACACGCATAACAATTTTTAACCGCTGAACCTCACACATGACAAGAAACCAATCGCCATGTGCATCCCTACTGCTCTTGTAGTGTAGTTTGTTGTAGTCAAAGATGACCTACACAGCTAGGCGATACCCTGCCACGGGGCAATTTGGCCAGATTGTCAGCATACGCGTGCCCCACACAGGACGGTGTCGACTGAAAATAAAAATGAGTCAAAACAAATTTTTCAGATTATGGAGGAAATTAGATGTTGATAGCTGATGCTTGAATGCATCCTACGCTTCAGATGAATTAGATCATTTCCACCCCATTTCCTGCATTAGACAGATTGATGTTGGGAAACTCTGAGCGACCGCGTGTTTGTCCTTCTAGCGACTGCTCCTTGAACTCCCTCAATTGCGCCGACATCAGCAGCCGCCACACGGAACGAGCGATCGCTCACACGCCTCCCAACCAGGATGGCCGTGCCACGCCGTCGCCGGAGCACGTGCCGGCGGCCGAGGAGATGAACTACGACGACAACAGCCACGGTTTCGCCCACGGAGATGCGCCCGACAGCTTGACGCATGCCGGCAACAACGCCAGGAACGCCAAAGACACGACGCAGGCGGATGAGAACTTTAACTCCTTCCACTTTTGGAGGCCTCCTCTGCCAGACATCAGCGGCGAACTGGAGCTGCTTAGCTGTCAAATGGGGGACATGATTGAGAAGAGGAAAGAGGAGCCGAAAGAAGCCGAAGATTTCGGAAGTCTTCCCGATTCCAAGGCCAGCCCTGCTAAGACTACCAGCGACAAGATCCAGATGGTCTTAGACTGTTTGCAGCCGCACATGGACGACCCGGATGTCCAAGGTGAGTGGACTTGCGACATGTGGCGTGGTGTTTGACATTCGGAAAATGTATATATTGCAGGAATAATGATATTGTTTGCAGTTACATTGGTGTGTGTAAAATCAAAGTTTCTCTAGTTAAACACAAAGCTATTATTCTGTTATATGAATGGCAACAGGTGGGTACACGGGTTAATTGTACCTTTCGCTATCTTGTGGGGAAGAATTTAGTTATCCTACCTGTCACTCTACGTCGCTAGCATAATTGGATGAACGACGATTAAGCCTGATAGAGTGGGGCCACTATGAAACACGCTGTGTTGAAACGCTACTGGCCCTGTAGATTCATCATATAATGACTTTTTGAAGATATTACTTGTGTGTATTTAGCTGCTTTTGCATGTAAAAAAAAAAAAAGCAAGAATATGTTGATTTCATCATATTATTTATCAAATTTCTATTGGCCCGGTCGGGCCAGTGTCTGTAAGCGGGCCGCCGTTAATGTCGGATTTAGTACGGTAAATACCGTAAATAGTTCTCGGCCTAAATTGTTGAAATCGCATCATGCCCCGCGGCGCTCCCGATGAAAGTGGGATAAGTGGTGTGGGGCATTTGTGTGTCGCCATGCCGGCTGAGCCCTGCCGTTCTCCCCTAGCTCAAGTTCAGGTATTGTCTGCGGCTCTGAAGGCTGCTCAGCTCGACAGCCCGTCCGATGACAGTCCCGCGGAAAGCCAGCCGGTGGACTCACCTGCCGACAGTGACAGCGACAGCCCGCTTGTTGAGAGCAAACCGGCGGAGGTTCCAACGTCTGAAGCCGCCGAGAGTATTGCTAAGGAAGAGCAAACGACGGAATGCCACTCTGTTACCGAGACATGTCCGGTGCAGGAGCAAGGAGATGTGGAGACGCAGACGGAACCCCCGGAGGATCCCGAAGAGTCTCCGCCTGATTCCCCAGTTCTGGTAGGAGGTCTTTTTATGACCAGCTTCTAAATGTAAAGGTGTGGTGTTTTATAACATAGTGTTGTTCTTCAGGTGTCTGAACTCATTGAAAGTGTGGAGGAAGAGGGGAAAGATGATTCAGTATGTGAAGATAAGCCCAAAGTCCAGGTCCGCGCTTCCGCCTATTACTTCACAGTTGTCGGCAATCACTGCTCTATCTGAACTCGTAAACTCACCTTGTTGGCCTGCAGAATGTTATCCCCCAGCAACTGTTGGATCAGTACCTCTCCATGACGGACCCGGCGCGGGCTCAGACGGTGGACACGGAGATAGCCAAGCATTGCGCCTTCAGCCTGCCGGGCGTGGCGCTCACTCTGGGCCGGCAGAACTGGCACTGTCTCAAGGACACCTACGAAACGCTGGCCACCGATGTCCAGGTAGGCACAAAAACAACACGTTCACATGGAACGAACCTCTTTCATCATGTGGGAATGCAAATCAGACTCCGCTGATGTATGATCTATTTTCTTTTGGTACAAGACAAGGCAGCTCTATTTATGTAGCACATCTCATTCACAAGGCAACTCAAGACACAGCACCTACAAGCATAACAGTCAACGACATTCAGAAGCAACAAAGAGAAAACAAAAGTAGCTTAACAACATGTACGAAAAGATCATACATTGACAACAGAAGAGTGGTGGTCTTTTGGAGGTTTTTATTGCCGCCAAGCCAAGATGTTCTGTTTTTGAGTGTTCTGCCTTTTTATATTGGATGTTTTCCAAGCAAGTGCCGCATCTGCCTCCTTTTCCGCAGTGGAAAGTGCGCCGCACGCTGGCGTTCTCCATCCACGAGCTGGCGGTCATCCTGGGCGACCAGCTGACGGCGGCGGATCTGGTCCCCATCTTTAACGGTTTCCTCAAGGACCTGGATGAGGTCCGCATCGGCGTCCTCAAGCACCTCTACGACTTCCTCAAGGTACGACTGGAGCCTCAGCTCGCCCCGTTGTAAATGCAATTCAGGACCATTAAGACGTTTGTGAGCGACTTCTTTTATAGTCCCTCACTAACACGAATTTTCAAAAAGATAGACCGTACTTTCCGAATTACGTTGCCACTTGCTAAGCGCACTCAACTTGAATAGAATCCATTGATTTCTGTGCGGTTTTTTTCCGATTATTTTGTGTCTTGAGGGTGAAAACGCCTCCGTGTATGGCACAATGTTGTAACAATAAGTCTTGAAGAAGTGCTCCATGCACATTTCATCAGTAAGAATGTGATTATAAATGTTCACTTAAGTTATCTGCGAGTGCTACTCAAAGATTCGTCTGCATCATGTCAGAACATCAACAATGAAATGAAAGCAAAGCCCGTCGGGACAGAATTCGCTGTTAAATGTAAGTCACAATACACTAATATACTCAGAATGGTCAAAATACGCACTGATAACATTTTCAGTGGGGGGGGGGGGGAGCAACCAAAGTTGTCAGTACCAATGACAAAGTAAGATGGCTGCCCTCTAGCGTCAGACATGAGGAGCCAGTCAGATAAAAATCTGGGACATCAGACATGCACACGGCGGCCAAACCAGTATCGCACCTGTCCAAAACCTGAGATCATAAATTACATGGTGTGGCTATGTTACAAAAAAATTCCAACCACTTGTATATTAAAATAGAACATATTATTGAATAGAGTTTTGTGACGCAAATAAAATCAGCCCTAGTTTGTTACTTTTATTTTAGCACACAGGGCATTTCAAACATAATGAAGTCTCAATACACATTGTATAAATATGGTCCCACAGTGTCCACTCATAAACAATGGAAAACTTCATTTAATAGACCACAGAAATGTCTAGTCACCTGACCTCTGAAAAATGTACCTGACCCTCATTTAACTCATTCACTGCCAATTGACATTTATTTGACTTTTCATTGTCCAGCCATTCAATCCCAGGAACTCTTT
Source organism: Filicampus tigris (assembly GCF_054856515.1). Lineage (NCBI taxonomy): Eukaryota > Metazoa > Chordata > Actinopteri > Syngnathiformes > Syngnathidae > Filicampus > Filicampus tigris. The sequence continues at coordinate 4,862,812 of NC_141225.1, read as the reverse complement.
TATATTTTTTTTTTCAAAATGTTTCAAACGTTAGGGTAAAAGAGGGTCTAAAAATGTCTGGCAGTGAATGAGTCAAGGGGCTCGTAAACTTACGTCCATGTTTGGACTTGCTGAACGGAGCGGTGTCGCTTGTTGCCTGCAGCGCCTTAACTCATTCACTGCCATTGACATATTTATTTCTCTTTTCACAGTCCAGCCGCTCAATCCCAGGAATTTATTTTCATACGTATTTGTTTTTCATTTTTTCAAACGTTAGGGTAAAAGAGGGTCTGAAAATGTCTGGCAGTGAATGAGTTCAGAATATATATAATATATTCAAGTGTGACAGTCAGGATTAACTTCAGTATCACTCAAGTACTCCTGGACTTTAAAATCAAAACTGTGTATCGCCAAAATTGTATTTCTTTATTAAATGAAATGGAAAAAGTATTTGGTTTTTTTTCTTTCATGGTTAAGGGGTAAAACAAAAACCAAAACGTCACCAAATATGCAGATGCTCGTTCCATTGAACAATTATGATTTGCCACTGGCCGTTGCAGTATAAACTGTTGGTTTTAGAACAAAATGGTCTTCCACCAGACAATCTATACGGGCAGCCCATTTCATCAGCAACGTAAATGGTGCATTAGGCTGCCTACTTAGGGAGCAAAATCACTGGTCGATCGGGCAGCAAGCTAAATGGTAAACCAAATTCGACCTTGTTTACTAATATTCATTAATAAAGAAAAATAATCTGTTCAGGTACCGGTACATATTTGTATATTTACAGTTCGAAATTGTTTTGTAAATGCAGTCATTTTTCAACGTAGATAGGTGTGGCTTGTATAAAGGTGCAGCTCATATCGTTTATTTATTTATTTATTTATTTTTTTAAATGGCGTAAAATTGCGTTTTATAGTCCAGAAAATACGGAAATCTAATGTAATCCTAGTAAAAAGGAAGAACTCACCAAATTTGGCGACACATGCGTTATCATTGTTACTATTTTGCCTTTTGAGCTGTCCAATGTTGAGAATCCTTGTGCCAGCTGTTGCTTTGCCACCCACTTGACAGCCTGTGAATGTGTTTGCATGTCGAAAAGGCACGCTGATGGTCCTGATCTTGTGCTTGCAGTTGCTGCACGCGGACAAGAGGAGAGAATATTTGTACCAGCTGCAGGAGTTCATGGTGACTGACAACAGTCGCAACTGGAGGTTCCGATACGAGCTGGCAGAGTGCGTTTGGCAGACGTTTCCAATCCTGCTGTGAGCGTTTGTGGAGAATTAACTTCCTTCCTTCCTTCCTTGCTTCCTTCCTTCCTTCCTTGCTTGCTGCGGCTCCCCCTCTAGGCAGCTGATCCTGATCATCGAGTTGTACAGCCACTACGACGTGTACGACTACCTCAGGCAGATCGCACTCACGCTGTGCTCCGACAAGGTCTCGGAAGTCAGGTGGATTTCCTACAAGCTGGTGCGTCACTCATTCGAGTTTAGGCTCGTTACCGTCAAGGGTCTTGGCTTCAACAGCTTGATAGGTCCATATCCAAACGTCCTAGAATCATAATAGGACATCCTCCTATCCTGGTGTTTTGTTGTCAGGTGGTGGAGATTCTCCAGAAGTTATACTCCAGTGGCGCCGACGATTTGAGCGTGAACTTCATCAACGAGCTCACCGTCAGGTTTTGCCATTGTCCCAAGTGGGTGGGACGACAAGCTTTCGCCTTCATCTGCCAGGTGAGCGAGTTGGCGTCAAAGCGTCTTGCACACCTCCACGTGCGCTTCGTGTGACGTTTTGTCGCGTGGTCAAGGCGGTGGTGGAGGAGGACTGCATGCCCATGGATCAGTTCAGCCAGCACCTCCTGCCCAGCCTGCTCAGCCTCTCGTCAGACCCGGTGGCCAACGTGCGGGTGCTGGTGGCCAAGGCCCTGCGACAGAGCGTCATGGAGAAAGGTACGACGCTAAACGGGAACACCGGAACCAATGGGAACTCTTGGAATTACACTTTGCTATTGCGGGTGGGAATTCGCTTTGCACATCCTGAATCAAATAGACTGGTTGAACACAATTCGTCCATTATCCTCACAAGGGTCATTGAGATAAATAAATAAATAATTATAGTGATATATAAACATGTATACATATCATTTTTAGAACATTCGAAATGTCTTCAAATAAAATTGTAGTAGTTTGCTTGTTCATGAAGGATTAGCTGTGATGCCAGTAACGCGTTACTCCAAAATGTGCACCGCTTAGATCACTATTTTAAAAGGTTGTAGGTTGAAAATGGTTGGAGATGGAGATATTCGTAAAATGTAAATGTTACTTTGTGCAATTTTGCTACTTTGGCACTTAAAGAGTTAAAAAAAAAAAAAAAAAAACTGTACATATTTTTTTTAGCCATAGTGATCCCTTGCGCGCATGTTGTGCATGCAACACAACTAATAGGTAATGAATAATAAATTACAGTAGGACACCTGATTCCTAATACCCTTTTACTCACTAAAAACACAACAAATAACATTATGGAACACGTAATAAAGGGGACCACTAGTATTTAGTGTGCTTGAGCATAGTGAAGCTTTGTGGAGTCATCTCCAACTTTACAATCCTGTCTGAGAAAGTGACGTTGAGGAAGGAGAGAAATTTGTTTTCAAGCAGGAAATACAGTCGCTATTTTGAGTTTGTCAGCGAAAAACGAAAATATGAACGTTTGTTGCACACTGTGCTGTCAACACGGTGATATCTAGCTTCAATAAACTGTCAAATCAAAACAAAACAAAACATAACCCACTTCCATCTGCGGTTAGTCCGTCAGCTCTTTGATTAACTAAGCACTAGTACTGTTGTCAGTGTGCATGTATGACTTATGTGTGAGACAGATGAAACAAAACTAAAACTGTTTGATCAAGTTCAAAGTGGCATTCTTGTAGGCTGAAATGCTGACATTTTAAGGCAGACAGAGATGACAGCTTATTTTTGTAGTCCGAAAGGTAAACGTAGCTTGAATGTGATGTGTTGTGCCTACTCTGTCACATCTTCCTTTTTCGGGGCGCGGTGCTAATGCTAAGCTAACGATCTGTCAATCCCCCCTCCTGCCCTTGTGCTGTGTTGCGTGATCAGCCTACTTCAAGGAGGCGGGCTGCGCCTCGTCGGACGAGCTGGAGGAAACAGTGATGGCGCTGCAGTCGGACAAGGACAGGGACGTGCGCTTCTTCGCCAGTCTGGACCCCAGCAAAGGCCTGACCATGGACACGGCCCCCCTCATCTAGCTTCCGGAATACCCAACCATCCACTCTCTTTACCAGCACACCTAAACAAGACCCCCTCAACTCGCCCAACCTCACCTCGTGACTGCTAGCATAAAAACAGGAGCACACACTCTTCTGTGGTGAGATGCTACACACAAAAGTAGTTTTCAGGAAATGAGCAGGACTCAATTTTTTTTTTCCTCCACACTAACAAGCTTGACTCTCCAAAGCTAAGTGTGAGCTTAGCATTGAAGTTTTTTTTTTTTTTTTTTTGGTATATGTTTGCTCCTTTTTGAGCATCTTAAAGGAGCAGGTGGCGTCTGCCTTGACTCTTTGACGCTCGCACTAACTCAGGGGGACTCAAGCTACACGCCACCATTTCGGACCCAGACTCCTCATCTTCCTTCTCGGTTTACCAAAACAAAAAAATGTGACGCCGATGACGAAATACCTCCTGGGCATGGCTGGCCTCCATCTGGTGAGCTAATGAAAAGCATCCTCGCAAGGGCTGGAGCACATTGTCGGCATGCCCCCCACCCCCACACACCGCAAAATCCCCTTTTGTGTGTATAGTCTCTCCTGTGAGCTGTCAGTGGATCTGATTGAGCACTTGTACAGTAGCATATAAAACTCATCACCCTTTGTGGTGGATCAACTTTTGAGGCTTCCACCTCCGTTTTGTGTACAGTTTTAAAACCTGTGGATAAAGTATGACGTGATGGAACCGAGAGGCCAGTGAGTGAGGGTTTGATATTGGGGCACCCTTGTTGGTCCTTGTCACTTGTAAATGTCTTTTTTTTTTTTTAATGATTACATACGTTGACTCAACTTGAGAGCTAATTGTGTGCGTGTACGTGTCGCAGTAATGGTGGCGGCGACTCATCTCATGTCACAGTTTTTTGTTGTCCATCTCATCCTTTTTTTTTTTTACGTAGAACAGTTAATATATACTGTACATTTTATTGGAAATTATTTTTCTTCTCAATTATGCACCACTGTTCAAAGATTTTATATCCTAACTTTACAAGATTTACAGACCTTTGTAATATTCAATGGTTTCTTTTAAAAAGACATTTTATGTAATGTTATTTTTAGTACTCTGTAATTAAAATGATAAAAATTACAAAAAAATGTTGGTCTTTTCACTGAGTCTGATGACAATAGATGTTTTTTCACTATAAAAATCTTAATGTTTAGACAAAAAGCCACGCTAAATAACCTGCAGCCATTAAAATGTTAAAAATGACCAAAAAAAACGTTTTTTCATCATTCAGTTTTCTTAAGTTAATGCCTTTTTCTACAGCTGTAAAGCAGTTAATTCCCCTAAGTAATGTTCAACTACTGGATGGCGTTGCACATTTAAATTTGCATCTAACTAGTTGAATTCAGAGAGAATTCAAAAGCATACAATTCCATAAGAAACTTAATTTCATGTCCAATATTGTTTCTATTGAAAAATTACAATAAAATTCAAGTGGAAGTTGTAATTTTTTTAAATTAAAAAACTAGTATATTTAAAACTGTGTTGTGTATTTAATCAATTTATTTAAATTATTATTATGCCAAGGGACCCACCAGCTGCACAATGCCAACAAGCATGAGGATGCACACACGGTTTGTCTTTGCAGTGTATTTAAATATAAAACTGATGGTATTAATGTATGTTTTTATAAAGTACAATACTGTGGAGTGCTATTTTTTCTACTGAAAAACACATTGTTGGCGTTTTGGGGTGACTGGAGGAGAAGAACATTTCGATTCAATTCAATGGGTGAGTTTTTCCACTCTAACTTCAGTCTCACTTCCGCTTAAAAAGCAACAACTTCCTGTCCCACGCAGTGCTGCCGAAGCTGCGTACCATCTCCATGCAGCAGTCTTTTTCCAGATGCTGCCTGACGTGTTCACTCACGTCCCCGCACACTTGAAGGCTCTTGAAGTGGTCAAAGTCCGAGCGCCCGAGCTTCCTGAGCCTGCGGGCCGCCGAGCGGTAGCACTTCCAGGGCTGAGCCTCCAGCAGCAAATGCTGGCTGAGCTCGGCCAGGCGAGAAAGCAACCGCAGCAGGCCGGCGTCGCCGTGGTTCAGGTGGACCCACATGGTGACGGCCAGGCACAGAGTCAGATGGAAGGTGGACCGCCCGTGTCGGGCCAGGTGTTCCCGGAGCGGCGCGTAGTCACCGGTGATGTCCAGCGGGACGAAGGTGACGCCGCCCTGGAAGGGGTTGTTCTCCCGGGCTCGCCGGATGAGGGTCTCGTCCAGGTCCAAGCCCAGGAGGTGAATGTTTGTTCCGCCTGGCGTCTCCATTAGATGCTTGTAGAGGGCTACGCTTAGTTCCTGACATTCGAGGAAAACAAAGGCAGACTTTTTACCATCAGAACTTGTTCGATTTTATTTTAATCCTATAATGTTATTCGACAAACCCCCGAGTTACAGCCCACGTCCAGCAGCAGTGTTGTTTGATGGCTGTCGTTGAAACCTAAATCCCGAAGAAGTGTGCTGGGAATCATACTTAATCGGTTCTCCGGTGGATTAAAAGTGTAATAATTGATAAAGTTTCCATACGGAGCCGCGCCGGGATCGTTGTTGTCCTCATTCGTGTCGCCGCCGTTCACGTATTTTGCCATTTTAAAGTGTGTGGTGCAAACCCGAAATGCTTCCGGGTAGATACAAATACTGTAACTTTTTTGACATGTGTAAACTGTCAATGTAAATATCTATCTATCTATCTATCTATCTATCTATCTATCAAGGAAACGATTCAAAATCATATTTATTAAGTTAAGTATGCTGTCTTGTGATGTGTGATAGAAGGGAAAATCTTGGAAACAATACTGTTATTGATGATGATGATGATGATGATGATGAAGAATAAAATGTGTAATCTGTGTCTGCCCACAATGTGTCCTGAAATGTAGATGTGACGTGGGGATTTTTTGAATGTAAGAAAATATAATCGATTCACACAGTACAGCGTAAAATACGTTAGATGGTGCTGTCTGATTTACCTACAGACGAATGAAGCGTAGAAGAAGAAGGCTACCTTGTCGGCCCCAGTCTGTACTTTACCACCTTACGAAAGGATGTGGTAGCATTTCGGCTATCCGCGCTGACATTGAAGACCATAAACGGACAATTTAATTTATTTCGAAGGAAAGTCAGGTGAGGGAATCAGGAGCATTGTAAGATCTCTCACGACGCGATGACTTGTTTGCATGTTGTTAAATTTGTTCCAAATTAAGCAAAGGAACGTCACGTTTTTGCATTGACATATTGGTTAGCTTGCATTGTGATCAGGAAGCCAAACATTGAGGCTTCCCCCCCTCATAAGATAGTGAGCTATTAAATTACTATGTTTTGTATAGGTGCTGAAGCCAAATGTACTGATTTGTGTCAAGTTCTGTGGAGTGACGATCTAAAGTAGCTCAGTGTAAAAACTAAAACACAGACATGAACACGAAATTTGACCAAACGAACTTATTTAACATGCATCTTCACATTGTATTATCATTATTATACTGTTGAACACGGAACTGTCGGAGCATAACAGTTTGAAAACAAAGTTGACTATCAAATGTTTTTGTACAGTAGTGTAAATGTGAATAATTTGTAATGTCATTGCACTAGTCACCAATTTGAATTTATATTTACTGCAACTACTTAATTATTGAATTACTACGACGTTGGTAATATGTAATTAGTCTGATATAGTAACTTTGATTCGCTTAGTAGCCTTCGCAAAATCGCCTCTTCAAATGATTTTAGAAACAATCTTATTTGCTGAAAACTCACCTACTCGTTAAACAGGGAATCAACCCAAACATATTTGTTTTCAAGAATATATTCTATGCAGGCCCACTTGTTGGAACTCTGCATTCTGATTAATATTGCTTTTGTGGAATATGAGTTAAGCTGCAAAATCTACCCCTTTTTAGCCATCTCAGGGGGCGGCCGTTTTGTCACTTCTGTCGACTGAGAATGACTTCACAAATGCCCACCTGAGCAGTTGTGATGTCATTTTCAGTCGACGGAAGTGACCAAATGGCCTCCCCCAGAGATGGCTAAAAACAGGTGGATAAACTCTTATTCCACAAACGCAGTATTTGTCAGAATGCTTTGACAAGTGGGCCTGCATAGAAAAATATTCATGAAAAAAATATGCTTGGATTGACTTCCCCTTTTATACTATTGCTTTAGTGTCATCTGGTGGCAATATGGTGCCACAAACAATTTGAAGCGAATTTAGACCAAAGGTGCCCAAGGCAGCCACCCCTGATTCAGACAAATTTGCTAGCTTTCCATTGGCATCCATAGGCAGTTGGTTCCTATCTCTTTCGAATAGAATAAATACATGTGGCTAGTGCTTTGAGTTGAGCTACTTTTGGTGCAATAATTTTGAGTTAATATCAGTGAAAGTTTGTGAACTGAAGATCTGTACTTTCTCTTTGAAACAAGGCCGTCACCATGGTTACTGGAAAGCGTTTGGCCGACGTGGGATACCGGGCCTTTTCGGCTTCCATGATGCTGCTTACCTTCTACGGTGGCTACCTGTGCAGCATGCGGGCCTACCGCTACGTGCAGAGGCAAAAGGAGCTCAAAATAGCTGCCGAAAACCAGGATCCAGAGATGATGAAAGACTGACACACAAACCTGGAACCAGATCCCCAAATCCCCTTCCACCCAAACCCCATTTGGGACATTTGAATGATTTCATGTTTTTGAACACAGCAGTTGGTGCAAAATTAAACGCATCTTTCAACAAGGAATGATAAGACAAGAAGCTCATGTAAGAAGACTTTCTGTCCATTCAGTGTTTCCCAACCACCGTGGTGCAGGAAATCATCCAATTTCACTTAAATGGTTTGAAAATTGTTTATTTACTATAAATAATGTATTTTCGTTCCTCTCGCTATGCCAGAGACATATAATGACAGAAGAATTAAATGCACGTCCACTAGATGGCAAACGTTAAAATCAACCTGTTTACCCACCTGGTGTCATTCATACAGCAGAATACTGTCATCGCTTTGTGCACAACTAAACAGGCCCGCATTTCACAAGTACATATGTGATTAAATTGAGATATAACCCTTATTTCTGTATATATACTACACATGACATGGGGGAATCCCCCAAACCCCCCCAATATATTATGGCCATAATATACTGGACAAAGTTTGTACAAAATACAAATTCATTCAAATTAGTAATTTGTGGCCTCAAGATGTGCAAAAAAGATACTGTACTCATTTGTGGCCATGAAGTAGCTGGACAGTTGGGTAAGCAAACTAAGTGCACTTTGTGTTGAAATGATAAGGTATAGGTAGAGACCGGCTAATTCTGATTAGTCTGGTATTATATATAATAAAAATTTACATTTTTGATTGGCGGTGACCCTTTGCTAGTTTGGGAACCACTGCTTTAGAGGCAAATCCATTCATATTCTCATAGGGGGGGAAAAAAAAAAGTTGCAAATGGTACATAAAAAGTCAGTGGAGTGGGTTGGTTTGTTCCTTAACGGGTCAAAAATGTACACGTCAGGATGCGATCCATTAATGGAATTCATCTGACTGTTAAAAAAAAAAAACTTGAGGCAATCCAGACGAGGTCACGTAGGTGTGGCGTGCGGTTTGCTTCTAGCAGCAACACAGTGTCCATTGGTGCCGTTTTTGACTTTTTGCGCATGCGTCGTCATCTTGGGCCCGGTTTGGTCCGATACTGCCGCCAACTCGTCCTCGGAGCTGCTTTCCATGTCACTGCGCACGTCGTTGCACACCTTGAGAGAGGAAACTGACAAATCAAAGCTGCAAATGGTTTTAAACGGGTCCTTCGACCCCTTTTTCATGTCGACTGACTCCTCGAGCTGATCAGCGAACTTTGAGGTCATGCTCTGCCGGCATAAGATGGCAAAGGCATAAAACTTGGCAATTTAGTGTTGATCATCCATGTAGGATGGCTGCTTCAAAACAAACAAACAAAAACATGATTGCCTGTTCAATTTTAGGAATAGGTTGTTGAGACTTTTTCATGTGTCATGTTAGACATGTCCACCAAAATTTGTGTCAATCAGGGAAGCTGGTGTCATGGGGGGAATCATTTTAATTTTGGGGAACCCTAAAATACATCCCTTTACACAAGGTTATGTTTTTTTGTTTGTTTGTTTTAAACGCAATTTAGTGTCCTCCATCTCTCTATTATCCCTCCTCCCGATTGGGACTCATTTGGATTTATTACTCCTTCGTAGGAATATACACGCCCTGGAATTTGTCCAAAAGCAGCTACTGTTTGAGCTTTGGAGGGTTTATGTCATAAAAATATCAAAATCATTTAACACGCCGATGTTTTAACTACATTAAGACTTACAGCCAGAAAGAAGTGTAAAAATCAAAGGCGTGGTCACAAAGAAGCGAAGAAGAAAAAGAAGAGCACTCAAATCACAAAGACAGAAAGAAAGATGGAGTCTGTCAGTCCACAGGGAGAAGAACCAAACAGCTTCTGCAGAGATGACACAAGATGGCATCGGAATAAATACACACACACACACACACAAAACATTTGTTGGGGGGGGGTGTTAGTAGATGTACAGCAACTTCAACACACACAACATAAAAAAGACTGGTAAAAGTTAGAGTACTGATTCACCTAAGTAAAAAGTGGTCAGAATATAAATACTCCAGTACAGCCACCTGAGAATTCTATTTCAGTAAAGTACCAAAATAGTTGTACTTGGTTATTTTCCGCCAGTGTTGAGGACCCCTACTTTTTGACCCACCTTGCCCCTCAGGACGGCTTTGACGGCGATGCGCGCGATGAGGTAAGACCAGATGACGTGCAGAACCTGCAGCACCAGCAACAGCACGTTGAAGAGCCACCACGACGGGAACGGACCCACGATGAGCCAGCTCTCAAACATGGTGGAGTTCAGGACCCTGGGGCACATGGCACAATGAGGTTGACCATAACAGAACAGGTTGTACGAGACATCATATACGGTGAATTTGTCATTTAGCCCAGGCTAGTGGGAAACTAGTATTTGGTATTAAGGAAATATGTTGAAGTGATACATTTTCACTAAGAGATAAGCTTTGTATATCGGGGAGGATCTAAGTCTAGTGTAGTGGGTACACAAACAAAGCGGATTCACATGTTCGTGAATGCATTTTTTCTATATTATTTTTTTTAATTCCACCTCATTTGGCCCCGTTTTTCATGGAATGCGCATATTGAATGTTTGTCAGTGATTTTTGGAGGTTTAAAATAAAAAATAAAAATCAATGCAGGCCGTGAATAATATTCAGATTTTAAAGATGAATAAACTCGAGTCTGTGTGAAAGCCACGTCGAAGCTCTCAGTTCTTTTGGAATGATGTTTCTATCGGCTTATTATTTTGTAGGTGTTGAATTCCTGGGAAAACTTCGGGTTTTCAAGGGTAATTCCAAAGACGACCTTAGGTTTTGGGGAGCTGTTGACCGGTCCGTCACATAGGCGGTATACCCAGTTGTGGTCTCCAGCGTCATTAGCCAGGAGGATGGCATTAAAAATTCGTAACAGACACGACTGTTCTACGCAGCATTCATAATACCTCCATGAGGTTATGTTCATCCAAGAAAGATTTCATCTGTGTGTGCACCGCTTTTTCCAGAATTTGTCAAATTAAAATGGGTCTAAAATTTGACAGCGCAACAGGATCAAAACCAGGTTTCTTGAGCAGGGATTGAATCACATCCATCCATTATCGTTACCGCTTATCCTCACAAGGGTCGCGGGCGTGCTGGCGCCTATCGCAGCTGTCTTCGGGCAGTAGGCGGGGGACACCCTGAATTGGTTGCCAGCCAATCGCAGGGCACACAGAGACAAACAAACAACCGCACTCACAATCACACCTAGAGGCAATTTAGAGAGTCCAACCAATTTACCATGCATGTTTTTGGAATGCGGGAGGAAACCGGAGTACCCGGAGAAAACCCACGCAGGCACGGGGAGAACATGCAAACTCCACACAGGGAGGCCGGGGCCGGGATCGAACCCACGACCTCTGAACTGTGAGGCGGACATGCTAACCAGTCGACCGCCGTGCCGCCCGATTGAACGACGTCATATTCAAAATGTTGGCCAGTATACAGACTGCTGTTGATAATGGCCAAAACCAATTCACCAATACAGCAGTTGGGAATGCATCCTTAAAGAAATGAGCAGGAACAGTCATAATACAGGTACCAATACAGGTAATGTAGCAGTAGCTGCCGCAATCTTTCTTTAGTATCGGAGGTTAAATCAATTGTTTGGTTTAATTTTAGACTTAGTGTTTCACACTGTTAGTGTTTCCCAATTACCTGCACGCACGCAAGTCTGCCTTCGTTGGCGTCTTCAATTATATCCAGGTGAGCGGTTTTGCTCTCCTCGCCGGTATAATCAACAACGCAGCCGATCGTGGAGACCAACTACAGTGGGCCACATGATTCGGTTGCTCCGGAGGCACTGCTGCTTTGCTTTGATTTGCCCGAGTCTGGATTGCTCATTTTGACGGATTTTTTCTTTCTCGGTGTCCTCGTGTGGCTCGTACGCCTTGCCGCCGTTGAGTGGCCGAGCGTAGCTGTGTGCCACAGGGTTTTGGAGGTGGCAGCTGGCGTCTCCGTCATGCTGCGTGACCCAGCCGGTTAACGCCGGTTATCGTACCATTCTGAGCCCGCCCGAATACCAGCGCCTTGTTTTTCAGGTGCTGCTGTTAAACACTTGTTCTAAAAAGTTTTTTTTGCCATCTGTGCTTTTTAATTGATTAAAAATGCTCCTTGTTTGAATTTATTTTTCATTGATTTCCTTTTTTTTGTGGCAGGACTGGAGGTGGTTTCCTTTAGCTGTGTCGTGTCTTACTTCTTCAGTGCAAGATTCAATTAAGTAAATAAAAACAATTGTATATGTATTTGTGTGTCTATTCTCTCTCTCTCTCTCTCTCTCTCTCTCTCTCTCGCCCATCATATGGTGACATTGACTAACACTCCAATCGCCACAATCACATTAAAAGAGAGGCCAACGACAAAGTACAGTCATGTTTAAATACTTTCCAAACTCTGTTGCTTCAGAAATGAGGCAATGAGCAATCTAAAAAGCTCTGAGGCGTACCGGTTCCTACACATTAAGAAAGTTGGTCACGTTTTAATAAAAGAGGACGGACCCAGCCAAATCCCTCTCATCCATGCAAAGAGCTGGCTTTTGATAGGTTGAGTTTATTTAGAAGGTTTTGAAACTGACTTAATAATGGAGAAACATCTGAGTCTCTGAGTACGGATCTTGTAGGAAGATTAATACGTCACCTGCATACACGATTAGTTGATGTTGTGTGGATAAAGCCGAGATGTCTTTGATGCAATTATCTTACTCTGGCAGCGAGTGGGTCAGTGAAAATCGCCAAGAGTGATGGTGGGTGAGTATCTTTAAATGCAGTTATTTCTTTAGACAAAAAAAATCATTCAAATGTATCCCGCCGTGACTGTAAACCAAGGCGGAGAAAAAGCGGCGGGGCGGGTTCGTATGCGCGATTCATTTGCAGTCTGGACACGGAGCGAGGGGTGAACATCTGCTCTAACTGCAACTGGGAGGGGCTGATAGTCGCTTTTTTGAAAAAGTCGCTAGAGGGTCGCTAAATATAGCGAGAAAGTATAAAATTGCGAATAGAATATGCGCAGAATACAATCCAACGTTCAAAGGAGCTAACCTGATTGCGTTTATATTACCAAAGGTTATAAAAGGGGTAACCCAGGGGTTTTAAAAACATAAAATCGAGTTTTGCACACATTTACATGGCCTTTCAAAAGCAAAAAGGGTTATTGACTGCATGTGAACGCAGTCAATGTAGTGTGGAGAGTAAATGAAACAACTCGCCTTTGTCTCATTATTTAGCGCATCTCCACAACACCCTCTTATATGTGGGATGTGGCTATGTTCAGAATTACGCAATCACTGCCACAATTTAAAGTGCCTCTGATTGACCCCAAATAAAGTTCACATGTTCTGGTAAGCTTTTTAACCTTTTTCTGCAAGTTCAACTTTGGTTTAATCAGCTATCCCAAACACATGACGGAAAATCTGTCACCTGTTCTGAGATTTGAATTTCTGCCTTCTTGTGTGGACTTTGCATGTTCTCCTCATACTTGCGTGGGTTTTCTCCAGGTACTCTGGCTTCCTCCCACATTTAAAAACATGCCTTTAGGATCATGATGTCTCTAACTTACTTATAGATTTCAGTGCGTTTCAGTGTCCCCCCCCCAAAAACAAAAATCAGCTCGGATAGGCTCCAGCTCACCCGTTACCACAATGAGAACAATTGCTACAGAAAACGGATGGAGGGTTAGCAGTAGGGCTGAGCCAATATTTGCGCTTTTACAACAAGCAAAAAATGTCAGTTGATTTACCTCATTTATTTTATACATGAACCCATTAAAGCCTGAAGCCCCTCGTGAGACATCTCTCTAAAAAAATACGGTCGTCTTTGAAATCACCCTATATCTCAACCCCTGTAGTAGCTAGAAACATAATTCCAAAAGAATTTGAGTTTAGACATGTGGCTTTCACACTGGCCCGAGTTTATTCATCTTTACTGCACTATTTTTTTTGTTTTTTTTTTAAATTGAGCGGTAATTACCATGCTGTATTCTCTTACAAAGACGTTGAAATCGTCATTGTCTACAAACATATATCTTAACCATACATCACGTTTGGATGGTTTCACGGCTTTAAAGTCCATGAGCGTGTCGTCTACATCACTGCCGTGACTTATAGCAGAGCTCCTGCGATTGACTGAGAAACACGCAACAGCGCTCCTGGCTTTAGTGGTAGGAATGCGGTTATGCGCTCCCATCCTTAATGGGTTAACACATTACAACATATGACAAATATATTGACATTTAAACAGTTATTGGCCCCTTGATTAATTGAAAAAAAATAAATCAAAGCCAAAATATTACCAAAAAAAACACAAAAAAAACCCACTGATCAACATTTCAATTTACGTTTTCCCAAATGGCAAAGAAAATCCCGGAAAAACATGGGAAAAATCCAAAATGCGAAAAAATATTGAAGAAAAAAAAATCGAACATGCGAATCAGCGGGTGCCAAACTGCGAATATGCAGGGTTCGACTGTAGTTATAATAAGCAGGACAAACATGTTGTTGTTATCCTTTCGGCTTTTCCCCTCAGGGGTCGCCACAGCGAATCAAGTGCACGTACGATTCGCATCTATGATTTGGCAAAAAATTTTACCCCGGATGCCCTTCCTGACGCAACCCGAATAGCAGGGCACACGCACAGACACCATCACTGAGCGGGAAGCGATCCCACGCTGCCCGCACACAACTCGGGCGCGTGTACCACTACACTATCGGTGACTAAGCAGGACAAACATAGTACTCCTATAATATTACAATTTTGAGTGAGTTGAAAAAATGAATAAGACAACTTATTACGTATGCACGTATTTTTCCATATTTAAAATACCAGTTTTGTCATACATCTGGTTAGGAAGTGCGTGGTCCAATGTAGCCCCCCCAGTAACACTGATGAAATATTGTGGCCACTTCCAGCATTTAAATTGACCATCCCTGTATTAAATTATAGATTATATTAATTCCAGTTTGGATGCTGAAAGAAACAACATGATGAGGTCATCGTTTTCAGCTAAAATTGATTGACAGGAGATTGTCATCAGAGCCCGCCCTCAGTCCCTATTACAGGTATACATTTCTCCTATGAGCAAGAACACTGACACTGAATATCCACGATCACGTTACAGTGTTACAGGGTCATCCATTTCCTATCGATGACCGTCATGCTCCATGTTGGTGCTATGGCACTAGGCCAGGCCTGTGTAGGGATGATGACATACACTCCTGGGTCTGCTCGATTATGAAAAAAATATCAATCACGATTATTTTGGTAATAAGTGAAATCACGATTATTCAAACGATTATTTATTTTTTGCTACAAAACAAGACCAGGTATGAACATGTAAAATATATTAAGACAAAATTCTTTGAAACACTATAAAAATTTAAGTTAGTTTTGGACCCAACAACATTTATTAAATTAAAAATTAAAAATTAAAAAAAAATTTAAAGTGCAAATGTATAAATTAAAGTATGGTTTCCTTGTATAAACAAACAAGTTAACTTGCTATGCACTTATAAATTGCCAAAGTAGTAAACTGCTTGGAGTAAAATGCCAATTTTGACAGAATAACAGACATGCTATTCATCTATACATTTAGACCTTTGTCCGGAGCCTTTTTTGTTTTGTTTTTAAAGTAATATTTACACATTGTAAACAAAGTTAAAGTAATTTGCTTCTGATAATTATACATTTAATATGCTGATTGGGTCAAACTAATTCAAATGTTGACTGTTGCATACTAGTACGTAATCTCTACAATACTTATAAATTACAGTAGGCCATATATATAATGACCAATAATATGTTTGCAAATTGTATCTGAAGCAATTTGAAACAAAAATGAACACAAAAAATTTGACTTCATATTATAGACTACACAAGAAATTTAACTTAAGTCACAGTAATAATGTTTAGCATGTTTTCTATTTTTGTGCTAGTAAAAGTAGTGTATATTTGCATAAGATATGTTATTTAAAATAAATCCCTCGTGCCGATTGCGTACGACGCCAAATCTAACTTGGGAGTTTTCTTGCTTCGGCGTATCATAACATCATCGTAAACCAAACGATGGTTGAATAGATTCGTTCTGTTGCCGGTGGATGCAGAGACAACTTGCACTTTATACGTCTTTGCTCGCCGTCTTCCACGGCAAACCCAAAATGTAACCAAATAAGCGATTTCGACTTGCCTTGCTTGTTTACAAGTCGTTCCTGTGGCGGGTTTTGTGTCATTTTTAGGTCTGTTACTCTGTTAAAATTTGGAGTAGGAGCATGTGCAGTGTGACTTGTGGAGTGCGGGCGGGCTGGTTGGCTGGCTAGCTAGCTAGCTAGCTTGGAGAGGGCGGCGCGGCGGAGTAACTCGTGTGCGCATGCCTCAAAACAACTCAAAATTAGTTTTAGCAATAGTTTTTTTTTACAATTGTGCCAACTTTGTAATCGTGGAGAGTAATAATCGAAATCGTAATTGAATTTCCATTAATTGCACAGCCCTATACTTATCGGCTTCTGTCCACAGCCGGGGTACCCTTCCGCCGTCCGTTTATCCGCCATTTTGTCCGGCCGGCAAAAATAGTACCCGCGTATAGGCCGGCCCATCTATGATTTTAAACGGCTTCCGTTTGCCAACTACCGCTAAATTTTTATCTGTCTATCCGTCTAATCCCCCCCCCCAAAAAAAAATACGTCATTCAAACAGATAGTGCACTATCATGCGGTTATTTTGAGTATGTACATCATTCTGCCCAAAGAGCTTTACAAAGCCTCACATGCACATGCCCAAAAAAAAAAAAAAATGTCATAGTCGAACAGACTGTGCATTGTTACTATATGGGAATTTTGGGGAGTTCACTGGAGCACCTCAGTAGTACAAAACAGTCTGGCTTTACATTTTTCCTCATCATTCATTGACCTCAGGCAGGTGGAGTAGGGCCAAACAGCAAGCAAAAAAGAAAGAAAATGATCAAAATGGCTTACCTCTTTGAAGCAAGAAGTGGGATCGACCGGATTGTCATCTGTAACACCATATGGCCCCCAACGAAATGTTTACTACATATGAAGGTAAAAGGCTTCACCTTGCTGGTGTTCATCATTCACATTTATCCCTCTGAGTTTTTGGCTTTGGGAAACGAATAAAGAATACGTCATATGTGGACGGTCCTACTAGTGTCGGGAGTTGTTTCTGACAATTTACTGACGGTGAGTAGAACTTCAACTCATTTTGCACTGATCGTCATGAAAACAGAAACCAGGGATTTGGCTGATAAATGCGCCAAATAGTTCCTCAAGGTGGCAAATGACTGGGTAATTGACAAAAAGATATCCACCATAAATATAGATACCTACATACAGACAATTAGGGGCTTTTCTCATAATTTTTTAAGTGAGATTAAAAAAATAATTAGATCAATTAATTACAGAAAATAATTAATTAATCTCGGAATGTATTTGTAATAAAGCTAGAGTACCCGAAAAACCACACAAGCCCAAGGAGAGCATGCAAACTCCAAGCAGGAAGGTTGGAGGCGAGATTCGAGATTGGGACCCCCCCCTGTGAGGTAAAGGTGCTAACGAGTATTTCACCATGCTGCCAGTCTGCTGTCAGTGTTTCGGATAAAACACAAAAGTCAGAGCAAACCACTTTCAGACTCACCAGATTGGAAATACGACGAGCCGCGTGACGAAGAAAGTCAAACTAAATATGATGAAGAGGAGGTCGCACAGTCGCTGATACCTGGCGTAGTTGGCCAGTTTGGCTGCCTGATGACAAAGAGAGTCAACAATAAAGCTACGGTGTCTGATTCCTTCCATAAACGTCATCCAGCTGCCTTTGTGTCTCAACGACCTCAAGTAGGAAGTCAGAAGCGTCGTGCACACACATCACCAAGGTGCCCACCCGCACCATGTTGTTGGCATACGAAAAGCTGATCAGGCCTACCGTCGCCAGGTGATGAACAAACATGGCCAGGAAGTCCTGCATTAAAGTCAAAGAGGATGTTAAAGATGTTGGAAAGTGAATTCAGAGATCTGAATATCGTAGACATATTTGAAGGTATGTAATTGCTGAAAATGTGCAATGACTGAGAACGACTGTATGTAGTATTCAATTGTGGAGGTATAGCATTTAAACTGCTTTTGGATATCTGGCGCAACGAGCTAGCTATGACTACACCCCAAAAATGCATCTTCCATTCGGATAAACCACCCGTAACAATAATCCCCGTGGCTGCTTTAGAGCGTCTCATCGTTCGCCGTGACAGAGAAAAGGGTGAAGAGCGAAAATTAATTACAGATTAAAAAAAACTAAGTTAAAAGGTAAATTCTTTACAAATCATTCAAATTTGGCAGGGTTGTTAATAGCACTCTTGTGGTGGTGAGTCATTTTTTATTTTTTTTATTTTCACTTTCCAAAGACTTTAAATGTTCCAAAATGTATTTTCTTTTTGGGGGGGGGAAGTGAACGGGGGGGGGGGGGTAATGCTTCTACTTCTCAGGCTTGTACTTCTGCCACTTAGAGATCGTACACCAAAAAAAAAAAAAAAAGTTATAAACCACATAAGAACAAAAAAGCAAAACATTAAAAGTAAAAATAAATAAAACAAAACGAATCAAATCAGGCCAAAAATACTGTACATTCAAGAACCAAGTCAAGCAGAACATTATCCACTCAAAACTGGTGTTGGTGCCAGACTAGCACAAACTCTTTGCAGGTGAGGCAAGGAACCAAGTCAAGAACCATGTTTAAAAAAAAAAAAAAGTGGCACTCGGTAGAGGTAACTGGAATGGCCTCCTTTAAAGCCAAACAATCCTAATGTGGAACTGCATGTCTTCATAAACAACTTGATCATGTTCGTAGTTATTAGTTTCTACTTCCTGTTTTTTGTTCCCAAAGGATTGATTGGATTCTTGACTTTTTCTGTGACTGGTATAAAACATTTGAGTCCATCTGTTTGTGATGGGCTTTTTTTTTTTTTTTAGTTGTTTTTTTTGTTTGTTTTATTATTGCATGATCCTGCTCATTATGGCTTGAAGAGATTCTCATTCAGAGCAGGTATTGACCCACATTTCGTGAACAAATGACTGGAGTTGTCTTATCTCATGTCGAACATTTGAGCCCAAGTGTTTGGTCAAAAGACTGCTGCTGCCTTGTGGAATTTGTATCATTTAGTCATTAAAGCCTGCACAGTCACATGAGTGGGCACCCTCGTGCTACACACAAACACACGCAGACACACGCACACATGCAGAGTGACTGGCACAACCTGCACCCTGCCTAGCTACTTGTTAGAGAAACAAAATGTGATCTTCAAGATTAACTCAACATTGAAATTTAGGGTGCGGTTCAAATTGTTTCAAAATACACACACACGCATAACATCTCACCTTTCTTCTTATGTCAGTGAACTGGGAGAACATAAGTGACCAGTAGAAGGCCAGCTCTATCATGTAGTAGTGGTAAAGAGCAGGCGTCAACACCTTTGGTGACAAAAAGGGAAAGGGCATTTAATAATATCACTTATTAACATTAATACAGTACATGCTTGAGCATTAAAGCGGAAGTCAAGCCAAAAATCTTAACAAAAATATGTTCTGTGCAGCCTAGTCGAAACACTGCATTGTGATTAATATTGTATTTGTGTGATATGAGTTAAGCAGTAAAATCCACCCGTTTTTGTCCATCTCAGCGGGCGGCCATTTTGCCACTCGGTGTTGAATGAAAATGACATCACAACTGCTCAGGTAACAACCAATCATTGCTCAGCTTCAGAAAACAGGTGAGCCCTGAGTAGTTGTGATGTCATTTTGAGTCAACAGAAGTGACAAAATGGCCTCCCCCAGAGATGGGTAAAAACGACTGGATTAACTCTTATTCCACAAACGCATATTTATCAGAATGCCGTGTTTAGAGTAGTGGAGGTGCATAGAACATATTATTGTAAAGAACATTTTTGGGTTGATTTCTTCTTTAATATCTTGGTAAATCTTTTGCTATCTGACTATTTCAGAAAATGTGTCCATTAGGGTTGCACGGTATACCGGTACCAGTGTAGTACCACAATACTAGAGTTTTTAAAACGGTCCTATACCAGCATTTAAAAACAAACGGTACTTTTATTTCATTTTATTGAATGTGATTGAATCGGTAAATCGGAGCCTGTCTCTTTAAGCACAGCGAGGCCAGAGAGTGTGACGTAATTGCCCACGCGCCTCCGCCTCCTTACATGCTCACAGGCTGAGCGAGAAAGTGAAGTCGCGCAGACAAAGCAGGTGGAAAACAACGAGGAACAAAGATAGCATCTGCAGAAAAGCCCGTACTCGTTGATAAAACAGGGACCCAAAGTACAGCGTGAAAGTACTTCGGGTTTAAGCCGAATGACAAAGGCGAGCCACTGAACACAGAAGCACCGCAGTCAGGGGCGGAGCCATCGGTGGGCCTGGGTGTGCACAGGCCCATCCAGATTAACAGACTGCCCACCCAATGAGATTTATGAAAAAATATATGCTTTTAAATTTTGGGGAAATTATGACGTTATTTTTGAATTTGTGTTTTGTTGTGTTTTTTATTGTATTGAATATTAAGAATGGCATAATTGTGGTTGTTTAAGGAAGATCTGAACTTCATATTATTCACTTTGTCATTTTATTTGAATATATGATATGTCAGGACAGGAAGATTGTGCTCAGTGAGAGAAATATTCAGGCCCACCCTGATTTTTCCAGGCTCACCCATTAGCCACGTTCTGGCTCCGCCCCTGACCGCAGTGCAGAGGTGCTACAAAGTCTCCCTTGCGAAGGGAGGCAACATATCAAATTTGTCCAAACATTTGGAGTACAACCATGCGAATTTGTTCCGCGACTAATGACAAGAACGACAGGTGATAATGTTGTTCACTACACTATGTCAATGAAATTAGTATAAAGTTTCTCCTAGCCCAGTCGTAAACTTTCAGTAGCCGACATACAGAGACCTAAAACATGTCCAGAGGGGTGAAATTATTTTATTCGCCAAATGTGAGTGATTTTTGTATTTGTTTATTAATTTATGAAGACCAGTTGTCTAAAAAAAAAAAAAAAAAAAAGCCCATCATATCTCTCTTGTGTAGAAGCTTTTAATAAAATATTGTGAAGAGACACAATGTGATTGAAAATCAATTTATCGACAAACTTATGAATAAGTAATTCTAACAAATGACAATTTTATATTACTGTATTGTCTGGTAAAAAAATCTGTTTATCTAGTAGAAATGTTCTATCTACTCGCCAGTTGTTGGGTACGCCAAAAAGACACTTTCAACCCATGAACATGTCCATGGTTAATCAATACATAAAATATGTTTTAAAAAATGTAATTACATTCTTACAATATTTAAATAATCAATCAATGCATAAACATGATTTAAATTAAATATTATATTGAAACACGTTTTTGTAAAACACTTCATTAAGCCCACAATATCTAATCCTATCCTAGATGATATAATGAGCCTAATGAGCCTTATTTTGTTTTTACTTATTTTTCTAGTTATGTCCATTAAATGTTTGATGTATAGTTTCAAAACACAAACCCTTTGAATAATAACAAGTCAAATAAAGAAATTATATTCAAAATGATCATGTTACTGAAAATACTGCGCCTTCTCCCTCCACCAACAACAGAAGTTTAGTCCTACTGGGTCAGAGAGGGTGACACCACCCACTCAGAAGCAACCTACTCTCCAAGATGTCTTTCAACAGCGTATGAAGTACCCAAAGGACAGCAAAGATGCTTAAAGACGTTTATCTGTATGGATCAAATGCCAATATATTCAGTCGAGAAAGCTATTAAAGTTATTGTTCCCAAAGTCTGTTTTAAAATAAAGGAAAACATTAATACAACCCGTTTGCAAAAAGTATCGAAATACATATTGGTGTTGGTATCAATGCTGAAATTTGGTATCGTGACAACCCTAGTGTCTATGAGCAAGCTGTTTGCCACATCCACAGTTCAATGTAGCAGAGGGACTCCTCTGCCCATACTGTGATCAGCTACACTGGGGGAAGATGCAGAGCCACTTTTAAGCAATGGCCCAGAGTTTATTGGTGAATCATGTAGGCTTACATGTTTTATGACAGTACCTGATAAGGGTAACCATACCAGCAGTGCCGTGTATCCCACATCCAAGGTCTCTAAATAATGAAAAAGAGCATATAAAAATTTTGCAAGCAATTTCACTTGTTAAATGATGCAACACAGCCTAAAAATATAGACTGTATCTAAAACAAACTATTAACCCTCCCTGCGATATAAATCTAATGCATTCACATTTTTATTACACGTTTCTTAAAGCAGAAGTCAACCCAAACATATATATTTTTTTCCAAGAATATGTTCTATGCAAGCCCACTAGTTGAAACAAAGTATTCTGATAAATATTACGTTTGTGCAATAAGAGTTAACCCACCCATTTTTAGCCATCTGTGGGGGCGGCCATTTTGTCACTTCTTTTGACTGAAAATGACATCACCTCTGCTCAGGAAACGACCAATCACGGCTGACCTGTTTTCTGAAGCTGAGCCCTGATTGGTCGTTACCTTAGCCCTGAGCAGTTGTGATGTCATTTCAATCGACAGAAGTGACAAAATGGCCGCCCCTCGGATGGCCAAAAAGGGGTGGATTTTGCTGCTTAACCCATTAAGGCCTAAAGTGCCTGGCTCAACAGCTCCCCAAAACCTAAGGTCGTCTTTGGAATTACCCTTGAAAACCTGGAGTTTTCCCAGAAATTCAACACCTGCAAAATAATCAAGATCTCAGCCCCTGAAGTGGACAGAAACATAATTTCAAAAGAATTTGAGAATTTAGACATGTGGCTTTCACACAGAGCCGAGTTTATTCATCTTTACTGATTCAATCGAAGACATAAAAATAAAATGCCAGTGCAAGAGCAGCACTACTTTTGATTTAAAAAAAAAAGAGTGGTAATTCCATCCTCTTTTCTGTTACAAAGACGTCGATATAGTCATTACATATAACAACATATATTTTAACCATATATCACGTTCGACTGGTTCAAAGTCCACAATCGCGTCGTCTATATCACTGCCGTTATTCATTTCAGAGCTCCCGCGATCGACGGCATCCGCCTTTACTGCTCGAAAAAATTCCGGATATCCTACGACGACTCACGACACCATCACATTATTCTGATGAGTCTATTCTGATGCATTTCATTGGTTAAGAGACAGAGAGTTAAATAATAAATATAAAATGACGTATACGCTCTCCCGGCTTTAAGGGTCGAAAGACGCAACAGCGCTCCCGGCTCCAGCGGTAGGAACGCGGGTATGAGCTCCCGTCCTTAATGGGTTAACTCATATTCCACAAACACAATATTAATCAGAATGCCCTGTTTAACTAGTGGGCGTGCTGGGAACATTTTCTTGAAAGAAATGTGTTTGGGTTGATTTCCACTTTAAGCCAGATCCATGTGATGTGCTCACCTGCCAGAGAAACTGCAAGCCATAGGTAAATATGCAAAAATAAAATGTTAACCTCCACCTGAAATGGACAATCCAGAAAATGATTCCGGTTACAGCCAATCCAATCACGTTCAAACAAAAATTACTCACAAAAATCTGATTTAAATGTAAATTTAATTCAAGCCTAGAGATAAACAAGCCCCCCGCCCCAAGAATTCCACCTTCTTAACCAAGATGGGGGCAAACACGTCAACACGGCAGTTTGAGCATACTCAGTAGACCCACATGCTCTCGCAGAACTTGACATGTGTGTTGCGTTTGTCTTGGTTCCTGCGTTGTCTGAACCAGCGCTGCACCTTGCGCACTTCCCAGTCCAGCTGCTTGGATAAGCCGTCCAGATGGCGCGAGTCTGGATTCTGTCAGAGAAAAGACGGGGACATGAAGTACATGTAACGTGATAAAAATAATGCTAAAAATGACAATAAGAGACCTTTGTAATGGACAAAAAGACTTTCTCCAGCACTGCATTTGGCTGAGCTCTTCGTTCAACATCGGGATGGATGTGGAGACTCTTTGCACATGTACTGGCGACAAATCTGTGGTAAGGGTAAAAATATGACAATCATGCATCTTCACATTTTGGGAGGATTTGTTTATTTGTTTTATCTGAAAACCAAAATGTGCGCAGTGAGAACATCCATCCATCCATTTCCTATCATGTCTGTCTTTATTAGAGTCACTGGTAAACAGGTTCCATTCGAACTGACTTTGGACGAGAGCCTGAGAAAAAAAAAATGACAACAGTGGTCCTAATGTGGGCAGTATACTTATTTCCAGCATGGTGGAGGGTTGAGAGCTAGGATTTGGTTTCATACACTGTAGTGTACATACTGGGTGTATTTTAAGTCATCACTATATCATTATAGATCACTGTCAATAATATTACTTCCCAGTTATCTATATACATTGGTGATTCCTGATGAGGAACGGCTAATATGAGTTGGTGATGGGTGCATAAAATGAATATTTAAGTGTAAACATGTAATTTTAATGACTCCTATATTTTTGTTTAAAATGTGCATTTCCTAATTATAACAATACATACCTTATTTACACACAGAGCAATTTATGAAACAAAGACATCCTTTTACAGTAAAATTAATATAGACAAAGTTGCCCTCAGCAAGCGTTTCAGTTTGTCATGTGGCCCCTTTGGAAAATGAACTGCCCACACCTGGTCTACATTCTATTTCATGAAAACTGACTGATATCATTCTAAGACATATTTTGAATGTCACTGTTGAATAGAGCAAAAAGACCCCAGTTAATAATTAGCGACACAATAGAGGAAGTTCAAGGAAAGGCATTCCTGTGGTTTCTACCTTGTGATATCCAAAGAACCTGCTATTCTTTTCAGTGGAGAGAAGTCCATGTATAAACAAGCATTTGACTTAGAACCACAACGTGTGCCGATTAAGAACTTGAATTCCATGCAATGCACTGTTAGTTAAACGTAGGACATCTATATTAGTCATACTTGCACCTGAGCCTTTTGTAAAATTAGGGAGTGGCGCTAGATCAGCCTGTGTCTGGCACCTCACTATTTTTTTAACTACAAGTGAGAATAAAACTATTACTGTGTTTTGAAACTGTCCTGACCATGCCTGTACAAGGCAACAGCAAAAAAGCAGACATTTTAAAAAGGGTCACATAAGCCACATTTCCACCAAGCAGCACAGTTCAGGCGAACGGTCAGGCTTGTGTTTCCACCAAGGGGTGTTAAGACTCTAATCAGTGTAACATTTGACAAGGACGGCTTTCACTCCTTTTGTAATCCACTGTATTTTACAATGTGTCGACGCAATGTAGAATGTTTCGTTCCCATTCTATCTATGAAGTTTCATCGGAACACAGAAGTGATACTTTTCTAGCAGAGCTTATCACTACAACCGCCATCCCAGAATGTCAGGTATGCTATCCCAACCCAAGTGTACAGAAAAGGTGGATGCTCAGAATACCAGATGTGTTTTTAAAGGAGATGTGCGCAGGGGGTCTTCAGTTTATGACAAAATTCTGGTCCAACAGCAGTAAAGTAACCTGAATTTGGACGAAAATTGGAGGACGCCGTAGTCTATCACTGACCTACACTAACACAGTAGGAAAGTCATAATACTTCTGTCAAGATGGTGAACATGCATCTTAGACGTTGCAAACACACACACACATTTTTGTATCCACTGTCCATGTATTTCACATTGCTGTAAATACATGCAATTAAGACTGGGTTTTATCCTTCAGCAAAAATCCTCTGTTCAAATGTGAAACATCTGTACAGGTTCACCATGCTAAAGAAACACTTCAGATGCCTTTAAATCGCACGTGCTCACTATCTCACCGCTTGTGGCTGATAATGTGTCAGACAACAGGATTTATTTTGGTTTGATGTCGTTGAGTTGTTAGGGTATTGAGCAACAACAGAGGTGGGAGAGAGACTGTTGGGGAAAATAAAGGCAGGCTGGAAGAACAACCCTGCCCTTCATGTGACGTAACCGCATTCACACTTCTCGTCTTCCCCGCGCTTTATTGTCTCCTGCAGTCGGATTAACAACCTCTCGGTTTTCCACCATTGTTTAGAATAGTCCTGAAAAGCATGCCAAGATACACACACCCTCATATAACTGTCACAGAGTACCTGGAGCACGTGCAGTACTCACAAGTTAGTACATCCTTCATGTAAATATCTGAGTAGATCTTTTCTAGGGAAAACACTGAAGAAGTGTAAAAGTGTAAATATACTGTGCCCTCAAAATGAATCAAAACGCAGCCATGAACTCATTCCGTGCCAGACATTTTCAGACCCTCTTTTACCCAAACGTTTGAAACAATTTGAAAAAAATGGAAATAAATTCCTGGGATTGAATGGCTGGGCAGTGAAAAGACATGTAAAGTTGTCAATGGCAGTGAATGAGCTAATGTCTAAACCAAAAATGTTGACACTTTAAATTTTTAACATTTTCACTTAGGGTGCACTTACTATTGTTCCCAGCAGTTTGGACATTAATGGCAAGACTGTCAGTCTTAATGTAAGTACATCACACAGACCAGGGGTGTCCAAACTTGGTCCTCAAGGGCCTGTGTCCTGCCTGTTTTCCATCTCTCCTTGCTGCAACACACCTGATGATCGTTATCAAGCTTCTTCAGAGCTTGCTTGCAGAGCTTGCACACCTGATGATCGTTAGCAAGCTTCTTCAGAGCTTGCTAACGATCATCAGGTGCGTTGCAGCAAGGAGAGCTGGAAAACAGGCAGGAAAGCGGCCCTTGAGGACCGGAGCTGGACACCCATGACATAGACTCAAAGGGGAAGTCAAACCAAACATGCATATTTTTTTCAAGAATATGTTCTATGCAGGCCCACTAGTTGAAACAAGGCATTCTGATAAATATTACGTTTGTGGAATAAGAGTTAATCCACCCGTTTTAGCCATCTCCGGGGACGGCCATTTTGTCACTTCGGTTGACTGAAAATGACATCACAGTTGCTCAGGGCTCAGGTAACGACCAATCACGTTTTCACGTTTGTTTTCTGAAGCTGAGCCGTGATAATGCGAAAATGTTTGCAGCTACCGAAATTAAGTATTTTTCAGATTTTCCAAAATATTCAAAGCAAATGACAGTCAGCATAATTTTCAAGTCATTAACCGATAACAGCATCATTTGCCACTGAATGAAAACTTAAAAATTAAAAATTAAATTGAAATGCACTAAATTAATATGCAAATAAATTTGTATTTCATATATTTATATACATTGCATTTTTTCAATCCCTTCTATCAATAAAAAAACATTTTCATTGTACTGCACTGATATAACAAACAACTACACTTCACCAAATTAGCGCTCTTGCACCCCCACAATAGTGGCATGGGATCAAAATAGTATTTAAGGAGTAATAAATAAAGTCCAAAAACGTACAAAACACGATAAAGCTCCAGACGTGGCCGTCACGTATCCCACAATGCCCTGCGCCAAATACAAGCAAGGCCATGGTGGCAGGGTAGAAAACGTGTTGCTAATTTGAGGAAATGCCACACTTTGACAATGATAAGCAGTTGTGTGCACCAGAGTGTTACAACAGAAGGGGTCAAAAGAAGGCGCAGGAATTCCAGAGGCTAACAAAAGAAGAACCAAATAACGTTCGGGCCGACAGCTCCTCCGGCCCGCGGGTCGCTCCCCAGTGCCGAGGTCGTTGCCGAGACAACCCGCATCAGTATCCCCTCCTCGCTCGCCTGTGGCGATCAGTATTGGGCAAGTTACTTCCAAAATGTAATATATTACCAGTACATATTACTGATTACTTGCATATGAAAGTACTAAGTTTCTTTACAATATTACTGTCTTTGTAGAGTAATGAGTTACTCAAGTTTAAGTTACTTTTAAGTTCCTTTTTTTTTTTTTTTTAAATCAGGGATTCATTTAGTTAATAATGATTTCGACACTAAAAGGAAAATGCAAAATTGGCAACCATACTGGAGCTAGTAAAGTTAACTTGTAATGAGGATATTTAACTATAACGTGTGGGCTACAATATTAAAAGTTTCGACTCTTGTGGGAGATCACTACCTTCGATCAATATTTGTATAAATAAGATTTATTTGTTAATATAAATATTGGAACTGATATTTTGTTCAGTAAATAATATCAGACTATAAACCATAAATGACATTATCAACATACTCAAAAAAATGTACACACAACTAAAAGTTATGCATGATGTGTAATTGATAATTGGTCTAACAAAACACATAGACGGATAGATAATTAGATAGATAGACAGACAGACAGATGTGTGAAAAAAGCAAAAATGTCTATTGAAAGTCAAAACTGAACTGACAAGTTCAAGTTTTTTTCTTTTTCATTTTAAAAATAATCTAAATAATTCAAAGTTCAGTGTGTTGAAATTGTCTTTACATACTGGAGACAAAGGTTCGAAAAAAAAAATGAGCCCATCAGACTCTAATTTTATTCACAGCCAAGTTCAAAATTATCTTTTCACAGTCCCCCCATTCAATCCCAGGAATTTATTCATATTTTTTTTCTAAATTTTTCAAACCTCAGGGTAAAAGAGGGTCTGAAAATGTCTGGCAGTGAGTGAGTTACTGGGCGTGTTGTAGTTTGTCCGATTGGGGTTGCTGTAGCGTGACGTATCGGCCACCGGACATCTTTGGCGTCGAGGCAGGCGGATTTGCATTTGTTTGCTAACAACCAATCAGAATGACCCTCGTTTCACATACTGCAATTGATGGCACAATATTCACTAACATCATATCTAAAAAGCACAATGACTCTTATTTCTTTGCGATTCATTCGCTGTATTTTACTTAGGTTTGTTTCTGCTTGCAAATGCCTTGGGATCCCTCCGTAAAAGCTGGAAGATGTGGCTGTGGAGAGGGAAGTGTAGGCTTCCCTGCTGAAGCTGCTGCCTCCGCGACCCGACCTCGGATAAGCGGCAGATAATGGATAGATGAATGGATAGAATAAATAAAATTTCCCCTGGCATTTTGCGGCGCACATGGCGGTTATGTTTAATTGGTGTTCGGATTATGAGGTGGTACTTTGGAAAATGTCACCCTTGTCAGGGTCTGTGGAGCCAAAAGGTTTGAGAACTCCTGCTATCAACGAGGAGGGTCCAGTCCACAGTCTTCGGCTGACCGGAGAAGTCACAGTGCCTTTTAAAATAAGCCCGTGAAGGAAGGAAGCAGCAGACAATATTGCAAAGGCCAGCAAGAGGATGTTTAACACATGGCATCAATATTTGTGCCAGTGGCTCTCAGCTTTACTTCCAGACAATGGACCACAACACACTTTCAAATCTGGGCCACTCGTGCACACTTCGCAGCTGCGCAACCTCCCATCCCGTGACTCGGCTTAGAAGGAGCGCCTGCACCCACGCCTAGATGCTGCCAGAAGCAAAGCGACAATTAGGAGCAATCAAGAAGAAACTGATTTATGGGGGAGGAGACACACACACATATACATATACAGTGCATATATATGTCTACATTAGGGATGTTCCCATCAGGGTTTTATGACACCGATACCGATCATGCATGAGTGAGATCGGCCGATACCGATAGTGTAGTGGTATATACACGCCTGAGTTGTGTGCGGGCAGTGTGGGATCAGTTCCCGCTCAGTGACGGTGTCTGTGTGTGTGTGCCCTGCGACTGGCTGGCGACCAGTTCGGGGTCTCTGCCTTTCGCCCATGTTCAGCTGGGATCGGCTCCAGCACCTCCCCGCGACCCTGTACAGGACAACCGGTTTGGAAGATGACATGACATGACATGACATACATACACATATTTATATACACGTATATATATATATATATATATATATATATACATATATATACATACACATATATATATATATATACATATATATACATATATATATACACATATATATATATATATACATATATGTACATATATATATACACATATATATATATATATACATATATATACATATATATATACACATATATATATATATACATATATACATACATATATAAAGATATATATACATACATATATACACATATATATACATATATACATATATATGTGTGTATATATATATATATATATATATATATATATATATATATATATATATATATATATATATATATATATATGTGTGTATATGTGTATATAATATAAATGTAAATTATTATATTAATAATCTTTTTTTTACGATTATGCCAATTTTGTAATCGTGGAGTGTAATAATCGTAATTGGAATTGAATTTCAATTAATTGCACAGCCCTAATACATACATACATACATACATACATACATACATACATACATACATACATACATATATGAATGTAGAGTCTGCAAGGAAAAAACTTTGAAAACATATTCTATTCTATGATATGACTGATATAATATGCAAACTGCTGCTGGACGAAGACTGTACATTGTAGAAATGGCAAGCCCTCCTGAGAAAATCTTCTCCAAAACAGGGCAGATAATTTCTGACAGAAGAAACCGAATCAGCTGCTCAAAGCAGGGGCACTTTTTCTCATTGGAAATCTATACAAAAATTATCTGGATTTTTGTTTTTTTTACGTTTTCTTGTAACTTTTTTCATGTAGCTCTTCATATAGCAAATAAAGGAATAATTAAAACCCTTTTTAATACATTTTATAAAATTACATTATAGCAGAACTTATTTTTAATCAATATAGCTTTGCTTCTAGACAAGAAAATAAAGTTTACTGCTATGCACAATGTGAATTTAAGAAATAAAACCTAGATTTTATAAAAAAGAAAGAAAGCAAAGAAAAACAATTGTTCATTCATTATATTGTCATATTTTTATTGTTTGATAAAACCCTTGATTCATGATTGTTCCTTTATGAATCAGTTGCTATGCAGTTGCTGTGGTCCTTTTATTACATCATCTTTATTCTGTCGTATAGGCCTGATGTATGGAGGTACAGGTAAATTTGGTGCAAAAGTAACTTGTACTTGTATCAAGGAAATGTGTACTTTTAACAAGGAAATGTAAGAAATTTGTATTTGTAGAGAAAACAACTTGGTGTGTGAAATAATTTATCAACCCCTTTAAAAAAGTGTTTGTAAAAAACTTATTTTGTAGCTGTAGAAATGATAACTTGTACGTGTGAAAAACTAAATTTTCATTGCTAGGAAAAATGACTTGTAGTTGTGGAAGTTAATTTTGTAGTTGAATCAAAATTGAATGTGTACTTGTGGGGAAATACCGATTTGTACCTGTATGAATGACAACTTGTCGTGGAAGAAGTCGCCACTAGAAGTCATGAGAGGTTTTGCTGCTGATGTACGGACACGTGACTTTTGCACCACATATCTCGCTAAAACAGATTTTTACTTGTACACTTAGAAGCGGGTGCTAGGGGGGTTGGGCTAGATGCAATGCGCCATCTCGACCAATCAAATGCGATGGATTTAGGCGGGCTGAAGCTCAACCTCATTGGCTAACAGGGGGAGCGTGCATGCAGGAGGAACAACTATACTATAGTAAGTTTTTTTTTTTTTTTTTGGACATAATCAGAATTTCATAGTTATTATTACTAGCTAACTGGAATTTGAGTCCATACTAATAACAAACAGCTAACATAACTCTGACGTACGTGCCGTTAAACAGGTGCATGATGCACTCTGTAGTAATGACGGCCTGCTGGGAACATATTTTTGAAAAAAATATGTTTGGGTTGACTTCCGCTTTAAGTATTTGTGCGATTTTCTGTTTTGTTTTGTGTAGATCTGTGGTCCCCAAACAGTGGCCCGCCACTTTGGACCGGGTTGTGGCGGGCCGTGCAGATAAAATAAAGAAACTTACAGTACTTAAGGTTTATTTATTATCTGACGCTGAAAAAAACATTTTGAAAAGTAACCGGATTCGCTCATCCGTCTATGACTGACTCTTAATGCATGTCAAGTTGTCTCTATCACGCAATATTAATATGAAATTCACTAGCTAGCAAAAGGAGCAAAATAAAAAGACGTATTTGGAAAGTTTCTTTGCAAAAGCCCGGTGAGTATTCAACACAAGAGCCTATGACAATTGCAAAAGACCAACTCAAAATATGGATTTATAGTGACAGGTGATTACCATGCACGAAGCCCAATGTGCACAATATGCGGCGAGCGCCTCACCAATGAGTCAATGAAGACTTTAAAACTTGATTTGTCAACAAATGTGCCTTGAGCGTGTCATACTTGGTGGCTAACTGCATTGCTAAGGCTAAAAAGTCATTCAGTATTGGTGAAAAACAAAACTGTGGATTTGTGTTTACTGCCACCCCTAGCTAAAAAAAAATTGATAGATGTGAAATTTGTGTATGACCAAATAGTCCAAGATGAAACATGAGTTCAGCCAATTCAAACAAGGACAATTCAACCAAATGACTCTAGTACAGTGAAAACATCAAATGCTGCCTCTGCAGCTAAATGTTGTTCTGCCCACATGCCATCCCATAAAACAATCTGCCTGAATAGCGCTCCTCCTTTACTTCCCCTCTACTCTGTGCTCTATAGTAAAACAGATTAAGGCCTGATCGTCATAGTGAAATGAGAAGGTCAGGCTAGGCCAGACCAGCAATAAAATCACTTCACATCATTTCTACAAGACACAATAACAAGTCACACGAATGAACCAGGGAAAGCCCTGAAACTTCATTTCTGGTTTAGTTTAAAAAAAGAAAAAGATGCCTCCAGGGCACGTCTACTGTGCTGAAAACATATATATATATAATGGCTCTTTGAGTGTAAAAGGTTGCCGACCCCTGCCCTACACACTCGCACCCTCAACAGGGACACGCAATTAAGGGGCGCAAAGGTAGAAGTGTGGGTATTGGGACTGGGCCTTTCATTGAGGACTGTAGGGTGTAGTGTGGGTATTTGGACAGGGCCGTAGATTGAAATTATACGTGTGTAAAATGATAAAATATGTAATTTTGATACATATTTACACTTAAAAATACTTTTTTTTTTCGGCACAGCCAGTAATTCCACCTAACGTCACCATTTTCCTGCTATTTAGTCAAATACACAGTGAATTGCGGGTATATATTTCGGCTGAGGGGTTATGGATGCGGGCTCAGCCAAAGTGTGGAACAATGGTCCAAAGGACGACAGAGCACTTTGGATAATTGGAACACCCGACACTCTCGCACCCACAACAGGAACGCGCAGTTGGGGGGGGGAGGGGGGGCACAAGGGTGGAAGTGCGAGTATTGGGACAGTACCATTATCATCCCCCACAAGTTCTATTTCTATTGTAATCATCACACCTTACTCTTTCTTTCTTTCTCTCTCCCTCTTTCTTCTCACTCAAACAGTCCCCCAAAAACGCCAAACACCTGTAGAGGATAATTTCGCCTCATAGTTGGTCTTACTCACTGTTAAGGGGGCGTGGTCATAAACCATGAAATGGATGATAACTTTTGATGTCATGTGGCGTTTTATAGCTAAAATAGGGTCCAATGTCATGAAATAGTTGTGCTTAATGTCTCTCTTTGAGACATATTTGTCTGGGGAAGACGTGGGCAAAGAAACAGCATGTAATGAACTACAGTAAAATAGTGGTTTTGTTAGGGGGGGCTGACCAACTGACAACAGCACCTTCAACTTGACAGCGGTTATCCAATTGACGAGACCGCCATTTGATGGTCATTTACAGCCGAGTACGAACCTCTCAAAGAGCATCCTGACGGCGAACATCCCCACAGCCAACGGGAGGGCGGCCAACAAGTGTCCGGCTTTGGGATACTCCACCCCGGGAGTCCGGTCGGCGAGGTCCGCCCAGGTTACGTTGTACGGCAGCCAGAACCTCTCGTTCCAGAACCAGGCTGAAAGGGCAGCCATTGTCCCTCCGCGTCGTTGTACACCAAGACGATGGGGAGAAATGTCAACTTGTTGAATGCAGAAAACAATGTTCAAAATGTGTTTTAGGCGCCTTCTTCTTCCTCAGCGCCTCCTCCAACAATGTGTGAGGATGACTAGTTCGCCGTCCAGACGGGGGGAATGCTTTTTC
This sequence comes from Filicampus tigris, assembly GCF_054856515.1. Classification (NCBI taxonomy): domain Eukaryota; kingdom Metazoa; phylum Chordata; class Actinopteri; order Syngnathiformes; family Syngnathidae; genus Filicampus; species Filicampus tigris. Next base: position 4,828,879 of record NC_141225.1, on the reverse strand, counting down.
CGGATAAGTTTTATAAAATAAAACTCGATTAGCCCATTTGTCGGTGTGGAATTTAACATTCTGCATTTCGACATTTAATTTTTTTCTCTGTCACTGTAGCCACACCAATATTAGCGCTTGAAACTACTACTGACTCGAGTCACATCACGCGTCTGACGTGATTAGAGATCCCGACATCAAATGAGACGTTGCTAAACGTAGTTGATTTATTTTGAAAGTAAATGGGGCCCATTTTTGAAGTGCTCGGCGCACTTGACAAGTCCCAGACTCCCTACCCTGAAGATGAGAAACGGAATTGAGGAAGTGCAATTCGACTCTCTCATGACCTCCTCCTGGGATTTATTATTGTTATTTATTTCAAAACACGATGTCAAAACTCTGTGTTGTACATGATGACGCCCATCATATGATATCTAACAACGCCTCTAATTGCAAACGTGGTTTTAGGTGACGAGGAGGATGCGCTCCTGTTTGTGGCACGACATCACAGCCAAGTGGCCACTGGTTGTCTTGCAGCTAAAAGAAAAAAGAAAAAAGAAACCTGCAGAAACGACACACCTTGACAAGTCAAGACTTGCTTTTGCATTTTACCCCTTCAACGTTCCAAAAGCATTGGCTCAGTGTTGACAAGTTTTTATTTTCAAACGCGAAAATGACGGTGCACGAGCACCGCGGTGGAGTAATATCTCGATCCACTCAATGTAGGGCGTACATAGAATTAGATTTGCCTACATTGTAGGCTGTTAAGAAAGATGATGCAGCTGCAGCTCCGTCTAAATTTAGGTGGACATTTAGCCCTCTGCATGCAGAGGTTATAATTAGAAATCTTGCTAGGCAGTTGACTCAAAAACTATGCAATGGACTCTTAAGGGTCGAATCCAGTTTTAAACTAAAGTGCAAGGTTATGTAACACTGGTTCTTCTGAGACGTGGGATGCTCAGGAAGGGGACCAGGCCTCCACGTCCCGCCCTGTGCCTTTAGAACTCACACATATACTTCAGACTCAGAGTTTTCTAAAGCGTTTTTCATCATTGAGGCCACAGGTGTGTATAGGCTATACCCAGGACTGGTCAATAATCAATCACAGGGCACATAGACGAAAAGTATTCATGCTCAAAATTTAGAGTCTTTAGTGAAGTAACATGCATGTGTGGACTCTTTTCTTATGGACGTTTAGTGAGAGAATTGGGGTACACCCTAGACTGGTTGCCTGCCAATTACATTGCACATACAGACAAACAACCATCCACACTCACATTCACACCCATAGACAGTTATAGTCTTCAATGAACCTAACATGCATGTGTGGAATCTTTCCCAACTGCCTTTGGTGAGAGAAACCATATACACCCTGGACAGGTTGCCAGTCAATCACAGGAAACAGAGAAACAGCCTTTCACACTCACTTCCACCCTAATTTCACGCACAATTCATAGTCTTTAGTGACCCTGGAATGCACGTGTGAAGTACATCCTATCTCACTCTAGGCGAGAAAACACTTACTTTTACACCTGGGAACAATTTACAGCCCTCGAAAGAAATTAATTAACTAAGAACATGCCAACAAACAACTATTCACACTTACATTCATATCAATGGGCAATTTAGAATCTTCAAAGAATCTAACATGCACGTGTGAAGCACGTCCCAGCTGACTTTGGGCAAGAGGTGTGGTACACCCGAGACTGGTCGCCATCCAATCGCAACGCACATCTAGATCGACAACCACTTAGATTAACGCCTATGAATCATTTAGAGCAGGGGTGTCAAACTCATTTCTGTCGCGGGCTACATCGTAGTCACGTTGACCCTCGGAGGGCCGTTATGACTGTGAAGCCATATACTGTAAATGTATGATTCCCCCTTATAATATTACACATGCACAACAATTTGACGGATAACAAATTTTGAAATCCGAAGCCAGTAAATAATTGTAAATAACTGGTAAATAACCAGTAAATAACTATTTTTCAGTTTATTTTAAAGGAGGGATTTTGTAGCTATCCAAAAATTCTTGCAATATCTCATATCCCTAGGCCCACCCAGATTGACAGACTGCCCAGCCAGTGGGATTCATAAAAAAAAAGAAAAAAAAACTTTTACATGGTTAGTAAATTATTATTAAATTATTTTTGAATTAGTGTTTCTTTCTGTTTTTTATTTTATTGGATATTAAAAATGGCATAGTTGTGGCTGTCTATGGAAGATCTATAGGTCATATTATTCAGTTTGTCATTTTATTTGAATATAGGATGTGTCAGGAGAGGAGGATTGTGCTCAGTGAGAGAAATATTCAGGCCCACCCTGATTTTTCCAGGCCCACCCATTAGCTACGTTGTGGCTCTGCCCCTGGTTAAAAATGAAGCTAATTTGCGAGAAATATGATGTAGACGCACACGATTTGTCTTCGAGGGCCACATAAAATGATGTTGCGGGCTGAATCTGACCCCGGGCCTTGAGTTTGACACCTGTGATTTTGAGTCTTCAATGAACCTAACATGCATATTTTTGGAATTAGAACATGCAAACTCCACAAAGATTCAAACACCGAACTTCAAAGCTGTGAGGCAGACATGCTAAGCAGCACTACCATCGGCGTGTAGCCCGTCTACAAAATGGTAAAGGTGAACCGTTTATAGAGTGGCAGACCAAAGCCTCGACTGATCCCAGGTCTGGTTACATGCAAGCGAAGGCTCAGTAACAACACACGTAAACTAAAATGGGCTCCAGAGTTCATGTGGTTTATTCCCTAATAAATAATGAAATCAAGGACACAGAACAGACTAAGGCATTCTTTTCGTTTTTCCACCAAAAAGCACGGAAATGCCTTGTATTAACCTTCCATTTTGTGCAATTGTGCATCGCTTTTGTGCGCTGGTGATCATTCTTTGGACGATTTATGCAACGCCGTGCTGCCTTTTCTATTCAGTGAAAGGCCACGGCGTTACGTAATGTGATAAGAGCATTTTAACACAGAGGCTCAGATTGAAGAAGGGGAGCTGGCAAGAGACTCCAAAACGGTCACCTTGCTCGCCTTCAGCCCTCTGGCTTAGATACTGTACGATGGCATCTCCGCAATCAAAGTCTTAAAGGGACCGTCCGTCCGTCCGGCCGGCCGACTGCGGGCCAGCTCGTCCATCACATGTGCTCGGGGTGGTTCTGCAGACATCTGATGAACTCTGCAACTGGATGGCCGTCAAAGCAGATCTGGTGGACGGCGGTGAAAAGAGGGAACCTGCGCAAAGTGAACCGTGACAACCATGAGAATGAAGCTACCTTTGTCCCACAGCATCTCATTTGACACTTTCTGTAAAACAACCTTTTCTGCTTCATTGTTCCGTATAAACGGCAGAAGAGGAAGTAAGTCACAACACAAAAACAACCCCTGTGCCTAAGGTTGTTTATACAGTATTCTGGTGTTAGTGTCCAGTGTTTATTGTCCAAAAGAAAGACCATATCTTTATTGACAGTAAACAGGCCCAACTGCAAAAATACAGCAATCAGGCAAGATCACCGCATGGCGATGGAGTTTGTTAGGAAGCCAGAGGACTCAAATGATCAGCTCATCAGCAAGCTCTGATGAAGCTTGATAACGATCATCAGCTTTCGAATCAGGTGTGTTGCAGCAGGGACACATGGAAAACAGGCATGAAGCGGCCCTTGAGGACCGCAACTGGACATGTCTGGTCTTGTTGTGTTTTTCATTTTCATTTCATTTTCATTTCACTAATCGTAGTTGTCTAAGGAAGACCTGAACTTCATAATATTCAGATTGCCATTTCATTTGAATATACGATGTATCGGGACAGGAGGATTGTGCTCGGTGAGAGAAATATTCAGGCCCACCCTGATTTTTCCAGGCCCACCCATTAGCCACGTTCTGGCTCCACCCCTGGAGTCGAATGCCAGAAAGACAAAGGGACTCACTTCTCCACCATGTTTTTCTGCTTCAAGATTTGGTGGACCTCAGTTGCAGTGGCCGGACCTTGAAGCTTCTGACCATTCAGCAGCTCCTTCTCCAACTGCTCGATGGTCTGAACAGAAAGATTATTCACATTCAGACCGAGGAGGGACTGAAATGGACGGCAAACAAACTGCTATCCTCACTTTTCCCGTTTTGGCAAACTCTTGTCCGATCTTGCGGTTGCGGCCGCCGTAGCAGGTGGTGATGAGGTCTGCGACCCCGCAGCTCTCCAAGAAGGTGCTGGCCGAGACGGGTCCGTCGGAGCAGAAGACTTTGGCGAAGGCGATCATTTCCATCAGGCCCAGACGGATCACAGCCGCCTTGGTGTTATCGCCGAAACCCAGACCGTCGCAGAAGCCCGCTCCCACTGCCACAATGTTCTGCAGAAACATGACTTGATGCTGTCAAGGCATCCTACTCTCATCCAGTTCATGGTCTTGGATGGAAGATGGACTACACCAGGGTGGGGAATGTATGGGCCCATGAGTGTCATATGGTGTGGTTGGTTTAGCATTTCCATGCTCAAGAAACCTGTAATGTTTGTTGCAATAATTTAGCTCCCAAGCATCAGTTCCTTTATCAACTTCTTCAAACTTTACAGGATCAGCAACTGTTAGGACAAACCTTGAGCGCCCCGCAGATCTCCACAACGTCGGACTCTTGGACCACCGTCACGCGGAAGTTAGCAGTCTGCATCAACTCCTTCAAGATGGGTCCGTGCGCTACGTCCTTGCACCCTACCTCCCCCAAAAAAACATTACGATTACGCTTATTGTCAACCTCAAGCATGAGGAATTAAGCAGAGGTGGCAAAAGTACTCACATTCTTTAACTAAGTGCACCAAATTATAACAAAATATGTGTGTGCCATCAGAGAGAATTTTAGATGTTGACACTTTTTAAACATTTTCTTGTAAACATTTTTTTTATTAGAAATCCATCTGTAAAACAAAACAGTTAGAAATTCAAGCTCAGAAATATTTCGTGTTGTCATGCACTGCAAAACATCAGAAAAATAAATACTTAAAGCGGAAGTCAACGCAAACATATTTTTTTCGAGAATATGTTCCCAGCAGGCCCATTAGTTGAAACACGGCATTCTGATTAATTTTGCGTTTGTGGAATATGAGTTAAGCAGCAAAATGCACTCGTTTTTAGCCATCTCTGGGGGCGGCCATTTTGTTTTCTGTCAACTGAAAATGACATCACAACTACTTACAACGACCAATCACGGCTGACCTGTTTTCTGAATCTGAGCCGTGATTGGTCGTTGTGGGTAGTTGTGATGTCATTTTCAGTCGACAGAAGACAAAATGGCCGACCCCAGAGATGGCTAAAAACGAGTGGATTAACACTTATCCCACAAACACAATATTTATCAACTAGTGGGCTTGCATGGAACATATTCTTGAAAAAAATACGTTTGGGTTGACTTCCGCTTTAAGTACAAGTACCTGAAAAATCTACTTAAATCCAGTAAAAAAATGCTTTGTACTTCCCAACACTGGAATCAAGGGTGAAAATGTGAAGCTGTACCTATGGTCGTCTCGCAAAACTTGTCCTCCGCCACCTCGCTGGCGATGTTTGCCCCCATCAGGACCGACATGCCGATGCCCAGCTTCCCTCGGATTACCTCGGAGATCAGTTTCAGACCCTCCGGACCGGCATCCACGCCCTAGAGACACGCACGGTCAGCACTGTGACGTCAGTGTAGAAGGTGGCTTGAAAACAGTTGAGTGAGGGTGCCTTAATGAGCGACACGCCGTGAGCGTCTTTCTTGATGTGGCCCTTGATTGTGTCGCACACACGGATGATGAACTGGTGCGGGACCACAAACATCAGGATGTCGGCTCCCTTTACCGATTCCACCAGGTCTGGAACGGCCACCTGCCCACAGTGAAAACATGTGAAGCCATCCTGCTTTATGTACAGTATATGTATACTGTGTGTATGTGTGTGTGTGTGTGTATGTGTGTATATATATATATATATATACACAATGGGAATGAATACATATAAAATATTGTGCATTCTCTTGTATAAAGTATGCATAAAAATATATGTATTTTATTTCACCATGCGTGTCAGGGGGAGTAATGTGTCAAACTGTAATGACTTTTGGTAACAGGACTGACTGAAAAACCAAAAGTCATTACAGTTTGAATTTAAAGTAATCTTTTAAATTGTATGTACTAAATATACAATCAGATCAATGTGCAGGACACTTTGCTTAATTTAAAAAAGTGTTTTACAGTTGATTTTATTCACATTACTTACTGGGGAGGCAAATGCCACCAATTCGGTGGAATGGCCCAGTATACCATAAACTGTGATCCAAAACACGTTAATATAATTTTAATCCCATTTTAGAACAACACCTTAAAAAAATTGGAGATGATTTGATTCTCCGTAATTTGCACTAACAACCAAGGACAAACACAGCTCCTTTACATATCAAGCTTGTCTCGAATTCAAATTCCTTGATGTCAATTACTACTTTCTTATTAGCCAAGGCTTTGGCGCCATCCTGTGGCATTCAGAAAGAGCAAAAAAGTAGTAGGTGAGTAGGTGAGTTATCAGCGAACAGATGAGTGTATGTAAATCCCACAGAAAGAAATGCTAAAAGTTGAATTCATGAATACTGATAATCAGAGGTGGGCATTCATAAATGCTTTAGTCCGTCGATGAGTTCTCGTCTATATTTCAGGCTCGGTCCGAGTCAGCCAAACGGCGTTGAGAACGGACTTACCGGTAACACGTCACACACCCAAATAAATAAAAAATAAAAAAATAAACCAGTGTTGTATACCTTTCGGTCCCACAGACGCAATGACGTTGCCCATTTTGTTTTTAATTCACCGACCACCATGCTGTGTGTGTGTCTGTTGCTTTTATTTTATTTTTAAAATGTTTTATTTAGCACCGTGTCTGCTTGTGCGGCAACTGCGTGTGACGTGGAAATTACGTTCTCGACGCCGATTGGTTATCGCCGACAAGGGACGGACTGGGACCACGTGGGTCGGCCGCAAATACAGACGGGAACTTTGTGACGGACAGACGTTGCCCAGTTCTGCTGATAATAATAATGATGATTTCCTCCACTGTGTAGTTGATGTTTGTGACTTACCACATTGGGAGGAAGCTTGTGGCCACGCAGGTACTTGACATTTTCGTGGTCCGTGTTTATGATTTCGGTGAGCTTGCGTCCGTCCACCATTTCCTCAAACACCCACATGTTGACCACGCTGTCAAACTTGGCGTTGGTGGCCGCGTTGGCGCCCACGATCTTGGCGATGGCCGAGCCCCTGCGAATACACGACGGTGCATTTATGTAGCACAAAACCAATGAGCGATATGCAGTAACAATTGATTCGATTTTTGACTGTTACCACACAAATCCATGGTTCTTGAAGCACGTGGAGCGTTCATATTATGAAAACTCTTTCTTTTTTTAAAAAAACTGTACAAATAGTTGTTTCCTTTCACACCTGATGAGCGCAAAGTAACTCAAGCAACAACTTAGCACATCTGTTGTGAGCTGCATATTTGTAAAAATGTGTCTTTGCTGATATGGTTATATTATTTTGTGGTGGTTTTGAGCAAGCGTCTTTCATTTGCAGTCTGGACCCAAAGGGGTGAACATTTCCAGCGTTTCTAGAATTCTACAAGAGCACAAAAAGTCAATGGATTGTTGCTTGTCGCTCCAAAAAACACAGTTGCTATATAGGTTGGAAAAGTTGCTAAGTCAGCAAACTGACAACACTAAAGTAGTCGCTTGGGTTGTTGCTATGCCCTAGTTCTGCTCACCGTCGTCACGGTAATGTAAGTTGTAGTTGGCTTTTGCATGAGACAGAATGCCCCCCCATCAAAGTGGATGTTAATTCTTTTATTAAGACTTTCAGTTGAGGGTTTTGAAGTGTGACCAAAATTGCATAACAGGTCTTCTTTAAATACAATCCTACATTACAAAGGTATCCAGTGTCTGAATGTCAAAACGTGAGTGGAAATGGTAGCTGCATGTTTTGGGTGCGTCCTTTGTTATTATGGCGGCAGCATGTATGTTTACATAAGAAAAAGCACAGACATATTTTCTGTATTACTGAATACCTGTGCTTAGTCAAACTTGTCTTACCAGTAAAATAAAACAGTTTTACTCAAGTGCACCAATCTGGGAGCCCTGTGCTGCAAAATCACAAATCTAACCAAGACGAAACATGCTTGTTGGTTGCCTGCCAAGACACTGCTTCTAACTGGGTGTTTTTTGGATAAGAGCATTTCATTTTTCCCCCTTAAAAATACTAATCAGCTATTCTATGTTATTGAGAGTCTATTAGTGTTCATGAATTACTTTAGCTTAAATATTCTTTTAATATTATAGCTACATTATGTTCAACTCGTTTGAAGAAAACCTGCTCTATGAAAATTTGAAAAAGACGGCACTCTATTAAAAGTAATGCACTCTATTCCTAAATTCATTAATACTTTCCTTGCTTTTAAAGCCTCCCTCGACCCAGCCACATCACCAAGCTTGCCAGGTAACAAAAGGGCACTACAACATGCCGCTTGTCAAGTGCCTTTGTAACTTAAGACATGCAGCAGAGAGCACACAGTGGCTGCACTTTAAATGTCAAAGAGGCCCAAAAAGAAGCTCTACATAACTCAAATACCCCGTTAGACAAGCTTTATTTACTTTTATTTCGAAATGGCCAAATATAAAACACCCCTAACTCATGTAATTTAGCATGCATGAACTTTTTTGGGGGGGGGAAACCTGATGGCATTTCAGCAACTTTAACAGCAAAACCTCCAACAGCACAGAAGCAAACTTTGCATGATAGATATTGTGAACTAAGTTACCAGTTTCCGGAGCCCACCACGCACACTTTCTTGGGAGCTGCCATCGTTAGACTTCCACAAGAGTTGAACGAAGTGAACTGCTGGTATTTATAACGGGCACGCCCCCGCTCCCCCAAACCCGCCCTCTCCCTCCTTCGCTGCGGTGACGTCATCTGTCACTGCACGGTAGTCCGGACTTTACGTATTTACTGTGGTATCATACATTTATGACGTCGGCTGTGCTGATGACCATAACCCCCCCCCCTCCTCCTCCCGCCCCCACCCCACTTTAGCTCCTTCGTTTTTTTTGTTTTTTTTTTAAAGAACATGCTTAATTAAGTAAAGGGTACTACAGTACAAAAATTTGTACCCATCAAGCTTTTGGACCGACAACAAATAGTTATCACGCTTGCATTTCTCCCAAAATTCCATTGATCTTATTAAGTGCGAAGAGAAATATATTGCAAAAATTAAGACTAAAATGATACATTTTGGACTAAACTTTTTCTCATTTTTCCGACAGGATCATAAGTCACCATACGGAAAAAAAATATTTACCTACCGGTAATTTAAACAGACACACGATAAATAGTAAAACAATAACTCTTAAAAACTATAGCTAAAAACGACATTAAAAAAATATACAAATGAAGAGCCATGACCTATTTTTTTCATTGAATTCTGACTGACTATGAATTATTTATGCATAGCTCTAAAACATCATCATGATGTCATCTTCCAAACCGCTTATCCTATACAGGTTCGCGGGGAGGTGCTGGAGCCTATCCCAGCGAAGGCAGACTACACCCCGAAGTGGTCGCCAGCCAGTCGCAGGGCACACACAGACACCGTCACTGAGCGGGAATCGATCCCACGTTGCCCACGCACAACTCAGGCGTGTGTACCACTACACTACCAGTGACTCTGCTCTAAAACATGTTTACTCAATTTTGGACAGGAATAAAGTAAAATAGAAATAATATATTTCATCCATAAAAAGCCTGTTTTAGAGAAAAAAAACACAGGATTATATTTTCAAGATAAAGAAAAAAACAATCGATATCTTTTTCACATTCATTATGGACAATCTAAATGCTGTATGGAGAATAAAATGACTAAAAAAAATCTACATAATGTATTTTATAAACAAATTGTAGATGGAACACAGACATTTTTTGATTGAAATTTAGATATTTTTAAGAATTGGTATATACCCGTATATTTGGTTTTATTTTGCCAGAAGATGGCAAACATCCCTAATCAAAATTCATTTTACCTTGCTCTGATGTGCTGTTTTGTACATTGTTCATTTACCGGTAATATGTTTTCCCACACCTTAAAGGTACCCCATGAAAAAAAGTGTTTTAGAAAACATTCTATTAAAAGTGCCAGCTCCAAAATGGATATCAATAAGTCCCAATAACTAAGATTTACATATGCTTTATTATGACATAAGAACATACAGAAAAATAGTTTTGGTCCATCAAAAAGCTTCAAATAATTACTTCAGTGTTCATGCCACACATTCCCAATCAGATCATTTCGTCACCTCAATCAAATTTTTCTACATATTTGTGGCTTCGCTGCACTTTAATAACCACTGCTAACTGTTCTTATTTTTCTTATAAATACAGCATCTACTGAGCATAAACAAAGAAGAAGAAAAAAAACATGGGATAAAGAGGTACAACTTGACTTCACATCCGTCATTCTTCTGCTCAGTATGTACAAAATCTATTTGGGCTAGAGGTACTGCTAACTAGCTACTTCCTTGGTCATCATTTGTACAAGCTAACAAGACAAGTAGTGATATTACAAATAGTTCATAAAAAAGGATTAATCATAAAAAGAAAGATAGAACTACATGACAGCTGGACAAAACAAGCGATTGAGTATGGGACGTCCTCGTTGGTTACAATGTAGAACCCAATTGGCCGCGTGTTTTCGTTTTGAAGATGTTTTTTGTTTGTTTACTTTGGCGCTTCTTGTCGTCAGGGTAGGAATGTTTGGAGGTTAAGACACGGAAAAAAAAAAAAAGTTAAATGGAAAATTTGTGCTCAAAAAGAAGAAAATAAAGTGGTAGTTAAAGTCAACATCCTACATGACCATCCTACAATCAATGACTAGGTGTTCCTGATTCCGAGCGCCTGCTCCAGTTCCTGTCGCCTCTGTTGCACCTGTGGCACAAGCAAAACGTGTGTTTTCATTTGTTGCATTGTGGGTAAGCGAGAGACAGAGAGAGATAGCGAGAGAGAGAGAGAGAACGCTACGGCTCACCTTGGAGTAGAAGTAGCGACACACGGCCTCCTGAGCCCATGGCTGGTAGTAGAACTCGGCCCGCCTCTCTTCCTCGGGGTTGCTCACCACGTCTGTCATGGTCTGCAGAGAGATGAGAGGCTCTGTTAAGGAGGTTTTGTTTTCCAGAAGCGTGTGCCTCATTTTTACCAGGCATGTCCTCATTGGAGTGAGCTATTTTAGCTGACTTTCAGCTTGAAAAGCAGAGGTACACCCTGGATTGGTCGCCATGTTATTGCTGGGCACAATATAGACTATGGGAACGAATTAAACGATTTGTTTTTCTTTTTTTTAAGGCCGATACAGATTCAATATTTGGCAGAATAAACTCATGCTTACCAATTAATTAGATAATTAATGAATAAAATAATTTCAGTTTTGGTCCCTTAATGCTTTAATTAAGAAATGACTTACAGACAGAACATATGACTGTTTAAGACTACTTTGTCGTATATTATTTGTTTAACTTTACAACAGAGAGAAATCTGTGAAAAAAGGGAAGATACTTCTCCCCTAATTTTAAAAAAGCTAATATCTGCCCGCTAGTTTTACGGTCCAGCCATACAAACATTCACTGCTATTCACACCTGTGGACAATTTAGTCTTCTGTGAATCTGAAAAGCAATTTTTTTGGGAGGGATGTAGGAGGAAGCTGGAGTACCATCACAGAATCAAAGCCAGAACCATTTGACTGTGAGGCAAATGTAACTAACCACTACCATGATACCAAAATTAAATACTGATTCCAGCAATACCTTTAAAACATCATTGAATGACAGTATCACACTGCCAATACTACAAAAGGTAACTAATTAAGCTTATCTTCCTTTTTTTAGATTTGGCTAAACATGTCTTTATTCACTTATTGCAACTATGAATGTAACAATGTTACTTTTTCTGCATACCACATGTACAGTTCAAGCTTTTTTTTTTTTTTTACAACTGGGTCCAATTGGTTAGCTTGCCCAAGTCGAAGCCTCAGGTGCCTGGCGTTTTTTCCGGTTTACGCTCCATGGCTCAGGCACCTGCTCCTCCGCCAGGCTGAATGTTATTGAATACATCATGCTTGGTTGCTCCCATGACAGGAGAGCGCTTCTTAGCGTGGCCCTTCTTAATGCAATCAGGCGCTAATATTGTCAAAGCCTCTCATTTGAAGGAACACTAGAGTGCAATTTAACCGTTACAAATTGATCAGACATCCGCATCGATGATGTTAGACTTCATTCGGAAGCAATGGAGCCATCGTTTTCATGCTGGTTCCCTGCCTGAACAGCCGTTTTGTTAAGTCTTCTAAAAAGTAATGATTTTGGAAGTAAGAGGATTCTGCCGACGCCAGCGATATATTGTTTTCCAATAATAAGCAGTATGCAGGGCAGGATGGGGTCTGGCTCACTTGCATTAGACAGGCTGCCTTCAGCAAGACAAGACTTGTGAATTGTAATACAATTCTTGATCCTGTTATTAAGACACTTGGGATCTGTAAATTGTGAAAAACTGCATGTTAATCCTCTTTTTTTTCCAGAGGGCACCTCTGGAGGTCCATGTGTACACTCACCTTGAGGTCCCTGCACTGCGACTGCAGCCAGTCGTTGATGAAGCCCTGAGGGTCTCTGGCGAAGCTGAGCATGAACTCTCTCTGGGTCTTCAGGTGGTTGATGGTCTCGATGGTTTCGTGGATCTGAGAGGATTTTGAGGGGGGCGGGGAAACAAAGCATTGGTTTATGACTCACTGGGCACTTAATCACACGCGTGAGTCAGCGACAGAAGCCAGCTGTGGTCTGACAGGCGAGGCGACGATCCTTGTATCCTTGTCAATACGTTGCTTTATGTTCATCTCGACAACGCTGGCAAGCGGTGGGGGGGAATCCCCGCACCGACCAGTAGCAGTCGCTATCCTCAAAATAAACCGCTCTACTCCATTAGAATGACTGCTGGCTGGAGGCAGAGCAGCCCTGACCTAACTCGCATCAGAAGCACACTTGTGTGAAATTGGCCTCAGTGTGCTGGGCACATCTGTAGCTGTAACAAGTGTGTGTTTAATGGAGCTGCACGTTCATGCCACATTTAAACCGACGGCGCATTCTACATTCCTCCCGACACGCTGCGTTATCGTCGCCATCATTGTAATGCACTCACTGGACACTTCATTAGGTACACAGAGTGCAACGGCCGCAGTGGAGTTGGTGATAAAATTGGCCACTGATAAACTGTGATACATTTCAAAATGGTTATTTTACCACTTCAGTTTTAATTATCGTTAAAACCACATTAAGCATGTGCTCTGTCTCTGTGTTGCAAAGAACTATGTGCACGTGCAACGCGTTTCACGTAAACAAAAGATGGGTTCAGGGAGAAAACTGGAACCAGATTCCTGTTCACTCTTTCCTGCACTAAAATTGGAATTATCCCAAAAGTGCCGCTATCGGTAACTTCAGACAGAGCGCCCTGTGGTCCCCTTTGGGTCTTGGAGCCTCGAGCGGGAATGGATCAAGCCATAAGCCACGCAGCAGCATTATGTACCCGTTTTATTTGTGTTGTTTCTTTTAGCCAAGACATGATTTCGATAACCTTGCTATGAAATGTTCATCCCGTTTCATCTCATAACTAGTGGTGCAGCTACAAAACCATTGGTGGATTAATGACCTTGTTGTCCAAGCCTGCTATTTCCTGCTGACTGGCGGTGGACAGCAGGAAGGAGTTCATCTGAGTCTTCAGCGTGTCGTCCACCTCCACGTCGATGTCGTAGCAGGCCGTCTTCTTTTGGTCATTGGGGTCCACGCTGGTGCAAGGCAGAGGGAGCACGTTCAGTACAAACAAATTCCCCCCGCCCCGAGTGGTTTCATGAGCTGCAACAGGGCTGATGCGACACTACCTGATCACATGGTTGATGATGATGGGCTCGGGAGGCATCAGCAGCGCATGCAAGCGCTGGGGGATCTCAGAGAACTTCATCCTCTGGGTCTCAAAGATCTATACATCGAAGGAAGGGCAATTCATGAACATTCAGGGATGTTAATAAAAAAAATCATATGAAGGTGCCTGGAAGCTTGGCAAATTAGGCTCTTTCCTCAAATGGTGGAGTACCAACTACAATGACCTCAGCTCAAATGTAATGTTTCACACGTGGACATTAAAATGTTAATGGCTTTCACTAAGTGAGTTTTGGAGGACCTTGGTGGGGATGCTTTGAAATGCATACATTTTAAGCAGAATACACGCACATCGCTGCCGTTGGGCCGAAATCTTCTGTCTCACAACTTGGTAACTTTCAGATTTTTTCATACATCCAGACAATTTGCCAGTTCACGTGTGGGTGTTTTTCCCCCCCTCAAATTATTGACAAATCTCAAGTGTTGAAACGGGCTTTCTCTGTCTTTGATAATGCAAGGTCCATAGTTGAGCAAACATGCCCTGTTAGAGTCTCCTGAAAAGTGATGATTTTGAAGCAACAACGATTCTCCTCGACGCCAGCTATATGCAAAAACTGCAGAGTTTTCTGGCACTGTGACAGCCCCACAAAGGTAATGAGTAATAATCACAGCGATTCCAAGAGGGCTTTTGGGGCTCAAATAAAGTGCTTATCCAAAGAAATTCATACAGCCCCAAAATGGTTATTTGATTTGATTTAGCGCTTCCCTAAAACCCACGATAAAAGATACACTTTCTCAATACATTCTGTAAACATATATATTTTTAAAAATTTTTGACGAATGCAGGGACTTAGCTCAAGTTGTGCTGTCGCAGCTACTTTTCATTTTTAGCCCCACTCATTTTATTTCTCCACGTAAGAAGTCAACTACTGTATGTAGTCAGAAAGCTACCTCTAATAGTTGGAAGTGCATGAGCTGTAAAACACATTCCCGACCACCGAAGTGCGTCATATAAATTAAAGAACTTGAGAATTTCAAGCATGCATGGAAACTGTCATTTACGAGAGCAAGGAGGCGATGCCGGAAGGTGAGGTAAAATCTCAAAATCCATTTCTTTTTTTACCGGGGATAATACAAATCAGGCATGCTTTGGTCCATTTCTTTCTTTTAGTGAGATGACATTGAAGCGGCAGTCATGTTTAGTCTCAGGACCTCGGCCTGTGGTGGGGCTCACATCCGTACAAGGACAGAACAAGGCAAACAAGTGTGCTGCACAACATCAAATGTTATGACTGTTGGAAATGTCAGCTCTGTTGGAGCAGATTGCAAGTCTCAGAGAGGATGAAAGTTAAATATCGTCCCGATAATCTGAGAGTCTTTGAGCCAGATTCCCCCACTTCCAATTAAAGTCAGCAAAGGCTTGATTGATTGTTGGCCGTCCCTGAAAGATTATATGTAGGATTAGGGATGTCCCAATCGCAATTTTTTTGCACCCGAGCCCGAGTCACCTGATTTTGCGCTGCCGATACAGAGTCCCAATTCGATACTTTGGCAATGCTTAAAGGTGAAGTAAAGTCAAAACATTATTCTTTACAATTTGTTCTATGTGGCCTCACCAGTCCAAACACAGTATTCTGATTAATATTGCATTTATGGAGTATGAATTAAGTAGCAAAATCCACCCAAAATATTTGCATACTGCAGACATTATTATTGTTACATGATGCTAGCTTCCTGTGAAAACGACCCGATCGTTTCCCCACAGGCTCACTTTCCTGGCTGTGTTGCCACTTGCGTATTATAAAATGTACATATATTTTTCTCTAATCTGTGTACCTCTGGATTGTGTTCCTGCTTTGTAGCACTGAAAGAGATTTTTATAAGAGTCCGATCAGCTGAAAATTACGCGATCAGGACATCCCTATTCAGGATCACAGAGTCTTGCATGTGGTCAGCTGACATTGGACAAACCAGGGACTTTGATTTGAGAAATGAGTGAGTGAAATGCATTCAGAAGCACCTGTTTGTTTTGAGTGTTTGGTACAACGTGTGTCACAAGCTATTCACCAAAGAAATGACAAGTGTAAGAGTCCTAATTGGAATAGGGTCAAGGACAAAAATAGCAAACGGTAAACCAGTTCAATATATGTGATCAGTATCCTACAGAAAATCGTAAATGGCTATAACTGTTCAATATTTACATTCACACAATCAAATGATTTTCTGTTCAAATACTCAACAGATGTTTACCACATCCCAATGGCAAGTCAGATGAACAACAAACATTGTTAATATTTGCCTTTTACCTTTGTTACATCACATTTATGAATTGTGCTGCTACTTTTTAAAAAATCAAATGTAATTAAAAAAAAGAAAAAAAAAGAAAATTAGAATAACGTGTTATCACCACGGGAAGGTTTCAGATATGCCTTGTGTCATCTTTCTTTTGATGAAACCTGAAAACGAGTCCCATAGACCCGAACACCATACAAGGGTTTAAGACAGAAAAGTGCCCACCTGCTGCAGGTACTTGTCGCAGTTGATGAACTCTCGCTCGTGGGGGTCCTGCAGTTTGTGAGTCTTGACGTACTGCCACAGGGCCTGAATGATGACGGGCCGCGTCTGGGTGTGGATGCCCAGCATGCGAGCCAAGCGAGGGTCCAGCTTGAACTGCGGGGGCTAGGTTTTTTGGGGGGAGGGAATTGCAGTTAGAATAGATCTAATCTAGTTTGAAGTAACGTGAGTGTGAGCTTTTTGCTACCTGGTAGTCCAGCATGAGCAAGACGGTGCAACGAACGCCCACGTCGCCGGGTCTTTTTACCTGGAAGCCATCCGTCTCCTGGGTGGTTGCGGTCCTGTGCCACTAAAATGGTGCAAAGACAACCTTTACAAAATGGAAAACCTTTTTCCCCTGGTTATTTCTAAAGGCAGTAAAAGTGCTTCACAGAGGGAAGATAAGTGGCTCCCTGCGGATATATATACAGTGGATATAAAAAGTCGAACCCTGTTCGAATGTTTTTTGTGATAAAATGGGACCATGACAAATCATTTCAAAACTTTTTCCACAATTACTGTGGGCTATGACCTCAACTCAATTACATTTAAAAAAAAAAAAAAATAGGAAGTAAAAATAAACAACTGAGATGTGGTTGGCAAGTGTTCACATACACTTATACCGTAACTGGGGATGCAGCTGTGGTCAGTGACAAGTTGTGCTGTCGCGTTTGTTGTTTGTTTTTTATTTATTGAACATATCAACAGATAACGTAAAAAACAGAATAAAAAGATTCGAGAGAAAACCTAGAAAACAAAAGAAAAAAAAAAGTTTATCTTTAAGCACCGTCACATGTTCAAAAGGAGTAGGAAGGAACAGAACTTATCTAGTCCAACCCCTTTTTCTTTGTGTATTTTGACTTTCATGTTTTTATTTCATAATACAATAATAAGTCATTGATGTAGAATGTCCCAAAAGGAGAAAAGGAAAAATGTCAATATATAAATCTACTCATAAATGCAACTGTATTTACACTTTTTTATTTATTTATTTACACTTTATCTATGCTTACATACATGCAATACATACGCACATTATACTCTCAAACACATAACCAATATTTCATCACATTACAATCAATCTGACTTATTTAAAAAAATATGGAGCAATTGACTGACTTACAAATGATTTATATAGTTTTTTTGTGTGATTCACACCGTTTCAAGTCAGTTCCGAAATTATTCCACAAATTAACACCACTTACAGAAACGCACCTTTGCTTAATGTTTGTTGTTTTGGATTTGTTGTAGGCACCTGTATCCCTTAAGTCATAGCAACTCTCTCTGATTTCGAACAGCTTTTGAGTGTTGTGGCAGAGCAGGTTATTGTGTACTGTGTTTATTATTTGTGCTATTTAAAACTTAACCAGGTCATAGATTTTTGTGACAAACATACCTTTTAGAAATTTAGAACCATAACACAATCTCCCAGACAAGTAGGAAAATGTGTTACGGTGTGTCTGACTTTTCATATCTATTGCATAAATATGTGCGCGCACGTACACACGTACAACTCTATAGAATAACCGTGTATTCAGATAAACAGATATTTGATGATGTTAGTTGTGTGGGCGAGTGACATTGCAAGCCAGCTGACACGCAAAGTGTGAGTAGTGGCCCATGCTTCTTGATGAAGAAGGCAGCTAGTCGCAAGAACTAATGTGAAATGCACACCACATTGACAATCAACACTTCCTAAGTATGTCATGGTACTATGTTCAGTTCCCCGATCGGTTATGTGGGACCTACCGTGCCTGCTGCACTCACCACCTCCAAGTCACAGACGGAGGGAGTAGAGGGAAAACTAATAAGACCCTCTGTAGCCACTCTTGATTATTTAAAAAAATATATTCTAAGCAACCACGACGTGTTATGGGTGTAACAAGTTTGCGTTCAGTGATTTCTGTAACATTTGGCAGCTCTGCGTTTTGCCATATAAACCGCCAATTCGCAGTTTTGAGTTTCAATGTTTTTGTTTGAGGCGCAAAATGTGAATTTTGACTTGCAAATTGCAATGCGAAAGCACTTATTTCAAGCATTGCTCTACAAAGAAATGTTCTTACTTCCACAAGGTGATTATCAGGACCGTAAAGGTCCTTATCCAACTCAATCACCAGAGACTTGAAGAAGGAAGAGAACTTTCTCTTCTGCTTGGTGGCTTCGTACTTGGACACGGCTGTCTGCAAAGTAAATATGTCGGGTTACTGAAAGGGTAACAAAAAGATTTTGTCACCACAGGCAGGTGTTGACGCTTTACAAATTGTTTTTCAATGGAAAAATGTCACCCTGAACCAAGCGGTGCTGCTTAATGAACACAGTGCTATTGGAACCAAAGTCTTACATCTTCCAGTAGACGCCCCTCCACGCGGAGCTCCCATGATGCAACAGTGCCTTCGCCATCCTCAGCGTCGGGCTTGGCTGGATTGAAGGTGTTTGATATGAAGATGCGAAGCTTTCTCTTTTGCTGGAAAAGAAACAAACAGTGAGAAGAACCTTTAATTAAATAATTATTAACACGAGTATTACATGAGAAACAAGGATTTGTTTGGCTCAACTAAGATTGGTTACATTAGTTCTGAAGCTAAAATGCCACCTTAATGGGCCTCTTGAGGGCCTCCTGGATATCCAGCCTCTTGCGCATGATGGTCTGATCCAGCTTCCTCTCAAAGGCCAGTAGATCCATGTATGCCTGAGACTCCGGGACCAGTTCCCTGATCTGAGACAAGGCACGAGGACAAGGTGAGTGCTGGTATTACAAAACTAACCGGGTTTACACGGAGGCTTTGTTGCCATTTGGATTGAAATCATTCCGAATGAAGAACTCTGGTCTCCTGTTTACATGTGACGTGATCTATTCTGATCGCCCGTTTACTTGCTCCACCCTGTTAATCACATCAGCAGCGTTACAGCTATGTGGCTCATAGATCGATGTGAACATCACATGATCTAGAGATGTAGTTCATTCCTCTATTCAGCACAGTATTTGTGATTGTTTGAACACTTTTATTAAAGCAGCATCTTGATAAAAACAAGTTACCCATACTTTAAAACAAGTTCTTGCGTCGCTGACGAGCTCTGGTATGACGCTGCCATTTTAAAGTGCGTATACGACGACGTCACTACACATTTATGTGAAGACAGACTGGACGCAGCCTGGCCATTGCGATTGAACTGTTGACATGATGCTCGTTCGGATTGGCAAAAAGAATATACCATCCCCGTGAATTCCATTCGGATTTGGTCGTTTTATTCCGCTTGGGGTGTTTGTATGGAGAATTTTCATTACGATCCTTTCTAATCAGAATCGATGGTTTCATGTTAACCCGGCTACTGAGCGGATTTTTCAACACGATTCCCTTTTTTGATCAAAGTAATCAAAGGCTTGTTTGTCCGATGCCTCTAAAAGACTATCCTGTGGTGTGGGGTGAATATGAATTGCAGTGTTGACACATCCTGATAATTGGGCAAAATTCGAGCCTTTTCCACCCCCTGAGTAAATTCTGCAAAGCTCATATTATTGAATGTAGGGCTGCATCTACATCGAAAATAGATTTTTCCATTTTTAAAAGCCAACACCAATTCAAAACAGCAATGTGAGGCGCTGGTACTATTTCCACTATGTCTACTTGGGGTCCCCATCCCCACTTTCTACACTGTACTATCTGTGACTTTGAATGCATGTGGCAGAAACAGGGGAGTGACATCCATCCGCGAACATGAGTGTAATTACCTATTGTGTGCTACTGATTGTTAACCGGCTAATAATTTGCCGGTCTGCATGTTAAATGTCTGGGCGTCAGTTGTGACCGCGGCAGCTGTAAGAATGTGCTTATTATAGCAATACGATAGTTTCTAACAAGCAATGTTTACGATTTAACTCGTGTCAGATCACAGACATGTCGTGTAAGCCACTTCTGCTTTGCAGTAAAAGCACTGCAGTGTCTTATCTGAAGTGAATTATCACAAGGGTGAAATGATCCCAAACTTTAGTCACTCCTTCCTCTTTGTTCACCACCACCGGGCAACCTTATTTCTACACTGAATGCGTGCGTCTGCACTAACAATTTTTTGTGGAAAAATGATAACTGCAAAGCCAAGCTTTGCGACAGATTTTACTTCAACCTCTTTTGTAATTGATAAACTCGATTTATTTGAAAGCTGCAGCCCTAGATTTTCTGTGAGCGATTAATCTGTGTTGTCAAATAAAAACAAAAAGAAGTTTGCTACTGCATACGCTCAGAGTTAGTCCTGCTCCCTTTTCTTCTACTCCTCTATGTATTTTCCAACAGTCTGGATGCCGTGTGGAATCGTGCTACTTTGGTACTACGTCATAAGATCTGGTTTGGGGAAATTGTGTTGTATTGGTCATCTTGAGTATGTGACACACTATCAGAGAAAAAAACACATGCCAATTTTTTGTACTCTGTGGTCTCTCCCATAAAAAATAACAAAAACAAAAAATGTAGTAATGGTGTTAAAAAATGGTACATGTGTATTCCACTTCAGAGAGACAGTGGTACTTCATGCTATAACTCACCCTCTGAGGTAGAATTTTATCAGCCATCTTCTTCTTCTTTGTGCTGTACAAAACACATGCAAGTGAGCACATCGGGAAGCTGTACTGTATCATTACTTCTGAGTTCATCTTGATAAAGAAAAATGTCATCCATTAACACTAAACAGCAGCAGCTAGTTTCACTTTGAAGTGTAGCGTTTTCCAAGTTAAGCAGTTCAATTTGTGCAACAGTATTGATCAGCGCTGGCTGAAGTTGATGCAGATGTCATCGAATCCCACCATTAAACACCACCATTTTAATTAAACCATGCATCTGCCTCTAAATGTATTGATCGCCTCTTACTGCTGGTTGCGGCTCTGCTGCTGAACCTGCTGGATCTGCTGTGGGGCGGGCCTCTTGCGAGATGGGTCCATCACGCCGGGCATTCCTGGGCGGGACACGGGGCTGCCTCCGTAGCCCGGTGGGCCCATGGCGGGTCCCTGCGGGGTCATGCGACTGGATGGAGGCATGCCTGGTCTCTGCATTGAGTGACCCGGAAAAAAATATATATATAATCAACGGGGGGGAAAAAAAACAGTGGTTGCTGACTCGGCAACTTCAAACAAATGCTGGCACCTAGCCCTCAATGATGCAGTGTGATTACATTTTCACCTGGCAGCATTTCAGGTCATAAAACATGACACTAGAGGAGGAATTTATGAACTATTGATCTGGAAAAGTATTAAGAAAATTCTTATTGAGGCTGGAGGTTTGCAATGGTCTAGAACTACTGTGAGGGCTACCGAGCTCCAAGTTCAAAATAACAGAAGGAGCACTCGGCGACATAACCCAAATTGGTATGTAAATTGGAATGCTCCATAGTCTATCACTCATTTTAGGCCAAGGCTTAAGTTGACCACTGTGAAAAAATTGTTGACTCACCCAGCACTGTACATCGATTCTTCCACGGTTTGCTTTACAGTAGAGGTGCAACCATTTCTCGAAAAAAAAAAAAAAATCAGAATCCTTGGAATTTCAGCCTCTCAGCTGAGGCTGGACGATTAACCGAAATTTGAATTGTGATTTCGATTTTAGCTTCTCTCAATCTTTAAAACGTTATAATCAACGAAAAACGATGAATGTATGATTAATATGTTAACAGAGTTCAATCGCAACTTCTTCCCTCCCCAATTTTAAGTGTGTGCTCCATCCATGCACTGCACCATATCACCACTATGAGGCTAAAACGCACAGGAACAGTTTTTGTTTTTTTCAATTGCTATCAATGTAGTACTTCATTTATTTTCTCATTGTCCATTGAAGTTATATTTGAAGTTGAGTTCAAGGATTCAAGGATTTTTTTTGTCGTACCAACACACATTTCTACAAGACATGACACAAAATACAATCCCTGAGATCCCAGATTAGCCCAATAAATCCCAAGATTTGTGAAAATATGATAAAAAGATAAAGTAATGCTTATTCAGCACTTCAATGTGTGTAAAGATGCAAGGCGTCAAAGGTGTGATTATAGCAGAATTAAAATGCAAGAGAGTTGAATTTCACGAATAAAGTGTACAACATTAAGGGATGAACCAGCATGAGGCTATGATGAGTAGTTGAGTTTTCGCAGTTAAATAAATACTAAGTTTTGAAATCAATGAATAATCAGTTTCATAATCATGATTTATATCTCAATCAAAATAATTGAGATTATTCTTTTTTCCATAATCATCCAGCTCTACCCTCCCGTTGCTTTGAGTCATTCATGCGTGAGCAGTCTTTGATGACACAGAACTGAAAATAGTCTATAGCTATGGTTTGGCCGTGCTGCAGCTGCCGGCTGATGCGAGCTGAGTGCATCTGGTGGTGCGTTTCCATATATAGTTAACGCAGTTCACGCCGCCAGACACAAATATGTACCCAGCGGTTCAGATGAAATGTGGGAAGTAAAAACTTTGCTTCTTCATCCATTTTGCCAGGGGTTGCAAATGTGGCCAACAGCACATGCACAGACAGACACAAAAAGCGTGGTGAATTAAAAACAACGTGGGACAATATCAATGCAGTCTCCAGGACCAAGATGTATGCAACACAGCCATCTTACAATAGCGGCCGGGGCCAACCCAAAAAGAAGTAGGCTTGGAGAATGGGGAGCTAGAAAGATAACTCTGGTGAGCGTATTGACTTGTTTTCACAGCTGTTCAACTGTGAACCAAGATAGTGTTTAGCAGCCAAAGTAATAACTACCAATCATCACATTGACTAGCGATGTTCAAAGTTTTTTTTTTATGTCGGAGGTGAAGGAGGAGCCCCCTTGACAAACAAAAGCACACGAGACACATCGGGCGACGCAAGATTTCGTGTTTGGTCCAAAACTAGCATTACGCTTGCTAACCAAGAATATTGTTGTTCATTTGTGTGCACTGCGACGCTGTTTGCTAACGATTCAAACTTTGAATTGCAGTGAAACTATTGTGCCACTCAAGAAAACTAGTTGCCAAACTCTGCACATTAGGGACCTGAGTCTTGAAGATGGAAAAGTTAAGTTTTGTTGGGCTCAGCCGTGTCACTCGGTGTACGGCGGACGTACGACAAACATTACCCTTTGATCCAGCTCTTACGCAAGTGTAATGCAGCAGTTTGTGTCTATTATTGTGCCCCGTCCTAATAAAGACCTCAAACAGTCAGATAAGTACAAACATAGTCAACAACCGTCACTCACCAAGCCGTGCGCCAAGAACTCAAACAGCCGACTTCTGGTATCGGACAGCATGAGTGCAGCGATCGAATGCGATGGCGGTGTGACAAATCACAAAAACATCAGTTGTCCTCAGGCGGGACGGTGGCGTCAGATGACAACTTCACGTCAACAATAATGGCTTATCGATATGTGCCGCCTTTTTCCCCACACAGAGAGAGAGACCGCCTACGCGGCACCGCATGCACGCACATCTGCGCGGCCTTGAAGTTCCCGAGAATAAGCGAGTTTGAGTATTCTGTATGCCATCGCGCTGCCGGGGTGAATGAAAGCAGTCAAGGATGCTTATGGAAAGGCAAAAGACAACATCTTTTCAGGGAGTTGCTAGTTGCTATGCAACCCACACTCTTGACAATTGCAGGCCACTGATAAAATATTTCCATTAAAGTTTTAAATCCAGGTGATACATTGGGGTATATTTGCCAAGCAGGATCTTTGATGCCTGCATGTATAAAGAGTAGGGATCACAGTGGCGATCACATTTTTTTGCACCCAAGTCTGAATCCAAGTCACTTGATTTTGATTTTTTTCTGTCAATGCAGAGTCCTGATCCAATACCTCTGCAATGCAATGAAGAAGAAAAGGAACACCACAACCAAATTCTCAATTACCTTAATTTTTAAAAAATTATTTGGATAAAGGTATCACAAGATGATATCTTTTGTAAATAGCTGTAAATTAGGGCTGCACGATATTGGAAAAACATGCATTGTGGTCGCCGAATATAGCAATATCGATATTATTGCGATATTTAACATGTTCCTACAGAAATTACATTTTCATTATCAAACGAAAAATATTTTTTGGCATGCAGCAAAGTAGACAAGCTCAATGTATTCTTAGCTATTCAATTCTGATTACCCTAGATAATGTTCAACTACTGGATGGCGATGCACATTTAAGTTTGCGTCTGACTAGTCAAATTCAGATAAAAGCATACAATCCCATAAGAAAATTATTGCATGTCTTTGCGATATACATATTTCATGAGCCGATAGGTATTTTTTGCGACACATTGTTCAGCTCTACGGTAAATAAGATGTGGTTCAAATCAAGTGAAAAACTAAAATGTTTTATCCTTGACTTTAGAAATTAATAAAACTTAACAATCCCATCTTTTTCAGCCGACATAGATCAGATGGAAATCATATGATTGGCCCCAATTTCCGATCATGTTGATCGGATCCGGACAACCCTAATATAGAGTCTTTTTAAGAGACTGTGTATGTAAAACGGCATTAAAAGGGGCTGAAACAGTTCATTGAATAACATCAATAATGTGCTTACAAAGAAGTTGCAGTACTTAAATTCTTTAATAAAATATATAAATAAAGACTATGAAGTGGGGCTGCAATCTATTTTAATAATCAATTAATCTGTTGTTTATTTTTATGATGAAGATCCGGACACATTTAATTAAAAAAAAATGTTGAGAATTGTTTTCCGAAGTAAATGTTTACAAATGTCTTGATTAAACAGAAAGATAATCAGCCTGCTTTCACAGAGGACTACGTAAAACAGAGAATATTTACAGTTGAGAAGCTGAAATTCCAAGGATTTGGACAATTTTATTGATTAATTGTTCCACCTCTACAACGAACAGAGGCAGATTAGGGTGGAACAACAAAATGGAAATGACAAAGTTATTTTCCACCAGAATATCATTAATATGGCACAGGGACCTGACTAACAACTTGTGTAAAGACTCCACACAAACTGTCGAGGTGAAATGCAGTTATGGTTAGCAATTGAATTCGGATGGGCACATAAATTTGCGTTTTAATATCCGCTGGGTTTAAAACCTAAGTGAAGGTGTTGGAAGTTACAGCTTATTAACTTTTATGTTAACTATATTACTAAACAATACTGTCAAGCAACATTTAGATCTCTTTTTTTGGGGGGGAGGGGGATGGACAAAACTGGCAAAATAAAGGCCTAAGCCACACTGTTCACGCCTCTAATGAATTACAGTTACCTATTGTTTTTTTTTTTTAAACCATGTTTGTTCACCATATTAAGATCAAAATTCTTAGAAACGCATCTCAGCATGCTGAAGTGTAACTGAACGCCACTATAAACTAGAACTTTTGGATGAATACCACTGACGGTGTCATCAATCCAGTTTTTATTTATCAAAATCAGAGATTACCATGTGCAGGTAAACGAATGTGCCCAGACCCAAACAGACATCCTAGTGGAGGGAGATTTGAACACTAAAGGTTATCCTAGTCTAGCCAGAAGTGTTGCTGCGTCCACTTTCCAACAGTTAAGATAGCAGCATGTTTCACGCGCCATTCATTCGTTAACTTTTAGAAACGGACTGTTAATATGGCTCACCGTTTACCATTCGCGAGGCTACGACAACGCGTCGAGGAAAACGTCAGTTTGACGAATTCGCTGCTCGTAAAAAAACAGAACAAAAATAGGCGAGGATTTGTGAGTGAATTCCTGCCACGGCGACCAGCTAGCCACGTTAGCATGCTAAACTAAGTGGTTGGTGGACTAGTTAACGCGGAGGGACAACTAATTCACGGAAATTTGACAACAAACTCGTTTAAAACTTGACTAAATTGAAGCAACACAGAGCACTATCTCTTTTCACAGTGGCTTATTTGGTGGTTTATAACCTGTGGCGACGCGGCTAATGGTTAGCTGGCCGCGACAAAGCGCTGGTTAGGGGGCTTTGTTCTAGCGGACGAGCTACGCGTCACCAAGCAAAGATGGAAGGATATCTCACCGGGTACCCAGGCCCAGGCATCGGGGAGCGGTACATGTGGTTCTGCGCGGCCGGCGACGGTCCCATCCTTCCAGTAGGAGTGCCAGGGCCCATACCTGGCCCCGCGCCCGGTACCGGCGGCCCGGGACCCATTACACCGCCTCCGCCACTAGTGGGTGCCGACTGAAAGCCCCCTCTGGCCGCCATCTCTTCACCAACTGTGTGGCCGCCGGTGGCGCTAGTCGCTGAGTTATCGCGAGAGCCAGAGAGGTCTCGCGATAACTGTGAGTTGAGATGGTTACACAGCGCTAATGATGGATGTTTGTGGTACTGCAGCGACTGCAATATTGAACCGCCTCCACTACTGTAGGGTCAACATCCATCCATCCATTATCTATACCGCTTATCCTCACAAAGGTCGCGGGGCGTGCTGAAGCCTATCCCAGCTGTCTTTGGGCAGTAGGCGGGGGACACCCTGAATTGGTTGCCAGCCAATCGCAGGGCACACAAAGACAAACATCCGCACTCACAAGGTCACCTAGGTCCAATCAACTTACCACGCATGTTTGGATGCGGGAGGAAACCGGAGTACCCGGAGAAAACCCACGCAGGCACGGGGAGAACATGCAAACTCCACACAGGGAGGCCGGGGCCGGGATCGAACCCACGACCTCTGAACTGTGAGGCGGACGTGCTAACCAGTCGGCCACCGTGCCGCCCGTAGGGTCAACAGTTTACTGAAACGTTCTACCTTCTTTCCTTCTCATTCCTGCCTGATTAATCCCACCTTCGGACCCGCGTATTCGCCTTCCTGCCAGCCTTCCTTTCTTCCTTCCTTCCTTCCTTTATGCTCGCTTTTTATTCATGCATCCTTTCGTCCTTTGTTCTAAAACTGTCAAAATAAAAAATAAATAAAAGTGAAAATACCAAATATAAAAATGTAATTGAAATAAATAAAATCAAATCTAAATAAATTGATGTTTAACTATATTTATACATTTATTTTTTATTTATTTCCATGTTTATTTTGCTATTTATTTTTAATTTTGTATTTATTTTTGTATTTATTTTTACTTTTATTTTGTATAATATATTTTGTTGTTCTGTTTTACATTTTGTAAATTATATTTTTCATTTTCACTTTTATTTATTTATTTTTTATTTTGAAATGCAGAAGGAAATGTTATTCAAATGTGGGGGCAGTCCTAAGTGTGTCTTGTGTTGAGCTATTCGCTTATTGGGTGATTGGGTCAGTGCAGCCTACCCAATCGGCGAATAGTTCAACCCCAGCCAGGACCGCCCCCTCATTTGAATAACATTTCCTCCTGCATTTCATGCTGATATGAAGAAATGTTATTCTAATGAGGGGGTCCCCCTTCCTCCGTGATTTAAACGACTTTTCTGCCTTCCTTCCACCTCAGACCTGCTTTTCCCTCTTTTTTCCCTGACCTTTCCTTTTATCATTCATTTCCTCCTTCCTTCCTACTTCTGTGCCTTCCTCTCTGTGTTCCCACCTTCCTTTCTTTCTGACATCTTTCCTGCCTTCCCCACAGACCATCTTTTATATAAGGTATGTTTTCAATCCCTTACCTCTTTACTTCTTTTCTTCTGCCTTCCTTCACTTTTCATTCCTGCCATCCTCAAATGTTTCCTTCAGTAAAAACAACAACAAAACAAACAAACTTAATTTATACCCACTTTTGCCTTGTTGTAGTGAGTCTGAGTCTGCAGTATGTACACAGTCCATTCCCACTGAGTTGCTGCATTTGCATACAATAAAAAGGCAGCACGACAGAAGCCTGCACTGATGAATGCATTTCTACGTCTGCGCCAATCAATTTGAGTAATGAGCTAGAATCCAAACTGTCACATTGGTTACAATGCACAGTGTCATCGTCCGGCCTTCTTTTACGGCAAGGTCGACTCCATTACAGATATGTCAGTCATTCCGGGGGCTGGGTTATGTTAATGCCAAATCTTGTGGTAAAACATTTTTAATTAACTTAATGTGGAGGATAATACGTCGACCTTAAAATCAGCAATGCAATACATTGTGTTTGTTGTGTCCTCACTTAGAATAAATAAAAAATGTAGAAAAAGAAAGCGCGTGCATAAGGCAAAGCTTTGTAAAGGTTGTCTTCTGTTGTATTCCACCGCCATTCACTCTCAGGCCCGTCTGTGCCCGAGGCTGTAAATTGTATTAAAACTCTCCATGTGCCTGCACAGAAAGATGGAAATTGTCTGACAATGGGGATGTGAATACGAAACCATGAAAAGATGAACAGACACAAACATCTTTATTTGATGTGTTACTGTATTGTTTTTTTTATTGTTAGCTTTCTGGCTATTTTGCAATGCAGTGCCTTTTCCGCGACTGGTTTTGAAGTGACACATGCACACGACCTCATTTGAGTCTGTCATTACTGCATGAGGCTCCATCTGCACAGAGATGATTATTGTGCTTCCCGGGTGAACAAACAAGCAAGCAGAAGCTGATCAGCGGGAGTCTTCTAGGTCAGTTGTTCCCAGCCTTTATGGAGCCAAGGCACATATTTGACATTAGAAAAATCTCATGGCACCACCCCGCCCCTCAAAAAAAAAATCATCAAAAAAGTGAACATGAAATAATGATTTCATTGCAATTTTCACGCAAATGTTCTGAAACTTGGATCTATTTAGTTAAACACAAAACTATTACTCTGTTTTATGAATGCCAACAGTTGGATTCACAGGTTAATCGTAACCACTGCCATCTTGAGGAAATGCATTTAATGATCAAATCAAATCAAATCTAATTTTATTTACATAGCACTTTTCACACACAGGATGCAACTCAAAGTGCTGTACATTAAAAATGTCAAAATACAACATAAAAAGAGAACCCGCTCCCGCCTTCCCTCCCTCCCTTGCAATATACGCAAAGACAGACATCCACAAGCACACCTGCACTCACACACACCCCCCCCCCCCCCACACACACACACACACCCACACACACCCACACACCCACACACACACACACACACAACACACACACACATATAACCCTAAAAAGCGACCCTAAAAAGCGACCCTAAAAAGCGACCCTAAAAAGCGACATGGCAAGGCACAGAAAAACCACATGAGGAACGAGTACTCAAGGGGAGTTTGTCCACGCTGAGAGGAATGATAGCCCATGGCCACGGGTAGCACCACCACCACAGAGACCCCCGGGGCAGACCCTAAACATAGCGCATGGAGGCCAGCCATAACTCCCAGCGCGGAGGCCCCCCTTGAGGAAACACTGGAGATAAAAACTGGATGAAGCTAAAAGACAATGAAAATGAAGCTAAAAAAAGACAAAGCAATCAAAAAAGCGAAGAACTATAAAACTACAAACGATTATTTAAAAGCCAAACTAAAAAGGTATGTCTTGAGTTTCCCCTTAAAAATATCAACAGGATCTGCGAGGGTTGGTATGACAAAAGCAAGTCAGATAGATAAGATGGGCCAAGACCATTAAGACATTTATAAAGTAATAAAAGTACCTTAAAATCAATCCTGAAGCACACGGGGAGCCAATGCAGCGATTTTAAAACTGGTGTAATGTGCTCCCGCCCTCTGGTTCTCGTCAGCACCCGAGCGGCTGAGTTCTGCAGTAGTTGTAAGGGGGAAATACTGTTTTTGGGGAGGCCAGAAAGCAGGGCGTTACAATAATCTAAACTACATGATATAAAAGCATGCATCAGCACCTCGCGTTAGCCTGAGAGAGAAATGGGCGGACTCTGGCAATATTCTTAAGATGATAAAAACCACTTTTGGTTACATTTTTAATGTGAGGAATAAAACTTAGTCAAAAATGACGCCCAGGTTCTTTACACATTGTGAGTGTTTAAAATCTAGTAATTTTGGTAAACGTTTCTCTCTCTGACCTTCAGGGCCGATAACTAAAACCTCGGTTTTGTCCTGATTGAGCTGTAGGAAATTTTCTGCCATCCATGACTTAATATCTAAAATATAATTTAAAAGGGTATTAATAGATCCTGTGTCATCAGAAGGCCAATGTACAGCTGTGTGTCACGGCTGACCTGTTTTCTGAATCTGAGCTGACCTGTTTTCTGAATCTGAGCCGTGATTGGTCGTTGTGAGCAATTGTGACGTCATTTTCAGTCAACAGAAGACAAAACACTTATTCCACAAACGCAATACTTATCAGAATGCACTGTTTCAACTGGTGGGCTTGCATACAACATATTCTTGAAAAAAAAAATGTTTGCATTGAGTTCCGCTTTAAGGCACCCAAAAGTATTTTTATCTGTTCGATATATTTTTTTTTATTAGTCGGCATATTAATTGGTTATCGAAGTTTACTCTGCAAAATATCGGAGTTGGCATCGGTCTAAAAAAATCCATACTGGACGGGTCCTAATGATAAAACATCTCGTATAGATGTCAGAAACTCTCATGATACTTTGGCTCAGTGAGCATCAAAAGCATCAACTTTGCAGTTTCACTTTTTCATGCTGCCACACAGAAGATGTGCTAGTGATGTTATTGAAGAAAAATGTGATAACCACAAAAGTTCAAACGTCATCCCGTGTGAGACTTAAAAAAAATATCTCTTGAGTCTTCAGCTCCAAAAGTGTGTTTGGTTTGGCTGAATTTGATTCCCCACAGAAGTTGTACAAGCGATTTCATTGAGAAATACTGTGATGATAGAGATGATTTTAGTCTTTTAAGGTAATGGTTAACTCGTCCGCATGGAATCAGTGCAGTACAATGAAACACACGTAAGATGGAGAAGATGAGGGCAACATGTTTATTATTATACTTTCTTCATACAAATTGTCATCAATGGCACAGCAAGTGTCATTTCCTTCCAATCTCCACAGGGGTGCTTTCACCCTCCGAGATAGCATCTGATTAGATGCATCCATTTGAGGCCCCGTGACAGGCTGTGGAACACATGGACCAGGGCGCGGAGGAGTCAAACGGGACAGGATTACGAGATCTAATGCCGCCTAGCTTCCCCTCTCTCAAACCAGCTAAAAAAAAAAAAAAAACTCAGATGGAAAGTGGCTGGAGGAAAGCAAAGCGAACCAAAGCGGCTTTATCTTTTGACAAATGGCCGAGAATCCTAATTGCAGTGCGCAGATGTCACAGCACAGATTGTCTCGCCAGCATGACTCAGCTCCAATCAGGAGTTGAGACACTTTGGATATGCGCACTTGCAATTAAACTGCTAATTTTCACTCGCCGCCGATGACAAAACACATTAGCCATTATTCCAAAACGAGCGTCATTGCGTGGATGTGATCATAGGATTGAAGAAGACCGCTCATTTAACAGCAGCTCTGCTTCCGGCGCAGCACTGATGTGAGCAAGGCTGGTTGCTGCGTGTATTTTATACCAACAGCCACAAGGTGTGTACCATGCAGATTTTAAATTTAAAACACTATAAAATACAGACAAATGACATATTCTTGCTGCTGTTCGCATTCACCTCTGTATTTATACTCAAGTGCACGGTCACCCAAAATATAGAGACAATTGTGTGGCCCTTTTTGAGGATGCGGGCGAGCTTCTTCCGCATTTTCGATACTTTTCTAGAAAAATTGCCCTAAAAAATAACAAAGAAAAAAACCCACCAAAACGTTTGATCTTAATCCTTTGTCACACATAATGTCTGCAAATCTTATGAGACTTCACAGTGAGGGAACTCCACTAATCTTGTGGCCTATTGGTGCCAAGTAACCACGATGACGTGAGATGAGGAGCTTCATTTAAACGAAAAGTAGTACTTTGCCACTATTGTGTGTCATATTGCTGCTGTTGAAATGATTTTGGGAGCTTTATTTAGACAAAGGTAGTGCTTTACCACCATATTTTGGCATCTAGGCAACTAGAAACCAAATACTTGGGAATTTTTTACTTTCACGGCAGAAAATACGTGTAAAGCATTTTAAAATTTGTGATGTTCATGTTCACTTCTGTTATAGGCAAACAGTGTTGGGGGAAACTGTACATTTACGCAGATATTGAGGATTGCTGCTCTGGTGTTCTCAAAGGGTGAGCGCTTTTACTTTTTGTTTTATTACGCAGTGTTATTTACTTCTACAACAGTTAAGAATGTTAAAAAATGACATTTAAAAAAAAAATCGCCTGTCCAGGCAAAAATTTTACATCGGCAACAGTTTGTGCTTGTGAAAAAAAAAAAAAAAAGAGCTTGAGAAGATAATGTTGGCACTCAATATTCACAGTGGAGCTGCTGTGGTTTGCTTGGCAAGGTGTGATGCACATGACAGTTTCGCACAAGTCATCCAGATTGTGCGTCTGCTGCCGGACAAGCTTGATAAACCGCCCCCCCATTTTTTTTTGGGGGGGTTGAACATTTCTCATTCTCACAGCCTTGTTGCACAACAGCTGAAGCTGTAATTGCGTTTCCAAATATTTTGGCTCGCAGCTAGCCGTGCGCAGCCTGGATCAAAGCTGTGGGTAGATAAGAGAGAGATGGAGATAATGGCTGACTCTTGCACTGCGACTCTCATGTCACAGATAGGGATTTAATTTTACAAAGACGGTGTGGAACTCAAGGATAACTTCTTGATTTGAGGATTGGAGAAGAAATGGAACAAGCTCTGTTAACTGGTGGCGTATTTGGTAACCGCATTGCTGTGGCAAATGTCATTTTTATTGTGGTGAATGACTTGCGAGACATGTTATACAAACATTCAACACAAGATCAATGCAAAATATTAGCTTGAAAAGAAAATTGTTGAAACAATTTGGAACATATTGAAGCAAAATGATCTTATAGAACAGGAAGATGTTACTAGAAAGATTTCTTTAAACAACTAAACATACTGGTGTAAAAAACGCGTCTTAAAAGTATAGCTGTATTTACTGTATACTACCAGCACCGATGTAATTATATAATCAGTTATAAAATATCTTATACTTTAAGATTTTTTTAGGGAAAAAATTGATAAGTGAAATGCTGAAACAAAAAATGCTTGGTAAAGAGAAATATCCAGGCAGACAAAAACAAGCATACTATTTTGCATTGACTGGAGATATTGTATTTTGGTTAGATTTTAGTTTATGCTGTGCTGCTCCTCTCTTTGTATGCGGCAACAGCGCAAACATTAGGTCACTTTCTGATCAGCTATCCTTCTAGTTCATTCACATCACATCCACCAAATCCGTGGCTCGGCCCAATTCTGTGTTGACCACACAAATATGGAGTTCAATTATAAATACTGAACAGGTTTAACACGATTGTCGGGCCAGACTGTTTTCCGAGCAGATGAGCGATGATAAATAACACACCACAGGACAATCTTTCAGAGACATTCGATTTTTTGGGTCTTTGCTGACGTTGTTGGAAATGGAGGAAAAATATTCAAATGTCAAATTTGTCCTGATTATTTAAGCAGTCAAAACTCATATTCATCCACCCGAGCACGCTGACAAACAAGATCTTCAGAGACTTGAACATTCACAGATTAAAAATACAATCTCAGAATAGCAATTTTCCAAAATGATATTTACACTTTATTTATGCGGGGCTAACAAAATAAAACAGCCCATTGCTTGGCAGATGGAGACAGGATTATCAGGCAATAAGTAAACGTGTTTCATATGAAACGCAAAAGGAAACAGTCAGATCGGCACAATAGTAATCATAAGACAATATATCCAGAAGAAGAAGAAGAAGAGTACATTTTCTTTTACATTAGCTCTACATACAATGGTGGTGATATTGTGCTTTGAGAAGACGTCTGCAACAAGAACACAGTTACGGAAACAGTTCAACAGCCCCACAACACAAAAGGAGTCAATTCCCCAACATTGTCCCTCTGTCCTAGCCCCCGGGCAGGGATGGATAAATGGATGGATGGATGGATGGATGGATGGATCTATGGATGGATGTGTACAAATGAACAATAAAGCAAGCAAAGCAAATACAGTGGATTAAAAAAAAAGTCTACACACCCTGGTTCAAATGACAACTTTTTGTGATATAAAAAAGTGAGCAAGAAAAATAATTAAATAACATTTTCAAAAATTATTGTGACCTTTAACCTGTATGACACGGCAGAATATTTTCAAGACAGAAAGTAAAAATGAACAATTGAGGCAATGTGGTCGCACAAGTGTGCACACCCTCAGAAGTGGGATGTGACTGTGTTTTCAGCCTCGTAGCAGCTTTTGCCCTGTTTTTTTTGTTTTGTTTATTTTTTAGCTGCAACTGGGGCCTGAATCAAGTTGGAGGGAATTATGAACAGTTTGAAATAGCAGTCAGTCAGCAGTCAAACCTCCAGGCTTCTACGTCAAAGCAAATAAATGTCAGGAGAAGTCTTCTAGAACATCTGAAATTCATTTGGGATTAACCAAAGGCACGTTTGCAGGTGTGTGCCATCTCCCATTTAACAAGTTTTCATAGTGTGATTGGCTCACTGTGAACACAGCCACATCCCCAGTTACGAGGGTGTGCACACTTGTGTAACCACATTATTTCAGTTATTTTACTTCTTCTCTCAAAGAATCATTTTTTGCAATTGAGTTATAGAATCCATATGTCACATTAATGGTAGAAAGTTTTAAAATGACTTATCTTGGTACCATTTTTTAATATCACACAATGTGGCATCTGAACAGGGGTGTGTAGACTTTTGATATCCGCTCTACATGAACAGATGACAAATCAAGAGTGGAAAACGTACAGGCCAAACAAAGTGTGTCGTCCACGCCAAGCGATCAACAGACATGAGACAGAGCGACCGATATGACGTCTGGTAACATTAAAAATGAATCGGGTCCTTGAGCTGACGAAAGGAGGATCCCTGAAAGTGATGTGAGAAGAGAGAAAGAAATGATTTCTTTTTTAAATGATATATATGTATATATATATATATATATATATATATATGTATCTTACTGAGTCAATTAGTTGCTGTGAAAGTCTTCTTTTCGTTTGTATCTGCAAGACTGTATTATACTCCCCCCAGTAGCCAAGTTGTGCACACCAGAAGGAGCCGCAATGAATTACTGTATTTTCTGGACTATAAGCCGTATAGCCGTGCTTGTATGCGGAAGTGCCTTGTTTGGCGCGAAACCCATCGCAAGTACATAAGCAGAGGTAAACAAGCTAAAAAAGATGCAGCACAAAAGCCCACTTTTGGAGCAAGGAGGAAACCGGCTGTTTCATTCATGTGGTGAGTGACATGAATATCCAGTGTTTTATTGACAGTTGAAAGTAACAAGCGGAAATGATGTCCATTTGAGTCATGACGCCGTGTGTCGCTGTACACAGTGGGTTATTCAAATACCGGAGCAACTCTGTCCGCTTAATCATGTAAACGGGATATTCAGAATGTTTCAGAAATCGGAATTTTGACTTTAACCCGAATATTGACTGCATGTAAATCACTATGGTGCTGGGGACAAAATGGAGAAGGAGGCACGGGCGTCGCAAAGTCGAAACGTCGAAGGTCGCGTACGTCGTAATACGAGGACTGCCTGTATAGAGGTGCGGCCATTCCGCGGATTTTTCTTCCCACCGCTAGGGGCGCTCTAATTGGAATCATAATACAATACAACACAATTGCCATTAACAGGATGTGACTGCAGATGGAGGAGGTCAACAGGTGAGGGCGCTATGCACTAGGTTATTGTATTAGGTGGTATGTAGTAGAACAATAAGAGGTGGACATTACCTTACAAACTGGAGCGGCAGCGGGCAGTTAAATGACAATAATTACTGTTTATTTTCTCTTGATTCTGTTCCGTTTTGATCAGCAACGTTGCTGCCACGTTAAAAGGCACTGTTAGGAAATAATCTGTTCAGGTAGATACATGTGCATTTACAGTTCAAAATCGTTCTGTAAATGCAGTAAATATCTAATTTTTCAACATAGATAGGTGCGGCTTATATCAAGGTGTGGCTTATATATGTTTTTTCATTATTTTTTAAAAAAATAGAGTGCGTGCGACTTATATGAAGGTGCGGCTTATGGTCCGGAAAACGGTAATCATGAAGCACAAACGTTACATTCTATTTAATAATGTTATTACTGCGGGATTTTATAAAGTACAGTATTATATTAAACAAACCATTTTTGGGGAAAGACGATTTGAGTGCTAAAAGTTATGCTTGTGGTCACAGAACAAATGAAACTTGTATCTCAAGGGATCACTATGTGTCCCAATTGAATGCAAGCAAAAATGCTGAGAAGAGTCGCTTTGCGGGGACGACAGAGGCATCTTTTGCGTGATTTACATACGCCCACTAACCCCCCCCCCCCACACACACACGCACACACACACACATACAGTATACTACAGGTGTCACCAACTCCGGTCCTCGAGGGCACCTGTCCTGCAGGTTTTCCATCTCTCCCTGCTGTAACACACCGGTTAAAATGATCAGCTCATCAGCAAGCTCTTGATCATGCTGATGATCCTGATCATTTTATCAGGTGTGTTACAGCAGGGAGAGAGAGATGGAAAACCTGCAGGATAGGTGCCCTCGAGAACCGGGGTTGGTGTCCCCTGGTATACTACATGTGATGTGTCATCTTCCTCCTGCTGAACGAGGCAAACTTGGTCATTTTGAATAGTATATTCATATTCAGTAAATGTGTATATATGATATATATGATATATACCGCATATCTAAAAAAAGCCCCAAACAAACTGGAATGCAACTTATAAGACATGCAAATGGATGAATATGATCATGCATTTACACAGTGAGACCTGAATTTCCCGCCAACGCTCACTTTATGAACACACGCCGTGATTTCGCTACATGTGCTGAGCAAAGGGGGATGTTTGTCCCTCTGGTCTATGAAGGTGGGGGCTATCTCTCTCTTTTTTTTTTTTTTTTTTTTTTTGGACCATACAGTTTTCTTTTGTTGTCATGGGTGTGTTTCAGAGAGAGCAGTCCGAGTTGGCGTCTCCTTTGCGGCAGTGCTCCAGAAGGTTGAAGAAATTAGAGTCCTGCGTGAAATGGATGTTTTGGGGTGCACTCTCCTCTCCGCTAAGCCTGGGGCGACAGATTTCCTCCCATTTTTCCATCTGAATTTCCCGTACAAGAGTGCCTCTGTTTGGCCATGGCATCAGTTCCTCGCCCAGATAGTCTCGTTGAATGGTTTGGACTTTGGTTGCAATAATGCACGCAGGCACGCACGCAAGCACGCACGCACTCACTCAAGCTCGGCTCACGTTCAGCTCAGCAGGTGAAGTCCTCAAAGTTTCCCTGGGCCGGGTGATGAGGTAGCATGTTGCCCGGGTACGTGGACGGCGTGCGCAGGTTGTCGCACGGAGCCTAGTGGGAAGAGAAAAACACAAAAAAACAGGAAAAGTGGTATGAAGACGGAGCAAGGAGTGACATTAGCGATAATATTATGTAGTGTTTCCCAACCTTAAAGGGGAACTCAACCCAAATTATTTTATTTACAAGGATATGCTCTATGCAAACGCAATATTAATCAGAATGTCATGTTTAGACTAGTGAAGTTGCATAGAACATATTATTGCAAAGATTTCTTTTGTGTTGATTTAATCTTTAATGAATACAGTACTACAGTATCTATCTACAGTTGGTACAGAAAGTATTCAGACCCTTTGAAATGTTTCACTTTCTGTCTCATTGCAGCCATTTGCCAAAATCAAAAGAGTTGATTTTATTTCTCATTAATGTACACTCAGCACCCAATTTTGTCAGAAAAACGGGTCATTTCATTCTTGATACATCTGAATATGAGTGTGGAAAAGTGCGTATGCAAAATTTTGGTGCATACGCACCCTTTGTACATGTAGCCCCAGGTTATTGAATATGCAGTATCCGTGATCCCTGTTTGCGAAAATCCATGCACTCAAAAAGATTTGTAAATGCATAAAGATACCACAAGATGGCAGCAAAGCATCGTTTTCAACAATCCTACTGCTCGACTCAATGAAGCACCTGCCGTCAGTTGACATCAAGATTCCAACAGATGGCAGCAAATCATTTTTGAAAGTGGGTTAGATTTTGGCCTGAGCACAAAAACAGTGAATAGCGGTTGCCCCCAAAAATCTGTCAAGAGGCAATTTAATAATTCCCAACTCCAAATATGTAGGGGTTCACTGTATGTTGAAGTGATACACCTCGACTGAAAGACCAGCTTTGTATGTATTTTTTTTTTCTAATTTAGCCTGGGTTGTTCGTGGAAGTTTTGGTGAGTCTCCAGTGGATTTGCATGTGCATGCACACTTCTAGTGCATTCTTTTTTTTGATGGCATCTATCTGGCATTGAGCGGGAACTGTATACTATCTGATCAGTGTGTATGGCAGATATCCGACGCCTATCAGATTTTTGTCCACGTTTGGAAAAAAATCTGATTTGAATCTGAAGAAATCTAATCCCTTACTTTTTTTTCTATGCATGCTGCCATGATGCTTATCCCAAATGTGGTACTTCAGAGCAAAAAAAATGGGAATCATTTCACTCGAACTATGCAGTATAAATCCACTTTATGTCATTTCCAGCCATTCACCAAATAAAAATTCACTTTAACTCAAAATAGAAATGCAAGTGAAATCATGCTTTTGTGCTTGGCGTAGGCAATAAAGCTCAAGAGCGGACCTTTAAGGTTAAAATTGAAGGCCGGCGGGGTGCAAATCCAAGATTCAATCAATAAAAGAGATGGAAAAAGAGGACGACCATCATTCCTTTTCTCTGCTCTCCAATTGAAGTGGCTTCATTGAGGCTGGCAAACGTGAACTGTCACCCCCCTCCCCTTCAAGTTTTTAATCTGACCCCCTCCCTGCTTTGATTGTCTCATCTCATATCTCATCTTTCGACACTTTACTCGTCCGCCCACCGCCACGCTTTCCTGCTGGGAAAGCGGCAGAGGCGGGAGATGGGCATGCGTTCAGACGTGGCCAGAGCACTTAAGAGGCAAGGGGGGGGGGGGGGGGAATAGGTGGTACTGCAATGGTGGGAATTAACCAAGTAGAAATACTTTGTTACTGTAATTAAGTACATCTTTCAGGTATCTGTACTTGAGTATTTGTTTTCTGTTGACTTGTTACTTTTATCACAAGAAAAGTCTGTACGTGTAGTATAGTGTTTGTGTATATGCATGATTGCATTTGCCTTTAAGAGGCGGGGCCTGGTGGTGGGGTGGTGTGTGATGTGATGTCAGCGTCTATCCATCCATCCATTTATAGGTTTTTTTTACACAAGAATGTGTACATCTAAGTACAGCATGTAAATACTTTTGCCACCTCTGGTCTACTGACATGGTGCTTCACATCATCCAAACTGAGCACGGTGCCCCGGTCATTGTTGTTGCGCCCTTTGTGTTTCTTCTTCACGCATCGGCACAGCTTGTACTTGATCACCTGAGAAGCAAGGCAGAGACAGACAGACAGACAGACAGACGTGTCACCAGAGCATAACACCACTTGTTCGAGCCCACACGATTTGTATTGAAAGCATCTGGCAGGTTGAAATGAGATTTTACGCCGCTGTAAATACGTGTCCCCATTGACCACACAAAGCAAACAAATATACAGAGATTTGCAGGCAAAAAGCTCTCTCTGACTAATGTGCACGGACATTCTGACTCATCTACAAAATAACAGCTGAAATGTTAATGTATTCATGACGTGTATGTGTGTGTGCGCGCGGCAGGGATAATAATTTCAATAGAAGAGTGGCACAGCACAGCAGTCTTTTTTAGGAAACAACTGACAGCATGAATGAAAGAATAAGTGCTATTAATTTTCCTAAACATTTTGATTTTCATATTGTGTGAAATACCTTGGCCGCTAAAATATGTGTAGAATAATAATATGCTGTACAAAGTACTTTCTATATGCGGATAAGAGATATGATAAATGAATTTATGCTTAACAGTACAGACAGTATTTATTTGATAGTCAATACAGAGTAGTGATTCAATTGCAATTTTTATTCTTTCTTTCCAATCTGTATTTTATAGTCAAAGCAAAAATGTTTTTCCCCTCCTTGTCCAACATGTATTTTATATTCACTACAGAATAGTGACTATTCATTGTGAAAATGGTGCTTGTTTCCTTTTTCAATATGTATTTTATATGTAATACAGAGTAGTGTTGTCCACTGCAAAATTAGTGTTTTCTCCATAGCCTCGGAAATGTGTTTTATATATAATACAGTTGGACTTTACACGGATCTAATCGGTTGCATTTTATACAAAATCTGTAATCAGTTCTGATTTCATAATTTGCTGATTGTACAGTGACGTTGCCCTTGCGATCTGCGATCTATTGATTGGATCTGCAAAATAAAACATTACAGGAAACTCAAACTTGTTCACTACAGGGACATTCTGTGCTGCCTTAATAATCCAAGGTTTCTCTGCATTTTTGCCCGGGGTGTAGCAGGCATTTTCCCACTTATTTTCCATGTATTGAATGTTTATTAGAGTTTTGGGGTTTAATTGGTTTTTTTTTTTGTTTTTGTCAGTGCATTTCAGGAGATGTCCTTTATGGCTATTTGTAGGCTGGGGCAGTCCCAATCCCCTGCAAACAGCGGGGGTCAACTGTAAAGTAAATAAACAAGTTGTTGAAATAGATTGGATGATGGATTGGTCCATCTTCTGATCGGGTCGGTGATTGGTTCTCCGTTTTTGTCTAAACTCGCTGATTGGCTCCAAAATCCTGGTTGTGCAATGCCTAAATACAGATAGGTGATTTTGAAATTTGTGCATTTTTTTCCTCTCTTGCCAATATGTATTCTATATTTAACACAGAATAGTGATTCCACTTCAAATGTGTTTTCTTTCTTTCCAACATGCATTTTAGAGAAATTTGATGGTCTTTTACAAACAACCCATTCACACTCAAACCTACGGAAGATTAAGAGTCTTCAATTAACCTAGCATGCATGATTTTGGAATGTGGGAGAAAAACCATGAAAGTACAGGCAGAACAGGCCATCTCCACACAGGAAGGCGGGAACGCAGATATGGACAATTGACCTCTCCACTGTGAAGTGGCTGTGTTAACCAAGCTGTCCGCTGTGCCTCTGTATTTTGTAGTCCATACAGAAAAATGATATCTTTGTGAAATTTGTGCTTTTCTCCCTTTTCCCCCAGTATGTGTTTTATATTTAATACAGAGTAGTGCTTTTATTGGGAAATTGCTGTTTTCTTCTATCTTTTCAATATATACTGTTTCCAGTCAATACAAAGGAATCAGAATTAGTGCATTTGTTTTGTTTCTTCCCAATACATGTGACAGTATATACTACATAATGGCGCTCTTTCATGGTCTGTGCAGTGATGAATCAGGGCTGCTTTACCTCGTAGAGGTAGTCAAAGAGTTCAAGGATGGTAAGGATGCTGGCTCCGATAAAGAGGCCCATCTGACCACCAATGTCACCTGAGAGGCAGAAGAAAAACACTGTTGCTGTGTATTCCACAGGTACTATACAAGCACTCCTAACATTTCGGAGGTTATTTCAATGCAAAAGCCTCAGCCGTGCAGATTGGTTTTATCTGGCGTCCGCTTACCCAGGAGGCCCGCCAGCTCATAGGCCTTCTTTTGTTCGATGGTCTCGTAGTTGAGGGCTTCAAAGAAGATATCCAGTACCAGAAGGTTATCTCTGCGGACAGACATGGGCGCAAATGAACGCACTGAGAAGGCGGACGCCTCACGGACCCAATGGCGTAAATAACTTGCTGTAGCTAATGAACAACTGAGTTGGCTCAAGGTCCTTTTGGGTCTGCTACAAAAGAACAAAACATAAAAGGCTATTTTGGAGTCTGAAGACAGGCTATTATCCAAAGTCGTGAGCATCCGTCTCGCTGGAGACGAGATCAACTACACGTTGGACTTGTGCTTCTATTCTAAACAGCTTGCATATTTTTTTTAAATAAAATTGGAGTCACGAGAAGCAAGGAGCCATCAGTGTCAAAAGAGATGCTGGATTAAGTTGACGACTGAACCCAAGTGACTTCAGGCAAAAAAACGGCAGCGCGGCATCTGCTCGCATCCTCATGAAGACATTCGGTGTACATTTGTTTCCTTGCCACCCAGTGTTGTTTTTGGCAGGCATTTTAGATTTAGTCTTAGTCTTAGTCTTTTGGACGAAAATGCTTATTAGTTTTCGTCACATTTAGTCATTCCTATTAGTAATAGTTTAAATCTAGTTTTAGTCGACGAAAACTCAAAAAGTTTTTAGTCTAGTCTTCGTAAATTTAGTCGACGAAAATTCAAAAAGGTTTTAGTCTGTTTTAGTTAAAAATAGGCATACAAGGTTTCGTACGTACCGAAAATCTAATCACAAAAAAAGACCTTAAATCACTACAGCCTTTTGGGGGTTGGCCCTTTAGTACTGATGTCATTTTTACATGCAAACCTATTACATAAGTGCCAATGTTAAGCTCACCCAAGTGTCACTTTAATGTGTTTGAGGCATTTTAAGAAGCATGAGATAGCGTCAACGTTCGTGTTAGGAGGGTGAGGAAAAGTGAGTACATATTGGTTAATGTTCTCCTTGTCTCAATTCTGTAGCTTCATCTGTCAATTTTGCCAAGCGGCCACAAGCCAAAGGCCACATGATGTGCAGATGGGCTTGGAGTACCCAGAGAAAACCCACGCAGGCACAGGGAGAACATGCAAAATCCACACAGGAAGGCCCGGGCTGTATTCGAACCCACAACCTCTGCACTGTGCTAACCGCTTACCATGCCACCCTGGAGCACATCACAACAAAAAGTGTTAAGTGTGTTGATAGTGAAGTGTGTTGATATTGGTACAAGTTACAACCAATTACTAGGAGGTTCTTGTTTTTACAGCTAAATGTTCTCTGAAAACATAAGCTATAGCATCAAACTGAGACTCTGAAGGTAATTTATCTTATTTTGCATATAAATGAATAGAATTTTAGGCTGTACAAAATAAGCAAGAAATAAAAGACAAATAATCTTAAAACAATATTTCTAACCTTACAAATTCTGCTCTTGCATAGCATATTATTCTGAAAACCAGTTCATAAAGACTTCAGCTTGATATTAGATTCTAAGTCTAGGTTAGGTATCTGATTTTTGCAGTGAGGCCCCATCCACCCTCACCCAGCAGAAGGTCCAGCACACCCTTTTACACCTCAAGCCATAAATCAAACATTAAAAAAGAAAAATACATTCTCTTGCTCAGGAATGCAATGTTATCCAATTCACACTTAGTTGACTGTAAACCACATTCCAAATTCAATGTTTGGGGGACATGGTTGTGCATTATTAAGCTTGGGTCCAAATGACAACATGCCTCCTGTGCATACAACCTAAACGTTTTTTAAAGTTGCTTTTCTGAAACGCTTTGGGCATCATATGGTGTAGCTAAAACGCTATATCAGTTCACTCTATTAGTAACTCTCAACACGTGAACTATATCAAAAAAACGTAGGCGTTTTGGAAACTTAATACTGGAAAACAGGCGTCTTCCTGCAAGAGACGTCGCCCTTGAGGTGAGGGGGCGTTCCCGTTCTCAGAACGGGGCGTTTCTGTCAAAAACGGGAACGCCCATTTGTGGCCTAGCTGGACCATATTGGGTTGCACCAGCATTGCAATTTTTTGAAAGACAGATTACTTGTACAATAGGAATGGATGTCATAAATTTTGAACATCTAACGGACCACACGCTAACAATTTCGTCCTGTCTCGTCTCATCGAAAATTCATGTACGTCACGTCAAGTTTTCGTCATCAAAGAGCCACGTTTAGCTCGTCATCGTCTGGTTATCGTCATGAAAAAAAGGGGCATTAAAGAAATATTTTCGTCATCGTTGACGAAAACAACACTGTTACCACGTTAACTAATGTAGGTTGCAGGCCTGGTTATGCACATCAACACGAATTCTGCCTTTAAAATCCCAATAATGCACCACTGCAAACTGTAACCAAAATTAAAGAGTCAAGCAGAAATGAACAGGATCTTGTACTTCCATTTCTTTCTTGCTTCAAAATGATCATCAAATTTTGACAGGGCAAAACATTTTAGCAAACAATTTAGCATTGCCAATCTATTTATGATCAGATCTTACAATTGGAGATCATTTGGTAGAATTCCCTAGGAGGAGTTCATCAAAGGTGGTGTTTGGT
The DNA here is from genome assembly GCF_054856515.1 of Filicampus tigris. NCBI lineage: Eukaryota > Metazoa > Chordata > Actinopteri > Syngnathiformes > Syngnathidae > Filicampus > Filicampus tigris. The sequence goes on along the minus strand of NC_141225.1, from coordinate 4,784,273 downwards.
ATTGGTATACAAAATAACTGACTTGATGTAGTTGATTGAGACTTTTTCGGGCATCCTGTTATGAAACACATCCACCTGATTTCTTACTGTTTTTACTATTTCGCACTAATGAATGAACCAAAAAATGAGTCTACCCTCAAATACAAGCGCAAGTGAAAAGGAAACTGTGAAATGGAGAAATGCTTATTTTTTGGAGCCAGTCTCTCTCTTATGGAACACACAACGTGAGTGACTGGCTCGTTGAAGAGAAAAACATGCACTGGCCTCCGACCATTACAAGAACTATGCTGAAAAAAAAAAGCGTCCTTTGGATTTACTTAATTCAAACATGTACATTGGTTGTATATAATTGAAATGTGGTAAACCGATATAATTTTCCTCAAAAAAAAAAAAAAATGATATGTGATCGTTTAACACATTTTAATCATGTGCAACTGAAAATCAAGTACTTTTTTTTCAGTGTACAATCAGCTTAATGGTGAGTTGTATTTCAAATTGTATGTTTTTATTTGCTTACATTCCAGTCTGTCAAAATATGTCTTTACGTGACAGCAGTCCTAGCGCAAATATAGGTTGTGGACTGCTGTACTGGGCTAATGGCATTGATTAAGTCACATTAGAGTTGACTGCCCAAAAAATCTTACGACATTCAACCCCTTCTTATGCATTTGCATTAAGGTGTACTTGAAGTGTCAAGTGTACTGGAGCTTGGGAAAGATTGCCTGTAATGTGAAGTCTGCAGTCACTGTGATCTGAACGGTATCACTTTGGAGCCTCAAATTGGATATATATGTTGTGGCCCGGTTGAAGTTTCCTGTGCTTGAATATGAAAAGTAAAGCACTCCATACTTTAGGTGCCCTTTAAGTGTGCTTGAACTTGATACAAAGTACCAAGAGTGAAGTCTGCATCCACTGTGACCCCAAACCAAAATACATCATCCTCACCACTTTCATCAAGTATTCATTACTTTTGGTAAACCCTGAGTTGTTTTCTCATTCATTACAGAGTAATAAGAACAGGTGGCAAATGGATGGCTGGATGGACCGCCCATATATATAAGATATATTATAACAGTCTCTTTATTAGCAACATCTTTCACCCTGGCAGCTGAAGAAGTCCCTCTGGTCTACCGTTGGAAGGCATAACCGATCAATAGGTAGGCACATTTTCCTGAAGGTGTTTTCGTCGAGCTACAGCTTGTTTGAATCTTCCATGTTATCAGGCTCTTGTTAATGATGTCATGTGTTGCAATACTGTACTGTATGTCTGCCCACTGCAGAAAGGCAGTCCGTGCAAAGATTTGGCTTTTAGATTACTAAGCGCTGAACAGCCCACCTGCCAAGACATGCAGGGGTGGCCCACCTAAATAATGAATCTTGTTTTCATTCCACAGAGTGAGGATGGCAGTGTGGGAGCTTCTCTCCTACGCTTCTTCTTTGAAAGTTTTCACTTCCACGCATTCCCTGAAGACAGGCAGTCCGCATCCTGCCAAAAGACTTGCTATTTACACCACTGAGCACCACACAGCCCACATATGGGGAGTCTCAGGGGCCCCCCCACAGAGATTACATGGCCATAAAATTAAAGAACCCACAAAAGTGAGGGTGATGTGAATGACACGTCAATGTACTGCATACCGGAGTGTACACGTTTGATGTGCACATTCGATGATGTTGCAGACAATGGGGCCCCCGCGGACGATGGTGCCCGACGCACTGTGCATTATCTGCGCATAGGGAGTATCGGCCCTGGATACAGGGAGAGTGGAAGACTCACAGAAAGGCATGGAAGTGGACGACCATGGAAATGTGCATGGCTCAAACACCTGTTGCGAATTTTTCCGCTCAGCTCCCTCTTAGAGAACAGCAAGTTGTCCAAACACTACTGAAATTTTGAACAGGTATGCATTTAAAAATTTGGAGAAGGTCAGTTAGTTCAACTGAAAAGGTTACAGAGCATTTTAGGTTCATCCTGAAACGTCCCCTTTGTTTGGCCAGCATTACAGTCCCATTTTTCTATGCAACCGTTCCTTCGTGATTTGCTGAAGAAAATGTGAATTTTTGTGGGATTTCTATATAACGCATGCTACTAGATGGCACCAAACTCATTGCTAATAGGAACATAGCCATCGGTGTCAAGGAAGAATGCTGAAGTGATGCATCTCAACTGAGAGACCAAGATCTTTTTGTGGAGGAGCTTCGTTTAGCCTGGGTTATGAGTGGAAGTCATGGAGAGTCTTCACCACATGTGCATTGTCCGAAAACCAAATCATTTGTAAGCAAACATTTTTTTAAGGGTAATGTAAAATGAGTTTGAAATGATATGAAGAGTTCTGGGATAATAGCATGTTGTAAACTGTATTTACAATTTAAAATTCTAAACATTTTTAAACAAACAGCCTGCCAACCGCAGCATCATCATCTTAGCAAATGTGAAATGAGTCATGATGGCTTTGAACATTTGCAACAGGAACTGTCACAGAACACTCCAACTACACTTGCTATGTGTGCATGCGTGAGTGTATTTTTCCTGCCACCCAAAGGCTGCAATCTTGCCATCCCATGAATATTTTCCTTGATGCGTCCCCGAGGACGCACAAGCGATTAACATCAAAACAGAGAAAATAAGGTGGGTGAATTCACATCTAAGTGAAGGAATTAAAGGAGTGACTTTAGGGGCGCTTCGACGGCATCCTGTGTAATTATCTTGTCCTGAACTGCTCCACCGAGAACCATAGATGAAAGTCTCAACTGTTACTGCACCCTCTTTCCGTTTTCCTTCAACTACTTAATAATTTAACTGAATCTTTTAAGAAGATTTGGCAGAGAATCACTTGATACGTGGTGGAATAATCCAATTAAACTCATTCGTCTTCTCACCGGGGAACAGGAGTGTTTCCGCAAGAATCGCGTTGAGCGACTCTGCAGCCAGCAACAGAAGACCAGTTGCTTTGGACATATTATGGAAAATACGCTTTTTAATGGCTTATGTACAAATACTGGTCTCTGTGCTGTGCCTCCAGTGCCCACCCATTGAGTCTGAAATCACGCAAGCAAGTAAATCTTTTGTAAATTGCACATTTCAGAAAATCTCTCTGTCAGGGAGCCCTTTTGAATTTTTCCAGATTATGATGCAACAGTGGGGCTCATTCCATTAGATTACAGGTTGCAGAGCAGCCTGCCCCCATTTTACCCCAGCCACGCTTGGCCTGGCCTGGCCTCCCTTACTTCTTCATTACAACAGGCATCAATCTTCTGCGGCGGGATCAAAGGATCTGTGCGAGCTTCCCTGCACACTTTTGTCACAGATTTCACGAGTGACCGAGTCTCAGGCGCTGGTTTTGCAGCGATATGAATCGCAGTTGCACGTTGTGGCGACATTGAAAATCATAGACCATCAAATGCAAAAGCTTTTACGCAGATGAAAAATCAATTTCCGGGTTTAAGTGAGAAGCACTCAGCCTGCTGCTGCAGAGACATACAAATACAATGTATACAGTACACATATATTGTGTTTTACAGCAATACTTAACCATATTTACAATTTCATGCACCCTTGGCTGAAATAAGTGAAGTTTGTAGTAAAAATATTTGCGAGCCGCACGCTTGTCGCAGGGTCTATTCAAGCTTGCCACGGGAACCTGACGCGTTAGCAATATTTTCCTCGGCATGAACTGCCCTACTCTACCTCTGATTGGCTCATCAGTTCTTGTGCCTTAAGTTAACCAACCTAATCAGCGAAGGCAGCGAGTACCAGCCAATTATAGGCAGAGGAGGGTGGGTCATGGCTTCACCACCCTTTACGAAAAAATGGGCAGTCTGCTTCACAGATATTACTGAACGGTGTGTGTCGGGGGGATTGAGAAGTGGGTATACGCAATGCTGACTGAAATATAACTAGGTACATGCTGTATACCCGTGTTTGCCCTGGCCTACACCACAGTGTGTACTGTACATATTGTATATATATGACCTGAGGTAAAACCAGGAAATGGGAGTGTGCAGTGGAGTTCCTTGCCGCATCGCTTAAAGAAAGGCCTATGTCTGTCAGCACATCAGATGACCGTGACGTCACGGCCCTCGGAAGAGATTCTGAGGAATGATTCAATTGGAAACACGCAACCTTGAAAAAGTGAAATGCAGAAGCGATCACACAGTGTGGAACCGGGCTGTTTCGGGGTTTAACCGCTACAATGGAAAAGAGGCATAAGAGTGGATGTTTTTGCAATCCATGAGGCTTGGTGAAGATCCCCCAATTAAAACAGGGGATGTCACTGTTACTTGAGAATTGTGAGCCTGTGAAGCCCTTTGAGACTTTTTCATGATTCTGGGCTAAAAAAATAAACTTGACTTGACTAGAGAAAGCCATACGCTACATTGATCCGAAGTCTCTGAAGCAGGTGAGCTGTTGCTCATTTGAGTGGGACAGAACCACCCCAACCAAAATGGTGTGACTTCAAACATCGTGCTCTAAGTGGTTGTTAGCTGTGCTGCATAACTTGTGTATTTTGAAGGTCAGAAATCTTTTATTGAACACCTGGGAGCTGTTTTAAACTCTGAGAAAATATATATTTAAGGCTACACTCAAACGAAGACAATCTATCAATTTCTAAATCCAAACATTCGCCAACAAAGGAAATGGGAAAGACGCTTTGAAGGTGACACATCCACACTAGAAATGTTCTGTAAAGAAAATTCTTGCTTCTCACATTTGCTGGATGGAAAGCAGTAAACCCCAACGGGCGAGAACATCAGGTGTGCGGCAGGAAATTATTGATCTATCTATACTAGCGACATACAGTGAAAGGCATCTGTTGCCAGTCGTATCGCTTTGTGTTCAAATAAACAGGGCCACACTGAGTACATTTGTGAGTAAAGTGAGACGAGATCATTATTTGCCAATGTTTTATGAAAGTTTTGTTTGGTGTTGTGTCATGAGATTTTTCTCCAAATGCTTGCTTTGCTTCAATAAACGTTGGGAAACTGACATAGTAAGACTTACGCTATGTACTGCTCCGTCTTGTTGAACTTCTTGGCGAGATACTTGGCAGAAGCTTTGCTGGGGATCTTGACGAAAGACATCTCTTTCCCGTAGCGCGTCAGGTTGCATGGCGTCTCGCACACGCAGTAGTCGTTGTCCCTCTCCACGAGGAAGTCTAGGAGGGGAAATGCGAGGTGCTTGAAAGGAAGAAGTCAAGCGTGGATTTATCACGGCTACGGCGTGACAAGCAAACAATGCCCGCGGAGAGGAGGGATGCTGCAGTGTTGTGCAGCAGACGCCGCAAGGGGAGGCTGACAGGTAAGATTTGGTCATGTGGACATCTGAGAGTGCAAGACAATTAGGAAACAGACAGCAGACTTTTAGTCGACAAAAATAAAGAGCAATTTTAATTGACTGAATTAATCGTTAATTTAGTCGATGTTTTCCTACAACATACATTTCAACTTTTATACATTAAGTATAACACACCTATTTGTAACTGCAGTTTAACACGCAAGACACACATTTAACACAACTGTGTCATTATTAAACTTTGTTTCAATGAAAACTGTTGAAATGACAATATTATGCCATCTTAAAACTTAAAAATGAGTTTTCGTCTAAATAAATGTGAAAAAAAAAAAAGCTTTACCACGGCGTAATATGCACGCAATTATTTTCAGTTCTCCACAGTTTAATGTTACAACAACATTTGCAACGGCAACAAATTTACCTTAGAGAATATCTCAGGATGTACATTCTGTTAATTCGGTTTCAGTTCAAATTTGTCGTAAATAGTGTTTTTGAGTACCGGTATGTCCCACAATTCCATGCGATCCGATTTCTTGGGAACACGTATGCTGGTCACTTGGACTCTTTTACGCGACTACGTGTTTTTAGTGCATTTAAACCGTCTGTTGTGATGGAGGAATACACATAAACTTTGAGCGGGCAGGAGAGTGTGTGGTATGCCGACAAGTTGAGTTTGATCGGCGTTTGGACCCATACAAACCTAAACAAAGAGACTGGATTACTGGCCTGCAAGCACTGCCCATCACTGAGCTACACTGATCTTGTCCACTACCTCATTTTCCACCCAAACCCATTCTGTGAATTAAAGCACTTCCAGAATTATAAACGTATGAAGGCATATGACAGATTTGTGTCCGGCTGGGTGTGTGAGGTGAGTGTTTACAATTTCCACGGTGGTGACCTGTTTTCTGAAGCTAGCCATGATTGGTCGTTACCTGAGCCCTGAGTAGTTGTAATGTCATTTTCAGTCCATAGAAGTGACAAAATGGCCGCCCCCTGAAATGGCCAAAAAGGGGTGGATTTTGCTGCTTAACTCATATTCCACAAACGCAATATTAATCAGAATGCTGTGTTTCAACTAGTGGGCCTGCTGGGAACATATTCTTGAAAAAAATATGTTTGGGTTGATTCCCCCCTTTAAAGGGTCTGCTTGGTCTGTATTCTGTGTGGGTAAGCCTTTATATCGTTTACAAGTACACTAATGGGCATCTCATGTGATATGCCAAGAACCTGACTCCCTTACATTTTGGACCAGGTCGGCTGTACACTTTCTGGAATGTCCTGAGTATCTAGGACGATTTTCACTGGCTGCATTGAGGTTCTCCACTTCTCAAAGTGGCTCACCCAGTTCTGAATTTTGCTTTTTTAGCATTCTCGTATCCAAACTGATGTATGAAATCTCATCTCCTTGGTTTTCTTGAACTATCCTGTCATGTAGTAATATTTTACAAGGTACTTTGCTCTATTTTTCATGGAGGCCTTCTTGTGTTTGCAGGCATTGCTTCTGCCAAGTCCTAAACAAATAATGGTGATCAGTGAATGAATCAAGGATATATCACAAAAAGTGTGCGGGGGGGGGGCTCGCTATCACCAGCCACGCCCGCCGCCACCAGTGAGAAGTCCACCCCCATATTCCCACCCACCTCAGGCTTCACCATTGCTATATTATACATCATAAACTGGATTTGTTCTGCGTTCAAGTGCTCCATGGAATATCGCCAACTCTTCTACTCCCGCACAGTCACAACTTAGAAAGAAGCGCTTCAGAACCGAAACATGCTTGGGATTTCGCGTGAATCGCTGCTTTGTAGTACGGACCCAATACCCCAAAAGTGCCGTCTTTGGAAGTCATCCCTAGCATCTCTTACCCAAGGCTGGATCTGCACACTCCTTATACTGCTCAGGGGTGCAGTAGGGGGCGTCACCTGCAGGGCAAAGGACAATCAGGGATCAAAACCGAGCAATAACCATTACCACCTTTAACTGAAGCTAGGTAATGTATTTAGCTACATTTCTGCATAATAGGACAGCACAGCAGAGCTCCCAACCTATAGAAATTCACTTCCAGAACAACCAATGCGATTTTTACATTTTTGTCAGTTTTGTCAGGAACATTACCGTGGGACAGTTCTTGCAGTAGATTATGTAACAGGATAAAATAAATTCTGCATACTGTTCAACTGCACAAACATAATTATGCTGCACCCATAACCGTTAATAAGTCATGACTTAAATATTTTCACATGAATTTATTACATTAACCTTGTAACGGTGGATGTAGTTGAAGGGAGGATCAAAGTATATAGGACTTCAACGTGCCATCGTCCATGGCATGCTCTTTCTGTATTTCCTGCTATTCTGTATTTCCTGTATCCTGATGAAACAATGCACATTTCTTAACTGTGGGTCAAAAACATGTTATCTTATACTACAAAAATGTATTTCATGAATATACTCTTAACCTTATAGGCGGCCCATGTTCTCCGGGGAGGTATGCAGTGACAAACTAATTTATTTACAATTTCTGAGCGCCCTGTCTCACTGCATTATTTTCTATCCAAACACTTGATAATTTGCCTGCTATTTTGCCGTTCAACGTTGGTTACTTACTCTCTGCTATAATGTGGTTCCAGCCAGACCTCTGAGACAATTTGTATGTATCACCCAATCACTTAATTCAATGTTTTGCAACTACTTGTCGCAATATCTTAGTAATTAGCATGGCTTCTCTTTCTTTCTCTCGTTAATTAATCTCTGTTCTCCCTCAGTAATAATGATACTGTACTTCTCAGAAGTGTAGTTTATTCGCTGTCATGGAGATGATGATTAGTGTGACTTTGGCTGTGTTGACACTAAGCGAACATTCACCTCCACGTCGTGTTAAGCCATAGTGTAGGTTTAGTGACTCCAAATCGTCCATAGGTGTGAATGTAAGTGTGAATGGTCGCTGGTCTGTATGTGCAATTAGTCCAGGATGTACCTCGCCTCTTAACAAAAATCAGATGGGATAGTAGGCTTCAACTCACCTATGAGCTGAATGAGGACAACTACTATACTGTAGAAAATGGATGAACAGATGCCTATGTGTCCTTGAAGGCAACAATCCAACAGAGACATGACATGAATGCAGGTACATCCAGCATTAGGTGTTCTTTCATTTCTTTTTTGTTCTTACTTTGTTGTGTGGCTCTTCATGACAAGATGACAAGCTTAATTTGAGCGCACCTTTTGTTCATCCATTATTCATTTTCTATACGGCTAACCCTGTTGAAGGTCATCCCAGAAGACGAAGGGTGGAAGGCAAAGTACATCTTGCAATTGTCGCCCGCCATACCAGGCCCCCATGGCAAAGAGCACATTTGAGTGGGACCTGAGATGCGTGAAAGTGAACCACTGAACTACCAACTGGGGAGGAGCGAAGTTTAGCCGGGGTTGTTCATGGAAGTTACGGACAGCCTTACCTGCCTGTGCATGTACATGCAGACTTCCAGTGCATTAAAAAAGAAAAAAAAAATCAAAACATCAGTATGCAATTTTTTTTCAGAGTAATTCTGTAAGATGAGCTTGAAATGATATTTAAGTTAAATATTATAATTCAAATTGAATTATTAAAATTATTAGGTGAGATGTCAACTACATGTGGGATTACTGTATATCCCCCAAAAATTGCATGAACCAGCTGTTATCCCCTCAGAATGCAAAGTGGAACTAGTCGCGGAATAAAATACTTGATTTCCCCCAGTCACTGGTAAAACTGCTGCTTTTGGTAAACTTAACGCAATTAGCGGTCCTCACCGGGCATGTGGACCATCCTGCAGTTGCAATTCTCCACCAGGTAGCGCGTTTCGCAGTCGATGCGGCAGGCCGTGATGCTGTACGTGCTGAAGAAGTCCGAGTCCATCGGAGTGGCCTTGCAGTCGCCCCACGGAGGCGGCAGATAGGTCAGCTGGGTGAGAGCGAGAAAACCTTGTGTCTTGTTAGGCTGAATTTACAATGCATAGTTTAAGTCACAATTTTGATTGTAAATTTTATCCCTCCTACTCATGTTAAATACACACATATAAATGTTCTTATCTATGAACATATTTTTGGGAGTATAAGTCGCACTTTTTTCATAGTTTGGCTGGTCCTGCAACATGTATATACTGTGTTAAAATCTAAGCGCGGACTGGCACTAAAAATCCTCGTTTCCTAATAGTGTTGACTTTCTATACATTACCGCCACCATCTTTCCACTGGAGGTAATTCACCAAAAGTATTTGTCAACCACCAAAAGGCAGTTGAAGAAAAAAGGAAGGTTAGAGGAAGTGGAAGAAGTCACGCATGGCCACCTTCTTTATAGCAGAGCTGGGCATTTGACAAAAAAATAGAGCGTCCGTTATTCGGCATCCATCTGCAGCGTGGGTACTCATCCGTCATCTGCCTTTTTCTTCCGGGGGTAAAAAAAATAGTACCCATCTATAAGCCGATCCGCCTCTAATTTTAAACAGCCGTCCGTCGGCGAGTCCGACTAAACTTTCACTCGCACCCTGAACTGGTTGCCAGCAGGGCACATAGAGAAAAGTAGACAGTTGTTCCCCATATTTTTGAAGCATTTGTTTCAACTTGCTTGGAAGTTTGAACACTGCATAAGATAAAAAGCCAAAGAAAGAAGGGGAGTTTGTCAAAATATGCAAGAGTGCTAGGGAGTGAGGGGACGGGATGGGGCAGTTTATGCATAATGTGGTTATGTGGCTTTTTGCTTTTAAAAATTGTGGTTCTAGTTTTAATAAATGAAGGCTTTAATGTGATAATAGTTATTCTTATTGGAACTCTCGACTTAATGAACTTAAATAGGAAGTCAATGCAAACATTTTTTTTTCAAAAATATGTTCTAAGCAAGCCCACCAGTTGAAAAAGGGCATTCTGATAAATAGTATACCGCTATACAGCCGTCCAACAACGACAAGTCGGACCTTTGTGCGACGATGTTGCAGACACGCCAAAGCCAGAGACAAGAACAATAAACAAATACGCCAAGTGTGGGCCAAAAACCATCTCACTCAGATTAATGGAGTCGTATATCAAATGATAGAACGTATTTATGACTTGTCTAGCAGAGAGATCACAATTTTATTAACCTCTGCTTATTCAGTGTGTGTGGGTGTTCATAGTGACCATCAGTCTCTTTTACAGGGATGGCTTGATGGCAGTATCAGCACAGGCAGTGACAGCGCTCAATGAATGTGTCCAACTTAACGTCTTCTTTGCAGCAACACCATGGCAGGAGTTGCTACACTCTGCTATTCATCCTTCTATTTAGCTATCTTGCTAAGGAGCTATAGTGAGATTGAACTCAATGTTGAAGTCCTTGTACCACTTCCTTGTTACAGGCTGTGAACAAATGCCTCAGTATATTAATAAATCCCATCTCAAAAAAGTTGAAAAGTAACACAAATGGTGGGTATTTTACTCAAATTTGCCAGTCCGTTTATCACCATCCGTCTGCAGCCTGGGAAGCCACCTGCCTTTTGGTCAAGTAAAAAAAATAGTAATCGCCTATCGGTCAGTCCATCGATCATTTTAAACGCGCTTCCATTAGCGCTTCGTCAACCAACTTAGCCCGTCCAATGCAACCACGTCAAATGGAAGCCTCACTCAGGCCGGGCTAAATGCAGCCCCTTTTAGAGCCATGCAGTAGCTCTCAAAAAGACTACAAAGACGGAAGTGAAAATGCACTTCTGCCTATGCTTAGTCCATCTATTTTTATTCTATTTTTTTAAGTTTTCCGTCTGTCGTTTATCACCTACAAAATGGGCGTCCGTCATAGGCAAATAGACGCACCGGTCCGTTGGCTAGGTGGAATGCCCAGCTCTGCAAATATTAAAGTTTCACAATGGCTCTGTTTTTTTTTTTTTTTTTCACACTGATATCTGAATCGCTTATCCTCGCTAGTGTCACACAACCATCAAACTCACATTCACACCTATGGACAATTTAGTCTTCTTGCATGTTGGAATTTGGGAGGAAACCGAAGTACCTGGAGGAACCCAACAATTGAAAAAATAAAATAAAATCATATCAACAATGAAAAAATACAAATGAAAATAAACTTTTAAAAGCACTGAAAAAGCTATAAAATAGCCCTGCATTTGCATCTATAAAATTTTAAAAACATATTACGTAAATATGGTTTTATAAAAAACATGCATTAAAAAAGGCTATTAGTTTTACAATGGCTCAGTTTTGCATTATAAAATGACAGTAACAATGAAAAATGTAATTTGAACAGAAGAAAAATCTGAGGTTTATTTTATAACGTCATCAAAATAAAATACTACAAACATATTAAGATTGGCTTCCAATAGAAGAATACAGAAGTTTAAGAGTAACACTCTTATGGATAATGTGTGCAGAAATAAAAAAAACAAACATCAACAATAAAATGAAACAAATAGATTATAGTCTCAAATTATATAAATATTGCAAAATAAAGAATGAAAATAGAATAATTTTAAAATAACATTTTAGAATTATTTAGGTGTTCCTTACTTTTCAAATGAAATGACATTTTAGTGGTAAATGGACATAACTCTGCGGCTTGGTGTTGACTGGCTACCACAATCGCCTCACAGTTCAGAGGCTGGTGGTTCGAATTCCAAATACATGCATTCTATCTTCTTAAAATACAATAACTATCCTGAGTGGTGAATGCTTGTTTGTCTAAATGTACCCTGTGAAAGGATTGTCACTAGTCCAGGGTGTACCCTGGCTCTTGCCTAAAGTCAGCTCCAGCACAACCACATCCCTCGAGGATAAGCAGTATCGAAGATGGATTAATGAATCACCGTAACTCATCTGACTAATTACAATCCCCCCCACAAAATAATGGAACAAAAAAAATCTATTTTAGAATTTAAATGGCACATAAAAACATGAATTACTGTAATCCCACAAGAACTATCTTATTGGTGTGGTTGGAAAGACAAATCATGCGAGTGGAGTGTGTTTTCTATTTTGCATGCGATTAAATATTAACACTAATTAATTACACTTCAGCTGCCTGACTGTGCGATGCATTCAATGAAGTAGGAGGACATAAACAACCTCTGCGTGCGCCTCCATCTCATCAGTTCAAACAATTCATGCGGTAGCAGTAAATTAGAAGCCGCTGTGTGATTTAAAGGGCCGGTGTTTCACAATTCTATTAAAACCCCCATGTGTCATCTAATGGATTTACATGGCCTAACTTAAAAAAAAAAAGGGCAGTGCAAAAAGAGCAGCGGGGCACATTCTACGAAATGCTATAAAATGTAATCAGACCAAGAGTCGTCTTATTTTCCCATCAAAGGCTTTTTGTTTTAGCTCAGTTCTAAAATGTTGAATTTTTTTTTATTAATGGTGTCCACTTAGTGACACTTATAATTGGGTCTTTGCTGACTTTACTGACTACAAAGGAGGAAAAACATTACTTAAATTTGGTCCGATTGTCAATATGTGTGTACACCACTTAAGCAGTCGAGACTTATAGTCATCTAACCAAGCACGCTGACGTAAATATTTAACAAGTTTACCAACACCAGCCCAGACCGTTTTCAGAGCACTTATTCAGGATAATCTTCAGCCAGTGATTTGGGCTTTTGATGACTTCTATCGCAAGGGAGGAAAAATGCACAGATCCATACAGATTATCAGTATTTGAAGACTCATAAGGGTTTGAGATCTGAACCATTAAATAAGTTTAATATTCACGATCATAGGCCAAGACGGTTTTCCAAGCAGATTGAGGAGGAAAAGTCACTCACAACCCAGCCCACAACATGGATAATCTTTTAGAAACAGTCAATAATTGGGTCTTTAATGACTTTGATTGCAATGGAGGGAAAATGCTCAATTTTGGCCAGATTATTGGTATGTGTGTGTATCCTAGATAAGCAATGGAAATTCATATTCATCTACCAGAGTGTGCTGACAAACAAGGTCTTCAAAAATCTTCAACTTTAACAATCTCAGAATAGCAATTTTCTGATTGTCGGTTTGTGTTTATTCCAGGTAAGTGAACTACAAACATACAATTGAGCAAAACATGATTATTTGGTGAGTTCCTGGAAGTAAATGAAAACACCAATTAGCATCCAGTGTTGTATCACCATTAACATTTGCAGAATGGCTCACTGGAGGTGTTTTACCGTCATGATCTTTTCACAGTCAAGTGGTCTGAAATGTGAAGCTCATTATGTTTCACACGCAGGCTATGGAATGTAAACAACTCTCTTTTCAAGTTAGACCGGCCGTACTTTTCAATGGCAATCAATGGATGCCATTTTGACTGTAGATATTAATGCAATCATTATTCGGGGCCCAAAATTGATTATTAACTCGACAGAGGGTCGACGTGGCCTTTTCCCCATGAGCAAGCCATTTAATTTCACGGCATTTAGTGCGATGGAAAAACTGCATTTTTTTTCACCAACCAGGCAAAAATGCACAAACGCCTTTCCTCATATTATTCATTTTACGAGACTGTTTGGATCATCCTTATGGCTTGCTACGAGCCCTTTGGGTTCAGAGCTCGCTAAACGTGGCACAATTTGGGTCATAAAACACAAAAAAATAAGAGTGGGATTCTAGGGGGAAATATACAAGAGGATATTAAAGGGGGCATATTATGGCAAAGTGACTTTTTAATGTCTTGTCTACAAATATTTGGGTGCCTGGAGTCAGGGGCGGAGCTACAGGGTGGTCTGGGGTGGCCTTGGTTCACTCCTGGTCACTCTCTTGCCACTCCACATGGGGGAAAATTTTGATACCTGTGACCAATGTTCCCTCTAAAATGCGCGCGTGAAGAATTGTGCACTGCTCTCACCTTCTCAGCGCACACGGTGACTTTAAGGTGTATTTGTTTAGTTTTTTTACCCCAAGCATAAGCACACAGAATAGAGCAGGGAATGAAAAGAAAGGTGTAAATGATAAAAAGAAATGTGGAGAGAGAATAAAAATTAATGTTAATAAATTAATTCTTTATTGTAAGAAGATCTATATTTCTTTTTTCTTATTTTGTTTTCTCTAATGTTAATAACTTAGGATACAGTGTTATGCAGAGGTGTACTTACAACAATTTTATAGACAAATGATACTATTTATAGGTGCGGTGGATAGATGGGAGAAGTGTAAAATATTTTTTTCTTCCTTGATGGGGTAACAGAAAATAACTGGGAAGCACTGCTGTAGAGGCTTGAGTGCGCTGCACAGTTCGCAGTACATTCACGGCTCTAAGTGCAGCCACCCCGGTACGGCAGACGGCTTTACCATTGTTACAATATGTATACATTGAGTTTTAGAACAATTATACAAACCATACTTCTAATTTCCCATGGGTAAAACAGCGAAAGCTTCTGGCCAAAATGTAGAGAGCCTGACGTACCGTGTCGGGTACATTCAAATAATGAACTTGATCTTGTTTCTATTCACGTCCTCTACGCACTGTCATTATTTTTTATATTTTTTGGTCCAAGTTAAGTTGGAACTTATCACATTTGTTGTGGCAGGCCTCGCGTTCTTGAAAAACAACTGCACAAGGAACGAAAATAAAGCTATTACAAATGACAATCATTTATCTTCATTCCTCGTACAGTGGTCCCTCGCTATATTGCGGTTCACCTTTCGCGGACTCCTTACATTGCCGATCTTTTTACAGTGCTATTTTGTATGCTGTTTTTTACAGCGTAACAAATGCCCCCGCATTGTATTCTGCGTCCGGATTGGCTAAAGTACTGTTAGCCAATTTGAATACATTTCCTCTGTGCCATGTCTCGCATTCTGTGCACAGAGGAGACATGGCCTTACTAAATTTTATTTCGTGAGGGAGGAGAGAGAGAAGAGGAAGAAGAGGACACTAGTGTCAATAAAGATAGAAGATTTTTCATGCTTGGTTTTTACAGTTTTCAATTCTAATCGAAGGTGGCATGTCAGTTTCTTCTCATCTTCTCGCCCAAGAGAGAAAAAAAGAGGCCGCAACTAGCTACAACTATATTTTTCTCTCTGCAGAGTGGAGTAGGAAAAAAACGGTACAGCGGAGCTGCGTCAGGACAGAGGGAGGAGGAAGCGTGAGATACGCACACAAGTGAAAATTGATCATTTCTTATGTTTGCAACTTCATGTTGTTCATTAAAATTTAATTTGTTGGTTCAAAAATTTGTCATCATTATTTGTATGAAAATGTTTTTTTTTTCTTAGATGTTTGAGACTTTAACTTGTTGTGATCGTTTATTAACAATGTTGTTTACCCATCAAAAAATATCACAACAATGTTTTTAATATTAAGAAATGAACATTTAAAAAACGGCCAGCAGAGAAATTTTAATCCTTTTTGTTCTCCCTAGATTTTCTAAATGGGCCAATTTGACCCACAATATAACAGGAAGGTTAAAAAAGGTTTTGGCTTTGGTTTTGTTATAAAACAATATTAACAATATGCATAACTCGTACAATAATAATAATAATAATAATAATAATAACAACAACAACAATAATAATAATAATAAAGTATACTTATTTTTCTTACTAAGGTTTGAACTTTGAGCATGTTTAAACAAGAGAGAAATGTTAATGTGAGGTTTACAGCACACACATTTAATTACAGGGACACATTGAAAACCTACTTTTGAAAAAACTGTTTTGTATACAAATAGTTGGGTGTGTCCACCAACCAAGTGTGAAATTAGAAAAACATTGCAATATTAATGAAGTGATAATGCAATCAAATCTCCATGGGTGCTCACTCTAAGAGTGTGTGGGGATATGGTGATACAGTATTAGCCAATAGTGGCTTTGCACACAGTAAACAGAGCGGCATTTAGTTTTTGGCCCAACAGTATGTGGGGAAGGGCATGGGCTGACAAATTCGACCCTAAAACAAGCCGATTCGCCACAGCAAGAAATGTGATGTAAAAATGTCTATAATTCCTAATCCTTGGGCTATTTTGATGAAACTATACCACATATGTACTAACAAGACACCAGGGAACTCTTTTGAAGAAGAAGAAAAGAAAAAAAATCATAATATGTCGCCTTTTAAGGACTACTGCGTGAAGGGTGGAGAATAACAAGAAGCGACATCCTTCTGCAGACACTGATAGCATGCAAAAATCTCCCCTTGCAGCCTGCCCACACTCACCACACGTCAAGTGTGGACGTGAAGTGACTGAGAGTCCTCCCAAATCTGTGCCATCCTCTCCGCCATTTAATACATGCGGCCTTCTTTAGTATACAAGAGACACCGTAGCATAGGATTTGGCAGGATGCAGATTCAGACTCTTTGAACCATTCAGTTGAACAAGAAATCACCTCCACAAGCCTTCACAGGCAGACTGCTTAGTGTAATAATGCTAAGGCACCCGCAAGTGTGTAACTACCACAGGGGCCAATGGGGCTTTTAAGACGCTAAACCAGTGATTTCCAAATCAGAGAACATTATTTTCAAAATAAATCGTTTTTTAATTGCGGTGAATGTCTGGCCGATTTCCCCGGCAAAAGGAGTTTCAACTCTCACCTCCGGCAGAACTTCACGCGCGTCCTGGGGAGTGGACCACGTTCCATGCCTTCATTGTTGAGGCGGCTGACTGGAGCTGTGGCCGTAAGGTGGTAGGTGCCTGTCGTGGCAGCATTCCGCAAACCCGTTGGGATGCCATAAAGCTCAAGGAGTCCTAATGGGATTTTTGGCCTGTGGGACTCCAGAGGCATCTGACGGATACTGGCTGGCCAAGCGGAATGCAGCTTGGGCGGTCCCTGAGGCAAAAACTCGTGCATGGGGGAGTTCTGAGGCCAAGGAAAACGACTTCTACGTTGCGTCGAGGAAATTGTGGTCAACCAGCCAGCGTCTCAGGAGGGGGGGAGCAGCACACCATTAACACTGTGTATAACGGGGATGGAGTGCTGCTGATAGGCAGAATATTTTGAAGACTTCATTTTTTTGAGTAAGCTGAGTCTGGAGACGCTGAGGTGGGCTCTACTGTCTTTGGGGTTGATATCACCAAGGTGGTTAAAAAACGACTTGGTGGCAACGCCCCGGCAGTGGGATGTGCTAAGATTTCCTAAAGGATGTACATGTTGCGAGGCTGTCCTGGTTGACATGCCTCTACAATATCAAATGGACATCAGGGACAGATTGGTAGACCAGGGTGGTGATCAATCTTTTTAAGCTGTTGTGTTCCAATCGGGGTCAACTCACCCATTCGGTGAGATAGACAAATGCTCAGGGCGCCATGGACTATAGGGGGCACAAAAAATCGGGTAGAAATTCGCCTTCAATATAATTATATCAAAACAAATGATCACTATCAACTCTTTGAAAACAAATGGAAAGAGCAGTAAATTGCAATTACTATAAGCAATAAAATAAGCAAAGAGGCGCACGATGGATTCATTTGAAGTCAGCGTTCCTGCCAGGCAGAGCTGACTTGATGTGTGTCACGTGTAATGTGTTGAATTAACTCTTAAGTGCCCGGCTTAGTTGCTGCACATTTTTAAATTTATGATGCTGGTAGTTGCACTTTAAATGGTGAATGAAAATAAAATGATTTCATGATTGAGTGACAAAAAGTAAAATAGTCTAATTTTGAGTAAAATATTTCATATAAAAGGTCAATTAGAAGAATGTAAATACATTAATTATTTAAAATTAAACTAAAAAGTTGTAATAACACTGACAGAGTAGAAAAAAGTTGTAGAAAAAAGTTAAACATGAGTAAATCTAAGCCTGTTATAGAAATTAAAAATCTGTGTTTTTATGCTGCCTTCTATTACTACTCACACTTATTTAGAGTGAGACATTTTCTCGTGTTATTTTTGTAAATCTTTCTCAAAGTTGTAATTCTAATTCAAATGCAAACCTCATTGCCAGAAATTAATTTAAGGAATAAAACTTTTTGATGAACTGTCAAACTACTGAAAGCTACTATAAAAAGAGAAAAAGAAAAACATTGCTTGATCATTGAATAAAATCAGAATCAAATTTTCCATGGACGAATGAACCTCTTACAAGCGGGGAAGCTGCGTATATTTCCAATAACTTGACAACTAACCCAGAATATGAAGCAATGCCCAATTTTCACAGCAAATACTCCGTCCTCTGGCTGATTGGTATTCTGCTTGCTATCTGTGAGGGGAGGGGCAGATTTATTGATGTGACTGCAGAGAACTTTGTTAACATGTCAAAATGACCAAAATTGTCCAGGGCACGGGGAAGAAAAAGATGAAGACATGGAAAAAGAGAGAAAATGGCAGAAAGAGAGGTCAAGCAATCGCTCCTTTTGGTTTGTCCAATTAGGTGCCGCAACAGTCACTCGCATAATTTATTGGACGGGGAGTTCTATCATGGGCGGTTCGGGGGTATGGTGTGCCAAACCCCTTGATGTCAGAATCAGAGTTTGCCAGCCAGATTAATTTCCAGTGAGGGTTGGACTCCACCAAGGTTACCCTTTGCCACCGATTCTGTTAATAATCTTTATGGACAGAATTTCTAGGTGTAACCAAGGCATTTATAGTTTGATCTCAGTATTGTAGCTCTGCTTTTTACAGAGGATGTGGTACTGTTGGTTTCATCAAGCCACGATCGCCAACTCACACTGGAGCCGAGCCGTGAAGCAGTTGGGATGAGTGGAGTGGGATAATTTCCCTCAGTACTTTATTGGCCTGGCGGGTCGCCAGGATTTCTTGCCCCCCTGCCGGGCTAAGACAGGGCTTTATAGCGCGCCCAATTTTACCGCACTTTCAACTTCCTGGACAAGAGCGCGACCAGCAGAACCTGTGTGGATTGCTATTGGGCTTTGCGGGTGCGGTAGGTGGTGGAGGCAACGTAAACAAAAGTGGGGCTATAGCTGGCCTATAGCTCGGCCAGGGTCACCAACGTGGGCCACATGAGTAGCCCACAGGCCAGTTCTAACAGCTCACCGGTGATGGGACAGTGTGATTTTGTAGGAATGATGTTGAAATAGTCACTTGAAAATAAGAACATGTTAATATGGATCTACTTCCTAATTATTGTGAAAAGTATTACTCAGTCATGATTTTTGTCTTTATTTTTATTAAGTAGTATAGTCCAGCCGACACAGTATACTATCCCAGCAACAGAAGGACACAAAAAAACAGACTTGTCAAGTTCGTGGATGAAATGCTGGATGCAGAAGATGATTTTGTGATCCAAAACAAAAGACAATTGGTGAGAACTCCACCAGTCAGCCTACACACAAGAGAAACCTAAGAAGTACACACAGAAAAAGAGGAGTGTGATTATGAACAAAAAATGGTGAATAAAGAGGACAAAGCTGCAGAAAGACGCTACCCTGAAAGAGGTAGGAAAAAGGATTACCCTAAATTAAAAAAGGTTGTTTTCCTACATTCAAAATTGAGAGGCGGCTGCCTCCAGCTACTTGTGTGCCCGCCTCCAGCCAGCATGATTGATATTGCTCAATACAGCGCGATTGATGCCATTCTGCGTATTTTAAGTACAGTTGCAGTGTTCGCCACTATGGAGGCGCTACATCAGGCCCGGCCAACCCTTGTCTGCCATGTGGCTCCTTGCCCGGTTTCATACGGCTCTTTTCGCTCTGAACTTGCAACGCGCCATTGTCAACCCCATTCATGAGTATGTGGTGAGGGGTGCAACCACAGAATGGGAGTGTTGCCAGGCGGCGCTGCGCGCACTCGGGCCACCTGTCACAACGCTGTCGTTGAAAATGGCAACAACATATTCTACTTTATGGCGGCACCATCGTGATTTCAGAAAAAAATTCCAATAGGAGAGGGGCTGGTAAGTGTTTTACTGCTATTTTGGCGGACTTATTTACAAGTCACGGCATGAGTATGATTGAAGAAGCCTTGATAAATAAAGCTTATTTACTGTATCAACACTGACAGAAACATCTTGTCTCCGCTTGATATTCCTTTTTTTTAAATGCCTCCAAAGTTTTCCCTCAATCAAAACATCAAGAGACCTCGTGGACAAGCTAAGATCGCTCCTGTCCTGCTGAATTTGTTCTGTCAGTGGGCTAGTAACAAACCCATCATCATTATCCCCCCTCCAGAAAATGCTAGGTTTGAGAGCGCCGAGCTCTGGCTCACACAAAACAAGACAGACACTCCTGAGTCAACTCTTGGCCTCAGCTGGAAATTTTCTACAGATGTGCTGGGCTATAGACACCATGCGGTGAGTCCACCAGTATGATCCCTTAGGCTTCATCCTTCGGTTCACAACCCAAGGCAAGGTGCTGATGAGAAGCTTATGGGACAGGCCAAGACACTGGGATGATCCTTGGCTGCTTTCTGACCTCCACCAACAATGGAAGAAATTGAAAGAAGAACTGTGTTTCCTCCCACAAGTGCACTTCCCACGCCCATACCTACTAAAGACTGTCTTAGCTTCAGCGAAAGAAAGAGAGCTGCACATCTTCTGCGACACATCTGGGCAAGCATATGGGCCCGTGACCTACCACAGGATGCTGAACAATGATGGCTCAACTCAACTGGCATTCATGATGGCACGATCCAGGGTCTCCCCTAGACGCTTGCAAATAATGTCTCAAGTCATTGGTGCCAAGGTCTCCCCCTTCCTGTTCCCTGACTGAACCACCAGATCCCACTGACCTCCGCAATCCGACATTCTGTGACATGACAGGGATAGTCTCCAATCGAGCATACCCAGACCTACTCCAATATCACACATGGAAGGAGCTTCTACAAGCCACCGCCCAGAAGCTTTATGGGGCGGCTACCGAGAATGATTTAAGAGAGCCAAGAGCTTAGCTACCTAAGCAACAAACAAGAAAATAGACAAACTTTCACTTGTTGGCTATATTATTGCTCTTTTGTTATTATGCAAAGTGCTTTGTTACAGCTGTGGCTGTTATATGGAATGCCCCA
Source organism: Filicampus tigris (assembly GCF_054856515.1). Lineage (NCBI taxonomy): Eukaryota > Metazoa > Chordata > Actinopteri > Syngnathiformes > Syngnathidae > Filicampus > Filicampus tigris. Next base: position 4,763,083 of record NC_141225.1, on the reverse strand, counting down.
AATAAAGTTGTATTGTATTTTATTTATTATGGGGGGGTTATAATTACAAACTGTTGCTTCAAGTTAGTGATCTAGCTAATTTGCTATTGATTTTCATTGTTCACTTCTTTTGCTCTCACAGGTTCACTTTAGTTAAAAGATGAATGATTTGAAATGTAAAGGATGAGACTTTGTTGTCACTTGTGTAGTCTTGGTCTCAGCATTTTCCACTAATGAAGAGTAGTGGAAACAATGTTTTTTAAGATTTTTCTTGTTGGCTCGGTTAGTTAATGCTTCTCCCTTGCTATTTTAACTTTAGTTGACAGATGAATGATTTGACATGGAAACGATGAGACTTAGTTGTCACTCGTGCATTCTTGGTCCCAGCATTTTCCACTAATGAAAAGTAGTGGAAACAATGTTTCTTGGGATTTTTCTTGTCGCTCAGTTATTTAATTCTCCCCCTCTGCCTGTCAGCCAGCCATTGTATTGTATTAGATTAAATAACAATGTAAAATATTACTTTGTGCACCTCTGAATACACTTTAAATGACTGATGCTTGTGATTAAAGTCACAGAGGGTATAACTGCATGTTTATATTAAATTAGTGCGGGTGTAAAAAGCTCAGAGGCTTATGTGATGTGGGGACAGAGCATAACGATTCAAACAGATGGTTGTGTGGCAAAGGAGAGTGTGAGGATGCAAGAGCGTGTGATTGGTGCTGGGGCCCCCACCAGGTCTGCATGTCTGATGGGGAACATCCCAAAAAGAACCCTGCAATTCATCAATGCTGTAATACCTGGGACAATAAACAGGTTTATGTGGCTAATAAAATAGGTCCAACGATGCCAAAAGGTCTAATGTGTCCGACAGACTCGTTTTATTGAAAATCCTCTGTCACTGGACGGTCATTGCCTCACTTCATCCTAATGCAAGTAGAAACAAACAAGCTTACAAACACACAGAGAAACTGATTAACCGTTGATAAACTAAGTAGCTCACAGACAAACAATCGCTACGGCTGTCAAACGATTACAAATTTTAATCGAGTTAATCAAAGCTTAAAAAATAATCAATCGTAATTAATTGCAATTTGAACTACAAAATATGCCGTATTTTTCTGTAAATTGTTGGAATGGAAAGATAAAAGACACGAAAGAAAAGACGGATATATACATTCAACATATCACAACAAAATCCTCATGAGATGAAAATTAAAATGTTTAAATTAAAATTATTAACATTCTTTCTGTAGTAGACATTGACATTCATTGCAAAAACAAAAACGCAAAAGGGAACAGTGACAGAAATATTCCAAATGTGTGCAAGGTGTGTGTGTAATGTACACATTTATATGTGGCCCTTGTAATATTCTTAGAGTTTATGTTTTCCGAGTGGTCCCTGAAGTGCACACAAATGTGATTGTCTCATTTGACAGGCAAGTGTTATGATCTGTTCAACTGTGAGAAGCAGTTATCAGCACGTCGTGTGTTCCTCCTTTAAAATGACTTTATTAAGACAGCCCTCTTCTCTACTCATCCTAAGTCGCTGAGGCAAAACAATTTATTCACATTTCTGAGATTTAAAGCTGCCCTCTTCTTTCGAAATGCTTCTTTATGCCCCCACGGGCGACATCCGCGAGCCGGGGGAAACTGTACGTCACCGTTTGCAATGAGTGCAAATGACTACCTGCTTATTTATTGTCCATCTGTATTTTTTAAGAATATGAATTCCCCACCCAGAGGGTCTACCTGCTTTACTACTTTACACACGCACATGTCCGCTCTGGTGCTCACTGCACTTCTGTGTTGGATTATGCATTGTCGGTTATTCTGCGCATGCGTTAAATGCGTCAAATATTTTGACGCTATCAATTAAAAAATGGAATTACCGCCCGATAACGCAGTAAGTTTGACAGCACTAACAGACACACAAACAAACACACATACAAAAAAAGACTACCCAACCAAGCAAAGGTATTACCAAACAGAGGCTGTATTGACACCTGCACTGTTTCGTCCACTTTAACTGGACCAGGTTACGTTTCCCACTATGGTCTGGACCTTTTATGCATGTGTGTATACAGTACACACAGACGAATCCTGATGCGGCTCAAGCAATCGGACGGTGCGCTTCCAAACCGACAAACCACTGCCGATTCACGCCAACTACAGGATACATGAGACTTTTGGGGTTTAACAAGCCTCGTAACCTGGCATAATGGGACATATTACCCCACCATGAATGTTGATCATACCTGATCCTTCATCTTTTGTTTGGCCACACCGCTGCTGGTATGTTGTAGGTCACGCAAAGCACACACTCATGCGGATTACTGCACGTATTCACTGCTGCTGTTCCAAATTTAGAAACATGGCGTTCCAAAACCTGCATCGAATGAGCTGCTCTTGATACTCCAAATTTTTTTGCAGCTCTAATTACAGCACAAATATGAAGAGCAATAATGCAGCATGTATGAATTCCATTTTTTCCTCAATTTCAGTGTTTGCTCTGCGTGATGCTCTTGTTATTTCTGTCCGTTGGGAACACCGGTCATCACATGTTTAAATGTGTTTGCAGAATATAGTTCACTTACAAAAAGTACAGTGCGAATGCGAACTGCCCCAAATGACAAAAAAATTAAGTTGTTCGCTTTTGGGCCAGACCAAACAAGCGGACCAAAGGACCTTTGTGGCGTGACCCTGAGTAACAAACAAACTAACAGAGCTGGGCATCGCCTAACCGTCACGAAGTTTCCTTCTGCATATTTAGCCGACCCATGTGGTCCCAATCTGTACCTCGTCGGCCGCTGCCAATCGGCATCGAGAACTTAATGTACAATTCACGAGCAGGCGCCACACAAGCAGACTAAATAAAGAAAAAATATTAAATAAAAATAACAGACAGACACACGCCCACACACACACACCCACACACACACACACACACACACACGTAGCATGGTGATTGGTGAAATAAAAACTAAATGGGGCATGTCATTGCATCTGTGGGACTGAAAGGGATACAACATTTTTTTCTTTTTTCTTTATTGGGTAGCTTGTCAGTTGTGCGGTACCTGCGTGTGATGTGGTACCGGTTAAGTCCGTTCTCGATACCGTTTGGCTGACTCGGACCGACTGAGACCACGTGGGTCGATTAAATATGCAGACGGGAATTTTGTGATGGTTAGGCGATGCCCAGCTCTGCTAACAGACACACCCAATAACTGGTGAACTACCCAAAAATAGTAGCTCACAAACTAACAAATGATATAAATAATAATAATAATAATAATAATAATAATAAAATAGCTAACCCACAAACCAACCAACCAACTGAAAAATAACCAACTAACCATTTAACAAGCACTGACTAACAAATTAGTTTTTCCAATTCATCATCTCGGCTGAGACTTACCCGTTGTTCCTGACAGGAGACAAAGGTCTGAAAGCCCGGCGCCACCCCAAATCCCAGTTGATCGATGAACGGCGGCTCATCCTGCGTGTGGATCTGAACCTTGATGCCTGCTTCAAACGATGTCTCGTCTGTTGATGAAAACAGAGCTTGGGTGTATGGGTAGGAAAGACCTAACCACTCAATCTTATATATGAATTGCTGTTATGAAATGCGCTATATAAATAAAATTGTATTGTATTGTATTGTACTTGAGGAAGAGCAACTGCAGATTTATTTCACTGGTGACGTTATGAGATAAGTTTGAAATGATATTAAAGTGTTTTGGGATCGTAGTTGTGGTATATTTAGAGTTTAAACTATTAATACAGTATCGCAATTATGACCATTTTTAGGGGCAGTGTCAATTACTCAAGTTTTCACTATTTGCAGCATGGTTGGCCCTGCCAATAGCAGGGTTTTACTGTACTTTCATTTGACATCCATATTTGGTCCGTCCTCATTGGGATAATGCATAAATAACACTTGTTTGAGCATTTTTTAACGGAGACATTTATAGCAAGCGAAGCAATGTACTGTGGACTTTAATTTATTTTTTGGCTGCTAAGAAAAGCCCTAGCAGAGCAGCTGGGATTCATTCATGTGTAGGATGTCTGCTTCCTGCTGCATTTTCTGCAACGCTTCTTGCTCGTTATTGCTTTCGAAGTAAGAGTAAGTAAGAGCTCAGCAACGTGGGCTGAAATCATTATGTACAGTTACAAGCTCAAACAGATCCTTCCAATAGAAGCCTGAGTCACATTTGTTTTGTTCTAAATGTCAGTTTCACTATATGTACCAGTATATTGTTATAGCAAACAAACGAGCCCACTAACAACATAACAAACCGATTAACTAAGTAACAAACCAAGGAGCTTACAAACTGACTAGCACACTAAGTACCAAATGAGCTAACAAACTAACCAACTAAAAACAAAATTTCTAACAACCATAAATATGCTATAAAACTAATGAAATGGCTAATTACCTAACAGAAAACACAAACTAACTATCTTATGAAGTAACAAAGTAGCTATACTAATGAGCAAAGCAACCTAACGAATAAATGAATGGCTAACTACCAAATAAACAAACAATCTAGCTAACAAACCGGCTAACAAGACACCATACTAACTCACAAAATCAAACAACAAAAACAAGCTCACAACATGCTCTCTATCTAACTGTTTAACTAACCACTAACAAATGAGCTAGTTATCTCACAAAATTTCTACCCAACCAGCTCACTAAAACAGCTAAATTAACAAGCTAACCAAGGTCACTAGGCTAATTACCTAACAAACAAACAAAACAGGCATTTAAAAACAAGCTAACAAATTAACTAACTAGTTAACAGACTAACTCACCAACTAGCTTACTAAGTAACAAACAAGCTAATTGAGTAACCCATCAACTTAGCTAAGAAACAAACTAGAAAAAAAAAAACAGTTACCATTGAAATCAAACAAAATGAAGAACTAAGAAATCAACAAACTAAATGAGCTCAGTAACAAACAAGCTAGTGTTACAGGCTGAGCCTGGCTATGTCTGTGCTGTAGCGCTGGGTGGTGGGCTACTTGTCTCTCCTGACGGCTTAGCGTTGTGCACCACGCTCTCATCACTGTATGGGTGTTATTATGTTGGAAGCCAATAAAGTTCATGCAATAAGACAACGACATGCCTGTTCAGCCTCTGTACTATGTATGGCTAGGAGATCAATGGGCAGGGGAAGAAAAGTAACATGAACGAAGCCACCCAACACATAAATAACTACATTGTCTAGTGTTAGTTTACTCTGAACCCACTGTGTGTATTACATACCTTGTAAACAAAACAAAACAAAACAAAACATGCAAGCATATGAGGCCATAATGAGATCTCGACTATCAGTGGATGAGCCTGTTGCCTCTATTGATTCTGTGTCTGATGAATGGTTCCGTTTGGGAATCATGTTAGGCACAAGATGAGAGTACAACTGATCAAGTTGTATCACAATGAAATCCATTTGTAGGGTGACCAGATTTTCTAAATTAAAAACTTGGGGTGTTGGGGTTAACCAAAATTTTGCTGAAAATCAATTATACAATACATTCTTACCAGGAACTATTCATAACAAATTAATTGCTAGTCAATCTGGTAACCGGTAGTTGTGTTATGTCGAAAAACACGCCTGCGAAAGATTAGATGGGTATGAAAATGAGAAATGAAAATGATATCAGCTATTCTATTTGGTCCACATTTAATCACTCACAGTTGCACTCTCTCATTAAAAGCAACTGCAAAATTCAGCCATAGTGGAAATTATGTTTATTATATCATGCTAAAGGTAACCAGGCTAGGTTCAGTATTGGTGTAAGGGAGCTTGAGCTTTTTACATTCTCCAGTGCTGCTGTTTTGATAATCAACAGAATTCAAATGGGCTCAGAAGTTAACTAATGTTTGTGTGTGAACATTGAACATTAATGAACATAGGCAATTACAGTGGTGAAATAATTATTTGATGATTGAATTTGTCCTGTTATTATGACATAGTGCATGTATTACAGTAAATACCAGAGCTGGGCACTTGACCATTTTTTACCCTTGACCTGGGTACCCTTCCGGCCGCAACCCCCCAGCCATATTCATAAACATTGTCGGCCCCCGCCCCGTTCCGCCCCCCGACCCAAATTAAAAAAAAAAAAAAAAAAGCGTCCGTGATGGCAGTCAACAAGTTACTTATTTATTTTCCACTTCCTCTCCTTCCCGGTCTTCAAAATAAAAGCATACCAGCAGACCCCTATACACAGCAAGTTTGCTATGTCGTATTTCCGGAAGTAGTGAACGCCAGAAGAAATGCATGAACTCCACCTTGATGTGCCAACGTCAGTTCAGTTGAGTCAGCAATATACTCGTGGACACAAGTTGTTTTGCATTTAATGCATTTAATTTTATTGCGAAAACGACCTGGAACGTGGCGGCTAAGGGGGAACGTGGGTGAGTAGCTTGCTTATGCTTAATTGGAGCAACGAGCTGTGTGGTGCATCTGTCTCCGTGTGGCAAACGTGCGCTCATGCGTGTTCATATTTCCTCATTGTCACGTCACGTAACCCGCGCCTCCCAACTGCAACTGGGGCATAGCATTGCAAGAGGGGGCGGGGGTCCTGGCCGGGGGGGCAATACCATGTGTGTCATCTTCCAAACCGCTTATCCTATACAGGGTCGCGGGGAGGTGCTGGAGCCTATCCCAGCCGTCAACGGGCGAAGGCAGACTACACCCCGAACTGGTCGCCAGCCAGTCGCAGGGCACACACAGACACCGTCACTGAGCGAGAATCGATCCCACGCTGCCCGCACACAACTCAGGCGTGTGTACCACTACACTATCAGCGACCCTGGGGGCAATACCACAATCCCTATAACAGCAGCTGTCGCTCGCGCCGACGCGGGAGTAGAAAGAAGCCTAAAAATAAACCTTTCACCGAGTAGGCTGAGATGAATTTTGGCCACCTCGCAAGCCGTCACACGCACGAGGGCCGATAGTGGGCCGGACTAAAATACACCTCCGGCCATGCTTAGTAAAGCCATTTTTTAAAATTTGTCGCCCTATTTTTACCCAGGAAAAATGCTGTAAATAATGACAGTAGAATACATTTCAATCTGATGTTGTAAGGTGTGAATGGTTATGCATTTTGGACCATTCTCTGAAACCCCCTACAGTGATGTAATTAGGTGGACATTTCTCTTCAGAGGTCATTTGGAATACTCTTACCTGTCTCTCCCCACACAGGCAGGTATTCATCCTGCTGAATGTCTAGCATCAGCTCCAGGCCGTTACCCATGCCGCCCTTCATGGTCAAGAGCAGAGGCCGCCCATCCTGGCCCGAGTTGAAGGTGTAGCACTTTCCATAGCGTGTGAAGATCTGACACAAACAAAAAACAAACCATCAATGTATAACTCAAGGCTCCAATTAAAAAAAAAAAGACTACACAAGACCACATATAAATTGAGTGCACCATGATCTAGTTGCCACAGTAAAAAGCACAGCTGTGACCTATTGGCCGAACTATGCCTGCCAGTCAACTAATGGATGTATAATTGAATATAGCTGACATTAGGAAATGGAAAGCGACGTCCTGCATCCAGAATACAATGTATGTTGTTAGTGAGCCTCGTATGAAAGCATCCACTCTCATTAACTAACCGGTTAACCTTCATGTTGACATTCACATGAAGTAAAAACAAATCCAAATACAGAACGGACATTCCATGTTATTATATACTCAATGTTCCCACAAACGCCACTCATTTCTGCACGAGTGTATAATGATGAAAATGGATGTATGTAATTTAAGGGACTCCAATGCAACCGCTCCAAATTTGACTTAATAGCACCCCTGGAAAGTTAGAAAAAATTTGCCCCGCACATCAAGAATGCTAATATATTTGAAATGGGGTGAGAAACACAAAAATGTCTCAAGGACTCATCGTCAAAATTCAACAGGAAGTCAGCAATTTTAGTCTGGAACAGCCATTTCGTCAGTTAGATGATGCTAAATTTTCTAAGACGGCCATTTTGACTTGGAACAGCCGTTCAGGCAAATTCAAGGCTAGTACTTTGCCGAAATCCACCAAGAAATTTGGAAGCACGTATTCCAGACACTAAATCCTAAAGCTGGCTTGACTAAGCTTTCTATTTTGGTCAGCGCATGGGTCATTTGCTGATCTTCTAAGTGACAAATATAATCGGCTTTTAGGGCTCAACATGTCCAAAAAATCAACAAATTTTTTCAAAGTGAGTGTTTTATAATGTTCATAATCATACATATACTGTTTCTATTTTAGGTGTCCTGAACATAACCTTGCCCATCAAATCCAAAACTAAGTAGTGCACCCTCAAAAGTTAGAAAAGATCTGCCCTCGACACCAGAATTTTTTGCTTGTTTGATGATCATTTTAAGGATTCACCATGGAAATGGATTTGCGAGGGGATGATCATCATTGCTGTTTTATGTTGTATCCTCAAAGACATGCTACTTTGATAGTTTACGAGCCGACCAGTGAGGCTTTTATGGCAAACTACTTAAATGTCATGGCAAATACTATAGATCAATGAGATTAAAAATAATTGAATTCTGTCAGTTAGGGTTAATAGATTAATAGATAGGTTAATAGATTGTAATACCAGGTATTACCAGGTAGCACACTAAAACGGACTTGGGACAGAAATCACCAAGTACGGTAAATATATGAGTCTTAACCTTTCAAATGGGTCCAGAGTGTCTGCACTACGCAGACTCTCAAGGGGAGGCAAGGGGGGGCACACGAGATTGATTCTAACACCCTTCAAAACGCTCGCCTCACCTTCCTCACATCACGGTTCATCATTGACCTTTGTGATATCGCGTCAGGAAATCTGGTGGCATCTCACCTGCTAATTATGCTTAACAGCGACACAAAGTGCGGCGAGATGAGCTGAATGAAAAGCCGCTGGCATCCAAAACAAACGGCTCATTTGTTTAACAAGCAAACAATTATCAAGGACAATTGTGAGGCTGCTTTTTTCAAAAAGACAGAAAGAGACAACGATGTTGACACACAAGATGCTCCTTGCACAACACAAGCATGAAGAAGTCAATCATATCTCACAAATGTGTTATCCTTCCAAATAATAAGGAAGTGAAGGCAGGTTATATGCAGTTCTGGAATAATATTTTAATAAAGTTAATAAATAAAATGAATAAAGGATCATCATATTTTCACCAGGACGACGATTTTATTTGATCTTTTTAGGCGTCCTAAACGCAGCAGCCACAACCCACTCGGTCGCGCCCCATGGAAAGTTTGAAAATATTTGCCTGACATTCACACACCTGATCAACGTGAAATTTGGTAGACAGGTCTATCATAACGGGAAATATGAATACGTTTGAAGGACCCATCCCCAACATTGAACAGGAAGTCAGCCATTTTTATTTGAATCAGCGCAATTTGCATTTTAGAATACTATTAAGCACTATTATAGTATTATGTGGCAATCCCCTACATTTTGACAAACTCACCTACTCACTCTTTTTTCCTGTGCTTTTTTCCTCCAGCTATTTGCTGAAAAACATACCGATTTGAATTTTTGCACCACTTCAGAAAGCCATATAAGTAGCTGCCAAAGCCCAAGCTAAGACGGAAATAGTAATTGGTGTGAAGGAAGTATTGAAATGATACAGCTCATCTGTTATCTTAAATCTTTGTATCTTGAAGAAGAGCCTTGCCTGAATTGTTAGTGGAAGGTAGTGAGAGTCTTTGCCGTACATACATGTACACGTGCACTTCCTGTGCATTTGATCAAAATCAAATAAACTGTAAGCCATTTATTTTTCAGAGCAGTGTAATAAAATATGTTTCAAATGATATTCAAGTGTTTTAGGATCATAATTTGCAGTACAGTGTGTAATGAGGTGGTTTAAATGCTGAGTACGGCTTTTCTTCACCATGTCGAACGGAGGCGGAGCTAGGGCGCTGCGATGAAGCGAGCAGCTACACGTTTTATTTTCGCTATATTTTGCAGCTTTTCTACTACCTTAAGTGACTTTGGAAAAAAAAAAGTCTGAACCAAAACAGCAACTTTTTGTGGTGTTATTGACAATTCTGAGATTTCCTCCCCTCAAACTGCAAATGAATGTGCTTGTGCAAAGCCGCCACTGGTTAACTCGAGTTAATTTAAAAAATCCATTGTCTATTATTTAATCCCTCTAAGAGAATTTATCACACAGTATGACTTGAAAATGCACTCATCTTTACTGCTATAACAGGTACAATTCCCTAATGTGGGCCAAATAAGATCATCCTCTTTTCTTAAGCAAGCTTCCCAGTCGGCGACCTGCGTGTACATGTTTATAGCGTGGAAACTAACTTCAGGGTAAGCCTGAGTTGCTGTGGTAACCGTCTACATCGAGTCAAGTGTAGCAGCAGAGGAGGGAGGGGAATCCGTGGTGACCTTGGGACAGGCGGGTAGGAGTCTTTGTGGAAGTTTCTTTTAATCGCAACATGTCTGCCGATTGAGAAGCTCATTCCAAGGATCCTCAAAGCACAGCGTCAAAGCGGAGGTTTTTCCTCCCTTACAATCAAACCAATCACAAAGGAGGAGTGTGTGATATTTCTCTTGATGCCCTAAACAAGAAGCTTGAAGGTGATACTCAAAGAAAAGCTAATTAAGTAGCTAGCAGGGGACGGTGCGAGTATATTTGCTCTTGTCTATTTAGCATAAAAGTTGAGCAAATATTTGTAATCCCGAAGCAGCTTTACTTATAAATCCCATATTGCAGTCAGATCGCATCATTTAGAATGACTGTATCAGATGCAGCCCGCCGGTGTGAAAAAACATTAGGCGGCATCGACCCATTTGTGTCGTCGTCGCCAAAAAAATAAATAAATTGCTATCATCTTGGCTGAATAATTCACAGAGTGACAGCCTGTGAGTGTTGAGACCGCCCTGGGTAATGAGACCCAGTGTGAGCGCCACACGGAGGCACAAGCCGTCCTCCCACAAAGTTGCCAATGAACCACAATCCCTGGCGCTGCCATTGATATCAAGAGGGGTGCTGTGAAAAAAATGTTTTGGCTGTCACACCAAAGAAGAAAAAAAAGACACTTTTGTGAGGCGATCTTGGTTGCACGCATATGACGGTTCCTGTCAGTGGCTGTCAGTTCATTGAATAAATGATAGACATCCAGTAGCGCAAATAAATCAGGTTTACACACCTCAACAAAACGTTTAAAGCAGACATTAGCTGGTTTGTTTTCAATTCTAAAAGGTTCCAACACTTAACACTCTTTTATTTGATGCTCAGTGAACTGAGCCTGGTTTGAGGGGGTGGTCCTTTCTCATGCAAATACAACACTCATCATGTCCCCCCTCGACTATGGGCTCAATGCTTTTGTTTAGTTTGATTTCAAGGTGAGTGCCTACTACAAGCCCAGAGCAGCAAAAGGATGGATTGTATTTTTACACATGGAAACAGCACTTCATGACCAAGCTCCCAAATTACCCTTGTCAACTAGTGAAGAGGATCTAAGAATAAGGCGCATAGAGCTGATGTCAACATCCGAACAGCTGCAATTTGTTTCGGAGTCTGCTTATAACACTGTTGAATTCATGCCAGGCCAGTGGCAGTGGCGGAGCTAGACTTTTATCCTTGGGGTGGCCAGGGGGTGGCCAAGGCTATTTCAGGGGGTCCACAGACTATAACAATAAATTTGCTTCTCGACTAATCAATTAGATTGCCAAATGTTGAAATGTACAGACCACAGGAGATGAGCTTTATGTATAGGGGTTCCCATATTTTTTTTCATGGGTTACTCTCATGAGTACCAGGACATTGACTTTGGTACTCACTAGTAGTTCAACGGATCACATAGGTCATGGTTCAGATCGGTCAACTGATTTTGAGTCACAGATTGGATGTGTTTCAGATCAGCAAAAAAAAAGAAAAGATAATTAGAACTTTGACTTCATTTATTTTATAAAACACTTTTGTGTGTTGGTGTACCCAACCACTGTGCTCTTAAGTAACGCGTGGTATGTTGGGGAAGTATTGTTTTGTTACAAATTAAACAATGGCTTGTGGAATATCAAGAAGTCTTTGCTCCTTCGGCTATCCAACAACACCCGTCCATGACTAATTATCCCCTCAGCTCACCACCACTTGTTACAACATGGACAGCGCATTACAAAACAATCTCCACAATATCGAAAAAAAAGTTGAAAAAAAAAAGTAAGCCAAGGAGCTGTTGAACAACAGCCAAGCGCTTGTTATTAATGATAACAGCTGCTAGCCACTAACGCCGGAGACTTGTGCCGTATCATACAATGACAGCGTAATTAACTAGCGGTTTGTTAGCGTCCTAAATTAGCGACTGAATATGACTTCGGGATGGCGTTGTGTTGATGTAGGTGGCAAGCTGAGACGTCGAAAACAGAAATCAAGTTAGCTGTTACGCCACCACGGAGGTCAACTTCAAAGTAAAAGTCTACTAAGGCTATTGCATTGGCATCCAGGACGCAATGCATTATTTGGTAAGCTTTATTTTGAAGTAAGCCTTTGCGGAGGTGGTGTGTTCGTTGAGTATGTTTGCAAAGAGCTCCCATCTGCGACTTATGTGAGCCATGAGGGTTTTCAACTTTCTCTGCTGCTATTACAGTGAATCCAGACTAATTACATTGATTAATGTGAACGCACAGAGTTCTTATTCACCAACCATTCTGCGGATCGCACCCGGCCCAAACCGTGATGCTTGATCACAGAGCAATGATGATCTGTTGCACCACTGTGTACAGGTACGCAAAGGCGTGTCGTGACTCACATCTGCTCGCGTCTGACCGCGGAAAATTTGAAACCTGATGGTGCCGCGATATGTCAGTCATCTGGGGTGGCACCTGGGGGTCCAATCAGATTTCAGGGGGGTCCAGTGCTACCCCGACGTCCCCTCTGGCTCCGCCGCTGGCCAGTGGGTGGCAACATAAATAATGCACAACCCTGTTTATTCCCCTTTCCATTACTTGTTTCTATAAAACTTGGACAATTGTTGAGCTCATTGAAATTTACTTTTCATAACTCCATTATCCCAAAATAAGATGATAAACATTTAGGGACAAGTTGTTGATGAGCAGCTCGGCAATGCGTCACACACGTTTTGTATTTCTCGCAGGAGTCCGTGGGAGAAAAACAGGGCCATTAAATAGAATGAATATTGCACTTTTATTCATCAGGTTGTTAGAAAGACCTCGAAAAGTGCGGCCGCAGTTGAATGCTAATGTTGGGGGGAAAAAAATCCACACAAACACCATAACCTTTTAAGATGATAAGCAGTGCCCACCAGTTATTAATGGGGGACATTATTTTACTGATTCTAAGCTTGGTATTTCTCTTCTGGGACTTTACCAGAATGGCCCTGCAGGACTGCAAAGTTCAAAACAACCCTAAAAATAATAATAAAAAAAATCTTATGATCGTACTTTGTGTATACCCTCTAAAATTAGTGTGTTCTCTTTTAGCCGCCAATCCCTAGAATCCCACTTTGGCCCACTTCGGGAAGCTTAATGAAGTTCTTCTGCAGCATATTGTGCCTGCAGTATTTGCTAACAAACGTTACTATTATGCAGGCTTACGCACAGTGAAAATTGAGATATGACTCAGTTGGGAACCCCTGTAACCAAAGCAAAATGAAATGGCAATTTTGCAATAATTGCTCAAACAATTGATATGCCATATACTCAGTAGTTTTTCTCATAGTGGTCCACAGGCAAAAGTCAAGTACGATGTTAAAATATCACCATTTGTTTTTTTTAGTCGCAGGTAACTGGAGTCTGTCCCTGACAGGGCGAGAGAAGTGGGATACTCCCTGGACTGGTTGATAGCCCTCCCTCTTGCCCAAAGTCAGCTGGGATAGGCTCCAGCTCACCTGCAATCTTGACAAGGACCAGTGGAATAGAATCATAAAATCAATGGATGGATAAATAAGGTCAGCTAGATGAAACTGTTTTAACTTCATCAAATTGAAGAATGTGATGCTATTCCTGGAGTAGCAATCAGATTTTGTATCCTTGGAAAGATAGTTTGTCAAATTTGTTTTTAGCAGTTCACCTGGGAAACACATGAGAGAAACAAAGCAATCCATCCACGATAACATCAGAATTTGAATTCATCTGAAGAAGACAGCCCTTCGACGCTCCTTGATGACTCTGTACCCGGAATTGACAATGTGTCAAGAGTAAAGTCCTCATTTAAATTGTTTATTTCCCCACAGAAGCTCATGTTATTTTGGGTCAAAACACAAGTTTGCAGGCCCATGATTAATTAACTACATAAGTACAGGAGGAAGTTGGCATGTACACAACCATCCTTCCATTAATTTCAAGTGCAATTATCCAGTTCAGGATTGGGGGAAGCTGCTACGTAACTCAGCTGACTACACTATGGTCCAGTCAGTCAATCACAGGGCACACATGGAGCCAGACAAGCACTCACACAGTCACTGGGTGAGAAGTTAAGAACTCAATGCATGCTGCCGGCACGGGAGTCAGACCAATGACCCACTACACTGTATTGACATTGTATACAACTAAAAAGTAAAACGAATCGCTCTTTGAAGATGGCTGATTGGAGAGAGAACAGAAAGGTGCTTTTAGGGCAATATTGCCACTAAGAGGTGTTTTGTGGGACGTTAGCTATTGTTATGGTTCAAATACTTTGCCCATGTAGTGGATATTTAGTTAATTCTATTGCTCATGTCGTACGACGCTGAGTTCCATTGATATCGTTTTTCCAGATGTGAGTCATGGTTCGGCTGATTTTTACTTTGACTTGTTTGCTTTGAACAAAAATCTGAGGTACATATGTAGGCAAACTATAACAAGACTCACAGACAAAACGTTTATGCTCTCCCCCCCCTAAAAAAAACGGTATTGCAGCTTACTGAGTCACTTCAGTTGTGAAAAGTTTCTTTGTTTGTCTGCATGACTGTATTAAACTGACACAAGAAAGAGTCGTAATGATTAATCATGATGCACTGAGGTCCATTCTTTTCACTGAATTCAATTATGTTATTACTGTATGTTTCATATACTACACTATTATAGAATGCTATTCTCCTTATAAAAAACACATATGACACATTTTTGGGGTGTATTTTGGGGAGGCAGCATTAGTGGTTTTACAGGGTGCCAACTTTACCAAATGCCTTGTCCCACCAGTTGCCACCCCTACCATTAGCAATGAATTTATCAACACTAAATTCCAAATTTTGTATAATCTATCAAATATAATCTCTGCCCTCCCTTCGCCACCCTAGGTAAATCTGTCTATTACTGCCAATGGGAGGCAGAAATGCATTACTGTCTCTGTATTCTCAGTATAGCACATCTCACCACGGTAACCCTTAATAATAAAGAACTTCAACTTTGCATCCCTGTGGCAGCATCACAGGAAAGGCATAGAAATATGCAATACAGAAAAAAGTCATTCTTACGTCATTCTTGTCTTATGACATTAGCTTGCACGACCTGAACAAATTACATATTATTCTTGTGTGACCAGATTGGTTGCTCAGCACTTGCAAGATATGATAGTGTACTTTTTCTGCAAAAAACCCCCAAAAAAACCTTATATACCCCATATTCCACGGGGCCTCTTCATCTTAATATAGCATGACTGAACACAGAAGGGAAATCATCCATCAAAGTGAGGGAGTAGCCGGAAAGCAACTAGAGAATAAATAGAATTCAGTTAGATCTTATAAAAACAGGGACTACTCCAGTCAGTGGAGTGCACCGTGCAGTGGGCTGAGGCATGTTCTTGGAAATAATTCCCAACAAATCACATTTACAGCTCTGGGAGAGCCCCCCAACAACAAGCGTGGCGTCCCTGCACTCCAGTCAATACATCCTGAAAACTACATGATGTAAAAAAAACGGGAGGCCTCCATGTCTCTCCCTCACCCAATGTCCTCGGGTGGCTCGCTTCTCAAGTGCGACTGACTCTATTTCATGCAGACAGCTTGTCTTGCACGCCCGGAGGCCATGCAGGCTTCATCGATTATCAATGCAGCCCCCACGAGTCCACCCCAAAAACATGGGCCCCTGCTCTGTTTATCTGTAGAACGAGCCGCTGCTGCTTCGTCACCCTTCGGAATGCAACAGCAAAGCGTCCCTGGCACATTTGAATATTTGAAGGCATGCACCTCAGGCATTTTAGGACCGAGAGACAACCATCAAAGTATTTCGGAGCTGTCACTCAAACACGAGCTTGCTAGGTAAATATGGTTGTATTATGCAACTTTCACAAGGCACATATTTTACATGAGAAAAAGATCTCACGGCCATGTGGTGGGAAGTAACCAAGTACAAATACTTGGTTAGTGTACTTGAGTACATTTGTCAGGTGATATACGAGTGCGTAAACTTATGAGTTTTTAAGAGACGAGCTGTCACGTGGCTGATTTTGTTTGTCTTGAGATACAAGTATTTGAGACACAAGTGTGTTTTGAACCCCCACCACTAGATGGCAGCAGCAGACTTCACAAGGGTCGGCCTCCATCAATTCAAATTGGTTTCCTTGCAGTGGACGTAAAATATCAGCTGGTGGCGGTTAGGGCTGGGATAAAAGATCGGACATGTCGACCAAGTTGATCACTAAAAATGGTTGACGCAAACTGTTTTGCCCTGAGACATTGCCGGCACCATTGCATAAGTCAATTGTACTGGCTCTAAACCACTCACTGTACTTTTTCCAAAGTATATTAGCACGCTCTCTTGGTGGAAAGTTGACAGTGAGAGTTTCCCTGTTAGGGGCACGTCTTGTCAGGTGTTGCCACAGTGATGATATATTTGCCATAGTTTTTACACCGGATGCCCTTCGTGATGCATCCCACTAATTTCTATCCGGGTTTGGTAGTGGGTAACACAGGCAGTGGTTGTGGTGCTATACACAATGAAGCAACGCATTTTCGTGGTTTGGCACCTGTCGATTCAACAATTTTATTTTGGATTTTTTTTTCATTTAAG
The DNA here is from genome assembly GCF_054856515.1 of Filicampus tigris. NCBI lineage: Eukaryota > Metazoa > Chordata > Actinopteri > Syngnathiformes > Syngnathidae > Filicampus > Filicampus tigris. The sequence goes on along the minus strand of NC_141225.1, from coordinate 4,746,115 downwards.
GAAACATTTTTAAAATACTTTTAAAAAAAAGATTTTTTTTTAATTTAATGTGAGTCAACTCCCATTTTTGTGGAAGACATGGTTTTCCCCCAATGCATTTATGATATGCATCAATAAAATGCAGATTTATACTATTCATGGGTGAGCTTGGCTCCTATCCCTGCGAATAACAGGGGACCACTGTATACTACTTGTATCTTATCTGAAAATAAGCTTTATTTTTCCATTGTGACAAGTTATAAATGTTATGATGTATAATTGACAGTAACAATTCATTTTTAAGGTTTTACTTTTGTACTTAGGTATTTTAGAATCTATTATTACTATATATTATATTATATATTTATTTATTATTTAGTATATATTTATATACTTAACCACAGGAGTTTAATCAGTACAAATATTTGATTTTATTTTTGTTCATTACTACCTAAGTAGAGAGTATGAGTAGGCCTACATTTGTCACCTCTACTCACTCCACACTAAACAAAAATGTCACAGAAATGTTATAGTATATAATGAGCTTGTCACAATTTCCCCACAAATGTACTGCCTCAGTGTGAAATGTGTGCCTGTTTCATTTAACACAAAGCTATTCTTCTGTTGTATAAATGACAACAGGTGGATACACAAGTTAGTAGTACCTTCTGCAATATAGTGAAAGAGCTTTTTAATGTACCTGCCTGTCAGTATAAGTCACTTTCATAGATAGATGAACAAAGATTTGTAGTGAATAAATAATCCTTTTCAGACCAATTAAGTGAAATTGGATCATTTCCCACAGTACAACTGCTGAGCTCCCATGTACCTTGGTTGGCAATCACTGCTAACCAATAAAGGCCAACAGTGAGTGCGTTGGAGAAGCAGCTCAACATGAATCAAAAATCTTCATTAGGGCAGTACGGGTCTCTTGTGAGTGTGTGATTGTAAACACATCAATCCAGCAGCGATGGACGCCAGAGGAGGCGCCATACGGCTGGCTTGATTTTTCCCATCAAGCTCCTAAAATGTATTTATGTGGAAGTACCTTTGCGAAGTGACAACAGCTGTGCAGCCTCAGTAATGGTAATAGTACTGTAATAGTAAAGCGGTAGCCGTAGCACACTACATATCGCTGGTGTCGGGCCAAAACCTTGTTCCTCCAAAACAGTCACTTTTCAGGAGACCCCCAAAATGACAAGTTTGTTCCACCATTAGCATTGCATCGTGAAAGACAGCAAGCCATTTTCAATACTTTAGATTGGTCATTTAGATGTGTAAAAATAACACCCGCATGTGTGGACCTACCAATAGTATAGATGTTTGAAAAAATCTCGAAATTCACCAAAGTGTGACTTATGAGAATTGGCTCGATGCCAGCAATATGTATTGTAGAAATATCATTTACTAGAGCAGTTGTTTTCAAACTTTTTATACCAAGTAAATCCTCAAAAAATACTTAGTTGTTGTAACTACCACCGTCTTGACCAAAATTAAATTACAGCAGCATAGTAGGTGTAAGTGCTTATCAAAAGCGAGGCAGATTTTCCAGTGTATTGAACATTATTTTAGGCTTCTGTAACAGTATCCATTTTGAATATTAACACGGTGCTTGAATATAGGAAAATAAAATAACTATACTGTATTGTATTTATTCAATTTAAATGTATTTACAGTTTACAGGTGTCAAACTCAAGGCCCGGGGGCCAGATCCGGCCCACGACGTCATTTTATGTGGCCCACGAGGACAAATCAGGTGTGCTGACTTGACATGTTTTTTGAAATTGTCTTCACTGTGAACACAACATATTCGATATTTCAAGCATTTCTTACCAATCCTTCCTTTAAACTACATTAAAAATAGTTGAACAAACTATTTACTGGCTTCTGATTTCAAAACTAGTGATCCATTAATTAGTTGTGTATAAGACGATCATACATTTACACGGGTTAACAGTCGTAACAGCCCTCCGAGTGAAATCAGAAGTTGTGATGCGGCCTACGACAAAAATGGTTTGTCTGGTTTAAATGAAAATTGTAGCCGTTAAAAAAATTATTTACATTTTTTTTTTACTTTACAAATACACCACACTAGGTTGAAAAAAGGTTGACGCCACATTAACATTATGCACGGTTTGAGCATTTAATTTGACGATTCTTGCACATATACCACTATGGGAGTGTTTGTTCTTGACCAGTTAGCACCACAGTCAACACCTGTGTAAGATACTCTTCACCATTACTGTGTGTGTGTGTGTGTATATATATATATATATATATATATGTATATATATATATATATATATATATATATATATATATATATATATATATATATATATGTATATATATATATATATATATATATATATATATATATATATATATATATATATATATATATATATATACACATATATATGGAGGGGGGGGGGGTATGTGCGTGTTAGGTGCCTGAGTATCACAGCACATGAATCAGCACATAAAATGCTATTTTAAAGTGAACCGTTGAGCTGGATTAATCAAATTATACGACCTGTTTTTCTTGAAAGCAGTAACTTTCAGTAACAGTAAGAAAAATAAAATAAATGTTCAATTTTTAAAAAACGTTGGTGCCTTATAATAAACTGTCTTCCAATTCTGAAATGACCTAGGCCTATCCATGTGCTTGACTCAGTAAATGTCGGGAAACGCTGGTTTAGAATCAAGACTATAAAGAACAAATCACACTGGGATGCGACATAATCCAGAAAAGTCGGTAAGGCGTCAGAGACTGCAATACCAATCCACTCACCCAACTCCAACAACCTGTTGCTGCTGGATTTTGAAAAAAAGAAAAAAGAAAAAAAGGTGAAAAGACTGGTCACACTCACGGTGCTAAAATTGCGCGGGCCGCACATCTCTCCCTGGTAGCGACAGTACAAGAGCATCTCCTCCAGCTGGTGCCCCAGCCGGTCCAACAGCTGCCTCATGGACGGCTGCGACTCCCGCGGGGGAGGGAGAAAGTGATTGAAGTCCAGGATGCGGGACAGGGGCGACCAGGGCGGCTCAGTGCGCTGCGACGGGGCCGCCAAAGCTTCCCTGGCCGCGGGGGACACCTGCCAATTCCTCCCAAGGAGCCCCAGCCACCTTCCGGCGCTGAAGATGTCCGTCTTTTTCATGCGCCTGGGCAGGAGCAGGTTCTGGTTGCAGATGGTGACGGCTGGGAAAACGAGCCGCTTAGCGTACACCATGTGCGCCTTGGTGTACACGGGCGACGAGAGCAGGTAGCGCACGCGGTTGGACGACCAGACGAGCAGCAGAGCCACGGCCGCCAGGAACGCCAGCAGCCAGGCCACCCGGCGTGGGTACGAGCCCCCACCGAAGACGTGCCTCAGGCCGTGCAGGGTGGTGTGCTTGACGAAAAGCTTGCCCACTTCGGCCAGGGAGCCCGGAGTCTTCGCTTTGGAGGCGGACGAGTCGCATTGGCACATTTTTTTTTAATGTGCGCGCGAGTCCAAAAGGCTGGGGCAGATGTGGTCAGTGTGGCCGTGCGCAACCAGCGCTCGAATGCGCGCCCTCGGATGGGTACGCGTTAGACAGAGAGAGAGAGAGAATGTAGAGCAACACGAGAGAGAGGAAGCGAGAGAGCTGCAGCTTGTGCAGAGGAGTACGTGTTGTATTTTGAGCTTCCCACCTACACGTTTTTAATAGAAACATAGCTCGTCCACCCTGTGAATATGCATAAAAGAAACAAAAAACGCACACGTACAGTACAGGAATCCCTTGCATAGTCACATTTCACCATTCAGGAGTTCACCTATTCATTTTTTTTTCTTTCTGTGGGACCTATCCCCTGCTGTTTGCTGAAAACTCACCTAATCGCATTTGTTGTGCTCTTTCCACAACACTGTAAGATACCACAAGATGGTGCCAAAGCACTAAGGCTAACAGGCAAGTACAGTGGTATCGTGACTTACAAATGCCCCAGTTTTTGATTCTTCGATTCTTTTTTTTTGCTATCCAAATTTTAAATTAGCTTTACTCTCTAAATTAATAAATGTGTGTCAAAAGTTCTATATTGCACTCTCGGTTCTATACAGCACCATTGTACACAACTGGTGTTCATTACTGGTTCTTTCGTAAGATGATACGTCACTGGCATCATGGATTTATTTAGATCATTTATTAGGATTCATATCCGAGAACCATTTGGTTTGCATTTGGTGCTATATAGAACTACTGGATAATGGTAGTTTCAAACTGTGGGAGGAAACCAGAGTGCCTGGAGAAAACGCACGCAGGCACGGGGAGAACATGCAAACTCCGCACAGGAAGGCAGCAGCCGGATTCGAACCCACGACCTCTGCACTGTGAGGCGGACGTGCTAACCAGTCGATCACCGTGCCACCCCTACTAAGTATTACATCTATGAAAAAAACTATGATGTATAATATTTTATATTTGGGTCAAATGTTTGAGGCTTTTTTTTTGCATGGCAGGCCTGTTCAAATGCTCCCTAGGGCAGTTCAAGGTTCTACATCCCAACTTTGGACTGCTCTGTTCTGTTACTGAGCACATAATACATTTGTTCAAACTTGAGGAAAATAAGAATAAGAAAAATGAAAGTTCAACATGAGTATTCTTGATTCATAGCATCCACACAGGGAGACTCTTGACATTTGTCAAAAGCCCCTTGAGAGGAAATAGATTTAGTTAAAAATCATACATTACAGGTCTGTCTGTCTGGCTCCTTATCTTTGTTCTCGCCTCGGCATCTTTACCCGCCAACCCCCCACCCCCAACACCACCCTCACCCCACCACCACCAGAGGTGCAAATTGCATGCTACCTTTACTCTGTTACATTTACTAAAAGAGGGATTTTTTTCCCCAGAATATGTTCTATGCAGGCCCACTAGTTAAAACACGGCATTCTGATTAAGATTGCTTTTGTGGAGTATGAGATAAGCAGCAAAATGCACCCACTTTTATCCATCTCAGGGGGCAGCCATTTTGTCATTTCTGTTGACTGAAAATGAAGCGGTTTGGAAGATGACACATGACACATGGCTCAGCTTCGGAAAACAGGTGAGCTGTGATTGTTTGGTACCTGAGCTCTGAGCAACTGTGATGTCAGTTTCAGTCGACACAAGTGACAAAATGGCCGCCCCCTGAGATGGCTAAAAACGGGTGGATTAACTCTTATTCCACAAACGCATTTATCAGAATACTGTGTTTCAACTAGTGCGCCTGCATAGACATAGTTTGTGTTCACTTCCCTTTTAAGTAGCTTTTTGGATAAATTGTACTACTAGTAGTTTCAATGCAATGTACTTTTTGTTTGAGCATTTTTGTGAAGAGACTCCGGCCTAGAATGTTGCCATGTGTTTTTGTTTCACCAGTCCAACATAACCAATAGCAATGTTTAACTCCATTTCACCAGTCAAACGTAACCAGGCAGACTTATGACTGCACACAAAGTCTCCAGAAGCAAAGTGACTCATTTGTGTGACACATGGCAGATACAACAGCCGTGCGACTCACAGTCAGAGGTGGCAGAACACCCCTGGCCTCACATTCACTCCATGTTTACCTTACTGACAACCAAGAACAACAACTCTCTCATCTGTGTTTGCCTAAAAAAAAATCATATTTCAACCTGCAAGAAATTTAGTACAAACTTGTACTTTTTCCACATTTTAATTAATTCATATTTCACCAGAAAAAGTTATAATGTTAAAGATGCCTTCACTTAAAAAAAAAATAAAAAAAAGATTATTGTTGAAAAAATATGCTTTTTGTTCTTCAAAAAAGCTTTTGTTAAAAGACTTTCCTCATGCAGGGATGTCAGATAACTTAATTACGTCACAATCATATCAGATATCTTAATTGGCTCGAAGCTAAGGTATGAATAAGTAATTGGATTATGTTAATTTTTGCCGTGCCTGTCTCTAATTTTCACTTTTTCTAACAATAAGACAATGATATTTTGTAAATTATTTGGGGCGCTACCAAGCTACAGATCACAGACCCCAGTTTAAGGATTACTTCTTTCCGCCACCCATCACTCATCGCCCATGATTGCACCTGGGGAAAGTCTCGAAAAGCCTTCAGAGTGTTGATTTGAGGACTGAGTGACGCGGTCAAATGTGACAGAATTGAACAATCACGAACCAATTACAGTTGGCCGCTCTCTGCCGCACATCTGATGCGCTGCAATGGAAAACCTTTGAACCTTGGTGTTTTTATTGTGAAACAACTTTTTGAGGCTCCGCCTGTACTGTACTGTATTTTGTTTAGTGAACCTCAAACATAGGGATTGTCAAGAAGGAAGCGGATTGCCATATTATCCTGCAAAGGGAGGAAATAGGTGAGAATAAAGGACCGTTGATAATTCAGAGGCTACTGGCAATGATAGCCCCATTCATTGACTTCACTTTCCACACTTGGCTCTTTTAGCCACAGGTATATATTAAATTTTATATCGTCACTGTCCAGGGGAAACCCGCTGTGTCCAAATATGGTGAAATATTTTTTCTCACCATAAATTGATACTAAAGGACTGTCCCCACTTTGTCTGTTATTTTTATGAAATATTAACCAATTTAAAGAGGTGTAAATAGATTGAACTCTATTGAACGCAACTCATATCTGAGAAGTGTTGCAAAAACTCAGTCTGAAGCTGTGTGGCGTAATTGTCACCTGTATTTAACGTCTGGATGTTTTTAGACAATAACGAGTGTAAATAGTATGATTAGATTCATTAGCTTCATCGCAGAAGGACCCTCGTGAGGCATAGGGGTAAGGCTCTGTTGCATAATAATATCAGCTCAATTTAATTATGTTTAATTTTTTGCATCACTAATAGCTAAGACTTTTAAGAATTAGTTTGTGAAGATTACGTGGGACAGGCTTTTTTGCTTTTATGACATACTAAAAGGCTTTTTGCACAATGAAGGCTTGGCATGGCAGCAGACTAAGAAATGCATGGCTGCTGCCGGCTCTGTATTTGTACTATTCTAATTAATGACAGTGTAGAAAATGAGCGTGATTTTTATTCAGCATATTAAATTAGGGATTGAACATATTTTTGTGTGGTGTTGTGTTGATGTGAGTGTGCAATGTTATATGAAATCAATATAACGTTTACGTAAATGGTGAACGGTGTCTGGGAAATCAAGCAACGTGACATTTTTTTGATTTCCTGAAAAAACGTTTGTACGAGCGACGATATATACTTAATTATTGTAAAACACAGTATATGTATACCATTTAATCAATATTGGTGAGGCTTGTTGGCAGCGGCCAGATCCCCCTATATACCTGCAAATGTCATTTTGTTGTGATAGATCATGTGGCACAACATATAATTTTTGAATTTTCAAATTGCAACAAAACTAGTTGCAGAAACCTGGACACTGCATGACAGTTCTGTCACATTCGGTCGCGTTGCTCCGTTTGCGCCTTGGTGGGCCTTATACGTATATGCAAATACATTGCCTTTCCCGGTTGATTGATGAAAGTAAAAAAGGTCAGATGCTGGCAATGGACAAATGCAAATGAAAGTGCAGAAGAGCAGCCAAACTCTGATGGTTCAAAATTTTGCATAAATACAAAACTGTTGACAAGTTTCATCAGTCACAGGTGGAGGAAGGCTGCGGGTGCAACATGGCAGGATCAGGCTCCTGATGGGATAAAGAGCACTTAATGCTACTACGATGGGAAGCACTTCAGGAGCCAAATGCAGATTTAATTTCAAATGCGGAGCTTAATGTTCACTTTGAAGTGGTGCTTGGTTAAAAAGTTTCAGATTCCTCCTATTAAGAAGACAAAGAATTTTAAGTTAGATTCAGCAGCAGGCAGCAGTGATTCAGGGGAAGTTGGGTTGAGGGCAGCCAAGATGGGCCCTAGAGTGAAAATAGAAATGGAGGTTTGGAGGGCAGGAAAACAATTCAAGGCGGGCCACAATAGTTCAAGGGGCAGGGTCATTAGGGTTTAATGAAAGTTAGCTTGGATTGAATGAACACAGAAATTGCGATTTTGAGGACTGACAGCAATATGTTGCAGGACAGTCAGCAATGGTTCCAGTAGCGGTTTGAGGGTGTATATATGTTATTTGGAGCAGTTGATGATGCGTTCAAGTAAAAGCAACAAAGGTTTGAGGAAGGACATTTAATTTTGGAGGGCTGTTAGAGAAGGTTCAAGGTTAGAAAGTAATGGACTATCCTTGTACAGACAAGCTACGTTATGTATTTCAAGGGGCAGGATGTGAGTATTAAAGGAATGGAAGTAACAGTCTCCTTGCAAATGAGGCAGACACAGTTGTTGCATACTGTATATCAGTGAAAACAATATTGTAAAATCCACCTTTCTCATTCTATCCCAATGACATATTTACATGTCATTTTTCACAATGGGTCTGAAAAAGTCTGCTACTGAATAAGTTAAATTGTCATGCCTCGCTGTCAACTTTGCTTTTTTTTTATTGATTACCGCCATTTTAGAAACTGTCCGAAAAGCATCGCACAGGGTTATGGAGTTGGACAGAGTGCTGCTGTCCTCTTGCGTGTAAAAGTGAAATTGCATTTATAGTGTATTTTATATGCTTGTCAACGGGGCTACGGGCCAGACGTTATTAATTTTATGACAGATGCTGCGGGACGGATCAAATTTGACTGTGGGCCATATTTGGCCTACGGGCTGGACTTTGGACATGTCTGGTATAGACAGTAAGAGTTCAAGTGCATGGAGGGGTTCGAGGAAAGGCAGCTCGGGTTTGAGAATGGAAATAGACGTCTTGAGGACTGGCAATGATGGTTCAAGTCCAGGACGATGGGTCAAGACCAGAAGGAAAATGTTTGAGGTAAGTTGATGTTATAAAAGCAGAAGTCGAAGTTTTTGAGAGGGAGATTGGTCCAAAGGCGCGCAGTGAGAGTTCAACATAAGGTAGCAAGGCCATCCAGCGCAGGTTTGTCGGTACAAGTTGATGTTTCAAGGGCAGAAGTTGAAGTTTTAGTGGCAGCCACTAAGGGTTCACTGAAAGGTACCATGGGTCAAGGGCAGAAGGCACAATGTGTTAAGGTGTAAATTGATACCTCAATAAGATCTCAAAAGTTTCGAGGGTGGCTAGTGATGGCTCAAGGGGACAGTGGCAAATACCACTGTGGGTAGTCATCAATGGTTCAGGAACAGACAGTGAAAGTTCAAGGGAAGCTACAGAGGTTCTGCACAGATACAAAGGTCTAATTTGGTGTTTAAAGCGCAGAAATTAAAGGTTCAAGGTTGAAGCGAGCTTCGCAATATTTGACGGGCAGAAATGATTTAAGGGCAGGGAACAAGGATCGGATGATAGTCCGTGAAGGTTCAAGTGAAGAAACCGACAGTCCAAAGACAGATAACAATAGATCAAGGGCGGGTGGAAAAGGTTGACTGCAAAAATGGAAATTTTGAGGCATGCAGCGAAGCTTCAAGGGCAGCCAGCAAGGCCTCAAAGGCAGGCAGCAGGCCCAGCAGGGAATCTGCAGGAGGCTGTGAAACCATCATGCTTTTACTAAGTGGTGCTTCATGCTTGGACGCTCATCATCTAAAATGTGCTAAAACCCCAAACAGAAGCTGGGCTTGAACTCCTCCACCCCAACAACTCATCCTACTCTGTGAAGTGTTGCGTGACTGTTGGGAAAAGAGGTGCAAAGAAAATTGTTTGCTGGCTGGAAAAGAAGAGTTGAGGAGATAACTAGGACCTCCTGACTATATGAACATAACGCAGAAGTCTACGGGATAAGAGGCACTTTTCCGGCACGCTGCCGAAGAGGATGTCAGTGGTGCTCGTTAAGATATTTCTTTTGTCTTAAAGCGAGCCTGCTGGCACCTGCCTTGTCTTCAGGGGCCCGCTGGCAGATGTCTTTTAGTGCCGCTATGACACATCTCAGAGCTTAAATTGGCCAGCGGAACGTCCCGACGTTACGACTGCGACAACGGCTCCGTAGAATTGGACGGACACATCGACGAAGGAAAATATACAGGCTGGAATAAAGGTTTGAATGCATAAAGATTGTGTATAAGTAGCGTTTTTTTTTCTTAATCAAGTGTCGGATGGCCGGAGGAGGTTACAGGAAAACACGGTAATTCATAGAAAATAACACTGTAGGAAAGCTACTGAAAGCTTTTTTGTGTGTGTGTGTTGAAATGCAGCAGCATGGTGTGCTAGTGGCTACCATGGCTGCCTCACATTTCTGAGGATCTGGATTTGATGCTCCAGGTACTTTGGCTTTATTCCACATTCCAAAAACATTCATGTTAGCAGAGGTGGGAAGTCCGTTTATCACTATCCGTCTGAAGCTTGGGTACCCTTCTATCCGCCTTGTCAAGCCGGATCAAATAGTAATCGCCCATCGGTCGGTCCGTCTATCATTTTAAACGTGCTTCGGTCGACCAAATCATCCCCAGCCCCCAAAAAAATAAAGGAAAAACAGTTGTACAGATTGTGCACTGTTACGGAGAATTTTGGGGAGTTCGCTGGAGCACCTCATCCACACGCAGGCACTCAAGTCAAAGAGGATGGTTGGACACAGTAGTAGAAAACATTCTGGCTTTACATTTTTCCTTGTCCTTCATTGTCGCCAGGCAGGAGGAGTAGGGCCCAACGCCAAGCAAAAAGAAAGAAATTGATCGAAATGGCTTACCTCTTGGATGCAGGCCATGGCTGGCAAGGTCATCCGGTCCGTTTATCGGATGCTGTTTGTCATCCGTAGGACCATATAGCCCCTAACAAAATGTTTACCACATGTGAAAGTGAAAGGCTTCACATTGCTGGCATTAAACTGGTCTTTTGGACGTCCGCATAAATTGACCCATTGTTCTCATTTATCCCTCTGAGTTTTTGGCTCCGGGAAACAATTAAACAATACATCCTTCATATATGGATGGTCGTAGTGTCTGGAGTGGTTTCTGCAAGTTCCATAGCAGCAGTGTTCACTCGGCATGTTTTTTCTGAGATAAATGGGCAGAAATCAAGCATTGTATGTGCTCTGTGACTGGCGGGTGACCACTGCCCATTTTACCTTCTAACATATTACAGATGCATCTCAACAAATGACGAGGTTTATTTCAGTTAAATTTAGATAGTGAAACTCACTATGCAGATTCATTAAAGACACAGGAATATGATTTTAATGAGACCGATTCCTACCAAAACTAAAAATCATTTTGTTTGTCGCTCATGCAATATTCAAATTTCTTGAGAAGGTGAATTAAGTGTTCATTAGCTACCATAAGAATAATGATCAAAATCAGGATAAAGAACATGAAACATTTAACTCAGAGTTGTGAATCATTTTAATTAGTTGAACTTTTTCAATTTAATTACTGAAATAAATTAAGTTTTCCATCATCCAGCATATTCGACCTTATTGAGCTGCAACCGTATTTCTACTTCCATGATTTGAAAATATTTGTACAATTTCCTTCAAGAGCCATAGAGTGCATAAATCCTTTATTTCCTATGTGAAATATGCCTTATTTCTACATTCGATAACTGCAGGTTGATTCTTCTGGTGCCTGTCTAATGAGTTCGCCCTTCGCTTGGACTGTATGCGACACTAACCAGAGATCAGCTACTCACCGGCAGTTTAATTTCATGTTTCAGGGTTCATGCAGGATTCAGCTGATTACTGTGTAAGCCTTAATGTCCCTTTGGAGGACAATTAAGTCCTGTGCTAGTGTTTTATTGCACTCGGATATCAATGGGAAACAGTAGCTGACAGGGTTGGACAAAAGGTGCTACATATACAGTGATGGAAAATATATTCTGTCTTTACCTAATTGGAATTGGCCAGTAATTAAATGTCAGTTATATTATTTACCTGCTTGTTGACTTTAAAGTGGAGTTCTCCAGAGAAAACTAATACTTTTGACATTTGAGCATGTTAGCTTGCTCATCAGCAGAGGCTTCAGATGAGACACGAGATAATCTGTCCGGGTGAAGGTCGAACGATGCAATTAAAAAAAAAAAAAATACACAAAATAACAGAATACAAGCAAGCAGCTCCAGGAATGAGATTTAAAACTGTTTCTCCTCCAAAAAATCCATTCTCAAAGCAAAACAATTATGTTTATCTGTGGACCTTGTGGCACCATCCATCTTTTGTCTATTGATGCCAAATTAAAAGCCAGTTTAAAATACACAAACAATTAAAGAGATACAAGGAAACATTGCTTCAATCAAGCCAATGAATAAATCACCAGAGAATGCAAATAAAAACAGGAAAGAAAATAAAAGAAGTCCATTAATAGATAAATGTTTCCTAAATGAGTTTTGGGGTGGGGTGAAATAGCAGAGTCAGAGAGTTGAAACATATGAAAAGAACTCTTTACTGATTAAAAGTTAAGCATTGGGAATGCAATGGTTTTACAGTCTCAACTGATTTTTAAAATATGAGAGAAACGATAAGAAAGCAGCAGATCACAAAAAAAAGATCACTATGTTTAACACTCACTTAACAATGGGATTTATTGCTTCCTGCATGCCTGGAGTGGAACTTTGCCACCCTCCACATCATGATTTGTTACACAAACGAATCAAACAGCACCGCGTTCCATCCTGCATATTTAATCAACCACCTGGTTCCGGTCCATCCCTCATCTGCGACAGCCAATCGGCGTCGAGAATATCATCTTCACATCACAAGCAGGTGCCGCATGAGCCGACACGTCGCCAAACAAAGAAAAATATCGAATAAAAACAGCAGAGACACACACACGCACGGCGTGGTGATCGGTGAAATAAAAAGAATACGTTGCACATGTGGTGTTTGCATGTTCTCCCCGTGCCTGCGTGGGTTTTCTCCGGGTACTCCGGTTTCCTCCCACATTCCAAAAACATGCATGGTAAGTTGATTGTACACTCTAAATTGCCCCTAAGTATGATTGTGAGTGCGGATGTTTGTCTCTGTGTGCCCTGCGATTGGCTGGCAACCAATTCAGGGTGTCCCCCGCCTACTGCCCGAAGACAGCTGGGATAGGCTCCAGCATGCCCCGCGACCCTTGTGAGGATAAGCGGTATCAATAATGGATGGATGGATGGACGTTGCACATGTCATTGTGTCTGTGGGACCGCAAGGTACACAACATTGTTTTATTTTTTATTTTTTCCTTACTCGGCTGCGTGTCGGTAGTGCGGCACCTGCGTGTGACGTGTTACAGGTTAAGTCCGCTCTCAATGTCGTTTGGCTGACTCGGACCGAGTGGGACCACATGGGTCGATTAAATATGCAGACGGGAAATAGGCAATGCCCAGCTCTATTAAACAGATACTTTTGTGATCAAGGCCACCCCTGACCAAATTGTAAGTAAAATTTCACTAGCGGTTTAGGATGTGACGGATATTTGAACAACGATGTGCGAAGATCACTCGATGTCCGAGACGAAAAGACGATTTTGTTGCAATGAAAATCGATGGGCTCATTGTACAATGCATGATCTGCGTTTTGGGAGTGGCAACCCTGCCTTGGTTAAGGTCTGTACAAGAATCAGATAATACATCTTTCAATGTAACTGACTGCATGCTGCCATAGTGGTGTTTCAGTCTAAAAATGTCTGCCCATTTGTTAATTTTCACAATAGTCACTTGAGCCAGAATTGAAACATGACATCTGTCAACGAAACTGCAATCCAGCAAAATAGTATCGACTGCAAAGGGACGCAAAGCACTAGGGATTTAAATTCCACTAAATGTGTATATTTGGATGCTTGACAACTTGGAACTGATGTGAACTTGCTTGCACACTCCATACAAATGACTGACAAGCATTGATACAGTATGTAATAACTCCTATTTGACACTGCATTACCAGTCACTGGAGCGAGAAGAAACAGGGTGCTCTGTGTATCAACTTTGAAAAATAAAGAGAAACTGTTTCCTCTTTGCTGCATGGGTGCTAATGACTACAAACACACATAACGATAATCAGGCTGATTTTAAGCATTTTTCCTCTCTTCTGAGTAAAGGCCCGATTATGTGTGGGGTGTGTTAAGAGTAATACATCCTCCCTGATCTGCTCAGAAAACCATCATGGCCAACAATCTGAAGTGTTAAGCTTGTTCAATATTTACGATTGCAAATCCATGTGGTCAATACAGACTTTGACCAAGCCACAGGTTCTGTGCTTGTGATATTAAACAATAGACACCCCTTTTTTTATTTTGGGTGGGTGGAGGGGGGGGGGGCACATTTTAAAAATCAGTTAAGAATTTCGAGATTTGTTTCTAAATACATTAGAGATGTTTAAAGATAATTTCTGAAAACGTGTAAAGACAGGGTAAGTAGTACTCAATTGTGGAGGTATTGAATGGCGTTGAAATTGTTTTTCACCATTTCAGTTTTTCGGATATTTTTGGGCATGGCTAAAATAGAGTTCAGTGATGCATGAGTCTGATGAGGGTTACTTTTTACCCGCTATAAGAGTACCTTCATTCTCATCAATGGTTACGCGGTGCAATAGTGACATACAGTAACTGTACAGTTAGCTAGCTAGCTATGCCTACACCCCATAATTGCATCTTCCCTTCGGATAGTCGACTGGCATGGCCACTTTAAAGCGCCTCATTGTCGGCAGTGAGTATACATGCATATCAGAAAGAAAGGTGGAAGAGTAGGGTGGGGGATGTTGGGGTGGGAAACATCAGATTTGTCAAGCCAGTGTGTAGACATTGGCTTCACGCTGGTGTGGCCACCTTAGAGTGCCTTGTGAAAAGAATACTCCAGCCACCAGTGGCTTTAAGTGTATATATTTTCTTGGCTCAAACTTGTAGGGATGTATAGGCCTAAGAAAAACGCTAGATGAAGTAGCATCCATTATACATGTCATCGAAGTGGTATTTGGTTGACAGTTGAGCTGGGTGTGGCTTTGGTGCATTCAACAGACACACCCACAGCGTCTGAGAAGAAGAAGAAGAGAGAATGGCTTTATTTACTTTACGATTTGTAAAGCCACATTTCATATACTTGCCGATTCTATCGTTTAAACTTGGCTGGGTTGTTGACAACACTCATATGTGGTTTGTCATGTTTACATAGAGTAGATTTACACTTTACAGGAACTTTGGTTAAAAATTGGTATGTGTCGAGCCGGCTTTCAGGGCACATACATTTGGGGTTCTGGCTCCATCCATGGCTGTCTATTGTTGTATCAACTGTGGGAGTGGATGCATTGTGCAGTTAATCAAAGTGTCAAACCAGGCCTGAACCGCGGTTGCACCGGCCAGGCTGACACCACGTCGTCTTCTCTTTTAATCCCCCGGTTGGTATTCTTAACTCTATTGGAAATGATGATAGGCACTCCAAAAAATCTCCTTGATCAATTATTGAATTTATTCCAACAGTTCTTTCAGTAATTAAACATTCATGGCCTTATTTAAAGCAAAGGAAAAAAAGCAGTGAGGCAGCACAGACTGGGGATTCGAGATAAGCTTTTTTTTTTTTTTTTTAAATATATATATATAATGAAACGCGCAAGACATAGATAGCAAAAGCCTGCCGAAACGCGACACATGAAAGCATCTGAGTGACAGTCAGTGGTAGCGACTTCAGGAGCCTGGGGAAGCTCACCCCTGTTCATGTCAAAACAGCACAAAACTAGAAAACCAGGTACCCTCCAACTTATTGGATCAGAATTATCTTTATTCACTAGTAATGTAATGTAATGTAATGTAATGGCACTATATGAATACAGTATCTACTCTGATACCAGTGTTTATTTACCAAACTGCAGATGGAGGGGGTCCCAGGTTTATGAGGGAGTTCTGTTCCCACAGCAGCAGCATAACCCAAATTCTAAAATAAGTATGAATGTGCCGTAGTCTATCACTAACCCACACTAACGCAGTGGCAAAGTAATCATTATAGGAATATTTGCAAAAAAATCCCTTCTAGACTAAAAACCTAAAACAATCAAATGAGGAATTGTACATAACTGAAATACTTGTGCCGCATGACCACATATTCTGACACCACCCAAAAAAATGGTTCATTGCATACTGTATGTAACATTGGAATGTTCAATGTCGTGACCATATGTCGCGTATTCGAAGCGCTGAATGTTTGATGCTCTGTTTCAGATTGGGCTCTTGCATAACCAACTTGAAAACCAGAGAGCTGTCAAGCGATAAAAAACAAACAAACCAGCAACTGATGGAAAAAGCCATAGCCAATGCAGTGAAGCACCATTGATTCGTGATTCACCACTCGCCATTCACAGGTGACTCACCAGCTTACAAATATTTCTGCAGATGTTCAAAATCTATTTGCTGAAAAGTGTACTTAGTTACCCATGTTTTTTTGTGTTGTTTCTATAACGTCCTAAAATGGCGGTCCAAACGTCACGATTCACCTACTTTGTAAGCTGTTGTTGTCCATTGCTAAATGGTGGCATACAGATCAGTGTCCTTGCACTTCTGGTGCATTATTCCCAAATCAGATAATCTGTAAACTGTTTATTTTTAATGGTACTGTTACAAAATAATCTTGAAAAAGGGGAAGGCAGAAATTACAGTAATTTTGTGTAAAAGGAAAACTACTAGGGCCACAGGACACAGCTCTGAGGAACACTGGTATTGAAGTACACAACAAAGGCTCAAATTAATCAAAATGGAGTATGATTATCGTAAAAGCAGACAATTTCTGATTGTATCTATTAGATTAGGCAAGTGTACCAAATGTTGTGGCCAGTGAGCCCATTGATTGATTTCAATGAAAAGAAAACAGAAGTTGTGGTGTTTGGTTCCAGTGGCTGTTCTAAATCCCACCCTGTTGACCTGAGGCTCCTGGCTTCATATCTAAAGCCAACAGTCTTGAATTTGTTTTTTAAAATGGACAGTAATCTTAAATTGGACCAGCAAATCAGTCCTGTTCTTAAGTCCAGCTTCTTTCATCTTAGAGAGCTGGCGAAGGTAAAGCCCCCCCTTTCTCATCAGCATGTAGAAACAGTAATCCATGAATTTGTAACATCTCGGCTAGATTACTGCAATGCACTTATTTTGCAGTCAGCCAGTCCTGTCTCAAGCATCTCCAGTTGGTCCGAAATGCTGCTGCTCGCCTCCTAACTGGAGCTCGGAAGATGGAGAACATAACCCCAATTCTGGCCTCACTTCACTGGCTTCCAGTGCATTTTAGGGTTCAATTTAAGATGCTTCTATTTGTTTACCCCTCCATGAGCCATCACATTACCGTGGTGGAGGGGTTTGCATGTCCCAATGATCCTAGGAGCTAAGTTGTCTGGGTTTTCATGTCCCTGGCAGGGTCACCCATGGCAAACAGGTCCTAGGTAAGGGAGCAGACCAAGCACGGCTCAAATGACCCCTATGATGAGTAAAAATATTGGACAATATTTTCCCTTGCCCGGACGCGGGTCACTGGGGCCCCCTTCTGGAACCAGGCCTGGAGGTGGGGCTCGTTGGCGTGCGCCTGGTGGCCGGGCCTGCACCCATGGAGCTCAGCCCGATAAGGCAACGTGGGTCCCACTTCCCATGGGCTCACCACCTGTGGGAGGGGTCAAAGGGGTCAGGTGCCCTGTGAGCTGGGCGGTGGTAAAAAGCAGGGTTTGCATTTTGGTGTCCTTGGAGGGTGTGCTGGAGAGCGCCTCCCCTGGGGACTCCATTGTTCTGCTGGGGGACTTCAATGCTCACGTGGGTAACGACAGTGAGACCTGGAAGAACGGCCCCCCCGATCTGAACCCGAGTGGTGTTCTGTTATTGGACTTCTGTGGTCGTCCACAACAAACACCATATTCAAACATAAGGGTGTCCATATGTGCACTTGGCACCAGGACACCCTAGGCCAGAGTTCGATGATTGACTTTGTAGTCGTATCATCGGATTTGCGGCATTTGGACACTCGGGTAAAGAGAGGGCCGGAGCTGCCAACTGTTCATCACCTGGTGGTGTGTTGGCTCCGATGGTGGGGGAAGATGCCGGTCCGATCCGGCAGACCAAAACGTATTGTGAGGGTTTGCGGGGAACGTCTGGCGGAATCTCCTGTCAGAAGGAGTTTCAACTTCCACCTCCGGCAGAATTTTGACCACGTCCCGGTGGAGGCGGGAGACATTGAGTCAGAGTGGACCATGTTTCGTTCAAATTGTTGAGGTGGCCGATTGGAGCTGAGTAACCGAGGTAGTTAAAAAGGTCCTCGGTGGCTCCTACGCACCTTCCCGGAGCCTCAGGTCTGCGGACCAGGCGCTGCTCAAGGTGCCGAGGACCAAGCGATGCCTCAGAGGGGATCGGGCCTTTTCTCTTGCTGATCCTTCCCTTCGCAATGACCTTCCATTGGATGTTAGGCAAGCACCCTCTTAGTCCATTTTTAAAACTTGTTGGAAGACACATTTCTATTCTCTGGCTTTTGATTTGACGTGAGACTCACCGTTTTCTGCTGTTTTCCGGTGTCTATTGTATATAGTATTTTGTGTTAATTTATTGCTTTCACTTGTTACATTATTGATATGTTGTTATTGTATATAAAGTGCTTTGTTACAGCTGTAGCTGTTGTGAAATGTGCTATATAAATAAAGTTGTCTTGTATTGTACTGTATTATTGTATGTATACTTGGATATTTGTTCCCTTTTTGTCCTTTTTCTTATTCAACTACTAACTTTGGAATAGCCTGCCAGAGGACGTCAGGTCTGCAGAGACTGTTGATATTTTTAAGAGGAAGCTCAAGACACACCTTTTTAGTTTGGCTTTCAACAACTTTTAAATAATTTATCCTTTCTTTTGATTGAAGATAATTCTATGTTTTGCTTTGAATGTTTTAAAGCACTTTGAGTTGCATTTTTATGTATGAAAAGTGCTATATAAATAAAATGTGATTGATTGATTGATGTATGGTCTTTTACTTGTTCAAATAAACACTGATCGTGACCTTGCAAACACATTCAATTTGATTTTTTGATCAAATGCGCTATGAATATGAATATTGTTGGAGTGAATGCAAACTATAATAAGGGTATAATATAAAAACTTCCATGCGTTATCCTAACTGCTTATCCACACAAGGGTCGCGGGCCTACTGGAGCCTATCCCAGCTGTCATCGGGCCGTAGGCGGGGTACACAATGCACTGGTTGCCAGCCAATCGCAGGTCACACAGAGACAAACAATCACACACACTCACAATCACACCAAAGGGCAGTTTAGAGTGATCAATTAACCTACCATGCATGTTTTTGGAATGTGGGGGTACCCCACGTAGGCGAGGGGAGAACATGCAAACTCCACACAGGAGGACCAAGGCCAGAATCAAACCCACGATCTCTGAACTGTGAGGCGGACATGCTAACCAGTCGACCATCGTGCTGCCCAATATAATAACATATTGTATTATATTATATAAATATAATAAGGGTACGTTTGTATGTCTTCATTAAAATGTTGCGAATTAAACCAGACCGTTCTGAGCCCTGAAACTCCAGGGTTGAAAATGATTCCCAGCCCTGCTATAAAATACATGACACCCTCTCGTAATATTTTTGTTCATCTGACTATGCCAGCAGCATTGCGTTACTTGTGAGTAAATTGAGACAAGACCGTCATTACTTCAGTATTCATACTTTGGGACATTCTGTTTGGTGGTGTCCCATTAAAATGGAAAAGAAAATGGGTGCTTTGGCTCAATAAATTCTAGGAAACACTGCCCTATTGGAATGGTAGCTTCCAGGTGTAACATGGGAGGCAGAAAATAGATAGAACAGGACACAATGAAGGCATTCCTGTTCCGTTTGCCAACAGAGAAGCAGGTGGTGCTTGGCAGGGACCATTTGAGATGATAATTACGTACGTAATGTGCCACAAGCCATAAGTGTCATCCATGTGACCCCACAACACACCCCGATAGTGTCCCCATGTCCCAGGCTACAGCGTCGAGAAACCATCAAGTCATTACTCTACTACTAAAACAATATGAGGATTAGCGACAGTAGCCAAGGAGCAATGAGCTCCAGAGATTCACATAAAGGCCGTTCGACAAATCTGTGTCCTTGGAGTTGGATCATTTAAATGAAATCTGACAATCGGGAGTGCAGTCAAGGTGTTGTGAATACAACAGAGCATGCCGTTTTTCTAATAACCAAATAGAAGTGAATAGCTCAGCTGCTGTGAAAGGAGTGCGGTGAAAGGGAAATGAGGTTCTTTTGTCAGAAGCCGGGGCAGAGCCGTAATAGACTGCAATGAAACGAGCAGGGACATGGCCAATGTGAGACGTAAAAAGGAATTCATGTCCAGTTTATGATCATGATGTGGTGGTTTCACCGGGCCATGAGAAGATGGACATCATATATGACTTTTAATAATAAAAAATCACTTCCCTATCTGGAAAACATACACATAGAACATTTGTGTACATTAACCTACAAGTATTCTCACACAAATTTAGAATGAAATCGTACATTAAAAAAAGCATCAGTATATCTCTCTGCAAGCAAAACCCCATCCCATATGATGCCCCCAAAATAAAGATATCAATAATGAAATTATCATGTCATTGTTTTTTAAAACTAATAAACGGTTCAGAAAATGGATGGCTGTGATTGGCTGGCAATCAGTTCAGGGTGTCCCCCGCCTACTGCCCGAAGACAGCTGGGATAGGCTCCAGCACTCCCGGGACCCTTGTGAGGATAAGCGGTTAGGATAATAGGTGAATGAAAATGGATGGAAAAGAATTAGAAGAAAATAAAATTAATAAAAGGAAAAATACCAAAATAAAGATAAAATAAAACATTTAAAACAGAACAAATTGGGATAAAATTGGAAAAAATAAATACAATGCATAAAAATAAACAATTAAAAACCACAAATAAACAAAACAAATACAAAAACATTGTTATGATTGGATGTTACGCGATGCATCAGTTGCTATGCAGTTGCTATGGTACTTTTAGGCCTTGTGCTTTATTGTGTCATATAGCCCCGATGTCTTAACAGTTTATAAGCTTGAGTTACTCAGTGACACGTCAGTACGTCAAAACTTCTTTAGTGAGGATGCAAACTCTCTTCCAGTCCTGATCTCTGTTGTAACTTTGTATTTTTGTTGATAAAGACTTTTTACTCTTCAACTTCTGTGTCATATCTGCGTATGGGTCCAAATACCGATCCTCGTGACAGAACGTACTGACCAGTCATGGACCCAGCAGACTCAGACACAATCCTTCAAGCCGAACACATCACAACCTAACCGTCCCTCCACCTCAAATCAGGGAGTGATTGTCTCACCGGCTGCTGCTTTGCATTTTTACTGGGAACCTCTCGTGTCGCTCCTCCACGATGGGTCGCCCAGGCCGTCGCAAGTCCCGGTCTACCTCCATCCGCCCTCAGCCTGAGCCTGCCGACCACCCTCAAACCCTTCGTGTAAGCTGTCTTTTTTTCTTCCACGTCTATATCATCTTTGCCATCTATTTGTCTTAGTTTTGCATATTCCCCTTCGAGTTTAACACCCGATGTTTTGCTTTTAGACTCAGATTTTTGTGACTGTGAAGATGGCCACGATTTGGCTAATTTCCTTTCTGATTCAGATTTTGACACTGATTTTGGTTTTCCCGGTCTCTTCCTCAGTCATTATTTAAGGCCATGTCAGTTGTTGTCACGTTTTTCTGATGATGATCCCTTAGTGTCAACACCAGAACCCTTCCCATCAGACCCTTATTTGAGTGCCCGGTTGGGCATTTACACGGAACCCCCACGGGACCAGTAGAGATTCTGGTTCCTCCCATACTTCAGCCTTTTCTAAATCACATCATTCCGAACCTATACCCAAGCCACTTCACTCCCCGCCTTTTTAGGCACATCGTTCACTGCGTACTTCTTCATTTAGTCCCGTACATCCCGTTTCTTCTAGAATTACCTTAGATTCCTCACTATCTGTAGTCCCAACCCCTCATGTCTCCTGTGCTTCCCGACCTCTATGGTGGCAGGCTGATGAGGCAGCACCCTGTGCCAGCACCTCGGCAACTGCAGGCCCCCATGCTGGGTCCTCGGCAGTGCCAGGGCCCCTTCCCGGCGCCTCAGCAAATGCAGGCCTCCGCCCCGGCACCACCAGGCTCCAACCCTGATCCGGCGGCGCAAGGCCTTGGGCTGCTCTCTGACTCTGCCCCGGCGGCGCAAACTTTGCGGCTTCCCTCAGATTCTGCTACGGTGGTGCAAGCTCTGCGGCCCCCTTCCAATTCTGCTACGGTGGCACAAGGCCTTCGGCTTCCCTCGGATTCTGCTACGGCGGCACAAGCTCCGCGGGCTCCTTCCAATTCTGCTACGATGGCGCAAGGCCTTCGGCTGCCCTCTGACTCTGCTATGGCAGCACAATCTCTGCGGCCTCTTGCTGTCTTAGTCCAAGTCAAACGGGTCCACGTTTGCCCGATGCCGTGTTACCCAGTCAGCTTCCTCTATACACTTTGAGTCTTGTCCAGTGTTGCTCATTGTCTCGCCTCTTTGTATTTGGTTTATTGTTTTATTTCAGTCTTTGTTGGTTCATCGTCTTTGTCGTGTCAAACTGCTATTTGTTTTCTGTCTTAACCCATTAAGGACGTAAGCGCATAACCGCGTTTCTACCGCTACAGCCGGGAGCGCTGTTGCATGTTTCTCCCCATAAAGCCGGGAGAGCGTATACGTCATTTTCTTTTTTGAATCCCAATTCTCGGTCTCTTAGCCAATGAAATGCATCAGAATATATGTGACAGTGTCGTGAGTTGTCGGAGGATACCCAGAATATTTTCGAGGAGTAATGGAGGCACGGTCGATCGCGGGAGCTCTGCTATAAGTCACGGCAGTGATATAGACGACACACTCGTGGACTTTAAAGCCGTGAAACCATCCAAACGTGATGCATGGTTAAGATATATGATCATACACAATGACGATTTCAACGTCTTTGTAAGAGAATACAGCATGGTAATTATCACTCGATTTAAAAAAAATGAAAAATAGTGCTTCACTTGCCTCTTCGATTCAAACGGTTAAGATTAATAAACTCGGGCCAGTGTGAAAGCCACATGTCTAAACTCTCAAATTCTTTTGGAATTATGTTTGTATCTGCTATAGGGGCTGAGATATTAATTATTTTGTGGGTGGCAAAAATGTCAGGTTTTCAAGGGTGACTCCAAAGACGACCGTAGGTTTTAGAGAGATGCCTCACGAGGAGCTTCAGGCTTTAATGGGTTAATCCGTGTCAAGACGGTTTCTTGGTGTTGGTTTGATTATTTTGTTCTTGTTGTTTTATACTTACATTTATTTAGTGTTATTCAGTTGTAGTTATTTGGTGTTTTTTATTTTTGCTTTTGTTTGTCTTTTGTTATTTTAGATCCTGGATACCAGGTGGAGCCTCTTGGGGGGGACTAACTGTTATGACTGGTTGTTATGTGATGTATCAGGTGCTGTGCAGTTGCTATGGTCCTTTTATGCTTTGTCTTTTATTATGTCATATAGGCCTGAAGTCTTACAGTTTAAAAGCATGAGTTACTCAGTGACACGTTGTCAGTACGTCAAACTTTCTTCAAGTGTGAATGCAAACTCTCTTCCAGTCTATCGCTCTGTTGTTACTTTGTATTTTCGTTGATAGACTTTTTACTTTACAACTTACGTGTCATGTCTGTGTATGGGTAGAATATAAATAATACAAAAACGTAAATGTTAAACATAAAAAAAACAGAAAAATAAAAGCATACAACATGAATATGAATAACATAATAGAAAGTGAATACAACTGAATAAAGTAAAAATCAAACACATGAAAATAAAAATGTTTAAAAAATGAAGAGTAACATTGAACAAAGTATAGTAAGTAATTACATAAAACATCAAAATAAAAATGGCATAAAAAAGGAAATTAGAAAGTAAAGACAATCCCACCACAACAATCCACAAGGCAAGACAGCCTACTTTCTTCTTAATAAAAAAAATAAATAAATGAAGCTTTCAAGTAATGAAGCCTTTCTTAAGCATACTGTACATAATGGTCATGTTACTGTATAGGACATCTTCCATGTATGTCTTGCTAATCTGAAAAGGGATTAAAAAGCATTACGACTATGTGGAGCGTCCTTCCATTTACAACGATGCGAGCGTGCATGCGTGCGTGCATGCAGGGAAATGCTGGATGATGCTGCCAATTTACCCAGGCTGCGTCGACCAGTGAGCGTCTGGAATTTGTGATGAATGACGTGAAGAAACTCTTCAGTCCCTTCAGAATGAATGAATGCCACAATGCTAAATAAACGCTCCCTTTTTCATTTGACATTTACAGATGAAATCTTTTACTACATTACGCATTAAATACTTCAATTGTAAGAGTTGCAAAGGTCGATTTTCAACCCTTGGACAATTGATGTTGGTGCCCCAACCACTTAAGTAGACTACAGACAAGAAAAACAACAATCCTCTCTTACTGTCAGAATGGGATTTTGTTTTTTCTTAATCGAAAATGTCATGTGACAGTGTTACACAATGTTTTGACAGCATACACATCATTTGTGGTCAGTTAAATTGTATTTTGAAGAAGCTATGACGTATTGCATTAAACAGAAAATTATTTTCCCTGCCGGAGCACTTGTTGCTATAGGAAGAGATCACAGGGGGCAAACTCAAGGGCCCCAAAACGCAATGGGGGAAAAAATGCATGGAACATATGAATGGTTGTTGTACTTGTGTTGGCGTCGGCTACGGCCCACAGTAGCCGGTTGAATTAATAAAAAACGCGTTTATTGAACTACAACTGATGGCGTATCATTGGGAGACGCTACAGTACTATGTGGCGCATTTTGAAGCATGTTTGAAGCGTTTCTACAGTGGGTTTGAATAGTAAATTAGCCAGCTAATGATCCTTAAAAAGCCTCTGCCGTTAGCGTCCCTCCCGCAGCGACGTCAATCACGGATGCTTTTTTTCTTTTTTTTTTTTTTTTGGGGTCGGGGGGCGGAAGGGTGTGGGGGTCGACAATGTTTAGGAATATGGCCGGGGGGTCGCGGCCGGACGGGCAAAAAATGGTCAAGTGCCCAGCTTTGGTTATATGTTTGGTTTCAAAATCCAGCATCTCTTTGCTGAGCAGCTCCTGCCTGGAAGAAGTAATATTTGGATTTCATTGAGCTCACTGAGAGCAACACATAGCTTGATTGGTTCCATTATTGCATTATTGCAAACAAGTCAACTTATTAATTTTCTTGGCTGCCTCTAACGAGCTGAGAAGCCACTTGGCGCTTCCTGACTTTCACCTCTACATATGTTATTTCTGTTCAAATGTGCAGTTTGTCCTACTGACTGACAACATTAATCAGCCTTATTTAGCACTCATTTTACATGTTTTTGCTGCTCCATCAAAGGAGGCTGACGATTAACAGCAGCTCAGGGAAAACCTGCTTACACTTATTTACATTCATTTGTATCACTTGATTGGTTTAACAACACAAACTGATTAAAATGCAATATCTTTCTTTCAATCTTACACGATAGATGCTTATGTGCATCACAAGCCTTGGTAGCTTCAAGAGGTGTGTGTGTTTGTGTGTGTGTGCATACATATATGTGTGGGGGTGTGTTAGTCAAGATGAGCAAAGGCAAGGATATATATATATATATATATATATATATATATATATATATATATATATATATATATATATATATATAAACAAAAAAATAATTAAAAATAATAGAAAATACGAAAAAACATACATAAAATAAGACAAAAAGAGATGGAAAAAAATAAAACACAAGAAAAAACAAAACACAAGAAAAAATGAATTAAAAATACCAATTTAATGATCCTCGTGTGCACTGTATGTTATTATATATGCAGACCACATACAGTACATATGAATATACAAAATGTCTTTCAAATTATTAAATACTATAATAAATTTGCGTAATTGACAGGGGAAGTTCAAATGACACATACGGAAAATCGTGGGGTCCAATTTAAAAACAATGACTCACGTGGTTCCTTTCCTGACACCATAAGGAAGGCTGCTACTCAAACTGTTCTCTGTCCTTTGGATATAATTAACCTGAAGTAATAGTGCCCCCTGCTGGACAAAAAATAACATGGCCTGCAGCCCTTCTCACTCGACTTGATTTTTAATTTTACTTTTAACTCATTCAGTACCAGACATTTTCAGACCCTCTTTTACCCTAACGTTTGACAAGTATTTAAATATGTATATAGATAAATTGCTGGGATTGAATGGCTGGACTGTGAAAACACAAATATCTCCTTAGCAGTGAATGAGTTAAACAAATTTTGATTAATTAATTCATTCAATCCCAAAGACATATTTTTTATAAAGACATAAATATGTCATTGGCACTGAATGAGTTAATGGAATTCATGGGACATTTTGTTAATTAAAACGTAGAATTTGGCAAACCATACAAAATACCTTAATACAATCTTACGTTCAAATTTGTGTTGATGAATAATTAAATAATTTGCTTAAGGTACTACTGTATTTAACTGTACTGTATATAGTTTTAAAATCCTTTATTTAAAATATCCTCCAACTTAAATTCCAAATGGAAAGTTCCTAAAAATATACCTTGACATTTCCCAAACCTTTGCAACCATACTGACCATCACAAAAAACCCACACACATTCGCATAGGCACCCCCCCACACACACACACACGCACATCCCCACACACACACAGAGAAAAGGTTTTTGCCCCCATTTTGCATGAATAAAAATACATAAATACAAACAAAGGGGTTACTTGTGTTGAATTAAGTATGATTCTTATGAGCGGCCCCTGGAGAAATGGAATTGTGATGGAAGTGGCCAAGAGGTGAGAAAAAGAGGCTCTGAAATGTGCACTTTATTCTTAACGAAACTTATTATGAGGAATTATGATGTTTTTAAAAGCCACTCATTTAAGTTAGCAATAAAAGTCTTGCTTGGATAATAGAAATTTTCTATCTTAGGACCAGGGGCGGAGCCATGGGTGGGCCTGGGTGTGCACAGGCCCACCCACATTGACAGACTGCCCACCCAGTGAGACTCATGAGGAATAATATATACTTTAAAATTTTTAGTCAATTATTAAATTTTTGAATTTGTGTTTGGTTGTGTTTTTAAATTTTTTTTTATTTCATTGAATATTAAGAATGGTATAATTGTGCTTGTCTAAGGAAGATCTGAAATTCATATTATTCAGATTGTCATTTTACTTGAATATACGATGTGTCGTGACAGTGAGAGAAATATTCAGGCCCACCCTGATTTTTCAAGGCCCACCCATTAGCCACGTTCTGGCTCCGCCCCTGATTAGGACAATTTGTGGCTCAGGGAACCTCCCTGCTGACGCTTTTAACTGTATTACAAAGAATACAGCTCTCAAGGCCGTTCATGTGTAGCACAAAGTGGTTCGGGGTGTGGGGAAGATTCTAAACAGTCTTATAACACAATTGTTGTCATTCCTTTTACACCAAGTACCACGAAAAAACAGAACCCTCCAAGCATCACCAGCATAATAATTATAATACCGTGTAGTTTCTGTGTTTTGTTTGTCAGCATTTATTTCAGGCAATAGCATTTTAGAATAATACACAAAGAGATAAATAATTATTCCATATCATAAGGAAGTTTTTCACATTCAAAAAGGATAAGGAATAATGCCTGAAAAGTAGTGGGAAGAAGAAAATCATATTGAATCCCACCCCACTTTATTACCAATATTGTTCCAACAAGCTTCTTGAGTGTTTCTTGCAGGATCTGGTTCCAAATTATGGCCTATCATGTTGTATATCGTGGTACATGGTGGTATATGGTTCTTAGTGTACCACACTTAGGCGATCACAGTGAAACATCTTTTTTTTTTGCTTTCATTAACAGGCAAACGCTCCATCCCAGGTGCTCCACGATGACGTAAACTCTTGCAGGAAGCCATTACGCGCTCTCATCAGCCTAATTAGCGTGCTGGTAAAATGGCTGCTGGCCCTGGCCAGACACTCGTCATACAACTTGTGTGCGCTTAGTTGCTCCTGGCGGAGGTGCGGCTCATTTCCACATAATTATCCTGCTCGGTGACTTAAGTGAATGTTTTCAAATTAGCTTCAAGCCCTCATAACGCTGTACTTCGACTGAAGAAATATATATATATATACATATATATTACATTGTTTTGGGTTTTTGATCCCATTTTTATGAGATGAACTCAAAGGTCTAAAGTTCTAAACGTTTTTGCACATACACAATATCACCATTTCTCTCAAATATGCAGCCATGTAAAGCAAACAAAGCCAAGCCTTTCTAACGCCTTCCAACACAAACAAGGCTTAACGTACAAAAAAAAAAAGCAAAAACCGCAGCCCAGCTTGAACATGAAAACATTTCACTTCAAAAAAGAAGCTGTGCTTTGGTGCCAAGCAAAGTAAATAAAACAACTTTAAATATACAGCATTATGAAAAATGTACTTTTAATTGTGTGTAAGCCTATAGCAGCCGGGTTGGGCAAAGTATGGCCCACATAGGGTTATTTGCAGAGCTGGGCAGTCCATCCCAGGGGCGGACCGGTCTGTGACTCCGTCCCTCAGTCCCAGACGGACGCCCATTGTTGGGACGGACACTAGAAACGCGGCACTAGTTACCTAACTGCATGTACTTACTTGCATTGGGAACACTGTGCACTGCACATGTTCGGTCTGCATGGAGGGGAGATGAAAAGGAAGAATCAGAAGAACAATGAGAGGAAGAAGAAGGAGCGCTAGTGTTTGACCGCGGAAATACTCCACTTTGCGCTCTCCACAAGACCCGCCGAGTGTATGGGACGCAACGTGTGACGCAGCTGATTGGCTGCCGCGAAGCGAAGAGATAAAAAATAAATGGAGCAGGAAATGTTAGTAAAGTACCCAGATCCGAATGTTGCGGATACATAGACCATTGTTGTTCTTATTGTACCGGTATTTAATAATTAATTATTTAGAATTTTATGAAAATAAATAAAATGATGTCACTTCCATTCGTATGTATGAGTTCCATTACAGTTTTTATTCTTACTTGGCACTTCCAGTTAAAGATATCTTTAATTCATCTCAATTCAAGATATACAGATCGGTCTTCAGATATCTTAAATAAAGCTTTAACTAGAAAAAATGTTGTATAAGATATATGTAACTGGAATGATATGACCTGTCAAAATGGTGTTGTAGATATCTCAAACTGGAGTTAAAATAACGCCACAGATATCTTTTCGTTTTGACTGATCGGAGTTACGATCCAGATATCTTCAATGAAAATTCCAACTACTGAAAATGTTCAGTTGAATGCATTACATAACTAAATTGACATTTTGAACAGCTTATCTGACAGCGACTAGTTATGTCTGAGACACAGGACAGGAAGTCTCACGGTGCATGAATATGTCATAGTTGTTGCCGTTACTTTTTCAGCGCTGGATGCGTGCGTATTGATTGCCTCCCGACATTTAATCAAGCTTTTAATGAACAAAACCTTAAATCCATTCAGCATGTTCAATTCAGCACGCAGGACGACTTAAAGGGGAAAACAGGCTCCGAATGACCACACTTTTTCCCCTCACACCCTGCTACTGTAATTATATGTTTAGTTCAACATAAGGCACACTTGCATCTAATGAGATCTAACACTACTGTACAATAAGTATTATTTAAAGGAGTCGTGTGCATTTTGTCACAACTGAAAACATTTGCCGGGTGTCTTAACAATTTCTTTGACAAGCTTTTCTGAGCCTCTCTGAAATCAGCCTGTTTCAAGAGCAATGTCTGGTCTCATCCAGTTTACCCCACCCGCCTCTACTGCTGGGTGTGCCAATGTGAGAATTGATTTTGTTACCTTGACAACTTGGGGCAGAGAGTTTTGATTTTTTACCTCGGTGACTCTGCTGCTTCAGGATACGATTATAAACGATTACTTCGATAATATTGATCATATTCTAAACAATAAATCTATTAACATCCCTACGAGGGTGTAACTGAATGCCCCAAATCACAGTTTAGTATATAGCATTCCTTGGTTTTAAGGTGAAAGTTCAGCTCACATTGGGTAACAAATGTAAAAGTGCCCATCTTTTGTATAAACAGGAGCACTTTGGATTTAAAATGCCAGCAGCACATTTTCCGCAAAGTAGAAAAATTAGACACTGTGTATACACTAAAAAAAACAAAATGCATTAACAGCTTGTCTTTTAGGAAACACTAATACGACACTGGGCGGGAACAGTGGTCGACTGGTTAGCACGTCCGCCTCACAGTGCACAGCACGTCCGCCTCACAGTGCACAGGTCGCGGGTTCGATTCCAGCCTCCCTGTGTGGAGTTTGCATGTTCTGCCCGTGCCTGCGTGTGTTTTCTCCGTGTACTCCGGTTCCCTCCCACATTCCAAAAACATGTATGGTAGGTTGATTAGACAATCTAAATTGCCCGTAGGTGATTGCGAGTGCGAATGTTTGTTTGTCTCTGTGTGCTCTGCGATTGGCTGGCAACCAATTCAGGGTGTCCCCCCACCTACTGCCCGAAGACAGCTGGGATAGGCCCCAGCATGCCCGCGACCCTTGTGAGGGTAAGCGGATTGGATAATGGATGGATAATGCAACACTAATACTTTGTCTTCTTTTTTATGAAGCGACAAATATGAATTATGCTATGAATTCATTTGTTATTGGTTTGGCTTCATCTGAGTAAATGCCCCTGAGTAAAGTTGCATTCATACGCTACTATATTTTCCCCAATGCTGCATGGGTACTCACACGGGCGTGGTTCCATTTTGATTGAGTTAACAAGTTTGAGAAACTGGCTTAAGCATGCCGCGAGTCAAAATGTCTGCTAGCCAGAGGCCGAGCTGCATGGGGTTTGTCTAAGGCAAAGGTCACAAACATGGTGGCCGCGGGCACCAAGTAGCCCCCAAGGACCACTTGAGTAGCCTGCGGCCTGTTCTAAAAATAGCTCACCAGTGAGGGGAGATTGTGATTTTCCTGGGAACTTGTAGAAGTGAGTACAAACACTGCAGAGATTTATAGAAATAAAGTGTTGAATATTGAAATTTATGTTTTCTAATTGAAATATCATTAGCACAAACAATGTCTTCACATTAATGAATATTATTAATTATTATTAATAATAATACCATTCATTAATAACATGATGCAAGGTCATTATAAAAAATCTGTTATTTCAGAAGTGTGAATCAAACTGGTAGCCCTTCGCATCAGTAACCAAAAAGGAGCACTCAGTTTCAAAAAGATTGGTGGCCCCGGGTCTGCAGAGTAGCAGCAGTACGGCTAGAATATGCGACCATGACACGTCCCGTCCCTTATCTAATGTATGTTTGTACGCCTCTGTATCACACAGAAAAATTTGAACCCGAACACATTTTCCATTACACCCCTACTAGACACCCGTTAAAGGTGTAAAAATCCAGGCGACCTGACTTGTGACAGATTCAAGTTTAGTTTTATTCTCGTTTAGCGATCTTCCATCAGCAAGACGGGTTTTCCTTGTTGTCGTCTGATGGATCTGAGGCACATCTATCAAACGAGAGGTAGACGTTAGAAAAGAGAATACGCTATGTAACCGGATGAAGAAAGACGTGGGAAACAAGAGACGCCTGATTGAAGTCCCCCACCTCCACGGCCTTGACACTTTCATTAGGCAGATTTGCATGTGCGAGTAGAAAGAACGTGACAGAAACAAATTGACTTTAACACCCAACGGAAGTGTGACGGCGGAACGCATAATCCTGTTAGTCTTTATTTATTTATAAAAAGACAAGCTGCTAACATCCAATTGCTCATAACCCTTTTCATGATTCACTCGCTCAAACGCTCAAAGTACAACTCCCAAGGTCAAATGCAATCCACTGACCACTTTTCCCCCTAGATCATAATGGAAATAGAAATAATCTTCAGAAAACCTTTATAACTGTACGGCAATGTTTGAAGGGGGTGCATTTTAAGGACTGTAATTTATTGCTTGTATCCACCAATCAAGTGTGACATTAAACAACCAAGTAAATCTTTTATCTGCCTTTTTTTTGGAAAATGTGTCAAAGAGCACCCCTAAATTGCAGGAGTTTGTCATCCCTAAGACTTGAAAAACTAGGCTGGGTGAAGATCCAGAGCACATCCGTGCAGAGGCACTGTCATACGGAGACACCCATTTTCCCCACGGCTGTGACATCCCCGCTATCATAGCAAAGCCAAAAGGTAAGCAAAGCTGCATTGAGTTTTGTCGGATGCGCAGATTAGCTTCTGATTAGCAACACGCACTTGAGTGCTTGTTGAAGTTGCCAATGGCAGGTAACTGTGTTTCGAGATTTGTGCCTGTGTCACAGTGTATGAGGTGTGAAGTGTATGAACTGCTGCTTTCACGAATCAAAATGATTTGGTCCCTATGAGGTGGCCCATTCTCTTACTTGCGTGAGACAAGGCAGACCCCTAAAAATGTGACGTTAGCCCCTTTTCCACCAACAAGCTCAGGAACATTTAGTTCCTGGTAATATAAGTTCCTGGTGACACAAAATTTTCAACAAGAGAAAAAAGAGGGTATGTTTTTCCACCATCAGGTGGTATTGATAAGCAATTGTACAGTACAGAATGACACTTCACGGCAGTGCTCGATCTCTGTCCCCCACACTATTCTTAACTGTCAAATACTACTGTGTAATTCCAAGTTATTGACAGCATCAGTAATACTTCAGTGCAACAACACTAAATCATAACACTCTAAAGAACTTTTAAATAATTTATCTTTTCTTTTGATTGAAGATAATTCTGTTTTGCTTTGAATGTTTTAAAGCACTTTGAGTTGCATTTTTATGTATGAAAAGTGCTATATAAATAAAATGTGATTGATTGATAATGTACACTCGACACACCCACTGTATTAAAATGTGGCCGGATGTTTTATTTTTGTATCCTTGGCATTTAACTGTCGCGAGGCTGCAATGAGAGCAAAATTGTGGGGGATGATTTTGATGACAACGAGAGAAGGGAGCGTTCCGATGTGACAGGATGAGGACGCAGCAGGAAGTGGCTCAGAAGGGAAGAGGCTGATATTCTGAACCAGGACACAAAACTAAGGCAACCTGAGACAATTTATGCTTTTGTTTTCTTCCACACTTCAACAAGGCTCTTTGTTGCAGTACCAAGATTGACCACTGAGAGGCAGCATGATGTGATAGAGCATACAGAGTGTCAGAAATAAATACCAAGAAGGAGAGCGTAGTAGAAGAAAAAATAGATTAACTGTTAGTTTACCTGCAGCTGCATTGCTACGTCGGTGTTGACCATAAGAATTCTTTGTTGTTGTTTTTGTGTAAATATTGAACAGGTTTAACAATTTACAATTGTCGGCCCTAATTGTTTTCTAAGCGGATCTGGGGGATCACTCTTAACACACAGCACAGCACAGGATAATCTTTTATTGACAGATGATAATTTGGACCTTTGTTGACTTTGAATGGAATGGCCAGGAAATGCTCAAATTCGGCCAAATCATCAGCCTGTGTGTCCTCTGCTTTCCTGAAATCCAAGTTGTTCTATCCACTTGCTGAGCATGCAATTTGACCTAAAGCCAGTCAGCCAGATGTATCTTCCTGACTCATTATCTACTATACTGCTTTGCTTTTGCATTGGATCTCTTTTGGTGCGTAGTTGTACTTATTAGGAAATGGCTGTGAGCCAAAAAGACAGATAGGTGTTGAAAATAAAGACACCAATCATCCCTGCTCCATTTCCTTGAATCCACACCAAAGAGTCTGAGGGGCCATTAGAGGCTTTTAAGCCCATGTAATAAACAGTCACAAGCAGGAATTCAATGTGGTCCACACTGGGACCGCATGACACCGCCAATGGCCGTGTAACTGGAAATAAATACATTCTATTGATTTGCTGTCCAGAAGAATGAAGGATAACACAGAGGCATCATTCTGACTGCTTGGGGACTGAGTCTCTTGGAGCCACACGGGGAACTCAGACTAATTTGTGTTTCTGGCAAAATAAAAGGAAATAAAATAAAGATATAGGATGCTAAAGAGGAAAATGGCTTTATACACTGCTACACTGCACAGAAAAAGACAAAAATCAGAAAGCTGACATATTTTTTGTGCCCTTGTTATTTGTTTGCTTGTTTTTAAACCACACAGAGTATGCAATTAGTTTCTTGCCCTGCCTTACCCCCTGACATTTGGATTTTGGCCTGTTTTACTGCCACTTTTCTTGTCCTTCTTGAAGTGGGGGCTCGGATGTCGATGATCGAAGTGAGGCTATTAGAGTAAGGATTCTGCATCGACCAAACGGGACTGAGGAGGACAACTTCCTTGGAAGCGTCGAGCTGCAACATTTTGTTTTATTAAGTTGACTCTCATGCTGTTTTAACTAACATTTTAAAGCATCATATTAAGTGATACATGTTGCCCACTCTTCATTGTATTGCATTCTGCTCGTCCCTGAAGGGGGATCCCACCATCTGTGATCCATTCGCAAGTTTTCATGTTATTCTTTTTCCCTATGGGTGTTTCCAGCATTCTTCCTTGCGTGGATAGGAGTTTTCGAAAAGGGGAAAGAAAACATCCTCCGCGGGTTTACGACACCGTCACGTGTATATTTTCTGATGCATTTCATTGGTTATGAGACCGAGTATTAAATAATAAATAGAAAATGACGTATAGGCTCTCCGGGCTTTAAATCAAGATCCATGCTTGCCTGATTGCTTGTCCACTGCCAGTCGCCGTCTGCCTCCTGAGAGTTGACACGAGTTTAGCGTCGCTAAATGTCCGAAATATAAGCAGTCGGGGTTCGTGTGCGCATTCATGCTCTTGTCCGCTTCACCCTGTGTAAGTGGAGAATCGATCGCCACGGTATTTTTGATTTTGTGGAGGTGATCATGATGACATCACGTTTTATGTCAATAAATCCAAACTATTGTGCAGAACACTATTATATTTTCACAGGTTGAAGTGGACAAGAGTAGTCATGTGCATTTGCATTTTGGTGGCGATCGGTTGCCGTTTTAGACAACAGAACTGACAAAGCGAGCAATATCGCCACACTTGTCCCTCCCGTGACGTAGACCGCTGAGACCGAAAACATAACAAGCCGAGCTCCAAAAGGGAGCTGGCCAATTTGTCGTAAATCTAATCACAAAAAAGCCCTTAAATCACTACAGAGTCCTTTGGGGAGGGACATTTTAGTACTGATGTCATTTTTACATGCAAACCTATTATATAAGTGCCAATGTTAAGCTCATCCAAGTGTCGATTTAAGGGTAGAAAGACGCAACAGCGCTCCCGGCCCTAGTGGTAGAAACGTGGTTATGCACTCCCGTCATTAATGGGTTAATAGCAAACTTGGACTGACTTGGGAAAATGAAATTGCAGTGGTTCTCTCCATTGCCATTCAACTGGACTTGGTGAATGCAGAGAGTAAACTTGCTCATTTGCATTGTGGAGACAAAAAAAAAAAACCTCACTCATATACTAGTATTAATATCAACTTACAAATTAACTCACCATACTACTGACTGTGTTCAACTGCAGCCCAACAAAGAATGTAGAATGGATGAATGGAACTAGCCTTTCACTATTTGGATCTAGAAAAAGAACAAATTGGAGCAAACAAAGAGCATTGGTCTGCTCTAAAATGTCAGCACATCATCACATTTGTCGTTTACACAAAGATGGAAAAACAGCTCATGTTGTCCGTATTGGGGTTCTGAATGCCTCTCGTCGGGATGTGGCAAAAGGTCAAAATGAAAATATGCCGACCAACAGCGAGTCATTGTCTCTACCACACTCCAGGTCTCATGTACCCAAACCAAAGATGATGGCTGGAAAAAACATCATTCATTTTCATCGCAATAGTCCCTTTTCTGCCCATGTTTGTCTTTTCGGCCTATTGACGGAGTTCAGTTTCTACAGTGCTGATGTAACCCGAATTTGTATGCAAGTCAGAATGTGCCATAGCCTATCACTTACTTACACTAACGGTAGAAATGTCATCCATCCATTCATTTTCTATAGCGGTGGTCCTCATTGGGGTCATGAGCCAACTGGAGTCTATCCCAGCTGACTTTGGATGAGAGGGGCTGTACACCCTGGACTGGCCAATCTCAGCACAAGCATGGATGAACGAACATTTAAACTCACAGTCAAATGACACCTCTGGACAATTAAGAGTCTGACTTCACTATGCATGTTTTTGGAGTAGCCGGAGTACCCAGAAAAACCCATGCAATATGAAAACTTGACACAGGAGGAACAGAGCCAAGATTCAAACCAAGAACCCCTTGAGTGTGCGACCGATGTGCGATAATCACTAGACTAATATGCTGTCGTGTCCTGGTTGTATTACATTTAAGACAAAAATGTGTGCTGAGATATCCACAGTATCCAGAGAACACACGCGCAAGCTGAGATTGAACCCCCGAACCTCAGAATTTTGGGGCATCAGAGTCAATATTTGTATGGAGAACACTTCTAGGCAATGGATAGAAAATAATCAATTGAAAACCCATCAGTACTGAGGTAACAGCCTTTTGGTGTGTGATGACATATTTTTTTGTCTCTGGGCAAGCTAGTTAATTGCCTGTAATTCCTAACTTTGGGACCGGCGTAGACTGAGGATCCCTTGTAGTGCAATTCAATCCAAAGACAGAAAAAAAACACCCCCGTTCTTGCCCTTACCTCTCGAAAGTACTCCGGGCCACATTCCAAGCCCCTGAAGTTGCATTCAAGCAGAATGTCTTCAATGCGGTGCCGAGTGCGGTTGTAGAACTCGTCCAGGCTGAAGCGAGAGCCCGGCGGGCGGTCGGGCTCTGGGGCTAGCGGGAACCCCGGCGCCATGCCTTCGTCGAAGCCCAGCAGAGGACCCATGAAGATCAGGTCGCTGTAGCTCATCTGCGACTTGCGCACATAGTTGTAATTGCACAATGTGACGGCTGGGAAGGTCATATTTTTGGCCACCTTCTCATCCAGCATGGTGATATGGTCATACTGGAGGTAGTAGATGACCCGGTCGGCCACCTGGAACAGGAAGGCGGACAGCGCCATGGTGAAGACCAGCGCCCACAAACTCTGCCGAACACCAAACTTCTTGTTCTCCACAAACACATGGTTGGCTCCGTGGAGCGAGCAGCCGCTGAAGAACGTTGCCAGGTCGTCCACCTGGCCCGAGCTGTCCTCCTCTTCTTCATTGTCGTCCACCTGACTACAGCCGTCCAGATACTCCTGCGAGTCTCCGTAACCCCTCTTCACCCTTTTGTAGTGATCTTCAAAACCGTCTTTGCCGTAACCTCTGTCTTCATCATCGCCAGAAAAGGAGATGGTGCACATGATCCGGACTGGCATTGTGGATTGAGGAATTAGCGATGTCCGGTGTCTTCAAACTATTGTTGATAGAAGTGAAAGGCAAACTTGGTCAAATCTTCAAAATCTCCAAGTCCGCATCAGGTACTAATTCTTACAACAAAACCAGGTAAAACTGAACATCAGAGCACCCATCACTCCTCACTTCAACTGCGAACTGAGTCGAAGATGCTTTGCCCTTGTCTCCAAGGCAGATCCCTCCATCCCTTGGAACAAGTTGGAAAGAGACAAAGACTGCGATAAGGAAAGGGAGGAGGGAAGAAGGTGGTGAGGACACCCAATACTCCCACAGGGACTGGGGCAGGTCACCACGGAGGGGCAGAGTTTCACCGTTTACTGGAAAAAAAAGCCTTGAGGCAATGTCTGTTCGAGAAAGTCATCAAGTGTACAGTAGCAAAAAAGCAACTGTGTTTACACTTCGCGGGTGAAGCCCATCACGCGATAGCATATAGAGCATTTGTTACCATCCTGCGCAGAGATTACGGAAAAAATGTTTCAGTGATCAATGTCTGAAAGAAATTTTGTTTGGAAAACAAGGTGCATCAGCCTGTGACTCTGTTTACATCGCAAACCGCTTGTTTCAGTCAAATAGAACAACTTTTTAAAAAAGTAAGCCCACAAGCTAGCAAAAATATGTAAAACAAACATCTTTGGCGAGCTTCTTCAGAAAGGTCAAAAAGTCAAATGAGGAGACAAAAGAAAGGTCAAAAAGTCAAATGATGAGACAAAAGAAGAAGAAGAGCCTACGACTTCCAAAAAAAACAAAGCTGCATTTAACAAACAATATCATCAGTCAAACTTAAAGGCATCAAACCCGCTCTGTGTAATATCTGACCAGAGCTCCAAAGCTGCTTTGGCACATGGAGTTGTGTTTTGGGTTCAAATCAGGGGCGGAGCCATGGGTGGGCCTGGGTGTGCACAGGCCCACCCAGATTGAGAGACTGCCCACTCAGTGAGATTCATGAAAAAATATATACTTTGACATTTTTGGTAAATTATGAAATCATTTGTGTTTTTTGAATTGAATATTAAGAATAGCATAATTGTGGTTGTCAAAGGAAGATCTGGACTTCATATTATTCGGTTTGTCATCTTATTTGAATACGATGTGTCGACAGGAGGATTGTGCGAAGTGAGAGAAATCTTCAGGCCCACCCTCATTTTTCCAGGCCCACCCATTAGCCACGTTCTGGCTCCGCCCCTGGTTCAAATCAAAGCAGAATATCCCAAGATTGCCCAAAAAAGGACTTTCTCTCCTTGCTTCTAATTCCAGCATCCTTTCTTTGTGAAACAAGATTTTATGCAATGACCACAACGCAAACAAAACGACTGAATTGACTGGACATAAACAATACACAGTGTAATGGCGCTGGCTCATTGAAGAGAAACAAGCACATGGCCCCAACTAATTACAACAACTACATTCAGCGTAATGCTGAGTTGTGAAACTATGTTGATTAGTTGATTTTTTTTTCCTTGCGCGTTGCGAGCCAACATTTTACTTACAGCATGAACAAGCTTTGAGTATGCTGGCGTTGGAGTGGAGGGGAGAAAACATGCAACTAAAGTGTTGTGTTACCCTCACGTTCAGAGTCGTTGATGCACTTTCAGCCGTTTATTAATTATGAGAAAACTCGCAAGGAGCTGCTGAAAGGCAACACCCAACTCCAACTCCTGATGTTACTTCACTAGGCCACGCCCCTTAAAAGCACAACAAAAAATACTACGGTAGGTACAATAATGACCAGTTATTATTTTACATTGTCTTGTACTGTATCTTTATACAATACAGTGGTTTTTAAATTAATTTCAGTCGATAACATTGTTTGAAGTCAACGAAGCACTGTAACTTGTTTTGATTTGTTTTCTTTTATTGCTGGTACAAGGGAAGAAAAAGAATGACTAGCCCTTTCACTCAACCATTTAATTTCAAGGTTGGCCGGCCTGGATGATCGCATTATGGCACTTCCAGGAAAGAGACGTGAATGTCCACAGAAAGGAAGCGTCAGATTTGTAAGCGGTGTCTGTTTCCCCCACACGGACAGACATATTGAAGCAACCGCCGGGGAGGGAAATTGAAGGAATTAAATCAAAGCCTCAGTTTTCTCATTATTACCACTCTAATGACTCATTTTACCAACACAAGCCCTCGCCTAGGTATTGCACACAGCCCCGTTTCAATCACATCAACTGAAATCAAATACAAGCTTGTGGCCCAGGGGGGAAAAGAAACACCTCAAATGGATCCCATCGAAGATGGAGTCACATGCAGCTCTTGTGATATGAAAAGGAAACAGGAGATCCATCTGCATTGATCCACGCCTCCATTAGACCGACGGCGGATTACTTTCAGAAACATGATGGTGCCACGAGATTAACCTTTACATGCTTCTCTCATCTCCATGCTAGGAACTTGTGCAAAAAGCATTTCGTCCCAATATGAAACACTGGAGGAATAAGGGGGGCATGGCAAGGAAAGCTGCAGTTGGGGTCAATATGCGTTCGAATGCAGCACCGAAGAAAATTAACTTCGTGATAAGCGAGCAAACAAAAGGAGTTTTATCTTGGACCTGAAATCCATGTTGTCCTTTCCACAAAGGCCTCTACTTCCTGATCTCTGAATTTGAGATCACTGGTTAGTGCTAACAGGAAAGTCTTTGAACAGCCATTACCGGATGTCGAGAGGCCTTGAGACATATTTGGGGATCAGTCAAACAATATCAGTATCTATATATTTGGGCCGGATGGTTTATGTTTATGTCAGACCCCTAACCCTTACCTAAATGCTGACTTTAGCACAAGCCTTAACCCCAGTGCCAAATGTTATTTAAAACTGCGTTTTCAGAGATGGAAGTAAAGACACTGCTTCAGGCAGGTTTCTATGTAACAATTGTATGGAAAGTCTGTGATGGTTTATTTTGTTTTATACTACATTGAGTTAAAAAAACGTATTCGTTTTCGAAGAAAATACTTGAACTAAGGCCTACACTACCAGTTGTGGTTTGGGGTCCAATGAATATTAAGGTGAATACTATAGAATATGCGTCTATGCCTTTTTATTGTAGTCAACTGGCCTGCGAAACCTGTAATCTCAATTGTTTTACGGAGTTGGTTTTCAAAAAAAGTTGCTCAATAATTATGCTCCCTGTTCATTTATGACATTAAAGTAACAGAATTACTTATTCTCATCAGTAATTCTGTTACTTTAATTAGTTTTTAAAAAGTATTTTAATTGCTTTTTTGAAGTTATTTGCCCACCTCTGCCCAACATTGCCCCACCCCTAAATTTTAATTCCAACCATTGCCTAATTTAAACGCTGAATTCTTCCCCTTAATCTTAACCCTACCCTTCAATCTAACCTTAATCCAACCCATAAATGCAAATACAAACTCTTTTAACCCTACACTTAATCCTAACCTCCTACATTTTACCCTTACTTATCCCATTTTTATCTTAACCCTTTACCCTAACCCCATCCTGAAATCCAACCCTAAATTCAAACGCTAAACCTTAACCCAACTGTAACCCAAACCATAATCCCTAAAATCAAATCCTTACACTTTAAACCTAAAGCCTTAATCCTGTAATCCTTAACTGTAACCCAGCCCCCATAAAATAACACTAACCCGTACAAAACTCCAGCTCCCCCTCTTTTTTTTCATACCAAGCATTCCATTTAACACATCACCCTCTTCAGAGGGGTGTCATCTTCCACACCGCTTATCCTGTACAGGGTCGCGGGGAGGTGCTGGAGCCTAGCCCAGCTGACTATGGGCGAAAGGCTAACTACACCCTGAACTGGTCGCCAGCCAGTCGCAGGGGACACACACAGACCGTCACTGATCGCACGCTGCCCGCAAACAACTCAGGCGAGTGTACCACTACACCATCAGCGACCCCCTTCAGAGGGGTGATGTGCTAAATGGGACGGTATGCATATTTATGTCCACTAGGAGGCAGCAGTAACACATCTAATCATGCAGAATCCTTCAGGGGACAAAATCCGACATGACAACACATCCTATAGCCTGATGGGCAAAAAGACTGCAAGTGATGTTAATAACAGGTAGCATTGTCAATTCTACGTTACATTTGTTGACTGTTGTTAAATGTTACATATTGGTTTGGTTGTGTTGTTAGGCTAAGATGTGGTTGGGGGGAAAAAAATGACCCTTACCTCGCAATGAGATGATGGTGAAGTGGTTGATGAGTGTTTCGACCCAGGATTAGGTTGCATGCGGTATCAGAATAATTATTACTATCATCTCCCACATGCGCAGCAAATTTTACCTTTGACTCACAAACCTTTGTAAAAAGCATAATTGCACTGAGACCTTTTCAGGTTAAAACTTCTTTTGTTTGTGTTCTCAGTGAAATCCTCATAAAGGAGGAAAGCTCTTTTGGCTAAGGTTCAGAAAATTCATGACAATAATAAGAAAATATATACTGTATGATGTTTACAATTTTAAATAACATTGTTTTTATTTAGATCATTTATTTAATTTCAATAAATGTTCATATTTTCTATTTTTCTTCTTATATATACACTACTAGTGTTCACTAAAATGTATTTTAAAATGGACCTTTTACCCAGTACATGTTTTAATACATGCAATACACATGTAGTCCTAATCCTGAAAAGCACATGCTCCTTGCAGACACTTGAACCTATTAGTGTTGTTTGTGCTCTTTTTGAAGATACCACAAGTGGCTATCCAACCATTGTCTAAAGCTCTGTTCACACAGCAGCTCAATCCGATTTTTTGCCCATATGCGACACATATCTGAATTTTTCATGCAGTGTGAACAGTACAATCCAAAATTTTTCAAATCTGATCTGAGCCTCTGTCATATGTCAGATATGTATGTGATGCATTTGCAAGTATGAATGCCCATCCATACACTTCTGACCTATACGTCATCAAACGCCCAATATGACCTCCGCGCGGGTGGAAGGCAATGCTCGGAAGACTGACAATGTGATTCAGCCACACAGACAGTTCATTTATTATGCGCGGCAATGACGTGATATCATTTTTAGTAAGCGCCTCCATGAAATTGAGATATCGAGAAGCGTTGCCTCATATCCCCAAAATATTTCTACCGCCTTCCATCTCGCTACTCTGGCGATATAAGATGATAAAATGAGCCCCTACTTGTGGGACCATATTTACATGTAAATATGCCACGTGACATTGTTTTTTTGGTGCACATCACTCGATGTAAGGCTACTCGATTAAGCGATTTTAAACCGAAACGGATAAAACGATGTTAAAAACGTTGAACTTGTTGTTGTATAGTTTGAGGTGTCACAAAAGCAAACAATGGTATCAAAGTCACTGTTTCTTTTCACAAAAATATATTTTACTCCACTTTTTGGTCAGAATGGGGTGTTTTTGGTGAACCTAATCCCATGTTGTACAGCTAAAGAAAAGAAAAATGCAAGAAGCAAACTTTTTTTCTGGTGAAAGAAGAGAGTCTACTCTTTCTTTTGATCGGTTTGGTGCTTATATTGCTACAGAACACAATTCTGGGTCAATTGTGGGTCTTCAAAGATCAGTCAAAATGTTGAAAGACTGCAGGCAATATGGGGAAATCTGCTTTGAATGGCTGGCAATGAATTTATTAATAAGATTGACCGCAATTTTTTGTTTCTAAGTGAATTCAATCTTTTTTATTGGGCTTGATTAAAATCCAGATTTTTGGGTGGGCCCAAGCAACAACTATTGCTTTGGGTGTACATTTTCAGGTCAAAAGATGGCAGTGTTGTGATTTGTGGCCGTCGTCCAAGCCACCAACCCCCAAACTCCCCCACTCCCCAAGCATCTGCACCCTCTCCCAACCCCGGGCTGGGATTTCAACAAGGCCACGCATTTCGCCATGGTCAGACACAGTGGAGCGCGGGGCCAGATGAGAGGGGAGAGCTTGAACGCTTCCCTTTCAAGTCCTTTTGCTTACAGTCAGGATCAGCCCGCCGTTGCCATGGCTACATCCGAGCTGTCAGCGGAAGAGAGACAGAGGATGCGCCCAGCCTATTACTGTGCATAGGAGTCGCACGCACATGCACACAGCTCCAGTGGAGAGATAATAAAGAACGCCAAACAGCGCGCGGATGCGAGCACGATATTGCTTGCTCCGAGGCAATCGATAGCCTAGCATTCCTGCTCCTCGATTATTAGAGGTTGGCTACTGTATGAATATGACAGGAGTAAGTAAACAAGCACAGAGATGCTGTCGAAAAAGGCAAAAAAAACTCATATTCAACACTCTCGCCCCTACAAATGGCGCACCCCCTCGCCTCATTGGGAAGAAAACAATAAGCAGAGAAATGACTTATCCGTGCGAGCCTTTGTGGCCTAAAGCCCATTTCTCATTTAAAACAGTACAGCTTCTAGATGGTGTCGATTGCAGGGGGAACATGTCATGGGCAGAAAAGCGAGGGAATTGGCTCCCAAGATGGGATCATGCAAAGGCAGGCCGGAGGAGAGCGCACCACTTAGAGGCTTTCAGGGATCAGGGAGAGCAACCACTTGAGAAAAAGGAGCAGACGCTGGCCAAAGTCCTTCATCTTAGTGGAGGTTGACAGCAGAATGGTCTGTCAGCCAGGACCAAAACATCAACAGGGTGAAGGCCAAATTCAAGAATCAGTACAGCATCTGAATAGCTAAAAAAGAAGGTCAAGTTGCATTCGAAATATGACAAATTTTTAAATCATCTCAGCTGTATCCACATTCGATCTGTCTCTAGGACAGTGATTCTCACTCACCATGCTGCAAAGAAAATTTCCACTTAAACGGTCTGAAAATTATTTACTTTGGACGATTTCCAAAACTTTGACACCATGCTCCACCCACATTTGATGGCGTAGGCAAAAAGCTTGGAAAGTTGGTGCCACCCACCCTTCTTCCGATTGGGCTTCATTTGGGTGGATTCAAAGTATGTTATTTGCCTAAAATGGCTACTTCAAATCAAAATGGCTGAAAAATGGCTGTTCAATTTCAGGCATCGAGCCTTACGTCTTTTTCAAGCATCCTGTAATGATCGCCTTGTGT
Organism: Filicampus tigris; assembly: GCF_054856515.1. Taxonomy (NCBI): domain Eukaryota; kingdom Metazoa; phylum Chordata; class Actinopteri; order Syngnathiformes; family Syngnathidae; genus Filicampus; species Filicampus tigris. Next base: position 4,701,754 of record NC_141225.1, on the reverse strand, counting down.
ACCCAATGTCGTACCTTGGCTGGGGGCGGAGTGCTTCACTGCCCCATACAGCAGAGGAGGACAGGATAGTTGTACCAACTGTTTTGAATACATCACAAGCAAAATCTTTCCCACACTAGGGAAAAATTCATAACACTAAAGTCAGTGACAGGTATGTACCGAACCTAAACCTTCATTGTCAAAATGTTAACTAGATAAAGGCATAGAGAAGCTACCATTCCCACCGCTGCCTAAGTGCTGCAAACACTTCCCCCTATCAATGAATCTAACGAGCACGCAGAGATTTAATTATCATTTAATCCGATGTAGGAATAAAGTGGCTGTCGGGGAAACATCTTAAATCCCTTAAACAGTGCTTGTCATTACTTTGTTTAACAACAAGTTCATCAGTGCTGGTAGTGTTCTTTTCCAGTTGGGGCTGTAGTTCCTTCATTAAACTGAAAAAAAAAAAAAGGCAGAAAATGCTCAAAACAACAAAAAAAAAATCACATTTCAACAATGAATGACTTATTTGCGGCGGCATGGCGGGCGACTGGTTAGCACGTCCGCCTCACAGTTCAGAGGTCGTGGGTTCAATCCCAGATCCGGCCTGCCTGTGTGGAGTTTGCATGTTCTCCCTGTGCCTGCGTGGATTTTTTTCTCCAGGTACTCCGGTTTCCTCCCACATTCCGAAAACTTGTATGGTAGGTTGATTAGACAATCTAAATTGCCCGTAGGTGTGATTGTGAGTCCGGATGTTTGTCTCTGTGTGCCCTGCGATTGGCTGGCAACCAATTCAGGGTGTCCCCCGCCTACTGCCCGAAGACAGCTGGGATAGGCTCCAGCACGCCTGCGAAACCTTGTGAGGAGAAGCGGTATGGATGGATGACTTATTTGTCTGGTTGATCATCTGACTAGGATCAACACCAAATCGTACAGCACAGACCAATTTTGAGAAGACCGCACATAGTAATTGATCAATTCTGAACACACACTTGCACGTGACACCTCTAGTGTTAACAGTGATAGAGGTCTGCGTTTTGAGTGACATTCTAGTTGTCTTGGTAAACAATCTCTTTATTGTACAGCCCATTCAACTGGTAGGCAACCAGCCCATGTTGAGCTAGGATCTGGCTCACCCTCAACTCTGAAGGCCCTGAAGTACTTTAAAACATTTCACCATGACAGCACATGAATGCGAAAGCTCAACCAAGCTCCAATGGCACCACTAGCATACAAACCTTTCTGTGTCATTTGACCAATGCAACGCCATTTAGAAAACAGGGAAAATAGTTTGAATGATGATTTGAGATTTCTTCTTCTAATTTGAATGCGTGAAGTGTTAGTTAATATGTTAAATGAGGCAAATTGCTTGGAAGGGAGACGCAACAGAGGCCAGGATTTACATTTCATCATCTAAGATCATCAAAAAATAGACGTTGGGGAATTTCAGAGGTATTTAACCTGATCACTGAATTCCTGTCTCATAACTTGACTTTTCTATTGCCCCGATAAGTGGCACAGACGTGCTCTTTTAAGCGGCTAGCATTCTCTCATCTGCTGGCAGCTTGGCCATTACTGAGACAACCCAAACAAACATTTTATACATATCTGTGAGAAAATGCCTTCTACAAAACTAATGACAAAGTTATTGACAATTTCAGATTTTTTTAGGGGAAGGAAATCGAAAAAACAACCCTGAACCGTTTGTGGTAGCTATTTATGGTGGCGCAATGGCAAACCGATTTTGGTCATCATTTCAGGTCAGCCGTTGTCAATCTTTTTCTTATCTGCCACCCAGAAGTATTCTGGCGCCTATTGTTTACAAATATTATGAAATGGTCTCCAAATGGCAGAGCTGGGCATTCCGCCAAAGTGATGGACCGGTCTGTCTATCCGCCTATGACGGACGCCCATTTTGTAGGTGATAAACGATACACGGAAAACTTAAAAAAAAAAATTTGGACTAAGCATAGTCAAAAGCCTGTTTGTTTCCATCTGTGTATATTTGAAACTAAAGTCTCACCGTGGCTGGATTAAATGCATCTATCTCTTTTAAATGCAGCCAGACCTCCGAGGTTCTCAAAGGGAAATAAAGGTCCAAAAAGGTCCTAGAAGGAGATATATTTAGTCCGGCCGCAGTAAGGCTTATGCCATGGTGAGGCTTTCTTTTCTAACATCACCCAGCCGGCGCGATATTATGTTAGTGGTAGTTTGTTGAAGTTGGTAGTCGGAAACGGCACGGTCAGCCGGTTAGCACGTCCGCCTCACAGTGCAGAGGTCGTGGGTTCGATCCCGGCTCCGGCCTCCCTGTGTGGGGTTTGCATGTTCTCCCCGTGCCTGCGTGGGTTTTCTCCGGGTACTCCGGTTTCCTCCCACATTCCAAAAACATGCATGGTAGCTTTATTGGACACTCTAAATTGCCCCTAGGTGTGGATGTTTGTTTGTCTCTGTGTGCCCTGCGATTGGCTGGCAAACAATTCAGGGTGTCCCCCGCCTACTGCTCGACAGCTGGGATAGGCTCCAGCACTCCCCGCGACCCTTGTGAGGAGAAGCGGTATAGATAATGGATGGTAGTCGGAAACACTAACTTAAGCCCGTTTAAAATGATAGGTGGAGCGGCCTAAAGCCGATTACTATTTGGTCCGGCCGGACAAAATGATGGATAGATGGATGGCGGAAGAGCACCCTGGCTGTAGGCGGAAGGTGATAAATGGACCGCAATTTTTTTGGTAAAATGCCCAGCTCTGGAAAATGGATGGATGGATTGTCAAGGTGGACCTGAATTTGTGGCATGTGAGTGTTCAAAAAGCTGCTCCAAAACAAGATAGTCTTTAACGGCTGTGTGGCGCATCTCAAGCGGTGTTTGCCCATTCCTGACAGGCTCGTAAACTGTCGCGATGCTTATCTGCTGATGATGCGCAGCTGGCGGCGATGCTTTCACTTCCAACAAGACCGGCGACGGAGACCATAAAGACAGAGCGGCGGCGTTAACGTCGCTGGAAATTAACGCCAGATGGGATTTCACAAGCGTAGACCGTCGGCAGCGTTGCAGGAATAAAACCAGCGAGGAGACGGCGTCACTCAGCTCTAATGTGAGCGGAACCCAGGTCACGGCTCACTGGCGTACTTTCCGATTGGTTCTGAGGGCCAGCAGTGGCTCGTCTCTGAATGCGATTATCGCTCCGGCCGATCCATTACGGACTGGTCGCCTCTCTTCTTTGCGCTTGACCTTTTTTGAATTAGCCTTTACCATTTTTCAATTTGTGTTTGAGTGGCTTCATCTCTTTACTTTCGGCTAAGGTCAGAAAGCAACATACGAAAGAAGAGTTGCATACAACTACTGTTTTATAAAAATAGAGCTTTAGCTATCTGTCAGTCTTTTGATGTTAAACCAGCGCAATCTGAAGTAGCACAAATTCCAGTGTGATCAAAATTTTCAGGAAAATACAATAGTAAACAAATTAAATGACCAACTCAAGCATAGTTATGATTAGAAGTGTGATGATAAAAAATGGAACTGAAATTTATTGCCACATAGCAGTAGGGTAGGCACCAAAGAATTATTCACATCTGTGCACTGAATTTAATTGTCACACATAAACTGAAACATAAATTAAGACTTTATATTATAATATAATAGTGTCACAACTAGTCGTATTGTGACTGAGTAAACTGCAGAAATAGTCCGCAGAAATTTTTTCAGAGGATAAAAAAGTATATGCCTTGAGTATTGTCTTTCTGTATTGTTGCCTAAATGGTTAACGCTGACTCTTAATTCTATTCTTTAGCCCGCCTATGGCATTTTGCATTGTTCACTGACACCATTCAGTGCTCATCTCAAATTGTGCTTGCAAGTCAAAGCACAAAAAATAGGAAAAATACAAAAATACAAAAAACAAACCAAACAAATACCTAAAAAATAAATGAGCCTCACGATTGCTTGTATCTCGAGGCACCAGTGTAAATTGAAGTGATGGATATTGACTGAGAGCTGAGACTGTCTTTGTCTGAGGAACCAACTGTAGCCTGGGTTGTCTGTATTACGATACTGTACAGCAATGCCAACTTCCAGCCTATATTATTTTACTTTTTTTAATCAAATAATCTGGAACACACTTATTTGTCATTGTTGTAAAGTTTTAAAATACATGTGAAATTACATTGTAGTTATTTGACATTATAGTTTGGGGTATCCCTGTTTTGGGAAAAGCAAACTCTTTTTGCTTTTCACACTGACTGTATAATATGCACTCAGTCTTTTAGTCACACATTTCTGTTCTGGCTGCTCAGTTAAATATGGCTACTTTGACTAGAAGCGGGCAGTATTGTAAAATGCTATGCAGACCCAATTTCCATTGATTTCCTTGTAAAAAAAAAACCAAAACGTTGTACGTGTATAATACTGAAAAAAATGCCTGAGATGTGTAAACATTCAAAAACCTTTAAGTATTGCTCAAGTGGCAACGAAGCACAAACTGCACAAGATCATTACGAGGAAGACAAAATGTGCTGGTTTTGAATTTTTTACTTAGTAAACAACAGATGAGGGAAATTACGTGACATCTTTATTTTCTCCAGCCAGACTCGCCATATTACCGGTACATTTTTTTTCACAGTGATGTTATGAATTCTGCTACAAACTCGGGGCTGTGGGTGAATCATTTTTTATGATGGGTCTAAGTCATTAATTTTGCACCGCTCTAAAATAGAACTGGGCTTGTGGAATTGAGACAACTTTTCTCTCTGTCGTCACAAAAGCACGAGCGCTCCGTTGATTTAAAGCCAGCCGTGCGGCCTCAGCAAGTAGTTTGCTTGCGTGAGAAGTTTATGGCGTGCGGTCCGGCAATTTTTACGTGACACTTATGATATGTCACCGACAAATCTCGCTGATGCCGTCATTGCGATGCACTAATAAAAACAAAGCCAAGTTGACCACATATGCTCTTATACCCACATGTTAAATTTCATGACCTTATTTGGCATGTACTGCTTTCACTGCATGCTTAGGGTCAGGACCTGCTTTTTTCGACACAACAGAAACAATATAGTAGATAACATGATGTGGTATGATTTGGATCATGAGCAGTTTCTCTCATTAGATTAGATAATAGATAACAAGATGTGGTATACCTTGGATCATGAACTATTATCAATAGATTGAAAGATATTATAGATGATAGCTGACACATAATGTAATTTGCTTTGGATCATGAGCTTCTGTCAGTATAGGATAGATAACACAAGATGTGGTTTGCTTTGGATCAGGAGGTGATCCTTTCCATGGATATATTTACTACATGACGTAGAATGCTTTGGATTACGATCTTCTTTTTGATATATACACATGTGACACTATTCTATGATATTGTTTGATTCATAAGCTTTTCCTCAATAGATAGAAAGCTATACTCCAACACACCCGATTCAAATGATCAGGATCATTATCAAGGTTCGGCAGAGCTTGCTGATGAGCTGATCATTTAAATCGGGTGTGTTAGTGGAGGGAAACATCTAAAACATGCAGGATAGGGGCCCTAGAGGAGTTGGCAACCACTGTTTAAGATGACATGATATGCTTTGGATGATGAGCAGCTCCTTTCCATAGAGACGCTATATATGTAGTAGGTAATACATGATGCGGTATACTTTGGATCATGGATGGTTCTTAATAGATTAGATGATAGATAACGCACGATGTGGCTTTATTTATTTATATTTTATATATTATTTATGTATATATTTATTAATACATGTACCAAAGCCTTTTATTGTTTTTGTTTTATTTATTGTATTGTAATGTGCTTTGTTACAGCCCTAGCTGTTATGAAATGCGCTATATGAATAAAATTGTATTGTATTGTATTGTATTGTACTGTATTGTATTGTATTGTATACTTTGGATGAAGACCTGTTCTCAATTGATGATAGCTAACACAATATGGTATGCTTTGGATTGGGACATTACCTCTTAATAGAGATGGATAACATGATGTGTTATGGTTTGGATCACAAATTTGCTCGAATTGAAAGGATCGTATGAGAACAAACAGATGGTTAAGGTCCAATGAATTTACCATGTCAGACAATACGACAAGCTCTCAAGGGGGGGTTTATAACTAGATTATTGGGAGTACCTCCATTTATTTTGCAGGAAGAGCAAGAGCAAGAGAAGAACACAGGCACAAGATGCTTTGCTCATCACTTTTTGAGCACAGATCATTTGCTAACTGGATTACAATGAGTAAAGCCAATCACGTAATTGAATAGGTTGCTGTTTAGCACAAGTTCCTGCGGCAGCGCTTCTTTTTGCAAGCAGCAGACATGTCAGGCTAATTTTAGCTACGACAACGAATGGTTTCTTCACAACCACTGAGGGACAAAATTCACCTGTATTTTCAGGGTTCCCTAGGCCCACCTCAAAAAGTTAGAAGAAAAGAGCACCAGACACCTTAAATTGGGTGTCAATGGTCATTATAACAGGATGCACGACAAAATCTCAAGTAGGGGTGGGCGATATGGGCAAAAACAAAAAAAATCATTATATTTTTTTTAAAAACTCGATAATGATAATTTGACGATATTCTACAAAAAATATTTTAAATCTGCACTTGCTTCACAGACCAATTGTGGATAAACGGCGTTTGTGAACAACATCTCTTTTGAATTGCTAAATACAGCTTCTGCAAAACATAATGATATTTTACGACAATATTTAAGGATAAAGTAAAAAAAAATGATGTCTAGACTTACTGACTTCTAGAAGTACTGGTGTACCACTGCCAACAACTAGAGCAATCGGAATGAGGAAAAGGTGTTAATTACAGCAATCAGAATGGGAAAAAATGCATTTGATATGTGACGTGTGACGAAGTGTCACCCGGCGAGAGAAAAAAAAAGACGTCGTCATGACAACACCCATTCTCATACATTGGCCACCGTATTCAGAATAAAGTTGAATAACAAACCTGCAATTTACCGAAAAGTGCATTTTCCCACTCATTCATCACTGTGATATGCTGACTTGTGACTTTATTCATGTTTGGCTGTATGCTGGCGTCACACTAATAAGCCGCCGTAGTTTGCGCAACATGCCTCACGAATACAGGCTAGTTATGAATGATGCTGATAAAAGCATGTAAACTCAATGTTAACCGATCATCCAGGATGTCACGTTTGACTTGCTCGCTAAAGTAGTGAGTGTGTGTGTGCGTGAGTGAGTGTGTGCGTGCGTTTATATTTGTTGGTTCAACTCAGCGACTGTTTTCTGAGTGTGTGTGTTTAAGCTTTTGTTTAGCATGCTTGCGCGGTCGCCAAGTTTTCCTCGTAACCCATATGGCTCGTGGTGCAACAGAATTGCTCTTCAATGTGACCGTTTTGGCACATCTGCCGATGTTATTCCCACCGATGTCAGTCTTGTGAACCCCAAACCATTTACAGACTACGGACGTGGACTCGCGCCTCGCTTTCCGAGTCCATAAGGGGAGGGGAGGGATTAAAAAGACTACTACAGAGGGAATCTTATTGGATTTATACATTAAGACCCACAGAGTTTCCTGGTCTCAATGGCGAACTGGATTTTATCCCTTTCCTTTAAGGTCTTTTTTGTAGAAAGGATATTGTTAATAATTGTATATACTAATTGTCAATTGTGATTTATTTTTAGTAGCTACTTTTGGAATGTTGCCGATTGGATGTTTTGGACCATCTGACTGCATGGGTCCAGCCCACATTGATCATGTGACCTACTAGTATAAAAGCAGTACCATGCTAGTCCACTCAAGCTTGCCCTGAAGAAGGCATACCGGGGCCGAAACGCGTCGGCATTATCTCCAACTGGCCATGTTAAAATAAAGGCTTTTTAATCCAAAATACTTTGAGTGCCTCAGTTTCCGTTTTTTGAAGTCCGGCATTGATCCCTCGACTGAGGAGCACCAAAGAGACAGTTTTGAGAAAACTCAAAACATCCGAGAAGTACTCCTATATGCATTGATTGCATGATCTAAAACATTGCCTCGAGCTTGATCTTAATGGGAAAAGTCGTTTTGCCAAAAATGAAGACAGTATACTACTGTAGTGTCTTTCATGGTATTTTGTCGTGCCCAATTTGAGAGACAACTTTTCCCATAATATCCCAAAAGCGCTGCTTACACGGATCGTTCTTTAGCGAGCTGCGGAGGAGTTCACGGACTGAAGACGAGCCATCAACTTGTGAAGATTACAGCGCGGACAGGTCCTGACAAGCACTCGCTACACGAGATTTACCATCCGCTCGCCCCGAAACGAGGACCTGGCTGCTGATGAAACGGGGCCAAATCGATAAAGCCTTGCCGGTTCCCATGCTTACTTCTGGGGGAAAAAAAGAGCAGTGGGTGATTTAGGGCATGTCTCGCTAGAGGAAATGAATAAACATGAGGAGGCATGAGGGACGTGGCGTGTGGCGTGCACGCTGAAGAAGACGGCCAAAGTTAATTCTGCCTGATAGGATGGCTCACACCAAGAGAGGGAAGGTCACCTTTCATCATTTCCAAAATAATTCTGCCTTTCTTCTCTTTTGCTGCACCTAATGCAAAAGAAAAAAAAATCGTAACCACGCTTACTTTCTGATTTAGGCTGGATTTACTCGCCATGGTTCAAGTGACTCGAGTCTCCATTTTTGCAGTCAGTTACTATCTTTACTTAGCTAATGTGTGATTGCTTATGCCAAGTCTGGTTACTTGAAATACGCGTTAAAATACAGTAAAAAACAATCCATTATAGCTGTTAAGTCAGAATTTGGGCTCTTGGACTTGCAGTGTAAACCCAACCTTGTACTCAGAGCTTCTCCAGACACATAACAGGACTTAAAAAGGACACACTGGGATTTACAGACGAGGGAATGCAGTTTGTGTATTAGGAAGAGCAAAGCCACAGAGCGTCTGCGTCAACAAGAGGTAGTCATTAAACCGTGGCCCGAGGTTGCGGGCGGTGACAGCTTTAAGTGGTTGGGTGCGTGCATGCGTGCCCAATTTACACGCCGGATGATATTTGCATCATAGAGATTCCTCAGTGAGAACACAGCTTATGGAAGCGCGGCATCTCCTCTTATCTGAGTGATAACACAAGACGCTTCTCTTCTACCAGCATCTTCCCACCCCCCCCCCTGCCGTTTTTTTTTTTTTTTTTTTATACTCTGCCTCCAGAGTAAGCTCCTTATTTTTCAACCCGCGATGAATAATGGATCTGACAACCTAAATTTGGTTATGTGCCTGCATTTTATTACATGAATATCACTGACAGAAAGGCTTACAGAGCTTGGTATTAACACCGGCGAGGTCTGCATCAAATGCTCTGTGGTGGCTTGTGTAAACACCAGTTGACTTGCACTGGAACCTGTCGGGTTGCACCATTCGGAATATTGACTGGAAACTAAAATCTGGAAAGTATGTTTCTTGTGCCCGCCGCCCACTGATCCACTGAAATGGACAATTCCGAACAAAATACTTTCAGCGATTCACATGTGGACACCGGGCAATATATCCCCGCACACATTTTCATCTTGCAGCAACACAACAGTTCCACATTTACTGTACTGTATTCTTTTTTATTGAGCCACAAACAACATGGCGTGACTGTCAAAGAGAAAATGGATTGGCCTGGCCAACGTCGCTTTATTATAATAATACAAAGAAAGAAAACAGGCTGGAAATAACAGAGAGAGTGTGGATATTTGAGAGGCTCTCCGCAATGATCACCGTTTTTATGAACTGCACTTGTTTATATGGGTGACAGGGACTCACCGCGGGCGGCACAGTGGTCGACTGCTTAGCACGTCAACCTCACAGTTCAGAGGTCATGGGTTCGATCCCGGCTCCGGCCTAACTGTGTGGAGTTTGCATGTTCTCCACCTGCCTGCGTGGGTTTTCTCCGGGTACTCCGGTTTCCTCCCACATTCCAAAAACATGCATGGTAAGTTGATTGGACACTCTAAATTGCCCCTAGGTGTGATTGTGAATGCGGATGTTTGTCTCTGTGTGCCCTGCGATTGGCTGGCAACCAATACAGGGTGTCCCCCCGCCTACTGACCAAAGACAGCTGGGATAGGCTCCAGCACGCCCGCGACCCTTGTGAGGATAAGCGGTATAGATAATGGATGGATGGATTAAGTATGTTAAAATACAACTTCAAATATTGCCTGTACAATTAATGAAGGATTTATGAATGTGAAAATCTAACCAGGAAATAATATACATTATTTTCTAGGGGGTCCAAAAACATTTGGCTTTTTACACTTATATAAACAGTGGCCAAGAGTCACCCGCTACTTTGTGTTTTCTACTCAAAACCTGTGCTTATCTGAAATCCAAAGCAATGCAACTAACTGAAATGAACTGCCATAATCATGAGCTAATAATTCACTTCACTGAACTCCTGTCCACTGTGTGTCTGTCCTCTTTGATGCTGCCTAGTTGGATGCTTTGTATTCAGACGGGGTGGGGGGCTTTCACTGAGATTCATTAGGAGTGTACAGATATATAGAGGGAAAAGAGAGGAGAGCTGCTGCAGCAGGGAAGAAATATGAAAAATTCCCTTAATGAAAATGTGAGCAGGCGTCTTGAAGCCGGCATGAGCCACAAAAGTCAATGACTCCTCATCTCCTGCAGCCAGCCAGGATACTAAGGCGGACTTTGCCTCAGACATCATCTCCCAAAACATAAATTTCTGTAAAGTACATTCTTCTTCCTTGGTCAGATCAACACTTTTGATGGTGGGTTAGGAAAAAGGGACATTTACCTGGCGACCTTGCTAGAATCCAAAACATTTGGCCTGTGAAATGTCAGCAAAAAGTCATCCAAGACTTGAATGCTGAATAAAACATGCGTGAATATCTGATTGGGTCTCCGCTCTATCACAGCCTCACAGATGCCAGCAAAGATTAGCATTTCATGTTAGATTTTCTATCAGCGCTGCCATTACAGCATGCTACGTGGCAGCTTGGCATCGACTGAGATTTTGACTAATTAAGCTTCAGAGGGGCTGATAGGCGAGAATGTAAAACAAACAGGTTGATTTTTTAACTGACATCTTTCCAAGAAATAAACACTTCGACTACTTTGTGATGATCTTAATGCAGGGATGTCAAAAGCTAGCTAAACTAGCTATGTTTACTTGTATTAATTAATCTTGCCAAGACAAATGTTTCTATTGACAGTGCTTTTTAAAAGGAATTTAATATATATATTTTTAACAAGTAAGGTAGTAAGTAATAAACAGGGCTGGGCATTCCGCCTAGCCGACGGACCGGTCCATCTATCCACCTATGACGGATGCCCATTTTGTAGGCGATAAAAGGTAGACGGGAAACTTGAAAAAAGAGATGGACTAAGCATAGGTGGAAGCGCATTTTTTCTGTCTATGTCATCGTCTATCGTCTATAGCCGCGGTGAGGCTTCCAGGGCCGCGGGTGAGGCTTCCGTTTCCCGTTGGCAGCCTTTTTGACAGCTTCTGGTTCCTAAAAGGACATGCATGTAGCGGATCATGCCATGGTGAGTCTTTCATTTCAAATGAAGCCCATTTAAAATGATAGTCGGGCCGACATATAGGCGATTACTATTTGGTCCGGTGGAACAAAATGGTGGATAAATGGATGGTGGAAGGGTACCCCGGCTGTAGGCGGAAGGTGATATACGGACCTTGAATTTTTCATGAAATGCGCATCTCTGGTAATATATGCAAGTGTCTCTCACCATATCACAGTGCATTTTTGGGGGATATTTAGATTTTTAGATTGTGGGATTTTGTGGTGATCTCTTTTCACATGGACCTTTACTGCAGACTTACGTAGCATTAAAGTGTAATGGACATGAAAAAAAAGTTACCCTAAAAACTATTTTAAGAAGGACTACAAGTAAAAATAATGATTCCAATTATTACCTTGGTAAAAACGGAATGAAAAGGCCTCAAAAAAGATATTTTCGTGAGTTGTGTCTGTCCACTGGCCGTTTGATTCAGTGCGCATGTGACGCCACTGGCTCAGCCGCTTTGTCTTTAGGCTCTGAAAATGGCAATCGGTATTAGTCGCTGTCGGCATGGCTGTCGGTATTGGTCGCTTGTTTTTATTGTTCAATTAATACAATACAATTGTAATTATATAGCGCATTTCATAACAGCTAGAGCTGTAACAAAGCACTTTACAAACAATACAATAAATAGAACAAAAACAATAAAAGGCTGTGATACATGTATTAATAGATATAGACATAAATAATATATACATAAAAATAAAACATGAATAATGAAGCCACTAAATTGACATAAAACACTTTGTACAATTGACACTGGAAAAGAGCCGAAAATTTCAGTTCTTATCAAAAGGCCGAGAAAAGAAATGTGTCTTCAACCGGGTTTTAAAAATGGTCAGAGAGGGGGCTTGTCTAACAACCAATGGGAGGTCATTCCAGAGGGAAGGACCAGCAGTTGAAAAGGCTCGATCCCCTCTGAGGCTCCTCTTGGTCCTTGGCACCACGAGCAGCGCCTGGTCCGCAGACCTGAGGCTATGGGAAGGTGCGTAGGAGTGGAGGAGCTCAGAGAGGTACGCCGGGGCCAGGCCATTTAATGACTTATAGACGAATAAGAGAATCTTAAATTGAACCCTAAAATGCACTGGGAGCCAGTGAAGGGAGGTCAGAATTGGTGTTATGTGCTCCATACTCCGAGCTCCAGTTAGTAGGCGAGCAGCAGAATTTTGGACCAACTGGAGATGTTTGAGGGAGGACTGGCTGACTCCAAAATAAAGTGCATTGCAGTAATCTAGCCGAGATGTAACAAAGGCATGGATAACTTTGGTTTCTAAGTGCTGATTGGAAAGGAGGGGCTTTACCTTAGCCAGCTGTCTAAGGTGAAAGAAGCTCGACTTTACAACAGCGCTGATTTGCTGGTCCAATCTAAGAGCACTGTCCATTTTAAAACCCAAGTTTGAGACTGTTGGCTTTAGATATGAAGCCAGGGGGCGCAGGACAACAGGGTGGGATGGAGATGAGCTTCTGGGACCGAACACCATAACTTCTGTTTTCTTTTTCAGAAGAAAAACCATGACGAGCACACTTCACAGAGGGCAAGTCAGAGACGTGGGTCGATGATGTCTTATCCGCCTTCTTCACTATTTCGCCCCGACATAAAGTCGACACACGATTTGCGTTTTCGGAATGGTGTACATAAAATGATGTGGCAGGCCGAGATCCGGGCCTTGAATTTGACGCCTGTGGTTTACAATGTGAGGATAGCCACCACAACTGGAGAAAAATGTTGTTCACTTCACATGCATATTCTGTATTGGTATTATGTAACAAGCCTTGAAATATATGTATTTAATACACTTAATATATGGCTGCTACTTTGTGGATTTTTGTACGAGCGTAGGTATAATTTTTTCAATGGAGTGGCCGGGGTGACAACACTTCAGTGAGGGGTGGCCAGGAGTATTCTTGGATGTGTGTGTGCATGCGTCATTCATTCACACTCAGGGTTTCATGAAATAAAATTCACACATATACAAAACAATGCCCATCACATTCAAGATTACGCAAGAACAAGTCAAAATAAAAAGTAACATTTTACTGAGCTTAACTCATTCACTGCCAGACATTTTCAGACCCTCTTTTACCCTAACGTTTAAAATTAAAAAAAAAAATAAAATCAATAAATTCCTGGGATTGAATGGCTGGATTGTGAAAAGGAAAGTACATTCGTAAATGGCAGTGAATGAGTCAATTTACTACATAATGCCATTTTATTTGCTTTTGTGTATGAGCTCATAGTCTACTTCATGGTTCATTCATTCCAATCAGATCTAAATAGTACAATGATCCAAACATCTTTCAATTCCTCACATTTGTAAATGTTGCTTTTACTTATGCTGGATCCTGCTTGTATTATGAGTGTGTGTGCAAGACTAGAATACTGTATGTGTGCATTTTACTTCATGAAAACATGACTGTGAATAGTATGACAAACAATGACTTCTCAGCCATGTTGTGAGGCTCCTATGGTGTGAAGGAATAATTTTGATCAGGGGTTGTCTGTTGCGTTTGCGATCGACCAGTAGCCTGCGAAGGGGGTGTTGGTCAAGGTATTTAAAAAGAAAAAAAAGTAGACTCCCTCCTATCAACTGGTGTCAACTTTGTCACTTGAATGACATACAGGGCAGCCAGTCATACGCCTGCTGCATGCCACACCATGCATGTACATACAATGGCGCTAACTGGCAAAACCAGAAGTTTCCATTTTGTTCTGTCGACTCTAAAATGAACAATACGGTATAAAAATGAATAGGAGACCAAGTAAGCCAAGTATTTCCATACATGAGAGAAGGATATTTGTTTTGCGGTGGGCTCTGTGGCGGGGCGCCTCAAACTTGCTGAAGAGTGGGCAGGCCAGGAAGAAGCAGATATGGGCTCGAGCACAAGCTCGTGGTTTCCCCCACGCTGGAGAATGACCGGCGGGATGGAGGAGCTATGCACCCGAACTTCAGCACGAGGCCGGGTGCCCTCTGGAGGCGCTTGTCACGGCTGCTGATTGGTGTGTGGACCGGTTGCGTGATGCTTTTGCTCAAGCTTAAATGATCATTTAAGTAATAAAGTAGGTAGATCACTTGGACTTAGTCATTTCATAAGTCGCTCACACGCTTAAAGTGTAGGTATCCCTGATTTTAATTGACGTTGATTGTAAGAATTTAATGTTCTTAAAGGGACACTTGGATGAGCTTAACATTGGCACTTATATAATAGGTTTGCATGTAAAAATGACATCAGTACTAAAAGGCTCACCTCAAAAGACTCTGTAGTGATTTAAGGGCTTTCTTTGTGATTAGGTTTACGACAAATTTCCCCGCCCCCTTTTGGGGCGTGGCTTATGTTATGTTTTCGGTCTCAGCTGTCTACGTCACGGGAGGGAGCCAAGCCTGGTAATATTGCTTGCTTTGTCAGTTCTGTTGTCTAAAACGGTGACCGATCGCCACCAAAATGCAAATGCACATTACTACTCTTGTCCACTTCAACCTGTGAAAATATAAAAGTTTTCTGCACAATAGTTTGGATTTATTGACATAAAACGTGATGTCATCATGATCACCTCTACAAAATCAAAAATACCGTGGCGATCGCTTCTCCACTTACACAGGCTGAAGCATGAATGCGCACATGAACCCCAACTGCTTTATATTTCGGACATTTAGCGACGCTAAACTCGTGTCAACTCTCGGGAGGCAGACGGCGACTGGAAGTGGGCAAGCAATCAGGCAAGCATGGATCTTTATCCTCCCCCTTCCCTCCCCTCCCCAGCTAACAGTAGGATAACAGTACAGCTAATAGCAACAACTAGCTTCAGGCCGTTAAAACAAAAGGCGTTAGCACAACAACATTGGCTCCTTACTGTCCACGCAGCGTGTGGAGGTGATCATGAACCTGTGTCTTCATGTCGGGGGGTTGCCTCCCAAGCAGTCGCGTGCGTTGTCCGACACCGCTTGCAGCCGCCAGCTTCGGCGTGAGTGAAGCGGCGTGAGAGTGAGGTAAGACCTTATCGCACAAGCGTCAATATTCAGCAAACAAAAAGTTCCAACGAGGAGACTGACTGCACAGCCAAGTGTGGCCGCATTGGAACGTACCGTTTCGGCTGTTACGTTGTATTGGACGGCGTGTTGTCGGTCGAAAAACTGCGGCCATTCCTCATCCAAATAAATGTGCACGTCCACTCATACCCACTTGAGTCTCTGTAAATATCTTGACTGGTGTTAAATGCCTCGCCTGTCCTAACTGTGATCAGCAAAGAAGCAGTGTTTTTTAAATTTTTTTAAGCAAAGAAGCAGTGTGCGCTCGTCCCAGCATAAATCCATGTAGCTCATTCTCACTTCCACATTTACTCATTCTCATAAATCAGCCACGGAGAGGTTAATCCTTTTGATATGTTGAAGTGGTCATTAGTAAAGATGTCCACATAAATTTGGGTGCCAATTGATCACCGTTTATGGACGTTATAAGCAATGAAAGTACAATGATTTCCAATGGAGAGTTTGTAATCGTTTCCTCCAGTGACTCCGACTGAACAAGGATAGAACACTAGAGGGCGCGGCCATTCTCATTAACAAGAGGCGTGATTCATGGAGTCACTTATTTTGGTGGGTAACGGGGGATACGGGTTGGGGGAGGGCGATTTCATAGAAGTGGTGAAGGAGGCAAAAAAGGGAAATGTATCAGTCAATGTCAGTAATGACCATAAACATATACAGTATATCACCACAGGAAGCCAGGCTGCTTGGGAGAAAACGAATTGGGCGAAGCTCCGGACGGGCGTGAGGGATGAAGCGAGGGATAATGGTTATGGGAGGAGTGGGGGATGAAAGCAAGCATGCGGTCTCACGCGGCGCCACTGTCGGATGTCCCCTGGTCTTATGGGTAGCGGCGCACAGATGCTTCAATGCATTGCCTGTTCTTCTATTCTTGATACTTAACACTAGCACCAAGCGCAAGGTGAGGATTACCGTAATCGATAACCTGACGTTGAACTTAATGATGGGATCAAACCTCAGAATCAATTAACCCAGACACAACGAGATAATTTAATACGAAGTACACATAACGTGATGATTCGAGCAGAATTATCCCAAACCGTATGCATGTTGGTTGGGTGGTCATTGTCAGAGGTCGGTAGTAATTCTCTAAATGTACTCTATTACATTTACTTATTTCATTCACTGCCGACAATGCTTACATTTATCAACTGGAATGCAACCGTTTATTGCCACAGACGTACGTATTTATCAAGCATGCTTTTCAAACAGGGTTAACCCTAACCCTAACCCCTTACCACCACAATGACTAAGAAATATCTGTAGATGGCAACCTCACATCAATTTGGATTTGATCAGTGGGTAGGTCTATGCCAAATCACCCAGTGCGTTTAACCAAGTAGATTTAGTTGTTAATGAAACTTGGTGTAGGCCTACTTGTTGATAGTGATGGGACAACACTAAGGGCCCTATTTTTGTTCCGGATGCAAGTCTAGCACAAAGTGCAGTCTAATGTGCAGGGTTGAGTTTACTTTCTTTTGGTACTTTGATAGACTTTGCACCGATAAAAATGCGTGCAACGGGATGTTTGCGCCTTTGTGTGCCATTGTGGGATGGAACGTAGTGGTTTCCCGGCCAACCCTTGCGGCGTCCCTCATTTGCATCAAAATCAGGGTGGCACGGAGCGCACGCCTAAGTACGCCGTGCTTGAACATTGCGGAAACAGAAATTAGATTTGCTGGATTTTGTGCATGGCATTGACACATAAACTACAATATCTCCTCTTTCGGATGATGTAGTCGGCTGTGCGTGTGACGTGACGTCCCGATTGTGCGTCCATGAGTCTACCAAAACAGGGCCCTCAGTCTTGTCCCATCACTATCAACAAGTACACCAAGTTTTATCAAAATCAAAATCTGCTTGGTTAAAATTTTTCACATTTTTTGGGGGTCATTTGGCATTGAACCAGCCCAGAACAACTTTTGAGTAAAAGACAAAGATTAGGTGTTGAGTCACACTGATTGTGATCACTGTCACATCGATTTTGAAAAATACCAACATGATGGAATTTGGACTAGTTTAGGCACCACACTCAAAAACAGACAGCTGGGATTTGGGAACAGGGTGACACGCACCAAGCCAAACCGAACCAAACAAAACAGATGGAGACAACTTGATGATTGGATAACAATTATCAAGAACCCTGCATAAAACATGATAACATGATGGTTGTTATCAGTAACCACTTTACGTAAAATATAATGATACAATGCCTGTTATAAATAACGTGTCAGAAAAAATACTTAGTGCATGTAAGTGCTGATTGGGTGGTCTTTATTGATAAAACTTGATGAGTAGATAATGGTTATCAATACCATATGCCTAAATTGCAGATTCAATGGTAATTACCAATAAACCTAGACGAAGTATCAATAATCTTATGGACAACTTGATGATTCCATGTTTTTTTAATCAACAACCCGAGGTACATCTCTTCAATTTAATAGGTATGATCAAAAGCCACGTAGCATGTACACAACATGATGATGTGAGGTAGCTGGGCAACTTGATTCAATGGTCTTTACCATTAACCCCACATACAATATGATTTAACGGTACTTTTGAAAGTCCCTGCACCCAATGTGACGTTGAGTGATGTTTGCATGATGCAGTGATTCTATGGCCGATATTGCTGAGTCAACTCCGATGCTGTTGATGAATCCCGCTGGACCGTTAACCATTCACGTGCGCCCAGTGAGCCAATCAGCGGACCAACAGAAAATCAATCATGATTACTTTGGCTTAACAAAGATCAATGTGGGTTAATGGCCACAGTGACTTTGTCCTGATCAACGTAGGACAACAAGGACATGCAAAAATGTTTTCCCCCTCACTTTTGTTGGCCTGTATGGAGGGAAGTCAAGCAACTGAAATACAAAACTCATTTCACGGAAGGTGACAAATCAGACCACCAACTTTTTTCTCATTTTGTCACCATCTCCATTTCTTCTCGTCTCCACTGACATTCCCATTTCCAGCCACACCTTGGGGATGTAACTGCCCACACTGATGGAGATCGAGCCACTCGAAGGACGTCTTTCTTCTTCCGAGCCCTTGACTAGAGCCTTAATGGTCCGCCCATCTCTCACATTTGTTGTTGTATTTAATAGCAAGACCCCCGTGGCTACGTTTCCTCATTAAGGATCTAGTGGAGTAGCACGGCGGTGCTACACCCGTGCCAATATGTCTCCATTTAGTCCTCCACCTGCAAGGCTTTCTGCTAGCCTGCCTCTCTTATTTTGTTAGCTCTGCACGACTATAGTAGATTTGGTGCACAAACACAAGGCCTGACAAATAGATGGGAGCTCCACGGCTAAATCTGGGATGTTGGCATTCCGAGCGTGCATAAATATTTCCAATAACCACAGCCAGAACGAATCCAGACGTCAGTGACGGCATCACACTGAGAGACTGACGCCAGCGTGATAGCAATCTTTGCACTTTGCACACAACTCCCATGACAACATGACAGTTCATGTACACTTGGTAAGTTCTGAACTGTCAAAAAAGTGCTTCTATGCAAACAACATACCAAAATTCAGCTGAACTAAGACAAACTGAACGGAACACAGCACTAATAAATGTTCACTTGAGTTTCTGCATAAAACAGCATTTTGGGTTGGAGAAAGAGATCAGCTTTATACTTCAAATACTCCAAATCATTAGTGTCAATGAAAAGGGGACATTGATTATAAGTTTGAATTTGAAGTTGTTCAGCATTAACCTGTGATCCACTACATTGAGTCATTGTCGATGTATTACAATTCAGGCTGCCTGACCGTTAATTATTGAGAAAGAAATTTCATATTGGCTCTTAGATTCGGTCAGGGTGGTATTAAAATGATAATGATTATAATTTGTTCAATGAATTGATTTCTACACTGATTCAGAGGGATTGCCCCACATTGTTGTCATATTTGAATGAATGAAATAGATGTCATCCACGACAGATGTCCACTGAGCTAAATCTGTCTGCCTGTGCATCAATCAATTCTGCTAAAATCGCCTCCTGCGTGGCACAATAGGCCTCCTTTCAGGTCATCTAATATGTAGTCTCCTTTTTGTCACCAAATTGCAAGTTGCGCAACAGGGCACGGAAGCCGCCTCACCCAGAACGCCCAGCATGGAATAGCACGCCTACCAAATTTATAAACACGCCAAATTAGACTTGCCCCAGCACAAAAATGAAAATGCATCAATTTCCACGCTGACCAGTTTACTTTCTGTTTGCAAATTATCAGGCGCACTGGGGACGAGGAATCCGTGTGCCAGAACACCCAGTGGGGCGCATCGTGCTACAAAACACGCGAGACTAGACTTGCCATAGGTCCAAAGGAAGTTGAGCCCGTTTTCACACCGAGCGCACGGGTGCCAGTCTACCCAAATAGGGCCCTTCGCTCTCCGTTCGGCCCCAAACATATGGATTTACTCCATCGTGGCGCTTCCTGGATCCTGGTACCTGCCTGGTACCGGTTGTCGGCTTTCCTCTGGAGCTTTGGCTTTGCTGCCCTCCGTGCCTGCTTCGACGTGGGTCGGATTTCCAGCTTTTGAGGGAGCTTCCCCGAGGTCGTCGATCGAAAGAGCCATGAACTCCCGCTAATCCCACAAAGATCGCATTGTTAAACGTCCGGTCATTCCTGAACAAAACTTTTATCCTGGGAGTTCTTCCTTTCCAAAGACCTGGATTCACTCTGTCTGATGGAGACTTGGACAAGTGCCAGTGAGTGCAGCGCTTTACTTGAATTGTTGCCACCTGATTGTGTCCATTTTGACTCCCGGAGGACTTACAGTAGGGCCGTGGTGGAGGAACGGCGACTATTTTTAAGAATAATTTTATCTGTAAATATTCCTCACATCAATTATTGGCTTTGAAGCCACCTTCTTTTAAGAGGGCCGAGCCATCCCTGTGCTGTGTGCAGTCATTTGCCAACCTCCCAAATACAAAAACGACTTTTGAATGACTTTTCAAATCTTCTTGCTGAAATCAGGCTCCAGTATGATCATATTATATTTACGGGAGATTGTAATGTTGATGTGTGCTGTCTTGATGAATCATTGGCCAAGGAGTTTGTAAGCCTTTTTGACTCATTTGATTTAGTGCAGTGTGTGAACAAGGACATACTTTAGACCTTGTTCTTGCTTATGGTCTACCTGTGTTAAATTTGAAAGTCTGACAATGTGATTCTCCATGACCGCGTTGTTTGATCTCATCTTTTCCTGCGCTGCAGTTAAATCCGCTGCGCCCCTGAGTAGAGCCGTCGGAATTTTAATCCCCTCGCTGCTGATTGGTTCTCTGAAACTTTTGATGAACTGTGTTCCTTCTTTAAACATAGAGTAAGTCAGCTATTGGTTCCACTCATACTGCCGTACTATGCTGGATTTGTTGGCTGCATTAAAATTTGTGAGGTCAAAAGTTAGACCTGAGCCCTGGTTTAATGACGGAACTTGAGAGCAGCTAAACAAGAGTGCCGCAAAGCTGAACATAGTTGGAATAAAGACAACCTGCAGGTCTCTTTTCAAATTCTACACGACTGTTGGTTCTGCTACCAGAGCACTGTTAAAAACGCTAAAAGAGAGCATTTGTCAAGAGAAGTTATGGTATTTGGTCCCAGAGGTCCTTGTACATTTCACCCTGTTCACTTGGGCACGCTGGCGTCTCATCTGGAGCCAACAGTCTTGAATTTGGGTTTTAAATTGGACAGTGATTTTACAATTATTGGATCGGCAAATTTGTGCTGTTGTTAAATCACCACTTAGAAAGCACGTAGGAACAGTAATCCATACCTTTGCTACATCGCTGCTGGGTTCCTGAAACACATTTTATTTTGGAGTCAGCCAGTCCTCCCACAAGCGTCTACAAGTTGTTCCGAAATGATGCTGCTCATCTCCTAACTGGAGCTCAAAGGAGGGAGCACCTAATTCCAATCCTGGCTTCCGTTCACTGACTCCCTCTACATGCTGAAGTTCACTTTAAGATTCATTTAATTTGTCGTGAAATCCTTAAATGGTCTCACCCCACCTTACCTCAATGAGCTCCTCAGAAGGGATCAAGCTGCTAGTCCCTCCCTTTGGAATGACCTCCTTTAGGCAACCCCCCTCTCTGTCCATCTTTAGAACTCGTAACATATTTTTATTCTTTGGATTTTGACTCAGCATGAGACCCTGCATTGTTTTAGTGTTTTATTGTGCTCACTTTTCTTACAGTATATTTGTTGTGGTTTGTGTTTCTCTTGGTTTGTTTCTTGTTATGGCTTATTTTCTTGCCCTGCTTGTTAGGTATTTTTGTTTCCACCTGTGCTTGCAAACTCGGGCCCTTGTGCGTTCAGAACCCTCAGCCACTTGTGTCTTGTCCAGGTGTTCCTTGTTATCTCATGGCTTGGCTTGTATTTATTTCCATGGTTTCTTTCAGTCTTGGGCGGATTTTTGTCACTGTCATGTTGTTTTGTTTCTCCTGTTGGTGTGTTTTGTTTCCTGGTGTTTCTTGTTACTTTGAGTTTTGAATTTTTTCAGGACTTTGTTAATGCTGCTTTTTTGTCAATAAATAGTTTTGTTCAGCACGCCCTACTTCTCCCGCCTTCCTACATTTTGGGTCCTCTACCCTACAACCATGACAATATTATTATTATCTTGTTTTAATTCTGTTTGCTTTTATGTCTGATTTTTGCTTTATGTACAGAAGTTTATATAATCCGTGTGTTACAATGTAACGCGGGAGGTCCACAATCTTGTTCCTCGTGGGCCAGTTTCCTGGATGTTTTCCATCTGCCCCTGCTGCAAAACACCTGATTCAAATGATCAGATAAATCGCAAGGTCTGCAGAAGCTGGATAAAGATCCTGATCATTTCAATCAGGTGTGTGATCCAACATGTTACATTGTAACTATTTAGTGTGTTACAGCATATAAATATCATAAACAAATGCTAAAATGCTAAAAACATTCTAATCAAACGTATGCAACAATGTCAGGTGTGTTGCATTCTAAAACATGTTAAACTCTAACGTGTTATAATCCAACACGTGCTACAATCAAATGTGTGTTACAATCTATAAATCCCATCTACATCGCAATCAACCTCGTTTTAAGGTGTTACAGTCGGTTTGGAAAATAGATGGATGGATGGACAGGCCGACTCAACAACATTCTGTTTTTGAAGACACGTTTTTCAGTGTTCAAACTTCAACCCAAGAACTTTGGCACAGCTTCATGCAACAGATTTTTTTTTTCTAGCCATATTAGAAATTATTAAATTTTCTGGCATGCTGATACTTTGCGCTGATGTTATGATGGCTGTCTCTAGAGACAGATCCTCCAGATTGCTTTATGGCAGTATGCAAATGAGCCTCTGTGCTAGTTCCCTCAGTCATGATTGAAGTGTAATATCACACACAGGTCTGCTTGTGTCTTATTACAGTTGCCACACAGGACAGAAGGAGGCTGCTTCTGCTGGCGGTTTCTCTCGAAAGGCTTTTTGGTTACCGAGCACAGCGGAACGCACCTAATGAACATTATGCATTTAAGGTTTCTTTGATATGTTCCCTCAGGAGGGGAGCCTTGTTAGCACAATTCATCATGCATGCACTGCAGTTGGATGTCCTGCAGGCAGAAGAAATCACCTTTTCATGGGGAAAATTAGGTGCTTACTAGTGTCTACAAAAAACGAATTAACCTTAACCATTCTCCTTAAAGCAGAGGAAATTTTAAGAGCCACACCACACAGGGTTAATGGCTCATTTTCCACTAGAATCACACAATCGTCATACACCGAATTCACGGCTGTTCTCATTTAAAAATAGTAGCAAAGTAAAGACAGACGGCCAATTAAGCACTAAAAGATGTTGTTGGCTAAATGTCAGAAATCAGTCACTGTGACATAGCTCTTGTATGCTTTAACTTAATTAAATTTACATTTGACAGAGTTCTGAACTGGCCTAATACACACACAGCGACTTCTCCACCGGCAATTGCAAATCTTTTACTGTAAACTTGATTGCTGTTGCGAGAAAAAAAAAACAGTCTTTAAAATGCTTTCTCACTGAATGGCAAATGTTCACAAGTGTTTGCGCACTTAGCGAATGTAGGTTTTTCGTCAGGGTTCATTCAAGGTTGCAAAGACATTCATCCAGACGTTCACAAACGGTTTTAATGGTAGCAAACTGTTTTTCTCGTCAGTAAGAAATTTTGAACAATGTTCAAAACATCTTCAGTACATGTCTGAAGATTTCCAGTGCTGGGCATTCCGTCCCGGACGGACGGCCATTTTCGGGCCGGAAGACGGTGGACGACAAGTTTTGAAAAAGGTGGATTTTACTCCGGCCCACTAATCGTCCCTCATGCGTGTGACGTGGTCGCAAGTTGGCCAAAAGTTCATCTCAACCTACTTGGCGAAATGGGCAAATGACAAAAATGGCCTCCTAACACTTCCAATGCGCCACTAGTTACCCAACTGAGTGTACGTACTTACGTTGGGAACGCCCCGGAGGGAACGCTGTTCATTGCACACGTTCGGTCTGCAAAAAGCTTAAAAACAAAACAAAACACATTCAGTTTGCACGAGCATGAGAAGAAAATGAAGGAGAAGGAGATGAAGAAAAACAAGGAGAAGAAGAAGGAGATGAAGAAGAAGGAGGAGTAGGACACAAACACTGAGACAGAGAGAACAGAGGGGAAGCTCAGACAGAGAGAATGGAATCAAAACAACGTGTGGTGGCAAGCGGTTCCTCAAACCGTTAACCCAGAAGTGGGTGCCCATAAGGTAAGTGGATTGGAATAGTAAATTAGCCAGCTAATGAGCTTTAAACAAAGCTCTGTCGTTAGCATCTCTCCCGCGGTGTAATGCAAGGACAGAACAGACGCGGACGGGTGGGTTCGGAGGACAATCATTTTTATGAATAAGGACGGAGAGACGAGGCCGGAAGGGTACCCAGGTCGCGGACGGAGGACGGAGGGCGGACCGGCAATCAAGGTTCAAGTGCTCAGCTCTGTTTGCAACCTTTTGCAACCTAGAACAAACCCTGAGTAAAACATTCACTATGTGCACAGACACTCATAAGTATTCACCGCTCACTTAGTTATGGGTACTTAACACACACAACACCACAGGATAATTGCTTAGGAGAATCTTGGAGAGACATATCTGATAATCAGGTCTTTGCTTACTCTGATCAGAAGAGGGGAACAATAATCACATTTTGTTGGATTATCTGTATGTGTCGCCTGCTTTAGAAGAAAACGTCCTAAAGCAGCAGCAGCAGACTGTAATCTAGACATCAACACATTTTCCCCTTTGTGTGTGTGTTTTTTTTTTTTTTTTTTATATATGTTTTTAGCTTGTCGTCCAACTGTTCTCCTTGTCATTTGTATTGTGGTGAAGGACTTTTGAGACACGTTAGACATGCACTCAACCAATTTCTCTTCCTCAAATGGCTTCCTAACTGGCTATCATTCCATGATTACAATCACATTCACTGGCTCAGCCCAACTCTGTGTTTACCACATACTGTACATAAGGACATCCCAGTGGAAATACTGAACAGACACATTTGCATTTGTCGGCCCAACATTTTTCTTAACTTATATTCACAAACGCAATATTAATCAGAATTCCATGTTTGGACTAGTGAAGGTGCATACAACATATTATTGTAAAGAACATTTTGGATGACTTTCTCTTTAAAGAGCCATAACACAGTAACAAGTGTTACTTACAATGGCAACAATGCGTGAATGGAAAGTCTCCTCTGACCATTGTTACTGTCATAAAGTTAGTGTCAGTCCGCTAAGTAGAGCACCAGAAGTGATTTGAATAGGTTTCAAGATAAGAACGCGAACATGAAGTGCAGTCTTGGCGGCCTCAAACTTGCTGGCTTAACAGCATTTGATAAATCAGCCTTGTTCACTCTAAAATGTCTTTTCCCATGCTCCTACTGGTCCCTTTTTGTCTTTTTGGACCATTTTAATTATTCATGTTCTCATACTTCAAATAAACACTGATCATGAGCTTGCATATTCAATTGTATATTTGATTTTTTTTTAATCAAATGCAATAAAGTTACAGCTTGAGCTGTTGTGAAAGCGCTATATAAATAAAGTTGAGTTGAATGTCGTTGAAAGGAATGTTCACCCATTTTAGGTTGGTACACTAAAATTGTATATCTTCATCAAAACGTTGTGAACTAATGTGGGCCAGTCTGAGTCTTGAAACTCCAGGGCTGAAAATGAGTCCCACTCCGGCCCTGGTTGTGCCTAATAGGACATGTTTGAGAGCCAAAAGAACAGAGAGACAAGAAAAAAATAACATCAATCATTCCTCCTCCATTTTCCTGCATCCACACAATGGAGCCGAGGGGCCCTTAGTGGCTTTTATTGTCAATATTGAACAGGTTTCACTGTTCAGGTTTTACTAATCATTTTTGGAGCGGATTGGGGAGGAAAAAAAATCCCTTTTTACATACCCCAAACCTCTTTTTGAAACATTCGATTATCTGGCCCTTGATGACTTTGATTGCAGCCGAGGGAAAATGCATCAATTTGGCATGTCTGTCAGTATGTAAGCCGCGATGTAGATGTGTGACGGTGACTGCAATCTATCTGAATTACAAATGATGCTGCTGTAATTATCCGTCTTACTATTTTTAATGAAACGAGCGTGTGTGATATCGCTGAAACCTCCTCAACTGCAGTGTTTGAAGGTCATCATTCTCATCAATGCCCAATGTTGTGATGGACTAGCATCCATTGATCAAATGTCCACCTATCGAACCCATATGGTCCATTTCCACAAAATGCTACCACAGGTAGTCGGACGACTTAGACTTGTTGGCCAATTTCAGCCCGGCAATCGAGACGATGACACATCACGTGAAAGAAAAAGGAGTAAGTAACACCTGCCAGTTAATATGTCCAGTAGGGGAGTGAACAGTGAAGCTTGAAAGAAGAAAAAAATAAAATAAAAGAGGCTTTAAAGGGAGAGGAATGTGTGGCGGCGAGCGACAGGCAAAAAGAAATGCCAACAGGTCGGGGATGGAAAGCCTCGGGCGAAGCGCCACAGACGCAGAGCTCATTAAAAAGCATCTTCTTGGAACGGCAGGACAGTATGAGCGAGCGCAGCCCGTTGGCGACCGGTCGCTTCTGTGAGGGAGAATGATTGCCGGGGCCAAGGCGAGAAACAACAACAACAAAAGGGGAAGACAGATCGAGGCGGGACAGAGGAGGTGATGGAGGAGGGAAAACCCTTGGAAGGAGAAATGTTTCATCGCTTTCAAAGTTATGAATCAGCGTGACGACGAGTGTGAGAGTGTGTGTGCGTGTGCGTAAAAGGGTGTGTGTTTTTGTAACACTGTTCACTCGCAGTAAAACTAAATAGCCATTCTCCAATTTGTCTGGATGCAATAAAATGATGCTGTGCCTTTGGGTTTTACTCGTACTAGTGGAGTAAAAATAGGTTTGTTTTGTTTTTTTCACAAATAGCTGAAAGAAACTAAAATGTTTTCCTCAAGGGAAAGTTTCTGTATGTCATAGTACAGCACACACATAAGCCAGCGATCGAGCGTGCGCTACAATCAAAAATATAACTATTAAAAAATATAACAATTCTAAAATAGACCGATTAAGCATAGACAGAAACCTCTTTATTTAGTCCGCCATTCATCTGCAGTCAGTCATAGTGTATTTTTCGTGGCAACGCTTCGATGGGCGCGGCGACAACGGGGAGGAAAATAGTGAATTGTTGTTGATTGGGGGTTAGATTTGAGTGAGGGACCAGACTGTGAACTGGCTTCCAAAGTGTAGTGAGTCACTATTTCTGTACAAACATCATCCAGTAGGGTGGGGCGGGTTGTTGGTTGAGTGAAAGTTTAGTCGGACAGCCGTTTTAAAATTAGAGGCAGACAGGTACTATTCCGCCTCGAAAAAAAGACGAATGACGGACAACAGAAGAGTACCCACGCTGTAGACGGATGACGGAAGACGGGCGCTCAATTTTTTGTGAAATGCCCAGCTCTGTAAATTAATTATGCCAATTTGTTGCAACATGTTATGCTTTTATGAGTAATATTTCCTAATAATTATTGATTAAATTAAACTACACTATTTTTTTGGTATGCATAACTTAAGAACATAAACTTAATCAAATTTAGTAATTTCATGACAAGGTCTTGTTTCAATTGTTTCAAAAAGAGAATATTTACAAATAAAATGTATACAGAGTATGCTAAAAATACTTGATGTCAAAGTGCTTCACCAAATAAGTAAACCATCAACAAAAAAATTAAACAACTTGATTTAGGTGAATGGAGGACAAAACACATTTTTGCATATACAAAATAAGTAAAAAGGGGACATTCTTAGCTGCTGATGTTCAGAATGGGAGCTAAATGTAGTCTTAAAATTTGTTTATTTATCTACAATCTTAGGGGTGAGAAGTTTTACTCCTCACTTCTTTTTTGAATGTGCATTTCAGTGTTGCTTATTTATTTTCTCTGAAAGTGTTTTGTTTGTGATTCCACATTGAAACAAAGACTAACTAACGAACTAACCAACTAATATGCCTTTATTTAGTTTATCTATTTCTATTTCTATATCTTATTGTATTTTAATATTCATCAGTTTACGTAGCATATTACACCAAGTCCGTTTGGAAGAACACAGAGAATACCTCGAAAAGTGGGTCTCAGTCCGGTTGCTTGATCCACACCAGGATTCGTTTGTGTGTATTCACACCTGCATAAAGGGTCCAGACCACCGTAGGCAAGAGAAGCCTGTTTTTTTTTAAAGTGGACTCAACAGTGCAGGTGTGAATACACCCTAAGGTTTGTTGCACACTCTGTGCTGTTGACAGACGGTTATCTAGCTCCATACTTGATCATATCACACGTTAAATAACATCCATCCATTATCTGTGTCACAAGGGTCGCGGGGCGTGCTGGAGCCTATCCCAGCTGTCTTTGGGCAGTAGGCGGAGGACACCCTGAACTGGTTGCCAGCCAATCGCAGGGCACACAGAGACAAACATCCGCACTAGGGGCAATTTAGACAGTCCAATCAACTTACCATGCATGTTTTTGGAATGTGGGAGGAAACCGGAGTACCCGGAGAAAACCCACGCAGGCATGGGGAGAACATGCAAACTCCACACAGGGAGGCCGGAGCCGGGATCGAACCCACGACCTCTGAACTGTGAGGCGGACGTGCTAACCAGTCGATCACCGTGCCGCCACGTTAAATAACAAAATAAAAATAAATTATCGCAGGACAGCATGCATTCAAATTTAGAGAAAATCCCAACAATTTGTGTGACTGTAGGAAGCCCTCACATTTAATCATAAATAGCATAAACCTTGTGAGAATCGCATAATCGTATAAAAAGGGTTCACACCAAAAAATGTTGACGTGGTTCTCAAATGAGCACGTTGTTGTTGGTGCTAATTTTTTTTCCCCAATCACTAACCCTATGGATTGATTTAAAGAATTATGGCACATATGTGCAAGGTTATTAACATGTGTAGATGTGAATTTTAATATAACTGTATAAACAGTTTTTTTTTTTTTTTTCTCCAGTTTTTATTTTCCTAATTAAAACAGCATAATTATACCAGGGCTACAAAATGGCAACTTATTATGACAAAATAATAATGAACTGATACACTACTTGGTCAATTTGACCCATCTTTCTGGTTGTTCTTGCACAAAACAACCCCAAAATTGGGCTGTTTTGTACAAAACAACTTAAAGTGGAAGTCAACGCAAACATATTTTTTTCAAGAATATCTTTTATGCAAGCCCACTAGTTGAAACAGGGCATTCTGATAAATATTGCGTTTGTGGAATAAGTGTTATTAATCCACTCGTTTTTAGCCATCTCCGGGGGCGGCCATTTTGTCTTCTGTCGACTGAAAATTACATCACAACTGCTCACAACGACCAATCACGGCTCAGATTCAGAGAACAGGTCAGCTGTGATTGGTCGTTGTAAGCAGTTGTGACGTCATTTTCAGTCGACAGAAGACAAAATTGCCACCCCCAGAGATGGCTAAAAACAAGTGTATTTTTCTACTTAACCTATATTCTACAAACGCAAACTTGATCAGAATACTGTTTTTCAACTAGTGGGCCTGCTGGGAACATATTCTTGAAAAAATTATGCTTGGGTTGACTTCCGATTTAAGTGTGTCACATTGACCCAAATAGTGGATTGGTCCATTTTTGACCTAAAATTGTGTAATTTCTAGTCTGTATTTGTTGTTGATTGTTGTGATGATTGCTTGATCTTATTAAATTTTGTTGTTTGGCATCCACAGAGAAGCGCTTAAGCTCCTTTGTGACATTAGATCACAGATGATCAAGCCATTGATTTTTCAGTTGACAAGGACTCCTTTCACTGCACAAAAACACGCCTCCAAACAAGATGGAGTTAACGCGCTTCCAGGCATGCAGGTGAGCCTGTCAGGCCTGTAGACGCTCTGAAGGTTAAGACGGTGATTAGAGTGGGAGGATGACGCCTTGCCCTTTTGCTCCGCTGCCTGCCTATCGATCGGAGAGCCCTTGCAGCTACTCTGTGGCTTCTATGATCCTCTTTTGCTCGCGTTTCCACGCTTGTTCACACCTCAGCCTGGGGTCTTCTTTTTGTTTTACTCGTTGAGTCGATGTGCCGAGCGTGCTGCATTTACATACTCTGTAGAAAAGAAAATAGCCGACCGTGGCTCATCATTTTCTCATCTGTCACTGGCGCTGGTGTGCTGACAATCGAGACAAATATTGGCTTTATCTCACAGCAGGCGGCATGGTGGGGGAAATTTCTCAATGCTGACAGCTCCTCAGATAATGAGCAGAGCATTGCAACATAATTAAAGTCCAAGCCCTGTGATATTTGTAGTGCGAGAGAGTAACGAAACTGGTTGCAGTGGAAAAAAAAGGCAGTGTTGAACAACAATGTCACATGTGAATCAGAAGGAATAGCTGAACACCTTTCTAAGAGTGTCCATAACACGAATAGTGGCTTGTCGGTGGTGCTTGAGTGCAATGGAAGCATCCATCTGTCCTTCTTGGTGCTTTTCTTCCTGCTGTACACGTGCAGTCGTGCACACCCATCTATTTATTTATTTATTTATATTTATCTACATCGTCACTGATTTTTATCTGGTGTGATGGAGCCCACAAATGAGGAAAAAATATCCAAGTGTGTTATTGTCTTCTCAATATCTCCACTGAATCTGGCATTCAATGACTGACAGAAAATGATAAAAAAAAAAAAAATTAAAAATAAGAATAAATAAATAAAAGAATCTAGACGAATTGTTAGTTTTTCTGGTAATTGGAGAGTGGTTGCAATTGAAGAGTTCAAATGCAAAAGCAGAGATCTTCATTTCTTCTCCATGGTAAAGTTAATAATTTTTATTGGGGCTTTTTATTGATACTTTGGGGGAAAAAAAATACGTATTGAAGAAGCTCTGTCGACACTGTGGTCGAGTGGTTAGCACGTCCGCCTCACAGTGCAGAGGTTGTGGGTTCAAATCCTGCCCCAGCCTTGCTGTGTGGAGTTTGCATGTTCTCCCCGTGCCTGCGTGGGTTTTCTCCGGGTACTCCGGTTTTCTCCCACATTCCAAAAACATGCATGGTAGGTTAATTGGCAGAGCGGGGCACTTGACCCTTTTTTGCAGGTCCGGCCGCGACCCTCCATCCTTGACCTGGGTACCTTTCCGGCCTCGACTCCCCGCCCTTATTCATGAAAATTGGCTCATTTCCTGTGCACATCCACTTACCAGCTGGTAGTATCGTGAGTGGATTGAATTGTTTACAATTGTTTAACCAAGATAGCATTTAGCTGCAACGCAAGACCGTTGTGATGGGACGAAGATGATGATGATGCCGACTGGAGCAAGCCAAGGGACATCAGGAGGATATTTAAGGTTGAGTAATAAGCCAATACTATTATTTTAAAACTTTTGCATTTTAACGCAAGACATTTTCATCCATCCATCCATCCATTATCGATACCGCTTATCCTCACAAGGGTCGCGGGCGTGCTGGAGCCTATCCCAGCTGTCTTCGGGCAGTAGGCGGGGGACATCTCGAATTGGTTGCCAGCCAATCGCAGGGCACACAGAGACAACCATCCACACTCACAATCACACCAAGGGGCAATTTAGAGAGTCCAATCAACTTACCATGCATGTTTTTGGAATGTGGGAGGAAACCGGAGTACCTGGAGAAAACCCACACAGGCATGGGGAGAACATGCAAACTCCACACAGGGAGGCCAGAGCCGTGATCGAACCCACGACCTCTGAACTGTGAGGCGGACGTGCTAACCAGTCGCCCACCGTGCCGCCCTTTAATGACCATTAACTGGCTAATTTACTATTCAAAACCACTGTGGACATGCTTCAAACATGCTCAAACGCGCCACTAGTACTTACTCTGCTGCGTGTGCTTACTTCCATTGCAAGCCCTGGGGTTGGTTTTGTCATATTGTATAATTATTTGGGTCCAACAGACGAAAAGTTACTCATTTATTTTTCACACTTCCCCTCCTTCACACTTCCCGGCCTTCAAAATAAAAGCATGCCAGCAAACCACTACACAGCAGGTTTGCTACGGCGTATTTCTAGAAGTAGGGAAGACGAGACAGAAGAAGTGCATGATGTGCACCTTGATGTGCCAGCGTCATACTTGAGTGCTGCCCGCAGCTTAATATACTCCCGGTCACAAGTTGTTTTGAAACAGTTACGTTCCAAGTCGGGGGGCGTCGCTTCAAAAAGACAGCGACAACAATGGATATCGTGCCTGCTACAAACATAAAGGGACCAAGATGACTAGACAATGCATTTAATTTTATTGCAAAAACGATCTGGAAGGTGGTGGCTAAGTGGGAACGTGGGTGAGTAGCTTCTTTACACACACATACGTGACATAACACCCACGCCGCTGCCAAACTAGTTTGCTTTGCAGCAGCAACGAGCTGCGTGGTGCATCCTCTCTGTGTGGGAAACTGTATGTCATCGCAACATGTGACATAATGGACCGATCAGCGCAGCAACAATTCCTGATTCCTGAGCGTGGCATGTGTTGCAGACCTGTCGCCAACAGCACAATGCGTAGGTCATGTGAATCAATGCGGCAGTTGTCGCTCGCGCCAATGCGAGAGTAGAAAGAAGCCTAAAAAGAATCCTTTCACCGAGTAGGCTGAGATGGAATTTGGCCGCCTTGAGGGGGTCTGTATCGTTTTTACTGGCACAAAGCAACTTTGAGGAGGATGGGATCAACCCTGGCACACAAAATACAAATGTCCTGAATTGCTTTACGGCATACTCACTTCCTCCTTTCGCTATAAGGGTGGCTCAGGATTTCACGACACTGGCACGCATGGGAAATGTGGTTGATTTTTGTCAAAACACTACCACTTTTGTCCACACAGCTCTGCCATAATCAACAAAAACTTACATATGTGTTGCACAGTGTTGCTTTAAAAAGCATTAAAATCCACTAGGATTGCACCTTTGGCTAAAATGCACCGCAGGATTCTAGTTAAGCTAAGACAATTTTAGGATAAAAGTTCAAACTTTAATCGCCGGGTGATATTTTCAAACGAGACTCAGAGCCTCACTGCAGCCGGACTAAGTGTGTCTCCTTTTAGCACCTTCTAGGACCTTTTTTGTTTTATATACCTTCCAGGACCTCGCCTTCTAGGACCTTTATTGTTTTATGTAACTTCCAGGACCTCGGTAGCCTCACGGCATTTAAAGGAGACGCACTTAGTCCGGCCGCCGTGAGGCTTCCATACCACGATGAGTCTTTCATTTCAAATATCACTCAACGCGGGTGGGGATGGAATGCCCAGCTCCGCTAGTTAATAGAACTGTGTCTTTACGGTGATTAATAATGTCACTGTCACATTCATTGATGGCCAAGGCTTTTTACCAACAGGGCTCCGAGGCAATGAAGGATTTAGCATCTTGGCCAAGGACACGCTGAGGATAAAGGTTGGAAGAGCAGCCAATTGAAGCGGTCTGCCTTCGCTGACAATACCACTAACCAAGGCGCTTCCTTATTACATAAAACCAAACCAAATACTTTTATAACCCTGCTCACACCAAGAGTTAATCAGGATACAATACATCCAGTATTTACTACTGTAATAGACGCTGCGTCTCAATTTGTCACCTCGTGCATCATACACTTTAAGAAATAAATTCCACCACACAAATACAGTTAGATGCCTCCTATTTTCTGCTAAAACAAAAGACAGGGAGTATAAAATGTTTCATTTTATTTTCAGTTTACTGACACTAATGTAGAAACGAATAGAATGACTTTATTATCATTGTGCAAGTACAACGAAATTGAGGTATGCAGTCGTCCGCAAGGTGCCAGCAATTACAAATGTAAAACCAGTAAATCATCCATCCATCCATTATCTATACCACTTATCCTCACAAGGGTCGCGGGCATGCTGGAGCCAATCCCAGCTGTCTTCGGGCAGTAGGCGGGGGACACCCTGAATTGGTTGCCAGCCAATCGCAGGGCACCAGTAAATCAGACAATTGAAAAAGAACATGTCATGTCATGTCATCTTCCAAACCGCTTATCCTATATAGGGTCGCGGGGAGTTGCTGGAGCCTATCCCAGCCGTCAATGGGCGAAGGCAGACTACACCCCGAACTGGTCGCCAGCCAGTCGCAGGGCACACATAGACACTGTCACTGAGTGGGAATCGATCCCACGCTGCCCGCACACAACTCAGGCGTGTGTACCACTACACTATCAGCGGACTTGAAAAAGAACATAAAAAATAAAAACAGAGATAAATACAGTATGACAAGCACAGGACGTACATACAATATTCAAATGCGCAATATATTTGTTTCAGCTTTTCTACAGAACACCCCCCGATCATTATTTAGTGCCTTAATGGCATTCGCATAAAACTATTCCTGAGTCTGCATGTTCCTGCTTTGAGTGTGGACAAGATCTTAACTGTAGCTGATAGGGATGGGACGAGACAAAAATCCCACGAGACGAGATGTCTCACGAGACTGAGCCCGCGAGAACGAGACGAGACGAGATTTTTGCTAAATTTCGAATATAAAAAAATACCTAACGTAATTTTTTCAGTTTTCTAAATGTTTTTTATCGAACAGACTGCAAGAAAATTAATCATCTAGCTCTAAAGTGCAAATGAAAACAGGAGTCACTTTTGTTACATGCTCTCAAATATTGCTGCAATAACAGCTAAAGATGAGATCTTTCCTCTTACTGAATACTTTGACAAAAATCCAACTGTGCTCGTGGGGCAGTAACTCAATTGTATATAGTGTTTTATGTTAATTTATTGGCTTTATTTAATTATATTTTTATTTATATTGTTTATATTTGTTAATATTTATTGATATGTTTATTAATAGATATGTCACTGCCTCTTATTGTTTTTTTATTTATTGTATTGTTTTTAAAGGGCTTTGTTACAGCTCTAGCTGTTATGAAATGCGCTATATAAATAAAATTGTATTGTATTGTAGAGTTCAACTTGTTTCTCAGTCAATCTTCAACAAGAGGAATGTCACTGCGTCTGTGTTAAGATTTCTGCAACTCGTCGTAGTTGTGGGCTCCTCAGAGCTGCAGAGAGCTGCGACACCGTGATTTGGCCTCGGAGGTTCCCATTCGGTGACAGCTCCTTTTAGGGCATCTGCTATATTCACCTGGACTCCAAAACACTGTCAAAAGAAAATAGATATCGTGCTGTACAGGGACGAGAAATCTCATGGTGTTCTAATCCCGCGAGATCTCGTAGCACGAGATCTCGTCCCATCCCTAGTAGCTAACCAAAACCTGTGAGATAAAGTCATATGACCCGTCCAGGCTGCCATTCCCCCTGTTATTTAGTTTCAAACACCAGTTTCACATATATGTTTTATATACTGGTAACACTGTTAAATATTATTCCAAAATTGACAGCGCATAGGATGAAAACATAAGAGTTGTGACACTTGAAAACTATGACGCACGCTTCAAAATATCAGCTCGATCATCCGTCTCAGTCTTCAATCAAGGCGACGCGCACTAATGCAACACGAGTGGCGGCTAATTGTAATTAGATCAGCTAGTACTCCATCCCAATCAGAAATGTATTAGTGCATCTCCGTGTCGGATGATGTCAAAGATCTT
Organism: Filicampus tigris; assembly: GCF_054856515.1. Taxonomy (NCBI): domain Eukaryota; kingdom Metazoa; phylum Chordata; class Actinopteri; order Syngnathiformes; family Syngnathidae; genus Filicampus; species Filicampus tigris. Next base: position 4,666,015 of record NC_141225.1, on the reverse strand, counting down.
CACGCTTTACGGCTGCTATTAGTCAATGTAATGTGCATGACACATAGCAGGGAAATGCGATCCCCAGCCTCGCCAGCCCGAAATCCAACTAACATCTGAAGTACATCTCAACTTGGAATTGTGGACACATTAGCTTTGCAGACAATACGATACGTAATGAAGTAATACAAGCTGTTACTTCACAACCAGAGTCAAGGGTGGGTACTCAGAATACTGATAAGTAGGAGATAATGGGTTCCTGATGTATTAGTAATTAAGGGAATGGAAACATGGCCTACAGCCTGTCAACAGAATATCATGATGAATTTTCCATAATGTCTGTGTAATATTTAATGCATGACATTAACAGATTAGCAGAAATTACAATGCATAGGGATCCAGTACTATCAATCTCTTATCTCTTCAATCAAAAGAAAAAGGCCTTTACCGTCATTGTGGAATAAAATCAAGAGGCCCCCACACAATGCATTTTAACACAATAAAAAAAGGCATGTCAATCAGTAGGAGGCAGCATGGTGGGCCAGCAGGTGGTTAACACATCTGCTCCACAGTTCAAAGATTTGGGGTTCGAATCTCATTTCAGGCCTTCCTGAGTTTATACTTTCTCCCTGTGGTTGTGTGGGATCCCTCCGTGAGCTGTCACCTTATTGTAGAGGAGTGGTTTGTGGAAGATTGGTTTGTGTGTCCCATAGTCCCAAGAGCTAAATTGTCTTCGGCCTTATGCCACTGGCAGGGTCACCCATGTCCCTTTTAGCCCGTCAAAACACAAGTTTTAATAAACCCGGACAATCATATTTACATGAGGAAACACTGGAAAGTTTTGCCCTGGTTGATGCAAGGACACTTGTTCGAGTTTTCTCCCAGGTAAACCCAACAACCTGCCTTTTGGATCCAATTCCCACATTTCTTTTTAAGACATTTTATGGATTTTTTGAAGAACAAATTTTAAATATAGTCAATTGCTCTCTTCAGACAGGCGTCTTCCCAGCTGCCTTTAAAACGGCGGTGGTGAAGCCCCTTCTGAAGAAGAGCGGTTCTGACCCGAGCGTTTTTAATAACTACAGACCCGTATCCAACTTACCGTTTTTAAGTAAGATTTTAGAAAAACTGGTTTTCATCCAGTTGAATCATTTTTTAAATACAAATAATATTTTGGAGAAATATCAATCTGGTTTTAGGATGAACCACAGTACGGAGACTGCTCTTTTAAGGATCTTAAATGATATTAGGTGCACTGCAGACGTGAGAAAACTCACAGTCTTGGTGCTACTGGATCTAAGCGCTGCTTTTGATATAGTAGATCACCAAATTTTATTAAATAGACTTAAAAATCTAGTGGGCATCTCTGGTACTGTTTTTGACTGGTTTTATTCCTATCTCACAGACCGATATTTCTTTGTAAGTATGGATACTTGTTCCTCTAAAACTCATGAAATTAAATGTGGGGTTCCTCAAGGTTCGATTTTAGGCCCCTTACTTTTTAATCTTTATATGCTTCCCCTCGGGGATGTCATCAGGGGACACGGCATCAGCTTTCACAGCTATGCTGATGACACGCAGCTGTATATTGCCGTGTCTCCTGATGACACAGGACCCATTGATACCCTTTTAAATTGCATTTTAGATATCAAGTCATGGATGGCAGATAATTTTCTACAGCTCAATGAGGACAAGACTGAGGTCTTAGTTATCGGTCCCGAAGGTCAGAGAGAGAAGCTTTTACCAAAACTACACATTTTTAATCCCTCACACTGTGTGAAGAACCTTGGCGTCATTTTTGACTCTGAGCTCAGTTTTATTCCTCATATTAAAAATGTAACCAAGATTGGTTTTTATCACCTTAAGAATATCGCCAGAGTCCGCCCGTTTCTCTCTCAGGTTAACACGGAAGTGCTGATGCATGCCTTTATTTCCTGTCGTTTAGATTACTGTAATGCCCTGCTCTCTGGCCTCCCGAAAAAGAGCATTTCACCACTGCAACTACTGCAGAATTCAGCCGCTCGGGTGCTGACGAGAACCAGAGGGCGGGAGCACATTACGCCAGTTTTGAAATTGCTGCATTGGCTCCCTGTGTGTTTCAGGATCGATTTTAAAGTACTTTTATTACTTTATCAATGTGTTAATGGTCTTGGGCCATCTTATTTATCTGATTTGCTTTTATCATACCAGCCCTCGCGGATCCTGAGGTCCTCTGGCGCCGGCCTTTTATTTATTCCAAGGGTGAGGACCAAAATGCATGGCGAGGCTGCATTCAGCCATTTTGGTCCTCACCTTTGGAATAGCCTGCCAGAGGATGTCAGGTCTGCAGAGACTGTTGATATTTTTAAGAGGAAGCTCAAGACACACCTTTTTAGTTTGGCTTTCAACAACTTTTAAATAATTTATCTTTTCTTTTGATTGAAGATAATTCTATGTTTTGCTTTGAATGTTTTAAAGCACTTTGAGTTGCATTTTTATGTATGAAAAGTGCTATATAAATAAAATGTGATTGATTGATTGATTGATGTTCAACCTAGTCCTAGTGAGGGACCAGATAAAGCATGACTCACAGATCCTTTACGATGAGTTACTATATTTGAATCACATTTTCCCTTGCTCGGACACGGGTCACTGGAGCCCCCTTCTGGAGTCAGGCCTTGAGGTGGAACTTGCTGGCGAGCGGCTGGTAGCCAGACCTGCACTCATGGGGCCCGGTCGGGCTCAGTCCAAAAAGACAACCTGGCATTCCGTCGGTCCCTTTCCCATAAGCTCACCACCTGTGGGAGGGGCCAATGGGATCAGGTGCTCAGTGAGCTAGGCAGTGGCCGAAGGCTGGGACATTGGCGGTTGGATCCCTGGCTACTGGGAATGTTACGATATACAAATGTCACGATACAATAATTATCACGATTTGAAAATGATCGTCCGTCCTCGTCCTTTTCAAGCGCTTTCGTCCTTGCATTCCGTCGGTCCGCCCCTGCGCCGCTGCCCACAAAAACAAAAAACGAAACCTCGATGCACTTATAAACATTATTTAAAGATCATTATCCAGCACGTCCCGCGATCCTTGTGAGGATAAGCGGTATCAATAATGGATGGATGGATAGCTGGCTAATTTCCTGTGCACATCCACTTACCAGCTGGTAGTATCGTGAGTGGATTGAATTGTTTACAATTGTTTAACCAAGATAGCATTTAGCTGCAACACAAGACCGTCGTGATGGGACGAAGATGATGATGATGACGACTGGAGCAAGCCAAGGGACATCAGGAGAATATTTAAGGTTGAGTAATAAGGCAATACTATTATTTCAAAACTTTTGCATTTTAACACAAGACATTTTCATCCATCCATCCATCCATTATCGATACCGCTTATCCCCACAAGGGTCGCGGGGCGTGCTGGAGCCTATCCCAGCTGTCTTCGGGCAGTAGGCGAGGGACACCCTGAATTGGTTGCCAGCCAACCGCAAGGCACACAGAGACAAACATCCGCACTCACAATCACACCTAGGGGCAATTTAGAGTGTCCAATCAACCTACCATGCATGTTTTTGGAATGTGGGAGGAAACCAGAGTACCCGGAGAAAACCCACGCAGGCACGGATAGAACATGCAAACTTCACACAGGGAGGTCTAGGCCGGGATCGAACCCACGACCTCTGAACTGTGAGGCGGACGTGCTAACCAGTCGACCACCGTGCCGCCCACGTTTTCATTTATTATAAAATAATAATTGCTAAATAACGCAGGATTATTTTGAGAGGAAACAAAGACTTCCACTTCCAGGTTGTTTAAATGTATATACGCTACTAGAGATTTTTATGGTCTAAAGATATACGGTATAAAGCTAAAAAAGGACATACTTTGCATGCAAAGGGATAAGGTAGGTCTACTAAATATTAACAGTTAGTGAACAAAAAAAACTGCTATCCCAGATTACACACACAAGACCGCCTCGGCGTGTTTGTGTCAGTGAGGTGAAATGGCTGACTCTTATGCCATTATCCATGGACATGTGTTGAACCACTAGAGGGCAGAATATGCATGTGCAATGTGATACTGGGAAGCACATGAAAAGCGTTGTGCAGACAATTAATGAAAGTGAACTTGCAGTGGTCTTGCTTTTTAAAACAACCCAACACAACACGTTCAGTTGGTACTTGCCCCATTTAGGGATGAATAAAGGGATGGACGAAAACCCACTTCCATCTATGCTTAGTCCGTCCTTTTTTAAAAAAAAAAATCCTCTGTCTGTCCACAAAATGGGCATCCGTCCCTGGGACGGATTGCCCAGCTCTGGCAGTATCACTATGTTGCCGATATTGTGACATCCCTACCGGCTCCATAAGCTAACTGTAGGAACATGGAATGTCATCTCTCTGACAGGGAAGTAGCCTGAGCTGGTGTGCGAGGCAGAGAAGTTCTGATTAGACATAGACTCGCTTCCACACACCGCTTGGGCTCTGGTACCAGTCCTCTCTAGAGGGGTTGGACACTCTTCTGCTCAGCATTTGCCCACGGTAAGAGGTGTAGAGCAGGTGTGGGCATACTTATTGCACCCTGGTGGAGGAAAGGGTAGTCTCCCTCCACCTTCCGGTGAGGGGACAGGTGGTCCTGACTGTTGTTTGTGCTTATGTACCAAACGGCAGCTTCGGCGGTCACTGAGGCAGAATTGGAGGAGTTCGGCAAGGCCATAGGCATCCTTTTCATGCGCCTTTCTGCTTTCATTCGCATTTGAGCAAGGTGGACTCCCACCCGATGTTATTCTGCTCTCCACCCACTATTTATCTTCCAAAAAGCAAACGTCTGCCTCACAAGTGGAGATGACACTTTTTATTTTATCACACACCACGATTGACAAACTAGTTTTGCATCCGGCTGCTGGGCTCTGAATGAAGATGAATGGGTCAACTGCCTGAACTGTGAGTACTTGTACTGATCCGCCAATGACCTTTTGCGATGCAAAGACAAATGACAATGAAAGCTTTCAACACAGATGACCTTTAATACAAACCAATGCTGGGAGACTGTGTGTGTTTATCAGATCATTCAACAAGGCATTCATCTGAAAATATCTAGTGGAAACACCTTTCACCCCTTGCTCACCACCACATTTGTCTTCATCAGCTGTAGAAAGTGTACATTATATAAAACTTGGATTTCTTACTTGGTGAGAACATCCCTCAAAAAAGAAAGTGACATCAGATACTCAGACTAGGACATGGACATACAATCCCAAAGAATCTTGAGTAAGAGAGATAATCCCCACCAAATGAGAAAATTGCAAAGTAACATTTACTTGTTTGGACATCACTACATCTGCCACTTTATGCAGGGCAGCTTTTGGTTGATAAGAGGAAATGTAATTTTTAATAACTTTTTTTTTTTTTACCAGTAGTTGAGTCTCTGGGGTGTCTTCCAACATATCAAGTGTGAAATTACTCAAGCAAGTAAATCTTTCATCTGCCTATTTCTGAAAATGTTCTCATGAGTGCACCCCACTGCACTTCCACAACCACATAATCACTCCCACACCAAATTTCCACTGAGATGGCTGAGGATCCAAAGCCACTTTCAAACGACAGCCAGACTGCCAGACTACTTAGCTAAGAGTGTTAGCTTCAGATAAGGAGCATATGCTTGACTGCTCGGTGAAATTCAATATCAATGCATGATGGGGTATTTGTGTTTGGTGATGTCTCCATTTACCACATAGACATACTAGCACATAAACTGCTGTGTCCATGAGTGAAAAAGCTTTTATTGTCTATACAGGTGCACCCTCTATTTTCCCCAGTAGAAGCTGCTCTGTAGCTTCACTGCCAGTCGCCATGGTGATCAAATCTGTACTCACCATTGGGCCAGCAGTTTTTGGTGTGGGGTATGCAGGGTAATTTCAGAATAAAAGTGTTGAAAAAGCATGAACTAGCAGATAACTAAAGAGTATGTATTGTTCGTTCACTTCCATGGTGTACGTAAATAAGCACTGAATTGGAATAGTACACTTGGCTGCTAAATCAGCCAAATCGTGACCGAATGGGTCCAAATCTCATGCTACCCCATCACTTCTCCAGACCAGTAATTGCAGCAAAAGGTTTTCACTAAAAGCTAACATGAAATGTCAGTAATGACAAAGGCACCATTCGAGGAGCACACTCAGCAATTCAAGACGTAGTTGAGCTGTCAGATGTCCATGAAATCACTGGCTACATTTGCACGGACACATTTATTCGGATTAAATACCTGATCGGAATAAAACTGCTTCATGTACACACCTCATTCGGAATATTCTGACCGATCAAGTTGTTATTCCGAACGAGAGAGGTAGGTTATGTCGCTTTTAAATCCAATCGGCGCGCATGAAAACACTTATAACGAGATTTCGGAACAAACAGTCTTTACTGTGCATGTCTGTGACGTCATAATAGGCGTTTCTGTTATTCCCAGAAGCTAGTTCGAAGCAGAGCAAGTTTTACATTGTTGTTTGATTGAATAAAGTTTTGGGGAAAAAAAACAACAGAGCCAGCGAATGACAGTGGCGCATTTGCAGCTCCATTAGGAAGTGTTAACTGGATGTAACAGCGCAAACCGGTAAAATACAAGAAATAACGCTAACGTTTAATGTAGAAATGGACGGATGTTTTGTTGACACGGAAGTCGCTACGGCTTCTCCTTCTACTACTACCACTTCCGGTATATTTGGTCAATCCGCGCATGTCAAAATAATTTGCTCCACTCTAAAGTGTGATTCATGAACATGTCCTAACCGATCAATAGTTATGTGTCCATGAAAACAGTACATCAGATCAGAATTTTAATCCAAACTCTGATCGGATTAAAGAAATTTTGTCCGTGTAAACGTAGCCAATGATATTACTTGAGTTCCCCAACACAATTGGCAGTCTTTTGCAGCAAAAACATGCTAATCTGCAGACGACTGTTGCAGTGCTTGACAGCACAATCACAATAGGCAAATGATTCTGCCCATCATACAAGGAACGAGTCGAGAGTGACTGTGCTGTCGAGCAGTGTTCAGGGGTTTATAATTGCCTATGGGGGCAAAGCACTACTTTTCAATTAGACAGGGTAAATGAAGCTCCTCCCCTCACTTCAACATTCCCTAGCACCAAGATGCCACAAGATGGTGCCATATAATATTTTTTTATTCAACAGGACTGAGGACAAAAAGAGTGAATAGGTGAGCTTTTCTAACCTTTACACAGATCTGATCGTCTTTTCTTAAAAATGCAAAATCTGTGATCGGTTGTAATGACATGATTTGCTGATCGATCACTGACGTCATCGATTGGATCCGCAAAACAGATATTACAGCAAACACAATCTCGTTCACTCCAGGGATGCTCTGTGCTACCATCGATAATAATTAAGTTTGTCAGCATATACATTTTTTCCCAATATTTTCCATGTATTGAATGTTTTTCAGCGTTTTAGGGAGAATTTTTAGGGGTTAATTGTTGATTTTTGCCAAACCATTTCCATCAATTCCACATACATTTTGGCTATTCATGGGCCAGGCCAGTCCCAATCGTCGACTGCATTTATACAAACAAGCTGTTTAAATAGACTGCATAGGTGGTCGGTTATCGTTTTTTTTATTGTTTAATATTGTGAGTTTACTGTTCTGAAATGCTAAAATACATTGAAAGTTTGAATAACAGTGTTTGCGTTGACATTGTGGCCTTTGCTGGCACTGGGACCTATTGGCACAGCGCCCATCTTTATTCCGGAGCCACCCACTCAGTCGCTGTCAGTGTGCGTGTCTGGCGGTAGCGGTGATATATGAGGGCCACGTCAGGACAAGCCAGAGCGGACGGGTCACGAAACACACCAGAACCCAACTACAGCAGCGGGGCTCTTTTCTTGATTAATTGGCTGACAGTGAATATTGCTGCAGGATAAAAATCATCCTAACTGCACTCAAGAGTGATAAATACAACAAAACGCTCTAGTTGAATGATAAAAAGCATGAATCCCCTCCAATCATTCAATGACTAGTTCATCCCTATTGCCTTATATTATATAGCAAATATATAGCTTCGCTTTGGATGTGAGGAGCTCTGACTCCAGCTCCAGTTGACTTCTTACCATATGGTTAGTTTATTTCAGTGTTAGCGTTTGCTCCATGTTCCCTCCGAGTGTTTTCATCTGTATTCATGTGTTCAACTGTTTGTCCCGTTCACAAAATGTCTGATAAGAGTATCGACAACTTTTTTCTGCTTCACTTGAATGATGGTTGCGTGCAACATTAAGCCCCCCCCCCTCGCCAAAGTTCAAAAAAATCAACCCAATGAATAACCACTGTAAAATATACATGAAGGATGTGCAAAAAACGCCATGAAGTTTTAAAATTTGTCGCTGAGCCCTAAAGGCAGTTTTGTGTGTGCCATGTGTTGTCTGCTAATGAAAACAAGGAGTTTGTTTCTCAGCCCGGCTGGCGGCAGAGGAGAGTGCCTCCGTTGCTAAACCTCATTTGGCTCTAGCAGCGAGCGATAATGTGGTTTGTTTATGGAGATTAGGGTTATTAAGAAACATGTCATTTGCACTTTGTGAATTTGGGCAGATTGCCACAGAGTAATTAGCTCTGCATTGTCTGTGTTTTTTTTTTTTAATATTCTCCAGTATTCTCTATGTGTCACACTGAATAAACTTAGCGCCGCCAAGCAAAAATGTCTGCGGACGTGACTGACTTACTCTGAATCAACAATAGTTTTCCAGGATTTATCCATTTATGCATTCATTTTCAACGGCTTATCCTGTTTATGGTGTATGCCTTGCCACCAGACCATTGCTGAGAAAAGGTATACAACGCGGTACGGTCGGTCACAGGTCAATAGCAGTGAATATACTATAGACCAAACGTCATCAACTTTTTTTAAACTGAAAGCTACTTCTTGGGTTCTGATTAATTACACACTTCTGAAATAAATTTATTTAAAAAAGGATATTTATTTATGTGAAAACACACAAATAATGTTATTATTTATCACAACAATAAGGAAACAAAGATCATATGCAACACTTTATTTATTATAAGTCTGCCTGTCTTTACAATGTTTACACTTTACATTTGTCAAACCCTGCCACTGTTTGACGTTAGTCACAGGTGTTTCTACTCAACCGGCAGGTCAGGGAGCTCATTTACTCCTTTACTTTCCGGACCTGGATTTCCCATCTCTGCTTAGGGGCTACCTGGTGCAACATGTTGGTGACCCCTGTTTTTATAGTCCCCCTATGAGAAGGAAAAAGCACGTGTTTTTTTTATGCTCTTATAGTGCGTGGTGTAGATGCCAGATTGCGAACACAGCACACCATACCCTGGCACTTGCACACACCGTGCACGTACACACACACACACACACACACACACACATATCTCCACTGACAATTTCAAATCTCCTGTACACAAGAATTTTCAATTGTTAATGTGAGCATGTTTAACATTTATCATGTATCGTTTTCCAAGCCGATCAGGGAAAATGTATCACTTAACACACCCCAAACTACAGGATAGTGAGAATAATCTTTTGTCAACATCTGACAATGTGACCTTTACCGAATTCAATCAAAAGGCGGGCAAAATGCTAAAATTAGCCCTGATTACTGCTTTAAGCTGCATCACACACCGAGGGAATAAGAATGAATTCCAGTTTCAGGTTGCAGCTATGCAATGGTCAATTTTCTTTTGATAAATATTGTAGCTCTTGGATTTGCTCAGAAATAAATCCGAGTCAAAGAACCAGCGGCCAGGGTCTTGTTCTGGTCCCAGTTCAAGCAACCTTTCAGCAGGTGGTGGTTGTCTCCAGACCGCAGGAAGTGCATCTCGCTTGCTAAGTGGCGCTAGCAGTGGTGTTCGTGGTCACCTGGGAGCAGCATCGACCAGCACAGTTGGCTGACTTTTACAGATGTGTTGTGATATCGTTATTGGCACAACAGGTGAGTACTGTGGGCTGTTATTGTCTCGCTGGCCTTTTCACCCACACCAATAAAAGATCATTGTTCGGATCGACAACTCCCATTTTTATAAGGTCAGCCTTGGCTGGGAGTTGAACCGTGTGGTGCTCACAAATGCATTCTTAAGATCAAACGATGCACTCATTTGTTGCTGTACTCTATGCGTAAACATTGGTATCAAAAAGGCTCTGCTCTGTTGGCAATATTATTGACATTGCTGCCAGATTTCTTTATGAAAATACATTTAAAAAATGTCAAGTTAAACAACAAGGTGTTTCCTACAGAGAAACACTATTCTTAAATGCACGCCCAAATAGTCAGTGTTAGTTAGTGTAAAACAAACCAAAACTAAAGATCTACGGTAGAGCATCCATTTTCGTGAATACAAATGCTGTTTGTCTGAAAGAGGCCAGTCGTGAATGGCAAAAAACCCCACAAGAAATTGACAGCCCCTTTAAGGTTTAGAATCGCCTATAAAACATAAATACAGTAATCCCTCCTTTACCGTGGTTAATGGGGACCAGAACCCCCAGCGATAGGTGGGAAAAACATTAAGTGGAGGTTGACTTATTTTTATTGTTATCATTTTGTTTAAATGTTATATTTATTTTAAAGTTTTATTTTGGAGGGATTTACGCCGCTATTATGCCATTGGAACCTTAGCTAATAACTTTGTTAAAGTTTTAATTTGTATCCTAAAATTGGCTTACCTTAACTAGAATGCTGTGGTGCATTTTGGCCAAAAGTACAATCCTGGTGGAATGCACTTTTAAACTCTTGTCGTCCTTGTTGTGCAAAGCCACAGTTTCATTACTTCTGCTGCTGCTGTTGTTGTTGCTTCTTGTTCATTGCCTCCTTCTTCGTTGTTGTCTTCTTCTTATCTCCTTACTCCTCTTTTAAAACGAAGAAGAAGCACGGTCACCGGTGATAATCATGGATTTAACTTTCTCTTTGCACAACAAAGTCCTTTGGATGAAATGCAACACGGGATTCTAGTTAAGGTAAGCTGTTTTAAGACAAAACTAACAAACACTCTAACATTTCATTTGCCGATGTTTTGTCGCCCTTGTCTTCCTGAGCACGTCATGCTTGCCGGGTGGGCGAGAGCGCTACGCTCACAAATTGTGACCCGAGCTGTTTACTATCTGCTTATCCGGCTCAACTCTGACTTACCGAATGGCACATTTGAATAACGTTGAGTTTCCAAACAGAACGTTGTTCAAGGTAATGAACAATCATGGCTTGGCTTCAGAAAACCGTGAGCCCTGAGCAACTTCTGTGTCATCTTCATTCAACAGAAGTGACAAAATGGCCGTCCCCTGAGCTAGCTAAAAACGGGTCAATTTCTCATATTCCGCAATATTAATCAGAATGCCATGTTTAGACTAGTGGGCTTGCATAGGACATATTCTAGAAAAAACACGTTTGGATTGACTTCTCCTTTTAGAGGATCACCTGCCCATTTATCAGGCCGTCCTCCCCCGAAGAGAAATCAGAGGTGGAGTTGTACGGTAAAAGCTGCGTTTCGTCCCCATCTGCTTGAAACATATTGGACTGGCCAACGGCATTTTGCATGAGCGTCAAAGTGTTGTTTTGTGAAAAGCATCTCTGCAGGTGGCAATGATGCAAAATGTTGCCTCATATTTGCAAGGAAGTGTCCGCTTAAATCCTTTCCTGGCGTTGGAACTGAGTATGATGTATGATATAGTGTGGTGTTCTGTGCACAAGGTAAACACTGACAAACACACAGTTAATCAGGGTTGCTGTTGGGGTTTTATTTTTGTGTGGATGTCGGCGTGCAAGGATAAGAGGAAGGAAAGGCATCATGCTTCCTACAATAGTTTGAGAAAAGTATCTACACCACTCACAAAAAGTTAGGGTTTATTCATCTGAAATTCAAGCTAAAGTTCAACTGCACTACAAACTATAGGTGTCAAAATCAATAGATTAACAGAATAGATGATCGAATTAATCAACCACTATTTTGATAATTTATCGTGTTTTATCTTCAAATTGTCCAAATCCTTGGATTTTCATCCTGCCAAAAGTAAATATTCTCTGACTTCTGTCCTCCATGAAAGCAAGACAGATTATTTTGGGTGTTTTATAAAAAGAAGATATTTGGAAACATTTGATTTTACTTTGGAAAACAATGATCAACATCCATACATACATTTTCGGAACCATGCAAACATTCAGCGATCAATCATTATTTGCAGTCATAGTATAAATAACCTGTAATTGACATGCAGTTCAACCTGAAATAGCCTAAAAAAACCAGCAAACCAGCAGCCTTTCACATTAATCAGTACCTAAGAGGTAATTAATTTAAAATGTGCCGACACTTTGGAAACACTTTGATGCCCAATGTTAATAGTTGGTACTTTCCAGTTAAGCGGCAGCACGGATATCGAGAATGATCTCGTCCAGCATTGCCTGCCAAGTGGATGACCCTGCTGCCTGCCGGCATGGCTTTACGAATGATATCTGCGCGGTAAGAAAAATAAAATCCTTTAGCTGCTCTGTGACCGAGTGCCAATGTGATAAACATCTGTGTTTAGAAGATAAATTTGGGTGTTTTTCCACATTTTTTCCCGGCAAGAGATGAGAGGGCAAGCCTTGTATAAACCAAAGAATGAATAAATGTAGATTAATAGCTCGACATGTTTGCCTCCTTTTACATGATTTCCGCATCTGATGCACATGGCTGACTGTCACACTATGGAGGCCGTTTATTTTCTCATATTTGAGCTCCCACAGCCACTTGGCATTATTGGCGCTGACAATTCTATTAAAAGTGACATGAGTAAAGGCAAATGCAGGACTGAATGGTATAAAATGAATAAACAGACTAATAAATAAAGTTGTAAATAAGGTGTGAGGGCTTGAAAGGATTGTTATTTGAAAAGGGTTTGCCAAGGCTTGGACTCATTTCTCAAACACAAAAATCAATGAATGGACAGCTACGAGAAGGGACATCACGGCCAAAAAGTTGTTTGTTTGGGTTTTTGGGGGGAAAAACGGGAACAAAATGTAATAGTCCAACACACAATGATAATGTTTGACTGAGACACAGAGCAAAAATGTAACTGTGTTTAATTTTAGTAAACTTAATCTTACCACTGACCATTTTTAGACATTGCAACATTTCAAATGAGCAAATATTCATCACCAAACACTCTCAATTGCTTTTCAAAAATTAAAAGTTTGTTGTTAGCATATAATATACATAATTTAACTTTTTCAAATATGAAATACTTTTGTACGGATTTGATATTTTAACAGTTTGATAAATACAATAGATTTTTTAAATTTATTTTATTTTGGTAAATGGATTGGATTACAAATTAAAAATGTTTTTCCCTGTAGTTAATTTTTATGTTATTGTTTAAAAGTTAATTTTTTGGTTTATTTGCACAAATGATTTTTTTCCTTTCATTAATTTATTTCTTTGATTATTTATCTATTCATTTTACACATCCTAGGAGTGATTTTTGTGAACCAAAATATAATAGCAAAGGAAATCAATGGTGTGCCCCATTCTTAAAGCATGTGCTCAATCTAAGGATTCCCAAAGTGTGTTGTCAAGTAGTATGTGAAAGAATCAATGAATCAAACTGGGGAAAATGTTACGGTGCTTGACAGTACATTTAAACATCCTACTACTTTATATTTTGATGATGGTCATTACCGCGATAACTGGAGAGCTTTGGCAGGTATTTTTGAGGTACACAAAAGACAACCTCTGCCCTATATGATAAATGTCCACCAAGTGAAGCAACCCATATGCATTTTAGCTGCCCATGTGAATGTTTACACTACCAGTTTCAATGAGCTGCATCATCTCAATGCCATTATCGAGCAGAAACATTTAATGAGGACACCATCTTGATTTGGGAGTAAGCATTTATTTAGCTCTGCCTTCTCCCCCTTGTGTGTTGCCATAGCACCAAGGCAGCAGGTTGCTGTTGTACGGGCTGATGAGAACAACGTTCACAATGGAGCTAAATGTGTCTCGGTCCCCAGGGAATGGCGAAAACCTGTTACTTTCTCACACTGCTCACAGAGCACTGACATGCTGCTTGTCAGCCAACTCAGACAACTCCATCCCTGGGTGGAACACTTCACAAATATGCACAGATCTGGAATGGAATGGAACCTACAGCGTAGAGGCAACAGATGCAACGCACCAGTTCAAATAAATGATGATCCAAGGTTATTGCTGGGTGTTAATGGGCCATGCAGGGTGCGCCCTAACAAAACAGTGTGTGATGTTACCATCTTTCATGCTAGTTTGTAGTCAAAACTCTCTTCTTGGTTGAATTACTCATAAAATATGCATTGCGGTGAAGTGCGGTGCATATTAAAAAGAGATACTTTTAGCTTACTGAAAATGTCTGTTGCTTGACTACACAACACTCCCTTGGAGAGAAATGGTATATTATGAATAGGGAGTGTACATATTCCACTTTTTTAGAGACAGAGTACAAGGCTACTGATACTTGATAATGCCATTACGGCTTGCAATTGTGATGGAAATGTGTTGTATTTGAATGAAATATTGTTCAAAAACGAGTCACTGGTGGTGTAGTGGTACACACGCCTGAGTTGTGTGCGGGCAGCGTGGGATCGGTTCCCGCTCAGTGACGGTGTCTGTGTGTGCCCTGCGACTGGCTGGCGACCAGTTTGGGGTGTTGTCTGCCTTTCGCCCATTGTCAGCTGGGATAGGCTCCAGCACCTCCCCGCGACCCTGTACAGGATAAGCGGTTTGGAAGATTGTTCAAAAACACACATTTTTGTAGAACTTGGCAAATGTGAGTCTCACTCAAATAACACTTAGAGCAGGGATGTCAAACTCATTTTTTTCGTGGGCCACATTGTAGTTATGTTGCCCCATGGAGGGCTGTTATGATTGTGAACCCATATGACTATAAATGTACAGTAAGTATGATCGCCTTATTTGATCATATATACAACAAATTGATAATTGATCACTAGCTCTGAGTAGGGCGGCACGGTGACTGACTGGTTAGCATGTCCGCCTCACGGTTCAGAGGTTGTGGTTTCGATTTCGGCTGTGTGGAGTTTGCATGTTCTCCCTGTGCCTGCGTGGGTTTTCTCCAGGTGCTCCGGTTTCCTCGCACATTCCAAAAACACGCATGGTAGGTTAACCCATTAAAGCCTGAAGCATCTCGTGACACATCTCTCTGAAACCTACGGTGGTCTTTGGAGTCACCCTTGAAAACCTGACATTTTCGCCACCTATAAAAAAAAGAATTCATATATCAGCCCCTGTAGCAGATAGAAACATTATTCCAAAAGAATTTGAGAGCTTAGACGTGTGGCTTTCACACAGGCATGAGTTTATTCATCTTTACTGTATCAATCGAAGATGCAAGTGAAGCACGATTTTTTAATTTAAAAAATCGAGTGGTAATTACCATGCTGTATTCTCTTACAAAGATGTTAAAATCGTTGTTGTCTACAAACATACATCTTAACCATACATCACGCTTGGATGGTTTCACGTCTTTATAGTCTGCGAGCGTGTCGTCTATATCACGTCCATGACTTATAGCAGCACTAACGGGATCGACGGCGTCCACCATTACTCCTCGAAAAAATTCCGGATATGCTCCGACCACTATAATACAATTCGCTAACTCTAATCTGAGTTAACATGGCAGTTATGCTCTCTGGAAAAACTCAAAGTGGGAGGCAATATTATGCAAATTAGCCCCACTGTTACATCAAAAATCCTGAAATAAAAGCTCGCTCACTGACATATTTTCAGAAATAGTCAGATGACAATACTTCCACAGGTGTTTAATTTCACACTTGATATATGGGCAGGTACTCCAGAGACCCAACTATTTGGATACAAGCAATTAAAAAGCGATTTCCCCATGATATGTCCCTTAGGCACTACTTTTTTTTTTCCAGATGCTTCTTCATAGTGACCCGAAACCTTTCCAGAAATGCAACTGCTCTGATAGAAAAAAAGACAGTATAGAGTCAGTGGTCTGAAAGTGACACTTGTGCAAGCACATGAAATGCTTTGCTGGTGTTGCGAGGGCTCAGTAAGCCTGTTAATAGGTCCAGCGTGTTCTGGTGGTCATGACAGCCTGCGGGGCGTCTGTACGTTTAAAAAGGTCACCAACTCTGCCGGGGAGAAGAGAAGCAGGCTGCTTGCGATATGTGCAAAGTCAAGAAAATTGCGAGGCTTCACGTAAGACAGGGCAAAGCTTAAATAAATATGACACACACTTAAATGGAGACCAAAGTAATGTAATGCTTGGCGACTGGGAACCATCTCGTAAACCAACCCATTTCCGGCGAGGTGAGAATAAAGACAAACCTTGAATAAATTGACTTGAGAGTATTTTTGGAAAGTGTGAAATCACATCAACGACTATGTCGCCTCTCCACGGAACATTTGCTCAGCGTGATGGACGCTTTGGAAGTAAATGGCAAGCCACTTGGCTTGATACCCTCTATAGCATGGTCATAAGTGCTTGTCATCAGCAAGGCATTTTTGTCTCACAATGGACCAAATACACAATCCTCTATCTTCGGGTTTTTGTGCCCCAAATCTGGTGCAATTTGGAGTTTTATTCTACAAAACTTGGACACTTGGACACATTATCATGTGTCACGTCACACAAGTTTGTCTTGCTTTTGCAACTTCACCAAAGCAGGTTGTCTTATAAGATATGGGAAATGGTTTGCCTGCTCAGGGGAATATAAGCAATACAGTTAACTATGAATACGTTGTATCCCTGTTGGATGGAATCCTTGCGTCTCCAAAAGCAGTACTTTTCAGGAAATCCCCCAAAACAAAAGCAATTTTGCCTGATTTACCAAACAGTGCTTTGGATAACACACGTCTCGGCTGCTCTTAAAATGGTGCACCCCTGCTGCGCCATTGGGTGTTATAACAATGCAGAGAGAAAAAGAGCAATGTTTCTTTTGTATTCTGAAGAAAATTATAAACCAGGGCTAAGTAAAATCTTCAGTACAGAGCTCCATAGCCAATCCGTAGCTTGGACTCGTTTGTGCAGCGATCACTAAGTTTGTTTACCTTTGAAATCGTCATAATTAGTGATAAAAGATTATTCCATATATATTACAATAAAAATGTGTCATATTAAATAAAACTAAGCTGCAAGCTGTTTATGTTTTGTTTTGTTTGTTTATGTTTTGTTTTCACCCATGGCTGGAATTGAACAGAAAGTTGTGGCTTGAGGCAAACATTGTGAGCAAATTTCGGATCTTGTACTTTGACAAAATGAGCCGCATTTTGTCCTAGACAGCTGAAAATTGTAAAGCTTATTTGCCTATGCGCAGATGCGTAATGTGTTTAAGCCATCACTTAAATAAGACAATCTGTGTATCCTAAGAACACTTGTACACACTTCTGGTTATTTCAATAGAGTCAATATTTTCCACCCATAATTGCATAACAAATATACTTCTCTGCTTCACAAGTAGATCTAAAGGAAATTGGCTATTTTTATTAGAAGCAGCCCTTTTATGGAGACTACTAATATATTACAGGAAAAAAAAAGTAGCTTTAATTGACTTGACATTTCCTAGTTGAATATGTGTTGCACAAATTGTTGAAACAGAACAAGCAGACTGAAGGTTTCACATGTAAATCCTACGCTGTGCTTTGCATAAAATTCGAGAATAATGAAAACAACATTCCTGCTTCCAACACAGCTGCTTGTATTGATATAAAGTATCAATTACCGCCTCTTCACTGTTGAACTTCTGAGAATGAATACCAAGCACAGATGATCAGAACGCGTCAAAATCGTGTCAAACCTTAAAAAAAACCTATATTCATGTTCAGCATGAAGAATTACTTCATTGTGCAGCAACTGAGAGAAGAGAAGAAACAGTGTGGAAAAACAAGAGGAGTCTGCCAAGAGAAGCCTATGAAGTTACGCCAGGGGGGACGTTGCTCCCAAAAACCTGTCCTTGTCCCCCGGGTCCCCTTCGTCTAACATAATGAGGCACAGTGCGAGCGCTGCCTAGTCCCGAGATTTCTGGGAAGTGCGCCCACGCCGGCTGGAGATGGCGGGTCAATTCGCTTTTTGCAGAGCAACTCCGGTCCGAGGTGAACAAGAAATAAGCAGCAGATTCAGAAAGACTGCCTGTAGGCGAGGCAGCCGTGAAAAAAAAAAAAAAAGACATGATGACAAACAAGTGCAAATGTTGCAAGCAGATGGGCAGGATGACGGGGTTTGCGAAGACAGGAACATATTTTCAGAGTGCATCTTGTTGACATAAATACAACAAACAGTGAGCATAAAAAAGACTTGAGTTGTCTGCAAAGTAGAGGAATAATAGGTGATCCTGCAAAATCAACTCTAATTAACTCAGTCACTGCCAACATTTTTTAAAAATAGAGTTCCCCATTTCACGAGCCATTTTAGAGCATGATGACTGATCCTTCAATTATATTGTCTTTTTTTTGACAAAATCTACTACAAGAAAGAGCAGAATCTCTTCTTTCACCATTAAAAAAAAGACTTTTGTTTTCAGCTTTTTCATTCTTTAGTAATCAGCACTATAATGTTGGAAAACCTGCTTAGTGAATGCCTCAGGCAACAGAAGCCCAGTAAGGAGAAGGAGCCAGATGGACTGTCATGGAAAGACTAGCCCCTGCATGGCATGTACCACCGCCGGTTGAGTAGAAGCACCTGTGGCTAAAGCTCAAGGAACCTCACTCCATTCACTTTTCGCCTAACAGTGACGTAGATAGATTCAGTCATGCAATAATAACAATACTACTGCATCATACATTGTGTTGTGATTTATATGGCAGTCCCTTTTGCTGATAAATGACTGGTATCTTCACTTTGTGTGTTGCACGAAATAATGAAAAAGAACTTAATTCAATTAAACTGGGATTGGGTGTGGATAAGGTTATCCGCCCTCTTGGCCAAATATGGCAGAGACGGGCTCTAGCTCACCCGCAAGCCTAATGAGGACAGTCTTCTGTACATAGAAAATGGACACATTCTATATTGTATGGAAGCTCATTTAGGTGGCAAAGCAATTGTTTCTGGTTAGCTGTGCAATCCATTACAAGAGAAGCTGCTTTAAGAAGTAGCATTAAGTCGGCATAGCCCAGTTGATACCAATTTATACCCGTCTAATTCCAGATGATCGACAATGAAGAATCAATGGAAACAATCACAGTGCTCCACAAATTTTCCGCTCACGCCAACTTATCATTCATTACCATGGCAGGAAACGATCACGCAAGTGTCTGTCCGCAAACGAGTCAAGGAGAGGGATATTCTCTCTCACACATTCACATGCGCAAACACACGATAAAAGTCATTCAATCTTGCTTGCTCTCACTCTCTCATTAACTCTCACTCACAGCTCAGTCTCACATAATACACACAATCTCTTGCTCACTGAAGCCTCACGCTCATACTCTCGCTCACACACACATTCACACTTTCAGTCAAATACTTGAGTGCTCACACTCTCGTCCTGACACTTATGCTCACGCACACTCTTGCCCACACATTTGCTTGCGTACCATCACACACATGCCCTCTTTCTCACAGTCGCACTATCTCACAATCACACTCAATCTCTCACACTTAGGAAGCATTCGGAAATACACTCAGAGCGCACACTGGTTTAGTCCGATCGTTTGGAAACTCAAGTGTTGCTCAAATTTGTCGTTCGGTTATTCAGAGTGCACCAAAAATGAAGTGCCGGTGCGTACATTAGGCGCCCCGATTGGGGACACGGTGCACTAGTGCTGGCTGTGTTCGGAAATGAATGGGAGTGGAGCACACTCTGCCTCCCACTCTAGCGCACGGGCGTGCGAGTGAACTTCTGAACGCGCCCTTACTCTTCCTCACTCAAACTTCATTCACACTCTCACTGGCATACACGTACATCCTCAGACATACTTTCTGATGATCACTTTCTCATGCACTCTCTCTTACTCACACACATGCGCACACTCTCACGCATTACACTTTTGCTAACACTCTAGGACTCGATCTTGCTCACACACTCACTCAGTGTGCAGTTAGTACAAGATGCTGCAGCTAGACTCCTGACAAGGACGAGAAAGTTCGATCTTATTATGCCGACACTGGCCAACTTGCATTGGCTCCTGGTCCACTTGAGATGCGATTTCAAGGTTTCGCTAATTACTTATAAAATATTACATGTCTTAGCAGCTTCCTATCTCGTTGATTTAGTGGTACTGTATGCTCCGTTCTGAACCCTTTGTTCGTTGAACTCTTTTAGTGATCCCGAGAGCCAAAAAAAAGTCCTTAGCTTCTAGAGCATTTTCTATTCGGGCTCCAGTACTCTGGAACACAATACCCAAGGAAATTTGAGCCACTACCTCAGTAGGATTATTTAAAACCTGACTTAAGACCTATTTGTAAACTCTTGCATTCAGTTGAACTCTATGTTGGCCTGTTTGATTGCTGCTTCATCTGTTTGTCCTTCCCCCTCCTTCCCGTGAGGGGCCTAGGGGGCGATGACCCAATTGGGTGTCGCTGTACGGATTCGGCACTGAATAATCTGGACAAGATCTGAGGAGGCGCTGTTATGGAGATTTGTTCAATGAACAACCGTTTTTAGGACCGACCTCTCCGAGGGCGTCTTCCTGCAGCGTTACATCTTACTTTGTATAAAATGGACGCTTACATTATTCTAACTAGCATTGTATAGCACCATATTATGTTAAATGTTGCCCACTCGGCATCCGTTGCAGCCTTGTCATCCTGGAAGGGGGACTCCCCCATCTGCAGCCCCTCCTCAAAGTTTCTCTTTTTTTCCCCAGATTTATTTTTGTTTTTCTGTGCCCTCCTGGTGGTTAAGATCACGGGATGGTGTTAATATTTGAGACTTGTGCACATATGTGACTTACTCCCAAAGTCCTATCTCCCGATTAAAACCCTTCCTAACCTATCGTCTTCCAGTTCAAACAACCGTTGTTGACATCGAGCAGTCACAAAGATGCGGGCAAAAAAATAAGCACAACCATCACCGAACGTCAACCCATCAGTCAGGTCAATATTTACGACGTCAAACGTGTGACGTTCGTTCTTTCCGCCTCATGAAATGTCATTCCGAGCCAGGTTGATGGAGAGCTTTGCGGTATTTAAAATGGCACAAGACGTAGCGGGCCCTAAATCAAACGTTGCAGAAAAGCAATTCTCTCCAAGGTGACCCGCATGGCTTTGCACCAAGTCATATTAATGAGGATGTGAGCTGGGTGGCAAAAAAAAAAAAAGATAAATTCAACCAAACTACCAAGCAGGCAAATGAATAACAAAACAGGGGAAAAAAAACACACAAAAAGTCCTGTCATTCCAGAATGGGCCCGGGGTTGTTTCCACAGTGAACCTTCTGTCGTGAAGAATTACATTCATTAGCTCGCCAAGAAATAACCTAATCACACTGAGCAGGCTTCAAGAGGCTTTTGATGAATGCTACACAGACGCTAAAATGCTGCCAATGCAATCATCTAGGGGCTCTTTCCAAGATAGTAGACAAATATGACCTGCAATTTTGGGGAACCATTTTTCTCTCTCCTATCCCACCCATAACCCCTTTTCTATTGCTTACTGCTGCATCCTTATTGAATAAATGTAAAGGCAACCTCACTGTGCATGGCACATTGCGCTCTACAAAGCTGAGCCTTAATTCAATGCAATTTATCATTTTGGATTGTTTGGCTTCCACATTTGGGAAGATAGAGGGAGGCAGGAAACTGTCTTTTTGTAAACAATGTACATAATTGTTCATGTCGGTGCCATTTCCTGTCTCCTGCTGTTGTAGTTTCTATGGGTTGTTAATACAGTACAAGGACGTTACCATACAATTTTAATGCGAATCCATCCACATCGTCATTGTATTGTATGTATGTACATGTATTTTGTAAATTACAAAGTAGCCAACCTTGATGGTGTAAATGGATGAAGAGAGCCACTTTTTATCCTCTTCCTTCCATAACAGAAGTTTGAGTTGAATTTTTCAGCAAATGCCCTTGGATAGATTCCACAGAAAAAAACACTTCGGCATAACGCGTATAAGTGGGGGCTCAGTGTAGCTATCTGCTATGCTTGTGTTTTGATATTCTCAATTCAGAACTATCCTAATTACGAGATTGAAGCCAATGACAAGCTGGCCTTCTGCTCACTGAATACGGTGACACTACATTTCAGGAGTAGTACAAACTCTGCATACTTCTTTGCATGAATCATCCATCCATCCATTATTTATACCGCTTATCCTCACAAGGGTCGCGGGCGTGCTGGAGCCTATCCCAGCTGTCTTTGGACAGTAGGCGGGGGACACCCTGAATTGGTTGCCAGCCAATCGCAGGGCACAGAGAGACAAACAAACATCCGCACACACAATCACACCTCGGGTTAATTTAGAGAGTCCAATCAACTTACCATGCATGTTTTTGGAATGTGGGAAGAAACCGGAGTATCCGGAGAAAACCCACGCAGGCACGGGGAGAACATGCAAACTCCACACAGGGAGGCCGGAGCCGGGATCGAACCTACGACCTCTGAACCGTGAGGCGGACGTGCTAAGCAGTCGACCACTGTGCCACCCTTGCATGAATTAGTTATATAATGATTTGTTACACTGAAGCCTTCTCTGGACGGCCAAGGCCTCATACGTCACCACCAGACAGTGTATACGCATTTGGCGAAAGTACGCCTTGTGACATGCACCAGCTGTGTAATTAATCACATCAGCCAGGTAGCACCATCCATCAGCACTGGCTGCGACATGGTCGAGAACGCAATCCGACAGAGGCGGACACGGATGGACACACAGTACACACAAATGTTTGTCAAAACCCACACACACACACTCTCCTCTCGAAATGTTTTCCAAGATGAACAGTGGAACAGATGGAGCGCCTCATGGCCAAACGTCTGCGGGTGTGAGTGACGGCCTGTCTTAGCAGCATCCGTACAGGTGTGTATGGTAGCGTTTACCAGGGAACAAAACTAACAGCCATTCCCGTGGGGGAGCTATTTGACAGTTTTCAACTGGCAACTTGGAAAAGATAAATACCGCTAGAATAGCATAGCAAGGGTCGTGCTGTCCAGTATTGAAGAGGAGATACACCATTTTTTCACAATTTAGAATAGACAATTCCCAGGTGTGCCTTGGAAATACAGTATCTGTTTTTGTCAAAATACCCCAAGTATCAAGAATTATAGAACACTTAACACACACTCAATTTTGTCTTACTGAAATTATTTAAGTAGGCAAGCGGGCCGACTCTCATTCAGCCTCACGTGTAGCAGGCTGGGCCAATAGTGAGTATAGATTCCATGACCAGCAAAAATGATTGCCAATTGCAAAGCAAACAAGTCTGTTCTCCCTAAATTCCATGTCAAAATAATGTCTAAACTAAGAACGTTTGTTGGCATTAAAAATGCAGCGAGAGTCTTGCCAAGTGTTTCCGGATGATAGTTTGTGGTATGATGTATAAACTATTAATAAAAGGAAATATAATCACTTACGGGGAGTTTAAATTATTTGTAGCTTTTCGCTATTTTCGGTTGCTTGGTCGACTGGACACTTAATTGTTATGCAGACCCACGTATGCGGTGGAGTGGACACACCAAGTAAATACATCCCAACCTCGTTGGCAACGTCACTGAGCAGTTACGCTTATCAAAAGCAACCTAACACTAGTCTGATCCAACAAAACCCAGCTCAGCTTTTGGCTTTGATATCATGTTGTATCCAACGGCATCTTCAAAGTGGCTTTGGATTTCCGCCCTAGATGCAAAGTTATGGGTGAAAAAACTAACAGTTGGAGCAATTATTATGTAAATTAGTCAAAGTGCAGAATGGCTAGCTGAAAGACACATTTTCCAAGTAATGCAAATAATGAAAAATGTATTTCCTTTTTTATTTTACACTTGATGGGTAGGCAAGCACTCCAGTGGCCCAACAACAAATCATCAAAAGTAGGAAAAGAAAAACACTAGCTCATCATGTGTGTGCAGTTTTTTTTTTTTCATGACTACTGTTTGACATGAGTGCACTCTCAAAGGAGAATGTGTCATTGTCGGCCGAAGGATTGTAATGACGTCACCTCAAGCTCCAGCGCCAAGTCAACACGAGCAGATAATTGCTGCAGATGATTGATTGATGGATGGATTATACATTCTAAATTCATTTCGGTGTGACGGAACCATACAGCATGATTATACCTGAACAGAAACACAGAATGTCTCCAGAACTACTTTGGCATTTGACAATGCAGAATCAAAGACAAACAAAGCCCAAAAAGTAGTAGTCCCTCTACCAGTAATGACTTTGGTAAAGGCTTGTTTGATGCACTGATGGTCATTGTTGTCTTCATTGATCGCTATATTGTGCACAATATACAGAGCATGTGGTGATTTTTTCTGAATCTGTTTGCACTGTTTATCCTTGATGCATCATCCACTTGCATTGCCTGAACTGTTACAAATGTTTACCTAATGTACATAATAATTATATCTTGCTAACTAATTACCTGTGAGTATGCTGGTATCCCTATGGATGGCAATGTATATATACCATCCCTTTAGAGTTGGAAGAATATTTCTAGTCAGGTACCAAAAATATTTGCATTGTCATTTCCGGTGAGATTCCAACTGCACTTCAATGGCTGTCTTGCATGACAGATGGCAATAAAGTTGACTAATAATCTGATGATCAGAGATGGGGCACTATAGTAATATGACTGTCACTTGACTCAGGTGAGACTCGAGTTGATATTTTTAGAACTTGCGATTTGCTTCCCAAAAACTTGGGAACAATGTGACTTCACTTGGGACTTGGCATCAAACGACTTAACCCTTGTACGGCGTTCGTATTTTTGCTACTCAGCCAGTGTTGATGGGCCTGGTGGACAATCAAATCATTTTCTGTTAAAATACTCAACAGATGTTTACTAACATCCCAAATGCAAGTCATATGAACAGCAAACATTGTTCATATTTATGAATTAATGTGCTACTCCTTTTTTAAAAACTAAAATGTAAAAGAAAAACTGAAAATCCCATAACAGTGTGTTATCACCATGAGGAGAAGGTTTCAGATATCCCTTGTGTCGTTTTTCTTGTTTGTAGCTTGGAATCTGCATTTTAACTCAGTTTGCCTTTTTAGGAAGGAGAGCAAGAAAGAAAGAAAAAAGGGGTTTTGTTTGATTCACACCAACTTGGCAACCCAGTCAGCATCACTTATTAGTGGCCTGAACACCAACACCGAGAAAGCAACTCCCAGGGTCATTCATTTGGGGTAATGGATTATTTTGTTGATGACGTTAACAAAAATACGATAGCAAAACACGTGGTCTGCTTTACCTCACAGAATGAAGACAACAACAGCAACGGCAATGTCTAACTTCAGTCATCGTTACAAAACCAGGAACTCCTCCACTGTTTATTATGCTGCATCTCCATCCAGTAGATCTCAGTGCTGCCTGCGGGCATGTTGCAACATGACATGGGCCTACACTGTAGGTGTGCAAGTAAATTCAGCCGGTTGAGTAAAATTAAGACTTTACTATGTGCAGTAAACCCTCATAAAAAATCCATCCATCCATTATCTATGCTGCTTATCCTCACAAGGGCCGCAAGGGCGTGCTGGAGCCTATCCCAGCTGTCTTGGGGCAGTGGGCGGGGGACACCCTGAGCTGGTTGCCAGCCAATCGCAGACACAGAGGCAAACAAACATCTGCACTCACAATCACACCTAGGGCCAATTTTAGAGTATCCAATCAACTTACTATGCATGTTTTTGGAATGTGGGAGGAAACCGGAGTACCCGGAGGAAACCCACGCAGGCACGGGGAGAACATGCAAACTCCAAAAAGGGAGGCCAGAGCCGGGATCGAAACCACGCCCTCTGAACCGTGAGGCGGACGTGCAAACCAGTCGACCACCGTGCCGCCATATATACTGCTCACAACGACCAATCACGGCTCAGATTCAGAAAACAGGTCAGCTGTGATTGGTCGTTGTGGGCAGTTGTGAGCAAACTCTAAATTAATTACAATGCCGTGTTTCAACTAGTGGGCCTGCTGGGAACATATTCTTGAAAAAAATATGTTTGGGTTGACTTCCACTTTAAGCACTGTGATGTCATTATCAGTCGACAGGAAGTGGTGTTTTGTTTCACTCGTTACTGCCTGAATGCGAGTCTGCTTTCTTCCAAGGCATAATTCAGGGGGAAAAAAGCTGACAAAAAAAGCAAAGCATACAGAGTTAATTCTTTGACCTTTATTGAACTAATGCCTTCTGGGGTACGTCTACAAACTGACTTCAGGGAGTTGTTTAAGGTTCCACTTTACATGAGTGACAAAAAACAAACGAACCACAGAGAAAAAATATATATTAGTCGCTTCAAACATTTTGTGCTCCCACAAGATGTGATTTGCCATATAAGTGTACAAGAAAAACAAACACACACACACACACGCACACCAAAAAACTTTAGCTCTTCCTCTGAGTATCCAGGTGTGGATTTTGCAGTTATCGGGGGAAAGCAAATGTATTGTTTTGTCTCGTCTTAACTTGCTGTCTAATCAGCCAAAGAGTGAACACCAAACGCACAAACTGTGTTCTTAAAGTGAGAATTTGCCAGCGGTCACGGCGGAGTCAATAAAGTTCCTCCTTGGAGGTTTGCACAAGCAGAACCACTGGCATTCTGACATATGACTGCACCGCTTAAAGAGTCTGCATGGGGACAAGATTGGTGTTTCACAATAACCTGGGTGCTGCTGCTTTGTCCTACTTGCAGCAGGAAAGACAGCGATCGAGGCTCATAAATTTCAAATTTCCTACACAGCAGAAGGAAAGCGACGAGCAGGATTTTTGGTCAGCTGCTACTTCTTAATTTGACTGTGGGTGGTGTGGAGCGGAATATTTGTGTATCTTTGAAATTCCAATCTTTCCCGTGTGACTATATTATGTACAGTAAAATCCCCCCTTTGCTGGTTTCGGGTTCACAGTCCTGGTATTTTCCTTTTTTTTTAAGTGTTATTAAATTTGGAGGTTTGCCCTTTGCCAGCATTTTGCGGTGCTGTTTTGAGTTGAAATCCCACGTGTCACGATAAAATACCCACATCTGTTGATTCACACAATCTGCGTTGCTGTTGTTTTGTCAGTCACTGTCAGCCCTGCTCGCCTTGCTGATTACTTTCCCATGCTGTACGTAAACGAATGTTAGCGGGGTGGGATCCTAAGATGGGTTGTGCACTGCTGTTCCATAACAGCACTGATGGAGCCACGCAGGTATACAAAAGTAGAAACACAGCCAGACAGCAACTGCCCGTAACCATGTTAACATGTTCCCGCATTGGAAGGAGGATTACTTACGAAAACGTTTTTTGGGTGAATGTTAGAAAATCCTCAGAGTCTCAGAATCACACTTAAATGTATTTAGTGTTTGGAATTTTGACATAGACTCCTCCCTCACATGGTTATAATCAAATGTTAACTGGAAACGAAAGACTTTGCCACGCTATGTTTGATGTGAAATAGAGTGCTTGTGTGAGTTTTAGCGACAAAACGCAAAGAGTCCAAATGAGTGTGTATCCACTACTTACAAAAAGTTAGGAATTTAAGGAACATTTCTGGATAAACCTGAAAATATTGACAGGGGAACTTCATTTGACCTTTTCTAAACTTTTAGATACAGATATACAACTGCCCAGTGTTTCAGGAGATTTTTTTCACAATTTGCTGTTCAAGTGACAACTAGTTTCAGAGATATGGAGAGATTGGAAGAGTCACAGAAAGGCATCAAAGTTAACATCCTTGGAAATGTATTGGTTCATTTATGAATCTATCACCTTTTTGTAATTTTTCTTGTTCAGCTTCTTATAAGAGAACAGCAAGTTGTACAAAAATTACAGAAACATTAAGCAGTTGGACAAAGGTTCTGAGAAGGTCAAATGACGTTCCAAGTCCCAAGTTCATTTCAGGCTCATCCTGAAATTTCACCTGGATGCCAAATATCCCAAACTTCTTGTGGGTAGTGTATAACTAAATGGATTTTAACCCCCCCCGCCCCCCCCAACCCCCCCCCCCCCAAAAAAGACTCTCCAGTATGCTCGCCTTTCAATTCTGTGGTGTTTGAGGCATCTGGTATGAAACAGCAGTTGCTGCACACAGAAGTCTGTATACACGCACACACACACCCACACACACACATACACAAAGATAAACAAGCAGCACACAAACACAACAGGTGACATGACATCCAAAGAAGATACTATGCATCTGTACCAGCGCCCAAACACACAAATACACCCTGCCGTCCTTCACCTTAAGGCCTCAGCAGGTGGGACAACAAACCCCCCACCCCACCCCCCACGTCTCTGTACGCCATCCCGTCTGCTCACACGCCATCTATATTTCCTCTTCCTCATTTTATGTCTTCCAACTTTCTCGTCTACCTTCTGCTCGTCTCCCTCGCTGCATTTGCTCTCACGTCTTCTTCCTTGCCTTCCTCCGCACACATCAAGTTTGGAAAATGTGATTAACTACGACTTTCAGTACAAATTTAGTTGGATTCTGGAAGGAAAGTAAAGCACTGTAGTTTAGAAAATTCATATTTATGGGCTTCAATAATGAGTCGTGAAATGTGTGAAAACACAGTATTGCGCTTAACAGTTAAATACAACTAAACTGCAGATGTAACTGTATTGGATTAAAAACAAAAGTTTAGTTGAAATTCTGGCAAGCTGTAGAGCTTTTTTCGGGACGAATGTCCGCTGTGTGCAGTCATGACTTATTTAAATTTGACACTTGATTCCCTTTCATCCTTCCACGACATATACAGTACGTCTTTGTATTTTTTCCAATTTTAACTGAAAGGCTGTCCATCTGATTTATAGCAATCATAACAATAATGATACTGTGGGTCGCTTTGTGAGCTCCACAGCTAGTGATGTATAATGTATATTCGTAATGCGGGTGACTAAATAAATGACAACAGCACCAACATTTGCACCAATACGGTTTTAAAGACAAACCTTGGTCAATAACTTATGTTGGAATTAACCCATTAAAGCCTGAAGCCCCTCGTGAGAAATCTCTCTAAAAGCTACGGTCGTCTTTGGAGTCACCCTTGAAAGCCTTTCACTGAGGCCCGAGTTTATTAATCTTTACAGTTTCAATTGAAGATGCAAGTGAAGCACTATTTTTAATTAATAAAAAATCGAGTGGTAATTAACACGCTGTATTCTCTTACAATGACGTTGAAATCGTCATTGTCTAAGAACATACATCTTAACCATACATCACGTTTGGATGGTTTCACGGTTTTAAAGTCTGCAAGTGTGTCGTCTATATCACTGCCCTCACTTATATCAGAGCTCCCGCGATCGACTGTGCTGCCATTACTCCTCGAAAAAATTCTGGATATCCTCTGACAACTCACGGCACCGTCACATGTATATTCTGATGCATTCCATTGGCTAAGAGACTGAGAATTGGATTAAAAAAAGAAAATGACTAATACGCACTCCCAGCTTTGAAGGGAGAAACACGCAACAGTGCTCCTGGCTTTTATAGTAGAAACGTGGTTATGCGCTCCCATCCTTAATGAGTTAAACATGTTTTTTTTCCCTGCGTAATGCGTGTATTCCCTCAAATCTAATCGAAGCTGTGAGAAGTGATGATGAACAAGTAGTCTCCCCCTCTTTTCGTGGCAAATCCTCAAAATCCCATTTAATGCTCTGCCCACATTACATGGCATTGGTAAAAAAGTCAACACCGCCCATCTTTCTAGGATTGCTGATTCTGACTGGGGTTTATTTGGGCAAATTCACCAGTAGTCAAAGTATGAGCCCAGCAATCGCCCCAAATGGCTGCATCAAACAAAAGTCGCTGATTTATGTATTTATTTTTCACTATTCTGAGGGCGCTACTGACTGAGTATTTTGGGGGTGATTTTGGCACTCCTACAATACATTCATTTTTATCAAGACGTGACGAGGGCGGTGTTAACGCCAAACTGGGCAATAAATCCTAGTTCGGACCACGAGTGAGAGCGACACTTGACCACGCACGTAGGTGGT
The DNA here is from genome assembly GCF_054856515.1 of Filicampus tigris. Classification (NCBI taxonomy): domain Eukaryota; kingdom Metazoa; phylum Chordata; class Actinopteri; order Syngnathiformes; family Syngnathidae; genus Filicampus; species Filicampus tigris. Next base: position 4,635,951 of record NC_141225.1, on the reverse strand, counting down.
TCACAACATAATCTTTATTGGCTGGCCATAGCAATTTTGACCAGCCACTTAAAATCATAAATAGAATAAAACCAATAAAACACACTCTAAAACACTCGCATGCAATAGTCTCTAAAAGATGGGTTGGGGGTGATTGGCGTCCTCCGAACGCGCGTTGTCTGCAGGTTGAACACAGCAAACTCTAGGTCCTTCGCCACCGTCCTGCGTGGGTGTCATGCCGTCAGCCTCCGAGCCTTGCAGATTTGTGGCAGAAGCTCCAGCTTCTTCCGTCCGCGTTCACCAGCCTCCGACAAGACCGTCCACGTCGGGGTCTCTAGCAGCAGCAAATAGAACACCTTACACCCTCCTGCTCGTCGTCCTTTTAAAGGAAAGGGAGTGGTGTCTCCAATTACCCAATTGGGTACAGCTGCTCCAGTTATCTGATTAAGCCTGCTAAAAACACAAGATTGTCCACAACACAAATGGCAATCACATTGATAAAAACACACAATCCGTTGAACCAGTTCACTGGAGCAGCACCCTTCTTACAAAGATACAGTAGACGTTTGCCAAAACTAGTGACTATTTGGGCATGTTGAAGCCCACCAATGGGAAATGTTAAAGGCAAATCTTCAAAATGGTCAAAAGTTAAAGGCATGCTCTGCCCACATTGGACTCTATTATTCATATAGTTGATTTTTAACAAAGTAGGAGCCCTGGAATTCACCCAGAATGACTGCTTCAAATCAAATTAGCCAATTCACTCAAGTCACTTTGAGGCATGGGTCCTTGAGACTTATTCGTGTGCCCCGTTACAATTGGTGGTGGGACTTGATAAGGATATAAGTGATTTTGGTTCCATTATTGATACTGCTTATCGGTCTGATTCCTTTTGGTTCTCTTATCGATTGCGCTTGGGTGAGGGAATAAAATAATGTAATTGATGTATCATATCATATCAGTGATATCATTACCCTTATGTGATATAATCAAAAGATGTTTCTGCATAATAATGTTCGATATGGACAAAATAATATGTCTCGATGTAGGTCATTTTATATTCCAATAATGCTACAGCATAGTGGTGTGCATCCCCCCACAAAAGATGATTCAATACGGTTTTCGATATGTTAGGTGCAAAACAAATCAAGGAAGGTTCGATTTGAAAGTGGAAAGATTTGGTTCGGTTTGACTCAGTGATATTACGATTCGATTTGATATAGTATGGCTCAGTTCAATAGTGTATGATGCAATTACTTTTTGGTCGTTATTTTAAATGCATTTGAATGAATTTGTCAGTAGTGTAAATGTACCAAAGCCTTCTAAGATATATCTGTCCAATAAAAGACTATTTGATACGTATCTCGATACATTTCCAAGTGGAACGATTTGATTCGGTTCGATTCGATGCACTCACACCTTTTGAATCAAAAAACGGTTTTCCGGTTCAAACCGTTTTTTGTTCCACTTATGTATTTTTCTAAGATTTGGCGGGCACCACTTAGAATAATGATGAAACTTTCATGCAATCTCCACCCACCCAAAGTTTCGTAAATTAATGTCGCCCATCTGTCTTGAATACCTGCTTCCCAATGAACGAATTACCTCGTAGGAGATCGTCAAAGTAAAAGACTTGGAATTTGCCCAAAATGGCTGCTTTAAACTAACATATCAGATTTTCAGTTCATTTTCGGGCATGTGTACCTGACACTTTTTGGGGTGTCCTGTTATGATAGACATGTCCACCCAATTTTGTGTTGATGGACAAAACTGATGTTCAGCACTAGTTTTACTCACTTTCCAAAGGGCTCTATTATATTAGTTTTGGAGGATGCTGTTCAGGATCCTTAAAATATTCTTACAAAGGTACACACTCTTGCAAAAAAAAAAAGAAAAGAAAAGCCGAGTTTCTGGACATATTAAGGCCTTGAAAAAGATAAGCACTTGTCAGAAGATTAATAATAAACAAGGATTCCAAGAAGGCCTTCTTCGCACTGCCATTGCTTGGGCCATAATTTTGAAGGATGTGAAAGGTGTATATTCCTACTTTTTATGGCAGGAGAAATCTGGTTGGTAGGATGTTAACCTTCCACTGAACTCGTGTTCTCTCCTCTTAAACTTGATGTTTATAAAGTTCTGGGGGGTTCACAGAACTTTTCTCTGCTCACACCTCATCAATTTCATCTCAACTCGTCTCATCGCCCCTACTCCTTCTCCCTCAACTCATCTCTTTTCTCCTTTTTTGAATTGCACCAAATTGTACCAGAAGGACGGGAACAGAAAAGCATGGAGAAAAAGGGGGGGCCGACAACCTTTATGAATATGACCGGGGGGTACCCAGGTCAAGGGTGGAGGGTCGCGGCCGGACGGGCAAAAAAGGGTCAATTGCCCAGCTCTGGTAATTGGATGTTGTCAAACTTATCATGTCCACTCTATCAGATTGAAATATCGATATAAAAAAACCTTTCAGAAATGTGTTTGTTAAGCAGTACACAGTCAGTTTGTTAACTCGATCATGTTGCTGCTGTATGTGATGGTCCCCCATGTGATCATTAAATGCTAATATCAGCCAAAAATGTCCAACATGTCAACAAGCTCACAGATTTTGCTGTTGGCATGCATTCTACATTGCAAGAGTGTGAGAGTTTATGAGATATGTGTCTCCAACAATATAACATCTACTAAATGCAATACATGTGAAGTTCAATGGAACGAGGAAGTCTCAAAGGCATTTTGAAGTATTGACTCAAGCACTTTTGTGGCAAATACTGATGTTTAGTGGCACACAGGCTTGTGGATTTAGGATGTTTTGATGCACTAAAACGCCCTTAAAAAGATACAAACATGCCATTATCAATCAATCAATCAATCAATCACATTTTATTTATATAGCACTTTTCATACATAAAAATGCAACTCAAAGTGCTTTAAAACATTCAAAGCAAAACATAGAATTATCTTCAATCAAAAGAAAAGATAAATTATTTAAAAGTTGTTGAAAGCCAAACTAAAAAGGTGTGTCTTGAGCTTCCTCTTAAAAATATCAACAGTCTCTGCAGACCTGACATCCTCTGGCAGGCTATTCCAAAGGTGAGGACCAAAATGGCTGAATGCAGCCTCGCCATGCATTTTGGTCCTCACCCTTGGAATAAATAAAAGGCCGGCGCCAGAGGACCTCAGGATCCGCGAGGGCTGGTATGATAAAAGCAAATCAGATAAATAAGATGGCCCAAGACCATTAACACATTTATAAACTAATAAAAGTACTTTAAAATCGATCCTGAAACACACAGGGAGCCAATGCAGCAATTTCAAAACTGGCGTAATGTGCTCCCGCCCTCTGGTTCTCGTCAGCACCCGAGCGGCTGAATTCTGCAGTAGTTGCAGTGGTGAAATGCTCTTTTTCGGGAGGCCAGAGAGCAGGGCATTACAGTAATCTAAACGACAGGAAATAAAGGCATGCATCAGCACTTCCGTGTTAGCCTGAGAGAGAAACGGGCGGACTCTGGCGATATTCTTAAGGTGATAAAAACCAATCTTGGTTACATTTTTAATATGAGGAATAAAACTGAGCTCAGAGTCAAAAATGACGCCAAGGTTCTTCACACAGTGTGAGGGATTAAAAATGTGTAGTTTTGGTAAAAGCTTCTCTCTCTGACCTTCGGGACCGATAACTAAAACCTCAGTCTTGTCCTCATTGAGCTGTAGGAAATTATCTGCCATCCATGACTTGATATCTAAAATGCAATTTAAAAGGGTATCAATGGGTCCTGTGTCATCAGGAGACACGGCAATATACAGCTGCGTGTCATCAGCATAGCTGTGAAAGCTGATGCCGTGTCCCCTGATGACATCCCCGAGGGGAAGCATATAAAGATTAAAAAGTAAGGGGCCTAAAATCGAACCTTGAGGAACCCCACATTTAATTTCATGAGTTTTAGAGGAACAAGTATCCATACTTACAAAGAAATATCGGTCTGTGAGATAGGAATAAAACCAGTCAAAAACAGTACCAGAGATGCCCACTAGATTTTTAAGTCTATTTAATAAAATTTGGTGATCTACTGTATCAAAAGCAGCGCTTAGATCCAGTAGCACCAAGACTGTGAGTTTTCTCACGTCTGCAGTGCACCTAATATCATTTAAGATCCTTAAAAGAGCAGTCTCCGTACTGTGGTTCATCCTAAAACCAGATTGATATTTCTCCAAAATATTATTTGTATTTAAAAAATGATTCAACTGGATGAAAACCAGTTTTTCTAAAATCTTACTTAAAAACGGTAAGTTGGATATGGGTCTGTAGTTATTAAAAACGCTCGGGTCAGAACCGCTCTTCTTCAGAAGGGGCTTCACCACCGCCCTTTTAAAGGCAGCGGGGAAGACGCCTGTCTGAAGAGAGCAATTGACTATATTTAAAATTTGTTCTTCAAAAAATCCATAAAATGTCTTAAAAAGAAATGTGGGAATTGGATCCAAAAGGCAGGTTGTTGGGTTTACCTGGGAGAAAACTCGAACAAGTGTCCTTGCATCAACCAGGGCAAAACTTTCCAGTGTTTCCTCATGTAAATATGATTGTCCGGGTTTATTAAAACTTGTGTTTTGACGGGCTAAAAGACTGGATCTTATGTCATCGATTTTACTTCTGAAGTGGTCTGCAAAGTCCTCACAGAGAGCATCTGTTGGTCTCTGTGGGGACTTATTAAAATCAGAACTAGTTAAAAGTTCAAAGGTGGAGAAGAGAACCCTGGGGTTGTTTTTATTGACTGTAATGAGGTTTGAGAAATAGGAAGATCTTGCCAGTTTTACTGTTTTATTGTAAGATTTCAGTTGTTCGCATAAAATTTCATAGTGTACTGTAAGTTTACTTTTTCTCCACCTCCTCTCTGCACTCCTGCATTTTCTCTTTGATATTTTGATAGCATTGTTTCTCCACGGGGGTACGGTCTTTGTTTTTGTTGTTTTAATTAAAAGCGGAGCTACTGAATCTAATGATGATTTAAGATGTAGGTTAAAATTGTCAACAATAAGATCACAGGGTGCAGGTAAAATGTCAGCAGGAGTGTTTTTTAAGATCTCGATAAAATTTGCTGCCACCTCAGAAGATAGGTAGCGTTTCTTCACTGTTCTGACCGGGACTGCTAGATGGTTAAAACTGGCGATGTTAAAATAGACACAGTAGTGGTCTGACACTGCCAAGTCAACAACAGAGGACACACCAGCAGACAAGCCATAGGTTATAACCAAATCCAGGGTGTGTCCTCTGTTGTGAGTTGGCTGCAAGACGTGCTGTTTAAAATCCAAGCAGTTTAAAAGGTTTGAAAAATCTCTGGATAGTGGGTCCGAGATGTTGTCCATGTGTATATTAAAATCGCCAGTTATTAATATCCTGTTATAACTGGAATATAAAATGGATAAGAATTCTGAAAATTCTGTAATAAAAGAAGTGGAATGATGGGGAGGTCTATAGACGGTAATGCAGAGAATAGGGGGACTGCTAAAAACAAAGGCATGGTGTTCAAACGATAAATAGCTGCTAAAAATTATCTCCTTTGATAAAAGAGTATTAATAAAAATTGATGCAGTCCCGCCTCCTCTTTTGCCATCCCTTGTAGAAAATAAAAAGTTAAAATTCGGTGGCCAAGCCTCGTTGAGAGCAACTGGAGCATCTGTACCAAGCCATGTCTCAGGCAAAAGTATACCATGTAAATTATTGTCTAAAATTAGGTCGTTTATGATAAAAGTTTTGTTTAAAAGGGAGCGCACGTTCAGCACGGCCAGATTAATTATTGTGCTGGACGTGCGCTCATGGTGGTACGAATGAGCAGTATTAACATATACTAGATTACCACTGTTAAAACCACGTTGTTTGTGTGTGCAAGGGAAGCGTCTGCCGGTGATGGTTTCAATGGGAAAATTGTCCGATAGTGGTAATGATAATGAGGGCCTGCAGGCTCCATTATGGTAGCAACCTGTGGAGTACCAAGTGGTCGAAGCTTGAAAAGTGGTCAAATATGGTCATTCTACCTCCATAAATCTAACTTTAAACCACAAACAAGGTGTTTATTAAGGAAGTAAATAATCAAGGCCGCGTTGAACTAACATGAACTATCCAGAAAGAGCATTGTCAGTAATTTGCAGGCAGCGAGTAAGAATCCTGAGCTCATTGCTCCATGACAGTTTTTTGTGACAAGTCAAAGTTACGTAGCTGGTATGACAAAAAACAAGCATATATCTGAGTTTTCAGCAAACCTGCTTTCCACAGAAAAAAAAAAAAACATGGTTTACTGTATCGTGTCCATTTCATTTGTACACGTGAATGACAGGCACTGTGTCAGCGAGTAGGTTCAAATGGTTTCGCAGCTCCTCTGCTCCACCTTGTTCTGACAGTGATTCATTGGAATGCTGATACTTTGCTACCATTACCTTTTTATCATCTGTCCCCTAGCCACACATGCTTTATCAAAATACTCCTTGTTCTATATTTATCTTGAACATTTTTCCCTTCCTAACTCAGAGGCCTCCCCCGAGACATGTGACAAGCTGTAATAGAATTTTTCCTGTCGTCAATCAAAAAGGAAGGGCTGTGGAGGAGGCATTCCTCCACATTCCCGCAGGAAAACACCTATGATATGAAGTTGAAACATTCTTATCAAAATGAAGCTCAGCTTTGAAGACCTTCTTGGTGGAAAAAGGAATTTTGGGGTATTTTGCGATCTTGTGAAACAGAATTGTTTTTGCTTTTCCATTTTACAAATAACAAATGCAGCATACGTACCAGGCTGATAGGTGACAACGACACAAAACTACGCATATTCACATTTTGCTAGCGTGGGTGTGTCTCGTGACATGAAGTTTGTTGTTGTTGCCAGGGAGTGGCTGGTCAATGACCGTTTGGCATATCAACTGGTATGCTGTTAATGGCCACATTTCCTCTTTGAAAGCAACTTGTCAGGTAGCAGATAAGTGATGGTGTAAACCTTCTCTCTTTAGCCTTTCTAGAGCTGGAGAAACCATTTTGGGCTTTAGGTCAAACGTCTTCAGTGACCAAGAAGACGAAAACTGCTTGCATTCAATGATCAATAGCTGTGTGAAGATGTAAAAGAAAGCGAGTAACGTACTCACTCACTCTCGTTCGGCAGTTGACTCGAGGTGCGTTCATTCAAGGACCACTCACACCGTAGGATATCTCAAACTTCCACAGCAATACCCATTCCATGGACCGAACACCAATGATGTGAGCACACTGCAAGGGGTATGTGGAAACATTTTATATTGCATTCATGCACCAAAATCAGAACAGCCGAACGTCAACTCAAATTGCAGGGGCAAGGGATACGTTTTTTTAGGGTGAAACTACATAGCCACAACACCAGGACTGAGCAAAAAAGATCGGATAATAGTGAATGCTTTGACTTGTTTTGTGCTGTTGAACTGTCAACCAAGATAGCATTTAGCATTAGCTAAAGTAATAACCCAACCGCTGGTCACCAGATTGATTCGCAATTCAATTTGTTAGAAATAGTTCCTGGCGAGAATTTATTGTATGTTGGACTTTCAGCGAAATTGTCGTGTCCTAGTTTTTAAATTTTGAAAATCTGGTGACTTTAGGCTACAACCATATCATGCAGAAACAGCCACATCCTCATGGATGTGAGGCCCCTGGTATCACGTCCAAGTAGTAAGCAGGACAGCATTTAGGTTTCTGGGATGCACAGATTAGCCTAAGATAAAAGCATTAGCATCTGATAATATACACATACAACACATACATACTGTGCTGTGATGTGTCCATGCACTATATAAACAACGTTATTTATGAAGTGCTGCCTCCACGAGTGAAAATATGCCGGGGATGGTAATACAATGTTTACGAAAACTGGACTTTCTATTTGTAATGCATAACATGTCGACTTGAAATAAAATTAATTCTTTACGAAAACTGCACATTCCCCCTGACCCACAGGTTAACATCAGACTGTTTGGATGACGGATTGGCTGTGATTTCTGCCAATTTATTGAAGAACCCATGCATATTTATGTAAAAAAAAAAAACACAATTGCTGAACCTCAATCGAGTTTGTAATTACTCTCCTCATAATTCCCTCGAAAGGGATCATGGCCTCTATTCCAGAACCACAGATGATAGACATGCAAAGAAAATTAATCCATTTCTGGACTTGCCTCACCTGCTTATAGAGTCGACACACACTTCCTCCAAACTTCCCAATCTCTGCCCACCAAGATAAATAAACCTGCTGCAAGGCGCCCAACTCGAGCGTGTTTGACAGAAATGAGCTCGCTAGCGCTGTTTACTCATTCATGCCTTCATTGGTGTGGCATAGAACGGGATGAGCTCAAAGAGCTCATTTGCATGCAAATACATATACAAACACATACTTGTCTGCTCATCCAGAAGGTGGAAAAACAATTACCTGCATTCGTGGAGCGTCCATAAACAAAATGATTGCAGAATATTTACGCAATTATAGCTTATCACAGCTCTTAAAAATACACATACACATGTCAGCGTGTAGAATAAGAACTCTGTATCGTCATAAGATCCTCAGGACAACTCTGCCGGCTTTTCGGAATCTCGATTAAAACACTGACGCCAGATTAATTGGAGCAGCTTAATTACCAACTCCAACAAGGAGGTTTCATTGGCCTTTTGTTTGTTTGGGTGCAGATTATAACAGTGGTAATTTGAGTTAAATTTGCAGTTTGTGGAGATACAAAAGGAGAAGATAGTGATGAATCAAATACATAATACATGTTTTATTTACTTGCAGAACATTTCCAAAGAGTGGAGGTAGGTGCTGATGAGTTTTTACATGCAATTTCTGAATACGCACGTGCGGGTTCTTTCATCAGTTGTAAACACAACCGTGCCACAAGTGTCACTTGAAATGTTCAAATAGGGGGGGGGGAAAATAGGATATACGGCTTGAATCTCAATTGGGCACTTGGACCTGCAGCGTAAATCCAGTCTCAGTGTCTATCCGGACTAATGGTGCTGCTAAAAGTTCAGCACCTCCTCCTCTCTGATGCACCCCTTTCAAGTTTTGACGAGATCACCCCGACCTCACACCACACACCCCTATGATGGGCTCATTTTCTGTTGAGACGCTTAAATCAGTCAGTACGACGCGCTTCTCAGTCATCTTGTCCGCTGGCGTCGTCTGCACTTTAATGAAGTTCAATCTGTGAACGCTCGGTGGCCGCAAGTCCTCGGGTGATCATGGCCGACACGGACGAATGTTATGTGCCCCGCCGATGGACGGCTCGGCGACTTGGAGACACTCCAATTGTGCAGACATGAAAGCGTTGACTTGTTTAAAGTTCTTTTGTGCTATCGAAAGGCAGAATGTGACTGAACTATGAGAGGGAAGGGGGGCCTCAATCGCACTACGGATGCAGAAAGTTTGTTCATCATCTACTCACAAAAAAGTTGGACCTTGACACAAACCGCGATGGTTCGAGAATTCACATGGATCATAGTGTGTGTGGTTATTTGATATGCTGCTAGTTGGGATGGGAATTTGACTGCTATTCGAACCCTAACCCAAATAAAGAGTAGGTATTCCACTACCATGACAACCGGGGGCGATACCCCCACAACAAGAGAAATGACCCCCCCCCCCCAACCATGTCTACACTGCAAATGAAATGTACATGTGCAAAGCCCCCACTCATTAGCAATTCGGCAAGGGCTCATTCACATTTTCAGAAATAGGTAGATAAAATATATACTTGTTTAATTCATTTCACAATTAATGGGAGGGCAAGCACTTCTGAGACCTAACTATTTGGATAAATATAATTAAAGTAATTTTTCCATTATATGTCCGGCTTAAACCTTTTTATTACTGTGGCATTTACAATCTCCTCTGTACAAGGGAGAAACCTCCCTTTGTGAGCTGCACAAGTGAAAATGAGTTCCGCACCTGTTCAGTTAAACTTTCATATTTATTATTCATATGCCACATTCATTATTTAAGACGGAGCACCTTAGCAGTTTTGAAGCTGCACCTTCGAGAGGGCATGTGTGACTGACAGTGAGTCAGTCAAACAACACCTGTTCTTCTCAACATGGCAGATAAATTGAGCCCAACATTGCAGATCCAACACACAGCTGAGCAAATATTAGCACAGCAGGCACAAGATACTGGAGGACTTAGATTTGGAATGCGGCCATTTTGATACACTCAATCTGCTTTGACTAATCATTTGCGTGAGACGGTTTTCACGTGGGCCGCAAGTCTCGTTGACAGATTGATCCGAGGTTGCCAAAGAATAGATTGGCCTCCAGCAATTTCCTGGACCGCCAACCTTGGATTGTACTCACAGTGACTGAACTACTTTGAATATGGAAGAATAAAAAGGTCAATTTTTGATTTATGTGGGCACTAATAAACAAGTATGAAATATGGTATATGTACGCCTACAGTAATGGCAAAAAAAAAGGCTTGGGTGACCATTAGATTTGTTGCCTTAGCTATTTTCATTCTGTAGAAATTACAATCAAGATCCTCACCCAGCACCTAACCCAACAGCAAAAAAAAAAAGGTTTATTCCTTTGTCCATTTGCACTGAATGACGTTTTGTCAAAATTAGGCATATCATGTTTTTTGGAGACCAAGTATGATTACAATCTGTTAACAATTAACAATACATTACTGCCATTATGATAATTCCATTTAGGGCTGGGCCGATAATTAGATATCGATATGTATTGCGATTGACACGTGATCGATACCAATAAAAAATGCCTTCGATAAAACAATCGATATAAAAAAAAAGAAAAACAAACCCGATCGCAGCATGGTGCGTGATGAAGGCAGCGCGCCTCCGCCTCCAAACATGAAGAAACGTTTAAACCAACGAGGAAGAAGCATTTAAACCAACAAGAAGAAGCTGTTAACTCAACGGAGCATGCTCGCGGGCCCGGCGGCCGTGCACTATGCTCGCGTCCAGCGAGCGAGCGCCGTAACTTTGCTCAAATAAATGACCACTCGACTCAGTACAACTCTTACAATTACATTATATTATGCATGATAACCCTATTACAAACCCGTGGATGGAGCCATGGTGTACAAGTAGAGGAGTTCTTGTCTAGCAGTAGTTAGCCTTATCCGACATCGCACTCAAGGTAAAATCAAGCAAGTAAAATATGAATGGACATTGGCAATAATGAGTCAGCTAAAAAGATAAAGTAGTCCTAAGACGGTTGGTCAACGATGATGTATGCACTGCAAGAGAGTATTCGTTCATTTACATTGGATGAACATTGAATGAAGGCTAATATATGTCAACAACTGCTTTGGGGTAGACCTAATACAAATACGCATTTACAATGCACTGATGGAGGACAAACTGCACATTACACTACATAACGATGTACAAAAAACAGTTAACCAGAGCTGGGCACTTGACCCTTTTTTGCCGGTCTGGCCGCGACCCTCCACCCTTATTCATAAAAATTATCAGCCCCCCCCCCCCCCCCCCCCCAAAAAAAAGTGTCTGTGATTGACGCCGCCGTGGGAGGGATGCTAACGGCAGAGGCTTTTTCACGATCATTACCTGTCTAATTTACTATTCGAACGAGCTGTGGAAACGCTTCAAAATGCGCCACTAGTACCTTACTACTTACCCAACTGCGTGTGCTTACTTCCATTGCGAGCCCCGGGGTTGGTTTTGTCATATTGTATAATTATTTGGGTCCAACAGACGGCCAGAAGTCACATTCAACAAGTTATTTATTTTCCACAAAAGCATACTGTCAAACCACTATACACAGCAGGTTTGCTATGGCGTATTTCCAGAAGTAGAAGACGCCAGAAGAAGTGCATGAACTCCACCTTGATGTGGTAGTGTCATATTTGAGTGCTGTGCGCAGCTTAATATACTCCCAGACAAGTTGTTTTGAAACAGTTGCATTCCAAATCGTCGCTTCAAAAAGACAGCGACAAAAATGGATATTGTGCCTGATACAACCATAAAGGGACCAAGATGACTCGACGATGCATTTAATTTTATTGCCAAACTAGTTTGCTTTTGCAGCAGCAACGAGCTGCGTGCTGCATCCTCTCTCTCCTCTCTGTGTGGGAAACTGTATGTCATCGCAACAGCACAATGCGTCGGTGACGTGAATCAATGCGCCAGTTGTCGCTCGCGCCGAGTAGAAAGAAGCCTAAAAAGAAGTCTTTCACTGAGTAGCCTGAGATGAAATTTGGCCGCCTCGCGACCACGCCAAACGCATGGGGGCCGATTAGTGGGCCGGACTAAAATCCACTTCCGCCCATGCTTAGTAAATCATGTCATGTCATCTTCCAAACCGCTTATCCTATACAGGGTCGCGGGGAGTTGCTGGAGCCTATCCCAGCCGTCAATGGGCGAAGGCAGACTACACCCCGAACTGGTCGCCAGCCAGTCGCAGGGCACACATAGACACTGTCACTGAGCGGGAATCGATCCCACGCTGCCCGCACACAACTCAGGTGTGTGTACCACCACACTATCAGCCCTTCTAAGCACATTATATTTAAAATGGAGTTTATTTAATTATATCGACCAGTTTATTTCACTCTTTCATAGTTACGATGACCTCTTATTAAAGGTTAAGTAGTATGTGTGTCATGTCATCATATATCATCTTCCAAACCGCTTATCCTGTACAGGGTCGCGGGGAGGTGCTGGAGCCTATCCAAGCTGACAATGGGCAAAAGGCAGACAACACCCCGAACTGGTCGCCAGCCAGTCGCAGCGCACACACACACAGACACCGTCACTGAGCGGGAACCGATCCCACGCTACCCGCACACAACTCAGGCGTGTGTACCACTACACCATCAGTGACCCGGGTTAAGTATTATGTTAAAATAAAATAACCTAAATGTATTTTTCTTCGGGTCATTATTTGCAATAGTTTAAAAAAAGAAAAAAAAATCAATATACATCGATATCGACCAATATGAAACACTATTGTGATATACTTTTCAGTCATATCGCCCAGCCCTAATTCCATTATGTCTTGCAATTGTGATCAAAATTGTGTTGTAGTTAAACATATCTTGAACATGGCATTAGTGTCACTCAAGTCTAACACTTTAGAGTAACAACGTGCATGTTTTTCTAATATTTCACTTAAAACCTCCTATGCAAAGTATTTCAGTTTCGTTGTGTCTCAGTTTGAACACAGGGGGCAGTACGTAAAAAGAGTACACAGATGAGACAGAAAGAAGAAATAAACTTCATGAGAATACCACAAGCTGAATGAAATGAAACGGTGACAGGACAACTGTAGCGATATTTTATAAAACCATTGCTTACTTCACTTATTCGAGTTGTTATGTGGCGTTAAATGGACAATTTTTGAGAAACAAACAACAACCACTTGGGAATGTGTCAGACATCAATACGTTAAAAATGTTGAGTTGCTGACCTCAATATGTCTGCTGAGGAGGTGGGAAAAGAAAAAACAAGTCAAAAGAAAGCATCACACACACACCTTTCGCTTGGATCACAACACAGCCTATCATGCATTTATCACTGGATTAGAGACTTCTGTCACTGTCATTTTACAACAGACATGCGCCACACCAGGAGAAGTGGATCACACAGAAATTTGGGACACGCCATCTCAAATTTAAGTCCGGGATGCGCTGCTTCTGCTGACATTCTGCTTGCATTTATGGAGATGTTGATATTGTCAGCAAATGTATGACATCACCACTGTTGGAAGCCATCACACATATCAAAATGTATTGTCAGGAAAGTGTGCACAAACACATGTTTCTTTTATGCTGTGTAAACAACCAGCACTTTGCCACCTCTCTGCTTAAAGAGAGCTGGTAATTAAGCATGCGGAATTTCACAATTTGAGCATGATTAGTAACTTCACAACAAGGGATCTACTCGGTAGGGATTTTTCTGGGACACCTGGCTAACAACAAACACAGATGACGAATTAAAAAAAACTCACACATACACCAACAGGAGATAACATACCCCCAGCAGCACCCCGTTCATGTATGGGTTTATATAATAATAATATTAATAATAATAATAATAATAATAATAAGGAATCATTACAATACTATTAGAATTATTATGATTGGCGTTTTGGGGGCCTCAACGTCCTAACAAATATTTGCAAGCACATGTATCTTGGTGTATGTAGAGTATTTTAGAGGTCCAGAACCCAACATCCCCAAAAGTCACTCAATAGCAACCTCTGTAAAATTTAAAAAAAAAAATTAAACTTCAGATATCTAATGAACACAAAATATGGTGGGCATATCTATCATAACAGAACACATGGATACGTCTGAAGGACCCATGCCCCAACTTAAAAGAAGTCGGCCATTTTAGTTTGAAGCGGCCATTTCAGGCAAATTCAATGGCTCCTACTTTGTCATTCTATGAGAGAATTTGGACAAATGGAGGCAGGTATCCTGACCCTGGACAGATGGGAAGCTTTTTCAACCGCAACATCTAATGTGGCAGAGCGTGCCATCAAAGGAGGACAGAAACGCAACGCCCCCAAAATCAGTCACTCGAGCCCCATGGAAAGTTACACAAAACAAAACATTGCCCACAACACCAGTTTCACAGATCAACACAAAATTGTGTGGACATGTCTTTCAAAACGTGACACACAATAAGCCCATTTGGACATATACCATAAATTGAGCAGGAAGTGCAAGCAGCCATTTTGGATTAATTTGAGGGCTTATACTTGTACTTACTTGATGAACTCCTACTATAGGGAACATGTCAAATGAGCCCCATTAGGAAGCAGCTATTCTGCACAGATGTCTCATGCCTAATTGCCAAGATTTTTAGTCTACACCTTGTAATGAAGGCAGAGCATAGTGTCAAGACTTTAATCATTTCAAGGGGTTTTAATTTTTCCTCATATCCATTAAGGTTAGATTTTGTTGTTGTTCAAAATGGGCTAAAAAGGCAGCTAAAAAAGACCACCATATGATGCACTAAATAAACAAATGAACAGAAATTGTCTCCCATTTCCGAAGGCTACAACATTTTACTTTCAGCCACATGCACTCGCAAAAAAACTGCTTTTACTTTTAGTGATGCTGCAGGCAACAATGATCCAAAATGACCAAAACACACGCACTTATTTTTAGCTCCCAACATGCTGATGCATCAGTGGCACACATTTACGGGTGTGTGATTAAAAAAAAAAAAAATAGTGATGTATTTGTTCAATTTGGTTTCATGTCCAACGGGGAGTGGGCTCGTATTCTTATGCTGACCTCTGAGAGTTTGCTGACACAACCCTCAGAGGGTGAATACCAAATGTTCTTGCTGCGGGCAAGTCCGTTCCCAGGCTCCTCAACACCCCCACTGACGTTGCTGTTAAACATACCAACAAGGCAGCAGCCTCTTAGCCCTCATCCAGCAAAAAAAAAGGAAAAAAATGGGGAAAAAAATTGTTTCCT
Source organism: Filicampus tigris (assembly GCF_054856515.1). NCBI lineage: Eukaryota > Metazoa > Chordata > Actinopteri > Syngnathiformes > Syngnathidae > Filicampus > Filicampus tigris. The sequence continues at coordinate 4,620,508 of NC_141225.1, read as the reverse complement.
TTGTCAGATTAGCTTGTTTCACACAGAGATCCTGCAAAATTGCCACATGTGAGCTGAAATAAAAAGCTAAAACTATTTATTCCAATTTTCTTTATTGGTTTTCAACCAAGACATACCAGAGTAGGCATCACCAACTCGATTACAATACAATTGTATGTCACATACCCTGACCTCTCTCCACCTCCCTCAACCCACCCACCTCTGAGCCCAAACTAGACATTGCAACGAACCAGTCGCACAAACACACCCAAGAGCACGCATACACACACCAAAAGGGAGAAAAAACAACAGGATGAGGAAAAAAAAAACCATCAAAACCTACACCTGCTCCGCATCAGGAAGCAGTGTGATAGTATCAACCAGTAACAAAAATGGTTGCCAATTCTTTTAAAATTTATTGATAGAGCCTTTCGGTGAGAATCTGATTTTTTCCGACCTCAAGTTGAAAAGCACCTCCTTTATCCACAAATTGTGGGATGGGGGCGGGGGGGTTGGGGGGGGGGAAGCTTCCACCTTAATAAAATGAGCCTACGAGCCAACATAGTAAAAGCTAAAACTATTATATACCAAACCAAGATAAAAATACTGAATATTGCCACAACTTCAGACCAATCCACATTCATAATGACCTGTTAATGCCTGTCAATGTACATCTATGAAATACTTGTGTGTTTGATGAATACAGTATAAGATATTACATAAGAAAATATAGCTACAGTATATAAATGGATAAACAAATATTTTTGTTCAGTAGAAATTAATTTAATTTTTAAAAAAATCCATATCCAGTTTCAGTTGATGTTTCATGTCAAAGAATGACCCAATTGTGACATTAATTGTGTGCTTTACACAAATATATTTGTTTACAATTGAAAACATTTCTAATTGTTGGTCTTTGGGGGTAGTTTGATACTAAACCAAAGAACTCCAATTACATCACATGGAGTCCAATTGTTGACTGAGAGTGGCTTTTCATCTTCACCCAGCCTAGTTGATCGTGTAGGGTGGAGAAACTCAGAACACTCTATGAGTATACAAGCAATTGAAAAGTACATTTTACATAATAGGTTCACTTTAAATTCCTGCACAAAGCTAATTTGAGGCAAAACGAGGTGCATCATAAATCCAGGGGGAAATTCATGTTCTTCAAGCTGTGCTTTCCTTTTCCCTCTTGATGTAGTTCCGCATGTGTGCTTGCGTTTGTGACGTTTCTCTTTGCAGGGCAGCCCTGAGCTGATGAGAGGATGGGAGTCGGGAGTGGGGCGACAGCAACTCCCCACAGGGCTCGGGCGGCAGCTTTATCTCCGCCTCCGTCGGCGGAGTCGCGGTGCCGTGAGGATGCACTGGCGAAGCCGAATGAAATCAATCAGTGGATATTGGCTTTGACTTTACAGACAAGACAAGCACCAGTGTACCTTTCGCTAAAGGTCAGCGCTGTGACGCTATGAATGTGGAGGGGGTGTGTGTTTCTGTTTTGTATTTTTCTTGTGATGGCACCGTTGAAGGGCACCGGTGATGGCGGATAGGGAAAATATTGCGTTGGATTCATCGCAATTGGCAATCGTCTCGCTCAGTCCGACAAAAGTAAGACAACACTTGAATCACAAAACATTGTAATCCAAACCACCATCTGTCCAAACAAGACCTTCTTTGAAATGGAAATGTTTAGAGAAGAAAAACATCCAAGCACAGGATGACCAGAGAGCAGGTCACGATGGGCCGCGGGGTCAAACTGAAGATGAAAATCGCTTTAAACACGATGTGACACTATTTAAAACCCAAACCGGCCAAACGCACGAGGCGAGAAAACAAGAAGAGATGAAAATGACCCGGGACCTCCCTAAATCACTCTTGTGCATCTCAATAGCGGCACCCAATGAATATCAAAGCCCGGCTACTGACGGACAAGCAAACAAGGGAAGGGATAATGATAAGGGGGGAAAAGCTCTGAAGTCATGATGTGAGAAAATAACTGCCGATACACCTCTTTTTTTTCTTTTTTATCTTGTCCAAAAGATCAAGGGAGCCGGTGATGAGCGGCCCTTCACTGGCTCCGCGTAAATGGAACTCTTTGTTGAGAGCCATCTGAGAACGGCCATACAGTATATGAAAATATGCTTTTGATGTATCACAGGTTGCGTTTAGAGTGCATGCCCTCACTGCAGGACTTTATGAAATAGAATGCATGCTGAAGTTGAATGTACTCTTGATTTAAGTATGGGCCGGGGTTGTTGCTAGCCATGAAGCTCCACTGGGGCACATGCTCCCTACTACATTGGTCCACAACCACCAGTCTGTTCCAGTCTGCGGACCACTCGGTAGCAGATCACAGATATATATTAAAAAAAAAAATTAAAAAAAAAAGTTCTGTCGCAGAGCATATGTACCCCAATTGTATGTTTTCACCACAGCAGGAATGTAACAGATGAATGCCGGTCCACAAACTTTCAGTCGGACCATGAACCGGTCCATGGCAGAAAAATGGTTGGGGAACATTGCCCTAATATATCCCCTTCCACACTTCCACACACACCCACGCACACCTACCTACACGTACACACCCACACACATACACACACAGTGGCAGTGTTCGCATAGATGGCGCCATGTACAGTATGTGTACAAACTTAGTAAAGTCCTATTTAGGTTTGTAGAAAGATGCTGTTGTTGTTGCCCCAACAACTTTATAGAACCTTGAAGAAAAAAGAAAAGCGTACGCTATATTTGGTCAGCTTGCTTTAATATGTCCATGTGAGTTAACAACTGTGTTTGCCAATTAAAACACTGAGATCTGTATGGAATACGAAACAGCCATTTGCAGTAATAACTTCAATTCTTCATGTTAACATTTTGGTGAATGTAACATTTAGCCTTTACCAGAAAATTCCAGGAGATATACGTCGTATCTTTCTAGCCCAAACAAATTAGTACCAGTTTGGACAGACCAAGCAGACAGAGAAAAATGAGGTTGATATCAATTTTAGCATTTGAGAGGAAATGCATAATTCAGCTAATAGGAAATTATCATTGTCAGAACAGGGCTAACTTCTTGCAGCATGGCTAATAATGGAACATAACTATTCTGTGTGAACAAATTCAAACAGATATTGTACATATTGTTTTGCGTCATCTGCTGGTCCCTTTTAAACACCCAAACACACACACACACACACGCAAACACACACAAGTTGCTAAATATAGTAACACCAAGCAACCCCCAATCAATTATAGCGCGCTAGCTCTACCCTGGGTCGCCATGGTGACCGATAGCAGTTTACATGAGACTGAACCATCACCCAAAAACAAACAAATTTCAACCTAAGTTCGACAACAGGATGGTAATGTAGTGTTTAAAGTAAGAACAGACCTGCAAACCTTTTTAAAAAGTGAAAAAACTGCATGTCTATGGCGTAAGATTGATCCCAAAATTACGTCAGCGTAATTGCGTCAGCGCACAAAAATGTGTTTCGCGTGTATGTAATGTGAAATACCGCATACAAAAAGCACGTTTTGAGCATTCAAGAATGTATTTCGCGTGTATAAAACCATCCACATGCACACACAAGATGTTTCTTACGCTTGCTTTTTTCTACTACACGTACAATACGCTGATTCACGCGATTCAATGCGTTATAACTGTGCCACAATTCTTAACGAATCAGGAGTCAGATAGTAGGGCTAATTCTGTTTGGCTGTTTACTATCCAACCGTAATTAAGAAGTGGGGAGAAACTGGAGGGAAAAAAAACAACTGCCGGTTTCTCCAGGGGCAATAACGTTAAACCAAACAAAGATACTTTGAAAAAATATATTTTAATTTATTTTTTCATACATACCCTTCCATCGACTGTTTGTGTTTGAGGCTTCCGGATGTCGCACTTACTGCTCTAAAATGCAATCGGATGTAAAACAGCCAATCAGAATTAGCCCTATTGTCCGACTCCTGATTGGTTAAGAATTTTGGCACAATTATAACGCCTGTATCGCAAGCGTGAATCAGCGTATTGTATGCGTAGCGGAGAGTAGAAGCAAGCGTAAAAAAAGTTTGTGCGTGCATGTGGATTTTGTCCAAACGAAACACATTCTTGAACGCACAAAACATATGCGGTATTTGACATTACGCTGACGTAATTGTGACGCCATACATGTTTTCCTTAAGCAACATTTAAACTTTCACTTTAATACATTTGTGATTTTCAGGTATCCTTTTAATGTTGGTTGATCCGTTTGATTCACAAATACTCATGTCACCCAATGTACCACAAACCATAAACAAACCAAAAACTTTGATAAGTGACAAAACATATGACGTATATTCATTCATTCCTTCTTCTGGCATTGATTTGCTCAAAAGCAGCCCTTTGTGACTGATCATGCTTTCGAAAAAATATTTTTCAAGACATACATCCAGAGTCGGGCAGCATGGTGGTCGGCATATTTGTGTATCACTATCATCATTATTATTATTATAAAACACACGTTTTTGTCCCCCGGCATGTCAGGCTTCAGTGCACACAGCTGTTTCTCCTTAAATCCTGTGTTTGTCTTTACTTAAGAGGTGCTTTTGCACAGGGCCATTTCTTCCCCCCCAACAAACTCCTGCCTTTTCCTTAACCGGACATTCGGGTTCTCCGTTTTCCTCCCGCATTCCAAAAACATGCTTGGTAGGTTAGTTGGACACTCTGAATTGTCCCTGGGTGTGATTGTGAGTGAGAATGGTTGTTTGTCTTTGTGTGCCCTGCGATTGGCTGGCAACCAGTCCAGGGTGTCCCCCCGCCTACTGCCCGAAGACAGCTGGGATAGGCTCTCGCACTCCTCGTGAGGATAAGCAGCTCTGATAATGAATGGATGGACTTCCAGAGTCAATGATGTGCCAACACCTTGCCTGACATGCGCGGTTGGTAATTTAAATTCCTCAGTTTTAAAGCTTTAGAAGCATCCATCCATCCATCCATTATCTGTACCGCTTATCCTCACAAGGGTCGCGGGGCGTGCTGGAGCCTATCCCAGCTGTCTTTGGGCAGTAGGCGGGGGACACCCTGAATTGGTTGCCAGCCAATCGCAGGGCACACAGAGACAAACATCCGCACTCACAATCACACCTAGGGGCAATTTAGAGTATCCAATCAACTTACCATGCATGTTTTTGGAATGTGGGAGGAAACCGGAGTACCCGGAGAAAACCCACGCAGGCACGGGGAGAACATGCAAACTCCACACAGGGAGGCCGGAGCCGGGATCGAACCCACGACCTCTGAACTGTGAGGCGGACGTGCTAACCAGTCGACCACCGTGCCGCCCGCTTTAGAAGCATATTTTCCCAAATAGCAGAGATGGGAATGGTAGAGCAAGGTTATTCAGTTGTATGGAAATGGTCAAAACCCCTTTAATTTTGGTATGGAACTGCATAAAAAGTGTCATGTCATCTTCCATGTCGCTTATCCTGTACAGGGTCGCGGGGAATTGCTGGAGCCTATCCCAGCCGACAATGGGCAAAAGGCAGACTACACCCCGAACTGGTCGCAGGGCACACACAGACACCGTCACTGAGCGGGAATCGATCCCACGCTGCCCGCACACAACTCAGGCGTGTATACCACTACACTATCAGTGACCGCATAAAAAGTGAACAACTAGATTTACTCTGCAACAACTAAGCTTTTGTAATTCAACTTAAGAGCTTTTTTTTGGTTTGGTTCTTTCAGTTAGTTCAATACCAGAATTCTGCAGTAAGTACTTCCACTGATTTCCATTAATTTGTCTTACATACAGTATCACATTAAGTGTCCGTAATACTACTAAGCGAAGAGGGCTCTTCCATTAAATGGTATTATTTGAAGACCTGTTTGGGCTATACAGAGTGATATTTATACAGAAAATGCATCTTTTTCGGGGACAGCTCATCATTTATAAACCCATTAGCCCTTTTCGAGTGAGCACCGTGTTGCCATGTTATGTTACGGTGGTTGTGTGTGTGCGCCCGCACATTTGTGGCTCTTTCCCAAACAAATCTCCTCAGCCATGCTGCCCTCTCAGCTACATCAGTCTCATTATTTGCGGTACGGAATAAAAAAGGCCCCCAGTGAAACCATCAGGCGTCTCTGTCGGAAGCCTGTTTCGAGAAACACATCCAAAGTTAAATATCGGTGAATAAAATAGTTGAAATACCCATTTAGATGGGCAATAATGGTGTTGAATTAGTGATTGGTTGGGACGGAACGTCTTACTCCATTCACCCGACGTCCCTTTTAAAAGTAAAATTAGCCTCATCACTCTCCTTCTCTTCTAAAGGAATGAACAAAAGTGAGAGCAAAGGCGCAGTACATTCTCATGAATGAGATTTGATTTCACTCTCATCCTGCTCGTCAGCTAATTAACATGAACGCTGTCTCCTTTTTCTTAGTATTGCTATCTCACAGTCTGGCCACCCGACACAATAGGACGTAAAAAGCAACGGGTTTTCGCACCAGTGCGCTCCCAGATCATATCGGGGTGGTGCCATAAAGAAAAGGCAGCAGGCGGTTTCTTCTCGGGCCCGGACGCAATTATTAGTCGCCGGCGATAATAGAACTCATAGGGAGGTGTAATGGCTTTTAGATTTGCACCTCATCATCAGCCCAGGCAGGCCCATGCATCACTAGAAATTACAGTACACATGTAAACGGAGGTCGTTCTTTCTGCATTTACATGCGCACAAAACGTCCAAATGTTGTCTGAAAATAATCATATACACATGGGCAGAGTGTGTGTGTGTATATATATATATATAAATATATATATATATATATATCAGTTCAATATATATATATATATATATATATATATATATATATATATATATATATATATATATATATATATATATATATATATATATATATATGTCATGTCATGTCATGTCATTTTCCAAACCGCTTATCCTATACAGGGTCACGGGGAGTTGCTGGAGCCTATCCCAGCCGTCAACGGGCGAAGGCAGACTACACCCCGGACTGGTCGCCAGCCAGTCGCAGGGCACACATAGACACTGTCACTGAGCGGGAATCGATCCCACGCTGCCCGCACACAACTCGGGCGTGTGTACCACTACACTATCAGCGGACTTTATATATATATATATATATATATATATATATATATATATATATATATATATATATATATATATATATATATATATATATATATATACATATATATATATACATATATATATATATATATATATATATATATATATATATATAAGTTCAAGTACAAGTACAGGTGGTCGTCACATAATTTGAATATAATTAATATGTTTATTCATTTCAGTAATGGCATTCAAAAAAAAGTAAAACTTGTGTGATGTATATATTCATTCCACACAGACAGATATATTTCAAGTGTTTTTTTTTCTTTTAAGTTTGATTATTATAACTGAAAACTAATAAAAAATAAAAAAAATTCACTATCTCAGAAAATTTGAATAATTCTTAAGATCATACAAAGAAAGGAGTTTTAGAAATATTTTTACCACCTGTTACTGACAGCTTTGACATTGAGGCGCCAAGTACTGCGGGAAAATGAAATCTGCATCTCCTAAAACTGGTTAGCAGCAGGAAGCATGAAATGCTTTAAAACTTCCTGATAGATGGCTGCGCTGACCTTGGACTTCAGGAAAGACAAAGGACCAACACCAGCAAATGACATGGCACCCCAAACCATGACTGACTGTGGAAATTTGACACTAGACCTCAAGCAACGTGGATTCTGTGACTCCCCTCGCTTCCTTCAGACTCTGGGACCCAAAAGGAAATGCAAAATTTGCTTTCATCAGAAAACATGACTTTGGATGACTCAGCATCAGTCCAGTCCTTTTTGTCTTTAGCCCAGGCCAGACGCTTCTGACGCTGTTTGTTGTTCAAGAGTGGTTTGACACATGAATTGCGACAGCTGAAACCCATGTCTCGCATACGTCTGTGCGTGGTGGATCCTGAAGCTCTGACTCCAGATGCAGTCCACTCTTTGTTAATCTCCCCCACAAGTTTGAATCGGTTTTGTATCTCTACCTTCTCCAGGGCGTGGTTGTCCCTATTGCTTGATCACTTTTTTCTACCACATATTTTCCTTTCTTTTGCCTGTCGATTAATGTGCTTGGACACAAAAGCTCTGTCATTGATGGTCTTTTGAACGACTGTCAGGTCAGCAGTCTTCCCCATGATTGTGTCACCTACAGAACTAGATTGAGAGACCATTTAAAGGCCTTTGCAGGTTGTTGTTTTTTTAATCAAATTGCTGATTGAGTGGGTGGCACGGTGATCGACTGGTTAGCACATCCGCCTCACAGTTCAGAGGTCGTGGGTTCGATCCCGGCCTTACTGTGTGGAGTTTGCACAGTTCTCCTCGTGCCTGCATGGGTTTTCTCCGGGTACTTTGGTTTCCGCCCACATTCCAAAAACATGCATGGTAAGTTGATTGGACTCTCTAAATTGCCCCTAGGTGTGATTGTGAGTGTGAATGTTAGTTTGTCTCTGTGTGCCCTGCAATTGGCTGGCAACCGATTTCTGGGTGTCCCCTGCCTACTGCCTGAAGACAGCTGGGATAGGCTCCAGCACGCCCGCGACCCTTGTGAGGAGAAGCGGTATAGATAATGGATGGATGGATATATATATATATATATATATATATATATATATATATATATATATATATATATATATATATATATATATATATATATATATATATATATATATATATATATATATATATATATATATATATATATATAAAAACAAGGAATCGATTCTGGCTCGGTGCGATTCCAGCAGTTTGCCTGCTCAAAGGAAATTGCTTGCGGCTCGACGGACGAAGTACGGTGAACGTGTCCTTTTGTATGCACAAGAATCACCAGACATCAGTGATGATCAACGGGACAGTTACTTGCAATCAGCAACAAAATTGTATGATACGCAGACAAACATTTTCATACAGCAAAGAATGAAACCAACACACAACTCAAAATAGACATTTTTTTTCCTAAGTCTGAGAAAAGTATGTAAGTACAGTACTGTACTGCATTGATGTTACAGTATATTTTTTCAACAGTACAGTATTTGGACCGTGTTTGTTATACTCTACTGTATTTTGTTTATAGTACTTTATAGTGCAGTTTTTGTTTAATAAAATTTGTATTATTATTATATTGCTTGTGTTGTTAACTTGTTACACATGTATTTTGTTAACATACTTGCACGTTTATACAGGACATGTACCGTAGTCATTTCCCACATAAGGAAATTCCGTTATAAGGAAAGATTGGACAATGCAAATATGATTCCTTACTAGAGAATTCCGTTATAAGGAAGGATTGGACAATGCAGATATGATTCCTTACTATATAAATACAATAAAGAATGTTTTCTTAAGATGGAACCCAAAGGGAGCAGATACAATGAAAACAGCAGAGGCCACAGAATTGAACCTTGTGGAACACCATATCATCGCTGTCCTGTGAAAAACACGTTTGTCCATTTTTTTATTTAAAAAACCCCCCAAAAAATCACGTTAATGTGATGTGTGTAACACGGAAACACCATTCACGTAAAATTAAGAAAAATGAAAAAAAAAAAATGGACAAAAGTGTTTTTCACAGGACAATAACTATATGACAATGGAGCAGTGCAGGACTCAGGGCAACCAAGGCTAAATAAAACAAAAATAATTAGTTTGTGTAGAGGTGTAAAAATACAACATCATGCGGCACAAGAAGTCACACATGCTTACTGCTGTATTTCGTGTTTTTCCATTTATGGTACAGGTGTCAAATTCAAGTCCCGTGGGACGGATGTGGCCCACCATATCATTTTATGTGGCCCAGAAAGCATGTCAACTTCCATGGTACTTGCTAAAATCTGTACCAAAATGTCAGATTGTCATATGCAAAAAATAATAATGTTGCAATATCGCAAGCATTTCTTGTTGCGCTATTCCAGTAACTTGAACAATAGTTGAACAAACTATTAGTCTCTACTTCTGATTGCAAAACTAGTTATCTATCAATGTGTTGTGTATTTTATATGTAATACTATGAGGAAGTGATTACCGGTAAGCATTTATATGCTTTGTTTCTTAGGGCTCAGGTAACGACCAATCATGGCTCAGCTTCAGAAAACAGGTGAGCTGTGATTGGTCGTTACCTGATGCCTGGGCAATTGTGATGTCATTTTCAGTCGACAAAAGTGACAAAATGGCCCCCGAGAGATGGCTAAAAATGTGTGGATTTTACTGCTTAACTCATATTCCACAAATGCAATCTTAATCAGAATGCCTTGTTTCAACTAGTGGGCCTATAATCTTTACAAAATAATGTTTGGGTTGATTTCCACTTTAAGAAAACTCACTGTGTTTGGAATAATCTGTATTTTACATACATTTGTGGCTACCATATTTAGCAAACATTAAGCATATTGCCAAGTTAATGATAGGACTTCTTCGAGACTCACATCCCTAGAAATCACCGCCATGTTTGATCTGTTTCAGTTCTCCGCCTCAGGCTGGTTGGTTAAAATCCAAGATGACAAATGCTACTGGTCATGTCTCAGCTGGACACGGCTGGATTCCAATTGCAATAACATGGTGAAGTCGCCCTTGGCCAGCTAACGACACAAGGCTCAATGACCTGGCTAAATAGTCTGTTGTCATGAGTCATACAAAACAGATGGCCGGCTAATTACTTTACGGGATTACTTGAAAAAGTTGAGTTGGTATTAATTTATTTTGGGAAAATAAAGTCCAACTCTATCCCTCTAGCTCCTTACATTTAGTACGATTTACTGCTAAATATTCTGCGACCACACTGAGCTAAAAACAATCATCACAAGATGTTTGTAGATGTAGAAGATGAAGGGTTTTGGCTGCAATTTTTTTAAGGCTAAAACAGACTTTTTATGCCGCATTGTGGTGTGCTGCAAACCACGTTTAATGCTTCTATTGCCTATCATGTTTTTGTTCAACCACAAACAGATATATGCACCACTCATAGGCTTTAGCAACATACGTTTCAAAAACATGATATAGAAACAAAGTGTGAGAAGGAGCAGTGTTTTAAAAAAACACCATTTGCCACTCATCAGCCGCCAAATTTCAGACACATGGACTTTGGCGGCGTTCCAGATGGAGTGTTAATTGGGCAACCTCGAAGTGCTCCCCCTCCTTTAACAGCCTTGTTTAATTGCATATTATGGCATCTTAGCAGAAGAGAAGGGGACTTGTATTTCCTCTCCTAAGTGTATCGAGTGAAGTGTGCTTGATGTGCGCTTTGGGTGCGAGAGTGCAAGATTACGTTTACACCACTCGACATTTTATGGTTCCAGCACGGGTGGGGATAATTATGACAGCCATGAGGAACATGTCATCAGGTTTGCACTTCCACTCCTGTCAGTGAACTCCAAATTGCCTCCGCCGCTGAACAGATTCACGCCATGTGTAAATCAGTACACTGTAATTATTTCATCTCAGCATAATTGAATCCAGCCATACCAAATTATAATTCTGGAATAAATAAAGTTTGAATATAATAGTCCTTTCAAATGACAATAAACCTCCGGATTGAAATGTTTACTGATGATGAAAACATACCTCGACAAGAAAACACTTTTGACTTTTGACATCAAAATTGGTTGGCCGACTTACTTTTAGTGAAATTACCTTAAAACCAGGGGTGGGAAAACTTTTGGATTTGTGGGCCACATTGGGATGCAAAATTTGACAAAGGAACATTTGCATCGAGTGTTTGGGCCAGATAACATACGCAAATAAACGAACAAGCCGATTGACTTCCAGTGTGCGCTGATGGCTGCGCCTTACAAACGTGCAAAAGAGCTCTTATGCAGGTAGATCGTTTGTGTCAATGAATATGCAAGATGCGGCATTCACACACCTGTTCATGCGAGTCCTCGCCTTGCGTTTTCCTCTTCAGCGACTCCATGCTCAAAAGCTCCTCAATTATCTCAAAACTTTCCAAGCTTTTTTATATTTATGGTAATAGATATTCATTTATTGAACAATAACGTCTACAAAAAAATCAATTAATGTGGCTAATAACAAAATATCAATAATTTAAACCAAATGAGCCAGAGGATGGAGTAAAAATAAGTGCACATTACACAATTCTATTAATAAAGAATAAATAATGCAAACAATAAATTTCTTACAAATTAGTGTGAAGCAAAGTTCTTTGCAATGAAAAACACAAGGAATGAACTAAAACAGTAAAAGAAAGATAAAAAATTGCATTAGTGTTATATCTTCGTTCCTTGTGAAGTGTTTTTAAAAAACGCAAGGCCTGCCGCACACCGCGCGATGAGTTAAAACCAAGCTAGAAATAAATATATATTTTTTTTTTAAATGAAGAGGAAATTAGTGGAGGACGTGACTGAGAACAAAAAGAATAATTGGAATCAAATTCATGATTTGAATGTGCCCGACAAGTAACGGCCGCTACATTTTGGCCACAAGCTTTCACTATTTTGACACATTTGAAATTCAGAATGTGGTCATGGCTAAAAATTGTTTGAAAACTCATTCTGCGTGTGTGTGTGTGTGTGTGTATGTATATATATATATATATATATATATATATATATATGTGTATATATATATATATATATATATATATATATATATATATATATATATATATATATATATATATATATATATATATATATATATATATATATATTACGGTCAATTTAGCGCGTTATTTCCGGCGTTAATCCAACACCCTTTTGACGCCGTCAATTTTTTGGATCGCGTGATTAAGGTTTCCATAGCAACCAGCGGCTGCATTGATAAAGGCTGCTGGTCACCATGATCTATACATGTATATTTTAAAAATAGCTTTAGAGTAGAGGAGGCGTTACATCTGCTTCAAAATATTGACGATGAGGATTAATTGCTCGGCTGAGTCCGCCTGCCCCGCGGTGATAGCGACGTACGCGTTGGTAATGTCACCCTTAAAAGTTGTTCTTCCTTATCTTCGGAGGCCGTGAAATGGCGAGTTACAATATAGGTTTGACTTTATGTATTTCCTCTGGCGTCTTCCTTGGTAAAGGCAACCGACACGGCACGACGGAGGTTTGTTGCCCCTCTGTATTCAGACGTGAGCAGCCCCGCTCTGATTCACCTCTCTCTCTCCTTTCTTCCCAGCCCAGGAAATGCGCGGTAACAAACCAAATCAAAAAGGAATAAATACTTAAGCACAATATAAAAAAATAAATATATAATCACAAAACAATATTGCAGAATTTTAGAAAAAATAATAAATAGAAAATAATTTGCCGTTTGCTCCAAAGCAGTTGTATTTTATAACAGCACGACACATGCAGCGCGTCGAAAGCCACACGGGACAATCTCAGCGGTCCACCAACTGTTTTTCATTGATTTATCTGACACAATTTACATTCAAATATACCCACAGCATAATTTTAATAAATAAAATACCTTTATTAGACACTCGGGCAGCGAGTAATAATCTTTTTAGTCGATGAAGTCATTGCCAGATCGCAATAAAAATGACGTGCGTAAAAATGACTGCTCTGGTAGTTCTAAATCCAAGCGGCGCTTGCGCAACAACTCGTACTCAAGAAGAAATAAATATATCTGTCAGAACAACACCAATGTAAATGATTGTGTGTGCATGCGTAAACGCGCGTGTATGGTGCGTGCGTGGGGGTGTGTAGGTGCGTGTGTTTGAAAGGGCCGAGGGGCTGTTTGTGTGAGTTGAATCCAATGCTTGTTTTTTCAATTGAAGGGGAAGTCAACCCAAACATTTTTTTTCAAGAATATGTTCTATGCTGGCCCCCTAGTTGAAACAAGGAATTCTGATTAATATTGTGTTTGTGGAATATGCATCAAGCAGCAAAATCTAGCCATCTCAGGGGTTGGTCATTTTAGCACTTCTAGACTGAAAATGACATCAAAGATGCCCTGAGGGCTCAAAAAAACGACCAATCATGGCTCAGTTTAAGAAAACAGGTGAGCTTTGATTGGTCGTTACCTGAGCCCTGAGCAACTGTGATGTCATTTTCAGTCGACAGACGTGACAAAATGGCCGCCCCCGGTGGTGGCTAAAAACAGGTGGATTAACTCTTATTCCACAAACGCAATATTTATCAGAATGCCTTGTTTCAACTAGTGGGCTTGCATAGAGCATATTCTTGAAAAATATGTTTGGGTTGACTTCTCTTGAACAAAGTATTTGCATAAGAAAATCAATCCTCTTATTCAAGTTAAGGGTATTAAAATTCAAGAAAATAATGGAACAGAAAAATCAAGGGATCTTTTTTACAATAAATAAAATGTGCGATTATGAATTAACTAGGAAAAAATGTGATTAACTATGATTGAATATTTTAATCGCTTGACAGCATTAATATATATATATATATATATAGTAACTATGGCAATGGCGTGGACCTTCCAGCATGACTCGATTCGGTGGGGGAAGACGGACCTCGCAGTGTTTGCGGCGGGCAGAGGCAGTGCCATAGTTTGCCCATGCCTGCCTTTAAACTATTCTAAATAGTTGGGTCCCTGAAACGCCTACCCATTCTTCAAGTGAGAAATTAATCAACTGAGTACATTTTTTGCTTTTGTTTTGTTTTGTTTTGTTTTAGAATTATCTAATTTATCCAGTTTGCGCACATGCCACTTATTTGCAGTCTGGACGCTCTAAGGAGAATCTCAAGAAGTCTTCATTAACGCTAGATTTAGTTGCTAATCACTTGTTTGTAAACGTGTTACCTCAATCAATCAATCAATCAATCACATTTTATTTATATTGCACTTTTCATACATAAAAATGCAACTCAAAGTGCTTTAAAACATTCAAAGCAAAACATAGATAATTAAAAAAAATAAAAAATCCGTTCATGCCCTCCCTCCCAACAAACCCAAGACAGATATCCATTAGTACATCAGCAATCATTCACACACACCCACACAAAGTGCACAACCTGATAAAATGTGTTAAAAAGACATGACAAGGCACAGAGAAATCATATGAGGAAAGGGTACCCAAGGGGAGCTCTCCGCGCCGAGGGGAATGACAGCCCACGGCCACAGGGGCGCCACCACGATAGAGGCCCGGATTAGACAGGCGGACCCCACACAAAGTGTAGAGGCTGCTGGCCACCCAGACCCAAGGAGTCCCTGCGATGACAGCCCCCGCGGGAAGGGCAGCCACCCCTCCCTCAAAGCGGAGGCTCCCGCATGAGGAAACACTGGAGCTAAAAGCTGACAACGGCAGAGAGCAACAAAACTAAAAGACAAAACAGTAGTATAGTCTAAGAACTAGAATCAGTAAGATAAGATAGAAAAAAAAAACTTCAAGCAAAAGAAAAGATAAATTATTTAAAAGTTGTTGAAAGCCAAACTAAAAAGGTGTGTCTTGAGCTTCCTCTTAAAAATATCAACAGTCTCTGCAGACCTGACGTCCTCTGGCAGGCTATTCCAAAGGTAAGGACCAAAACGGCTGAATGCAGCCTCGCCATGCATTTTGGTCCTCACCCTTGGAATAAATAAAAGGCCGGCGCCAGAGGACCTCAGGATCCGCGAGGGTTGGTATGATAAAAGCAAATCAGATAAATAAGATGGCCCAAGACCATTAACACATTTATAAACTAATAAAAGTACTTTAAAATCTATCCTGAAACACACAGGGAGCCAATGCAGCAATTTCAAAACTGGCGTAATGTGCTCCCGCCCTCTGGTTCTCGTCAGCACCCGAGCGGCTGAATTCTGCAGTAGTTGCAGTGGTGAAATGCTCTTTTTCGGGAGGCCAGAGAGCAGGGCATTACAGTAATCTAAACGACAGGAAATAAAAGCATGCATCAGCACTTCCGTGTTAGCCTGAGAGAGAAACGGGCGGACTCTGGCGATATTCTTAAGGTGATAAAAACCAATCTTGGTTACATTTTTAATATGAGGAATAAAGCTGAGCTCAGAGTCAAAAATGACGCCAAGGTTCTTCACACAATGTGAGGGATTAAAAATGTGTAGTTTTGGTAAAAGCTTCTCTCTCTGACCTTCGGGACCGATAACTAAAACCTCAGTTTTGTCCTGATTGAGCTGGAGGAAATTATCCGCCATCCATGACTTGATATCTAAAATGCAATTTAAAAGGGTATCAATGGGTCCTGTGTCATCAGTGAGCGGCGAATGCTTGCGAAGGTAGAGAATGATGGATTCATCAACTTTTCTGACAAATGTTGGCAAAAATCAGGTGGTCGCGCCTCTGTCATTAGGGACCTTTAGCGATGCTTAGAGACAACGGGTGAATATTTATGTGAAAGACAGATGGCGACTATTTGGGACAGTGTTGCGAAGATTAGGAACTACAGTATTTGCCACTACTTTGCCACCGTTTGGGAACCTTTGGGCGGCAAATCTATGGACCCAACCCAATGTAAAGGTGCGCGAACCTTCCGCAGCGTTCAGTTTTCTGCTGTCCACTGATGAGGGTGGATTTCGATAATATGGATTACAAGTTTGTGCTTTCACAATCTGCCATTTGTGTCCTTAAACTCATCCAAAAGGCATTTAAAACATAGGGTACGCCTCATTGCTTTCCTCCTTTATGTATTTTTTCCTCTGCCATGATGATCAATATGGGGAATGGGTGCTGATATCTCACTTAACTTAGAAGGCATGTGAATGCTACACACGAATGGGAGGACGTATTGGAACCATGGTCAGTTGGTCGCCAGCCCCTGGTGGATGAAAACAAACTTTGGCGACACGTTTTACAGCCATTTACAAATGCTCACAACTGTTTTGCAAACACTTGCCACTGTTGGCTAAACAATGGATTCTCAAGAAAAATTTGAACTTGTTAAAAATGTCCTTACAAAAAGAAAAAGTGTTTGCGATAAGTGAATCTGTTTGCGAACATGTTTGCAACCTTTTACAAACCCCGATGAAAGTGCTACAAGTGAGCTAACAAAAACATGCTCAGCATTTTGAGATGGAACTGCCCACATAAATGAGAGTTTCAACCAATTTGACAAGTGGATCTTAAATGTGTGTAGTTCTTTTCCTTTGTGTATTATGATGGAAGGGTGTCTGAGATTTTAAGCACATTTCAAATTGTAACAACAACAAAAAAAGGGCCTTGTACGTCTTAAAATTGACCTTTTGTGAATCACGTGTGTTTCGGGTGCCTGCCCATGTGGCTTGAGTAGATGTCAGCACAATGAAATGGAACATAGGTCACTTGAATTGAAGATAGTGAGGAATAAAAAAAGAACCAGTAATGTGGGATAAGGCATCAAGACTTCATGTACAAACACAGTCTTATAAATCGATACTTACTAAATAGAGTTCTTCGAAAGAAACAGTGATGCAGGTGCACAGCTGCAGCCCATCTCATGGCCCGCTATTCATTTTATAAATCCAATATCACAAACCGCTACTTTAAAGCTGATTGTTTTGCTCTTGTTTTGTCTATTCTCCATTTAGCAGGTCTCACAATGCTCTTAAGATGTAATTGGCTGGTAGCATAAAATCAAAGTGATAGTAAAGCCACTGTGGAAAAATCAAGCACCTACATTTCTGGAACTCTTTTTGGCGTTAAATTGCCTCGCTTGGGATTAAAACCATGGATCTGTGTAACCTCTCTGCCAACAGCCAAGTAAATAGTCCAGCAAAGAGATGGAGTTTGTGAGGCCTGTCGAGTTTTTTCTTGACAAACCCAAAAACACATTCTCAACCTGAACCAAACAACCAAACACGGCACACAAAAGATTTCATCCATCCATTATCTTCCGCTTATCTGAGGTCGGGTCGCTGAGGCAGCAGCTTCAGCAGGGAAGCCCGGACTTGCCTCTCCCCGCCACGTCTTCCAGCTCTTCGGCTGAGCTGCTCCTTCACCACGACAGACCGATACAGGGTCCGCAAAAAAATTGATAGGATATATTTTACTCTAAAGAGACTGGTCCCCAGCTAAACAGAGTAAAATTTAAACTTTGAAAACAGTAAAATATTTAGAGTAAATTTTACTCAAAGTAGTGGATTTATTGCACTCCGAATAATTAAAATCGACTTTTATTTGTTGAGAACATAAGTTACTCACCCACATTTTACACTGATGTTGAGAGTCGTATGTACTCTGAGTAAAGAGATTTTGATCCATTCTGAAGATACTCTAGCTCTAGTTGCCGGGCAAGAAAATCCCCCCAAATGCTCCAAACTGTTTAACTCAATTAGAGGCTCAATTGTGACTCTGTAAAAATTAATCTACCAATTTTACTGTGTATTTCTTGATTTTTTTGTCTTTTTTAATCATTGAAATTTGGCAGGGATGTTAACAGCACACTTTTCTGTGGTATGTCAAATTTGCAAGACGCATTTTCACTTTACAACGACTAAGTTTCATAGAGTCCTCAAAAGGATTATTAAACTTGGATGCTCAACCCACATAGATGGATTAGCAAATTCTCCTGTACACAGTAAAAAAATATTTTACTCTCTTCAAAGTGTAAATGTTATTGTGTTTGAACTGGGACCAACTATAGTCTCTTTAGAGTAAAATGTACTCTCCAAAATGTTCTGTGCAGTGGGGGTGGTGTCTAATGTACGGCTAAAGAAAATGGAATAGTTCTGGAAGCTGGAGTTCTTTCATTCCACTTCAAAAAGATTTTGTTCAAACAATTGACTTGTAATGTAAAATGACGAGTCTGAATTTCGCAAAAGGCAGAGTGGTCTTTGAATGATGGCATTCAGTAATAATGCTGGATGACACTTTGTAATAAAATGATCAAAGTTTTATGTCATCTTAGCCCACAACTTGTCTGGTTATTTCTTTTGAGTCTTCTGTACTTAAAGGCATTTTTAGATTAGAACCCCAGTTTTGGTTCTAAGTAGCCATTTGAGACCCTTTTCTCCTACGGGTCAGTTTGCTGCACAGTGATCTTGTATTCTACTGAATTATTTAGCATTTTGTTTTGTTCCAATTCATTAATTCTCCTGTAACAAAGAAGAACTAATCAATGGACTCTGGACACCGATGTGCATAGTTCCACTTTCCCTCTGATTTATCACTGCAACAAAAACCCTAACAAAGGGCCACTTACAAAAAAAAAGGATGTTAAAGTCGGTTGGAAAGTCAAGGTTGTTTGACTGCTGTATTTTCTGAAAAATTAAATACTTATTTAATCGAGTTTAAAGTTATCTTACCGTAACTTTCTTGTAATGCTACATGTGTGGATGTAAGCTAAATGTTACCATCGTAGCTCGGTGGAAACGATCTGTACTAAGCGCACAATTTTATTAATTTGATTTATATGGACACATTTATGTGTGTTACGCGACAGAGACAACTTGGATTCCGAGGGGGAGTGGAGGGGGGGATTTGTACTCCAGTGCGACCTATAGATGTTTTTTTCTTCTGTATTACGCATTTTATGTACTCCGACTTGTACTCCGGAGCGACAGTCTATAGTATAGTCCGGAAAATACGGTAAATTTCCAATTTTTCCAAATTTCAACAACAACAAAAAATTACCAAAGAAGTGCTAGATCCCAACAGAGAAGATCTTTGTCAACGAGGAGCTAGGTTTACCTTATGTTGTTCGAGGAATATGTTCAGGAGAGGCTTTGCCCCATAAGTGCTTTTGCTCTGCTGAATGCCCTTTAGAAAGCTTAAACATCTGTAAGCAATTTATTTGTAAGAGTAATGTCAGATCACTTTAAAATGATATTAAGGTGTTTGGGGGTCATGGTTTGTGGCATATTTACAATTTAAACCAAAGAACAGTGGTACATTGGATGACGAAGAAAAATTATGTTTTTCCAGTTACGAGCCGCTGTTTGGTCAATTTTTCTGCTTCGTGTTGACTGGAAGTACACGCAAGCTTCAGATACACCTGCTTATTGAGTGAAATGAAACTAAAATGCAGCAATTAAGGTATTGTAACGCCCTCATATGTGGGCAAGTACACCCACAGTTGCACTGGAAGTCATTTACTGAGCGGATCAAACAGACAAACAACCAAATACAAAATAAGAACACTCGCGAGGAGCTGCTGAAGGACAACTCGCGGAGAGACTTGCACCAAACTAGCATGCTATATTTCCTGGTGTCTCTTCCTAGGCCACACTCCTTACATTTTATCAAAGTTTCTCTAATTATGTTTTGTACAGGAGAGTGCTATTTTTCTTATTTCAAACACGTACAAAAACACTTCACCAAATTATGTCAAGACAGTTCTGTTTTTTAGGTAAGATACGAAGCAGATTATATGTTCACTGAATCTAAACACGGCGGCACGGTGGTCGACTGGTTAGCACGTCCGCCTCACAGTTCAGAGGTCGTGGGTTCGATCCCGGCTCCGGCCTCCCTGTGTGGAGTTTGCATGTTCTCCCCGTGCCTGCGTGGGTTTCCTCCGGGTACTCCGGTTTCCTCCCACATTCCAAAAACATGAATGGTAAGTTGATTGGACTGTCTAAATTGCCCCTAGGTGTGATTGTGAGTGCGGATGTGTGTCTCTGTGTGCCCTGCGATTGGCTGGCAACCAATTCAGGGTGTCCCCCGCCTACTGCCCAAAGACAGCTGGGATAGGCTCCAGCACGCCCGCGACCCTTGTGAGGATAAGCGGTATGGATAATGAATGAATGAATGAATCTAAACACAAACCCATTCTGCTTAGTTTGCTTAGAGACACAAGTCACCACAACCGCACCGATCTCAAAAGTCTAAAAATAGTGTTATTTTGTATTATTTTTTTTGTTTCACAAGAACAGTTGACAGTTCATTTGACGTGCATGGGGAGTTACTACAATTGCGTGCGCCAAAAACATGGGTATATTCAGTGCTTGATAGTGTAACTTACAAACACATATGATGGCTTAATTGGACAAGTGGCTGTTGTGTGACGGATGGCTGGTGAAAACATGCGCAAAAAATGCATTATGTGGTTATTTTTGGTTGCTTTACAGCCTTTGCAGTTGCGGAGTAGCCCTTTTATATGCATTTGAATATTCGAATATACTTTTCTGTACATTGATTCAATATAAAAAAACAGACATAAACACATATTTTGTCTTTTTAAAATGGAATTAACGTAATTGATCTGGCTAGAAAGTCGGTGGCCCTATGTAAGCCAACCCATCCCAGCCCTATATAACAGCCGAGTTTAATGTACCAAACATGTTACGTAACATGCTATTGGTTAGGACAATTAGCTTCAAGCAACCGCAACAGCAGTTACACTGAGCAACACAAATCAGAAGAAAGTGTTAAGCGGAAGTCAACACAAACATATTTTTTCAAGAATATGTTCCCAGCAAGACCACTAGTTGAAAAACAGCATTCTGATTAATTTTGCATTTGTGGAATATAAGTTAAGCAGCAAAATGCACTCGTTTTTAGCTATCTCTGGGGTCGGCCATTTTGTCTTCTGTCGACTGAAAATGACATCACAACTGCTCACAACACCCAAACACGGCTGACCTGTTTTCTGAATCTGAGTCATGTTTGGTCGTTGTGATGTCATTTTCAGTCGACAGAAGATAAAATGGCCGCCCCCAGAAATGGCTACAAACTAGTGGATTAACCCTTATTCCACAAACGCAATATTTATCAGAATGCCCTGTTTCAACAAGTGGGCTTGCATAGAACATATTCTTGAAAAAAATTTGTTTGCGTTGACTACCGCTTTAAGGGGCCACAATAGATATCACGCCAGTGGAGCCAATTGCCACGCACAAACAAAGGCAAGTTGCTGAAAAATTGGCCGCAACAAAAGCTGCCAATGCACATCTTTGCTACTCTTCCTCATGGCTCACTGCCTCATTAGGATGACAGTTCATTAAGACCCCTTTCACCTCAAGAAAATGATGCCTTTCTGTTATCGAACATTTCATCATAAGACACTAATGGGCTCGCAGATCCTCTTCAAGTCTGTAATCAGTAATCATAAAAAGGCAGTGATTGCGGCGAACGTCCAGATTGTGATGGCGCATAGTAATAGCTGTTTACTAGATCCTGACTCGCTGCAGCTGTTAAATGCACCAGGCCTAGTCTTTTGTTGAAAAACGGGTGGAAAACATAGCCACACTTCACGTTGGTGTGCAGTGACCTGAGTTAGTCCCACGGAGAGGTTATTGGACATGCACACATGATCAAGCAAATAAGTACGCACATGCACACTTCGGATGCTGATAGGCAAGGTTTGCTTTTTACACAGCAACATTTATATAAATAATGCTTTTGCACCGAGTAGAAAGTGTGTCTTTGGTTTCAGAAGGGGTTTTGTGTTACAGGCAGGGCAACGCGTTCAGCATAGATTCAGTTTGGATGTCAAAGAGCTTCGGGTCAGGCATTTCTGTGTGGGCAGAAATAGTGGTGTGAGCTCAGCCACATACCAACCTTATAGATATAAGGTATCATTATTCAGAAACCAATGTGCTTGCAAGCAAGTATTATTAAGACAGTACAGTGGCACCCAGTGATGAGCCGTGCCGCTTCATACCACCACTATCACGTCACAACAGCAACCTTCATTATTATACAAAAACATAATATAACAACACATCTGGAACAGCTCAGAATCGATACTTATCTAAAAGCATGACAAAAAATATGAAACATAATTAAAATACATCATATTACAACATGTACATTTTTTCCTCGGTCCTACTGGAGGGCTACATAGGACCACACACTCCCTAACCAGATGTATGACAAAAATGTCATTTTAAATATAGACAAAATATGCGCAAAATACGTGCTCTTAATATATTTCATTTTTGATACATTTTTCAATGCACACAGAAAAGATCCACTATTCTAATTCAACAGTCAATGGTTTGAAGAAAACAAAATAAACCCGTACTGTATTTATTTTCCAGTGCAAAGTGCTTTCTTAAATAAAAATTACCATTCAAGGACAGCAAAACTGCCAAACAAGAAACCAACAATAGGAGCAAGAACAGATTTTGTACATTTTTTCACAAAATCAACTCACTTTGAATTTTAATATAATTGACTTGCTATGTTTGTCCTACATATCATTGCAAATCTGCAAAGAATTTTTAGGCCGACGAACGTTGCAGTATAGGGCAGTTTAAGTAAGTGCAACTAAGACATGCCTCCTATGTAGCGGTAATTGGTGGTATTACAACTTAAAACTACAGTCATACATACATTTCTGCATATTCGCAGTTCAGCACCTACAGATTTTCCAATGCATGGATGGAATATTTGTTTTATATTTTGGATTTCTCTCATTTTTTTCCCCAGGATTTTTTCCCAATTTCCCTCTGTTATTTGTAGAAAACATATATTACCGGTAAATGTTTATCAGTGTTTTTGTTTAAATATTTTTGGAGGTTTGTAAAACATAGTTACATATCCCTGATCTACGGTAATTCTTCATCTAACGAAAGCATGATACAGACATGTTATCACGACACCTGAGAACTGTTTTGAATTGTGAAAAAAAAATTCTCTCTCAGCCCGGTTGGTAACAGTCAAGATACGATGTTGTAAGTCAGCGAGCCGACCTGTAGCAGCGGGAGGAGAGAGAGAGGCTTGGCTTGTTTTGCTCATAAATTTACAACTGAGGAAGTGGTGTAAAGCCCTGAATATTTTTGCCTTGGGAGAAAAAAAACAAACCCTGCAGGTTGCAGGTCAGCATCCTCAGCTTCCAAATGAAAACATATAATTTGCAGCACCTTGGAGTGTTTGAATGCACGCTCGGACGACACCGCATATTTCATGTTGAACGCGACTGTAAATTGAGGCCATGACCATGCTTGAACCGGGCTGCTGTCAACTAAATAATCTATAAATTCTTCAAAGCACTGGAAACTAATTTCTTAGTATTCTGTTATTGAATAATAGTGATAAGGACTGCCTAAAAATATAAGGGAAATCGGTCACATCATGGTTACCAAGTACCGTAATATACAGGGGTGCACATAACTGGTACGCAGGTACGCATGCAGAACAGAACTCACTGATGCGTATAGCGTAACTACAATAGACGCCATTATTAGCGTCTGATGCGCTCGTTTCTTAGTTACCTTTTTTTCCAAATCACCTTGAAACTTTGTCTCCATGTAGTAAAAGAATATTAGAACTAACTGAACTTTCAATTATTACAAATAGAAAAAATAATAATGAAAAAGGAAAAAACATTTAGTTAGGTCAGTTTTGACTTGATCAATACATATTTTTGCTTTTATTACACATGCCCTGTCTGTGTGTTTCCATCTATCTATCTATCTATCTATCTATCTATCTATCTATCTATCTATCTATCTATCTATCTATCTATCCGGGGATTGAACCCAAAACCTGCCGGTTGGGAAAGGACCACTCTACCACTGAGCCATGCCGCCCCCAGAGTGTAAATTAATTTGACAATAATGATAATTTCATTTGTGGATTACAGTGATTATTTACTGGACAAAATATCAGTTCCAATATTTATATTTAAAAAAAATCTCATTGATACAAATATTGATCAAAGGTAGTGATGTCCCACCACACCATAGAGTCGAAACGTTTAATATTATAGACCACACTATATAGTTAAATGTGCTCATAAATTAACTTTACCAGCTAGAGTATGGCAGCAAATTTTGTATTTTCCTTTTAAGGTCTTGAAATCATTATTAAATAAATTAATCCCCGATTTTTGAAAAAGTAATTTAAAAGTAACTTAAACTTGAGTAACGCATTACTCTACAAATAGAGTAATATTGTAAAGAAACATATTACTTTCACATGCAAGTAACTAGTAATATGTAATATATTACATTTTGGAAGTAACTTGCCCAACACTGGTTAGTAAAGTCAGTTTAAAGGAGGAACACACGACATGCTGATACCACCTACAGTATAGCACAGCATAACATATGAGCCAATCACATTCGTGTACACTTCAAAACATAAACTCTACGAATATTACAAGGGCCACATATAAATGTGTACATTACACACACACACTTTGTTTGCACACATTTGAAATATTTCTGTCACTATTCTGGGGCCCTTTTGGGTTTTTGTTTAGGTATTGAATAATAACTTACTTGGTATTTATTGGTATATTACATATGAACAGTATGTTGAATGTATATATCCGTCCTGTGTCTTTTATCTGTCCATTCCAACAACAATTTACAGAAAAATCTGTCATATTTTGGAGATAGTTCGAATTGCAATTAATCACCATTAATGATTTTTTAAGCTGTGATTAACTCAATTAAAATGTTTAATCGTTTGACAGCCCTAATATATATATATATATATATATATATATATATATATATATATATATATATATATATATATATATATATATATATATATATATATATATATATATATATATATATATATATATACATATATATATATATAAAACTCAAAAACATAGTGGCCTTGATTGCAATTGTATTATACACAATAATATTTATTATTCCAAATGCTATTAAAAAAAATATTTAAATGCGCTATAGTAATCTTAAATTGGTATTCTAAATTGAAATATGCAAACCAGGTTAAGTAGAAGAAAACAACTTAGATATTCACCATCGTCAAATTTGGTATGCGGTGAGTATATCAAGCAAAGTTTCAAGCAACAAAAAGACTGTCAGGAAGATTCACATTCAGAAATAGAAAACACTTTTGCTATGCTGTATTTCTTCAATGTCTCCTTTTGAACGTTTGCCCTCAGTCAGCGACAAAAAGAGAGGAAAAAAAATTACACCACTGCTTCCAGGTCCCATGAGGTGTGCATGCAAAACATTTGCATCAGGACATTGTTCATGAATGTTGTAAACAATGGATCAGCTGTTGCCTTCAGGCTTTGAGTTGGAGATATATGATAACAAGGGCACCGAGAGGTTGCTGGAGCCTTGAGTGACACCTCTTTAGTGACGCCACTTTATTTTCCCCCGATACAGAAGGAATCCAAGCTGTTTTATTAATTCAGTCAACAAGTGTTGACTGTTTTGACTGTCTCATGGGCTAAATGGCACCCCTGATGCGAAACTAATTTTACACAAGGGGTGTCAAAGTCACTTTTGTCGCGGTCCACATCATAGTCATGGTGTCCTTCGGAGGGCTGTTATGACTGTGAAGGCAAATATATGATTGCTTCATTTTCCATATAAACAACAAATTATTGTTGGATTAAATACGAGACCAGTCAAAATTGGTTTTAGCAAAAATTGTATTTCAGCAAGAAACATGAAGTTGATGCACTTAACTGCATAAACTTCTTTCGCTGGCCACATAAATTGATGTGGAGGGCCGGATCTGGCCCTCAGGCCTGGAGCTTGACACCTGTGCTTCACACACTGCTATTAAGAACTTGAATTCAGCAGTTTAATTATAGGTTTGGAGTTTCTCATTTATATAAAGGCATTTCAATTCTGCCATTAAATTGTCACTGTCACAACTATTAGGCAACGAAATGCACAACAGTACATTTTGATTATTGCCAAGTTGCAAAAGCATACCAAGTCCCCATATGGAACATATTAGGTAAAGGTCAGGAAGTGTAAATGAACACAGTGCTGCTCAGCCGCTTGCTAGCAGCCGTCCTGGCGAGTGATGTGCTTTTGGCAATGCAGTACGCTTCATAATGCTTGGTGTTTTTAAAGCATAATTTAGACTGTTCAAACTATCTGTTTCCTTCATTTCTGAAAAAGAAATGAAACTATTGATGTTTCACTTTCTGAAAAAGACTTAATCTGTTTATTGTTTAATTGTATACATTGTTTATCTAAGAATTTTTCTTTGACAGGAGATTTTACTTCGTGTGGCTTCCTCACATTCAAGCCCCACATTTACTTTGTAGACAAACACAGTGGAGCTCGGCCTCTGGCTAGCAGATGTCACGGCCACCGCTTTTGAAAGTAAACTAGTGGTCTAGTGTAACTTCCAGCTGCTTTCAAACAGCCTCTACAGGGCTCTTTAGATGGAGCAAAAGCAATAACAAATGTCATTGGTGTTTTTATAGCATAATAATCCAGAGTTTTGAAACTGTTCCTGTTGCACTTTTCTGCATCATGAATTCCCTAAAACAAAGAAAATATTGATTTTCTCAAGACTCAAGTTGTTATACATTATTATAAATGCTTTTTATTGCACACCGCCTATGCTTAATTAATTATATGTAAAGTCACCTATTCTGATTTTTTTCCCTACGTTTACCTAGTCGCTGTTTTAATGCTCTTTTTGAAATGCCCCCAAGATGGCGACCAAGCCATGTCTTATGAAAAAATAGTGCTTTGGCACATTTTTAGGCCATTATAAATCTTTTTTGGGAGGTGTCAATTTGATGCAGTTTTCCGTTATTGGTGTCAAGGCTGGGTTCCCTATCTGTGAATCACGGTTAATTACAGTACGCATGTTTGAGAATCTTGGATTTATTGGAGCAGTTTGAAGTCATTTCCTTAAAATGGAGTGCATCTGTTTTACATTCTGTTCCCTTCCTACGTTAAGGTATTCAACTGTAAGTATTAAAATACCGCTCCCCCCTACTAAACATTACTTCATACAGTACTTATGTGGTTGATTGGACCCCAAAGCAGTAACAGAGCGTTTGAAAAAAAATCTCTATTGTTATTGTGAAAAGCTAAAGTAGCAAATGAAACTGTGGAATACAAAAACAGCAAAAACAGGGGAACAAAAAGTGCGGCCAAACAGGCAGGAAAAAAGTATCAAATTAATTTTATCAAAACGGATAAGCAGAACAAATAGCAATCCAGTACCAAAACAACAGAATAATGGACATACATCACTACAAAAAGTAAGAGAATAATTTAGTATGAACAAATAGTGACTAAACAACAAAGTAAGCAAATGATTATTACCAGGAAAAAACAACAACAACAACAACTTACTATTAAGAACGAGGAAACCAGAATGTACACTCTAAAAACAGTTGGGTTAAAAATAACACAATTTGGAGTAAAAAAAATCAATAAAAATGGGCCGATCCACTAACAGGGTAAATTTCACACCTTCTTGCGTTGTTTTGTACAAAACACCCCAATATTTGGAAAGTTGGGTCAAATTGACCCAAGTCGTGGATCGGTCCATTGTTGACCCAAAATTGTGTTACTTTTAACCCAACTATTTTTAGTGTGTATCCAAATTGAAACTGCACAGAATGCACACAGCAAATGGGAACTAAATGAATTACTCAGCACCATCCGCCGGTGCCGGTAAAGCCTGACTCACATGGCAGGATAATTAGCGCAATTTTAGCTCCGATTCTCCCTTCCCGACAACTGTAAGGACGCTTCAATTGTCGTAATGGCTCCAAATATAATGTTAATAGATATTTTGGTCATGTGTGGTGCGTGCCACAATTAATGCAAATCCCAGAGTAATTAACTCCTCAAAAAGGTTTTTAGAGTAATGTAATTCCCTATAGATACTTCAAGATAGTGGCAAAGCTCCTCAGCTCACTTCAACAGTTCCTCGGAACTACATGCAATACCAATATTGCTTTGGCCTGAGCAGAAAAACACAACAAAACAGAGAATGTGAGATTTTCAGTGAATAACTGAGGACAGACCACATCCCCCCAAAAAAGATGCGAAAAGGCAAATTCATAAATATGTGGATGGTCACTGTATCTTCCACACATGCACCAACCAGATTTGAATTTTTAAAAGGCTCAAAACAAAACTTTGGTGTGTATTAGTAACACGACCGCCTTCACTTCAGTGTTTCCTTGAATTCCCCAACCCACCACTACCACAAAAAAAAAGAAAGAAAAAAACCACACCGAGGTCAAAGGAAAGTGTTCAAAGTGAAGAATGTGCCCACGGGACACAGAAGAAGAGAGAAAATCAAGACAATGGCTGTTAAGATGAAAACTCAGTTTCCCAGTGGGATATACGATGTTCCCGCTCCTTTTTTTTTCCTAGACTGCATCTCTCCCCAGACGCCATGCAGCGCCAAAGATGACAGCACATGCGTCCCCTCCTGCTTTCTGCAAAATAAAAGCTCTTTGACCCGCCATCGTCGTCGTTAATAATGCATCTCTCTGCCAAACTCTAGTGCGAAGTCGCTCTCGCAGTCATCAATCAGCCGCTGTAATTATCGGGACCAACTTTAAATGCCACAACCATTAATCATGTTTTCCGCTCATTTTTTCTTTAATGAATCCTAAAACGTTAATAAACTAGTAGGGCAGAATTAAATTAGGTTGCCCATTAAAACAAAGACCAAAGGGGCAAAAACAGGAAAAACATTAATATGACCCTCAATGGTGAGTAGATGACTGATGCATGTGTATTACACCGCTGCTGAGCGACATGACTTACATACTGTTCATCAAATTGCAAATTGTGCCGAGCGCAACTCTAGCGCAAAGTGCAGTCTAACTATGGGCGTGGCTGGAGTTTTCTTTCTTTTGGTATTTTGCTAGACTTTGGCGTAACGGGGCGATTGCGCCTTTGTGCACCGTTGTGGGATGGAAGTAGACTTTTCCCGGCCAATCCTCACGGCATCCCACATTTGGATCAAATTAAGGGTGTTCGAAGCGCACACCCGAGTAAACCGTGCCTGATGTTGTAGAAACCGAAAACCACCCAACTTGGGGATCTAAACCACATTACTGGCTTGGGAGTGCAGAGCAATAACTGAGCTAAAGTCTGAACCGGTCGGCGAATCGCCTTGTAACTGCAATGGAAGTTGCAACTCAGGCATACAGAATTCGAAGACATTTTCATATTTGGGATGCGGATGGACCTTTCTTTCAGTATAAACCCCCTTTATCCCAGTCGACCTGGGGGATTGGAGAAGGGGACGGCTCTGTCGATGTCTCCACCCAATGGATGCCAGCCCATTGGCCCCGCCCTCTGTAATAGTGACGGGGGTGCTATTAAAATGATGATATTATAATTTGTTCAATTGATTTCTACATTGATTCAGAGGGATTGTCCCATGCTGGACGTCCACCACTCACATCCATGGAGCTGAGAATTTGCCTGCCTGCGCCTGGATTGAATTAACCATAATCACGTTAGACCACCTGCACTGGAACATTGACCTACTTTTAGCCCGTCTAAAATTTTGTCTACTTTTTGGGACCAAATTTGCAAATGCGCTGGGGGGTAAGGCAGAAACACCCAGGAAGGCGTAGCACGTCTACCAAATTCACAAAAATGCCAAACTAGACCACTGCAACCGCACGAACATGACGATGTGCCCGTTTCTATGGCGAGCGCTGGCTAATTTACCAAATTGTCAGATGAGTCAGGGCCGAGGTAACGCTGTGCACTGAAACGCCTAGATGGGCGCAACATGGACCCAAACACACTAGACTAGACTTGAACTAGCACAAAAATGAAGTTACGCCTGTTTCTATGCCAAGCACAGGTGCGCCGGGCTACCAAAATAGAGCCCATAATGTGCATCTACAGTCGAGACACACAATTCATGCAAGTTTTAGGATAGGCCTATGGTTTTCAACTTCCTTTTACACTTGTATGTCAGGTAGTGTTACTTCAAACATTGCATTGTCAGGTTTACAATAATAACAAAATGACATCTACTTTCATTATCTCCTATGTGGACCGATGGTTTCAAAATGCCAACAACCATAAACGCAACCAAGGTGCAGAAGGCAGCGAATCGCCTGCTTCTCATTGCGCTAGCGCTCTCCATCGGTGTCTATCAATCCCCCGCCCCTTTCGCCATTTCCTTCTTTTGCGACAGGCAGCTCTGGCAGAGCTAACCCGGAGCCAAACAAGTGAATCCACCTCTGGTACGCATTAAGGTTCTTATCTACTTCAACCCTCCGCACTTTCCCTTCCCGCCTCCAAAGAGCTGCGCATAGGCAATCCCCTGGCCTCCAATCTTACAGTGTTTATAATTGATTCTTTAAGGATACATTATCTGGCTCAGTCTCTCTCCTGCACTCGCTCAACCCTGACAGCTGCCCTCCACGAAATTCATTATTCAAAATCATTTTCGTAAAGGGGGGGCAGTATTTCTACATGACTCCCATCTTTTTGTGTAAGAGAAGTCATGACATATTGTAATCATGTGCATGGAAGAAAGAAACATGCATGACTTCCTTAGATTCCTTCCCGTGTAGGTACAACGGTGGACCCTTTAAATTTGAATGCCGTTAAGGTCATACGATTCAGACTCCAACCACAATTTTTCAGGGAAAAGATTATGAAAAGTTATTCACAACTTTCAAGTTTGAATATTTGTCTTGAGAAAACTCACAGGAGACACCAGCATAAAAGATTTAACTGTAAATGTTTGCTTTCTTTCGCGTTTTCAACTTTAGTGACAAGTGAGAATGTAAAAAAACGAAAAAAAATGAATTTGTGAAACACAGCTGCAACCAAATAAAATTGACATTGTGCTTTCATCATTTGTCATTGTAGTCAATTAAAACTAAATAAAACTGTAAATGTTGAGCTGATTTAACATTTACCAATGCCTGCTCTG
Organism: Filicampus tigris; assembly: GCF_054856515.1. Taxonomy (NCBI): domain Eukaryota; kingdom Metazoa; phylum Chordata; class Actinopteri; order Syngnathiformes; family Syngnathidae; genus Filicampus; species Filicampus tigris. The sequence continues at coordinate 4,589,026 of NC_141225.1, read as the reverse complement.
ACTATTTTCCAAGTGCTGGAGCAAAAAACAAACAAACAGACATCACTGAAAGCAGATACCAAACCACAGGATGATATTATAATCCGTCAGGGGAACATTTAGAAAAAACAACCAATCGGGCATTTGCGGATTTTGATTGGAAGGTAAGAAAAATACTGCAATTAGGCCTGATTGTATGTGTGTCATCATCTTAAGACTGTGCTTTTTATGTTTTGATACAACAGTGGTGAACCTATTGTCAGATTTGTGCCAATGTTTAAAATGTTAGATATTGTCACTGTCAAGCGGAATCCTCCCATCCCCAAACCACTGCTTCCTAAGAAATCAAAATAATGTCATTTTGTTTGCATTACCAAACAACGCATTGTTCAAGCTGGCAATATACACTGAAAAAGGTTTTTGTTGGATTTACTCAATTTCATGGGCATTATTAAAGTGCCGTACGGCAGTCCCCGGTCGGGCGGGGATCGCCCCCCCACGGTGGTCGCCGCACCCACCGGGTTGGATCCCCGCGCGAACTGTGTGAGTGCGCAGGCCCCACCCTATTGACCCGTTTATCCCTCACATCCTGTCGCGAGTCTCGCAAGAACATTTCATGAGATCTTATGAGAATAACGAGATATCGAGACGGGACATTACGAGAAATGCGCCTCAGAAGCACTCTTCAATGGAAACACCTACAAGTCCAATTGTATTTTATCGAAGTTGTAGATATATCACTTTTATTTTGTGAAAAACTGTAATGGAAACCAGGCTAATGATGCAAAAAAATTTGATGACAAAGCAGTGAAATACTGTAGGTGGAAAGGCGAACTTACCTTCATGGCTGACACGATTTTTGCACCGCAGCATGACAGCTATCCGTTTTTAACCAAACAGGCAGACTCAAATGTAGCGAACCTAACTACTTTCACTCACTATTGGCTAAAAAACATCCATATTTTCAATCTTGTGGTGACAGGATTTCAGTCGGACAGTGAATAATATTGCCTGTACAAGTAATAAAGATTGCGTAACTCCAACAATGCGACCCTCGAACAGATATTGCCCTGTAATTGTTTCCTTTCAAGAAATGAGATAAAACACATTCCAAACACAAATTGGAGGTTGACCATCATCCTGGAGGAGACTGCATCTGCTAGATTAAAAATAGTTCAAAAGTTGGCTTACTGTGGACAAGAAGTAATTTACATCAAAATCACTTGTCTTATCTTGTGAAATATTTCCATATCACATCACAATCAAAAATCAACTAAACACAGAATAAGACAGCAAAGCTAATGAAGTTCCCTTTTTTTTTTTTTTTTTTCAACCAGCTCATCATTTTAACTGCGAGTTGTTCTGCATGTGTGAACTTGGGTCAATTAGCTCCAGTCACTCACTTCACTTATCAGTTTTGTCATTAATGTAATTTCGGTGTTGTCGGGAAACAAATCCTCTCATAAATGAACTGCCAATACGGCGGCTTGCTTCGCTGCAGACTGGCAGTTTCGTTTAAAAATAAATTCTACTCAATTCACGACCAATTTTCTTGATTTAGCAGTGAAGCAGCCTGTGTTCCACGGGCAACACATACACCGCACTTCTTTTTTTAATTGACAGTGTCTGTTTAAAGTTAAAGCAGCTGGGCCGCTTAACCGCGCGCATTGTTCAGTTTGTATAACATGATTGTGTAACAACCACTCCCCAGACACAAATATTGGACCAGCTTTTTCTGATGAAACTGAGAAAACAAAACAACATCTGAGTTGGTCGTTTGATGTTGCGGATGACAAGTGCCGAAGACAGAAAAAAAAAGTAAAGAAAAGCAGTCCTCATTTGACGTAAAGAAAATGAGATGTTTTCATTAGGTACACAACTCAGCAAATGCCTTAATAGATTGTTGTTTACCAGTTGTACAGTAATGGAAAATGCATTGATCTAGGCATGCAGAGGGAAATCAGTGGAATCGTCATCAGCAGCTGTGAGCTAATGGAGTAGAAAAAAAATAGTAGAACAAAAGGTGCACCAGGTCACAGAGGATGGTTTGAATTTGCTGCTCAAATGTCATCGTGTTCAATAGCTAATACATCTAATTGGCTATTGAGCTAGGATGTCGGTTCTGCGAATGCACAAAACTTCCCGAGAAGGAAAAATTACCCAAGCAAATTACTCGATCATTCCTGAAGTTACTCACAAGTGGACAAAATTCAATGAAGAGTCTCGTTTCAAAACATCTCACTGCATGCATTATAATTTCAAAGTGTGTGCAAGGGGATCCAAAATGAAGCGTCTTGGGTTTTCTTTATTGATTGTCTCTCATTAGCAAAGCGTCTCGCTCTCACCGATGACGGAAGGAGGGCGAAGGCAGGGAGGTGTACTATGAGGATCGATAGACAGCTGAAACAAAGCCAATAGTTCAAATGGAACGATCATGGTAATTACACAAGAGTCCGACTTGCACCAGATCAGGGGCTGGTGTTGGACAGGGAGACTAAATGGTCTGATGGGAAGTAGTGATTAAACAATTGCTCGTTATTATGTCTAAGAGTCAAAGAGCATGATTGTTCGCTTTTCAGGTACTGTGTTGGATTTTAATGCTGCTCTCCCAATGCAACCGTATCATTTTTCACTTTAAAGTAGTACTGCGGAAAACTGCCAAAAACATATCGAGCCAATCAATCAAAATGAGACAATGGAGGAGAATGAGGGTCTTCTATATTTAAAGGGGAAGCCAACCCAAACATATTTTTTGAAAGATTATGTTCCCAGCAGGCCCACTAGTTGAAACACAGCATTCTGATTATTATTGCGTTTGTGGAACATGAGTTAAGCCGGAAAATGCACCCGTTTTTAGCCATCTCAGGGGGTAGCCATTTTGTCACTTCTATCGACTGAAAATGAGATCACAGTTGCTCCGGTAACGACCAATCGCGTCTCACCTGTTTTCTGAAGCTGATTCGTGATTGCTCGTTATCTGAGCCCTGAGCAACTGTGATGTCATTTTCAGTTGACAGAAGTGACAAAATGGCCGCCCCCGGAGATGGCTAAAAACGGGTAGATTTTACTGCTTAACTCATATGCCATAAACACAATATTATGGCTTGTTTCAACTAGTGCACCTGCATAGAACATATTAAAAAACATGTTTGGGTTGACTTCCTGTTTACAGTCTCAGCATGTGGATGTGGACAGGAGACTGTGGAGTATAATGTTACTATGACACAGCAATGAGCAACCAGCGATGGTCAAATCCACTGTATGCTATCAACTCAGTTTAGAACTGGTGATGAGTTACTTGATACAGCAATTTCATTTTTTCCAAGGGAAAGGTTATAATGCCACCATGTACCAGTCTCCACTAAACTATTTACACTTATTGAGCTTCCACTTAAAATGGCCACAGTGAATATACGAATAGTATAGTATAGGATAGAACAATTAGCGAGTGGTGTTTGGGTCAGTGTTGCTAGCAGGTGGCTACGTTATCTGTAAGTGGGGGGGGGGTCAAGGCAATTGCAACAGTGCTTTATGAGCAAACGAGACTTATGTTTCCCCTGTCACATCTTTCACCATTGTGACAAACTCTCCCAGTTGATCTGAGATAATGTTGTTACACAGGACACACTCCAGTCTGATGGGTATACGGCTGGGCGGCATATAGAGTGATAGCACTGCATAAACACAAGACTGGTCTTCATCCTTCCAACAACAAACAAGCTGATCTTTTGTACTGAAGAGACATATTTGATTGTGTTCGCGCACCAAAAAGAGTGCAGCGAATGGAACATGTACTGTGAGTGTCTGCTCGGAAAACAAGTGTCTACTGAGTGTCCTTCGCTCACTGCGCTGGTTATTTTCATCCCAAAACTTTGCTGCAGCCTGTAAATTAAGTCCGGCGACTCGTTTCTCGCTCTTGGATAGTTTCACTTTTTAGTTCCTTTGCATCATCCTCTGCAGCTACGCTTCAGGCTGTAGGCCAGTTATTAATATTCACTAATGGCATTGTTTCCTTTCTGCTCAGCTAAAACAAGACGGCAGGCAAGGAAATGTGTTCTTACTGTACAAGCAACAGTCAGAGTCAAAAGAGGCCATGGGGTGAGATACTCACTGGGATTGAATCAGTCCCTGAGAACGGCTACTAATACCGACATCTCCTGCAGGAATAATTGGAAGCCGGTTAAATGTCACTGCGTCCTGTCAGGTATTGCGACTGGTGACATGGTGTCATTCCGCTCTACCAAGCAGTAGGAAAGCAGTTTAGTTCAACCCAATGCGGCAATGCAGGTTAACATAGTCAAGAGTTGTGAGTAGAATTTTGGGCACCCTTATTCTGAAAATACAGATCAGGATACATTCAATGCCATTTAGTCATTTAATTATGCAAATGTCAGACAGTAATTTGAACCACATTACGAATTCTGTACTTTATGTTCTTTCACCACATTCATATTACGTTGCATTTACTGAAAAAGCGTAGGAAAAGTGTTATGTTCTCTGAGAAAACATCTACACTGTTCCTCCTTGGTTTACGATGGTCCATATTAAATTTCAATATTACAAATGCTCCCTTTACACCACACATACCGATTGCCATTGATTACTTTATATTTATGGGTTAGAACAGTGTTTCTCAATCTTTATTGAGCCAAGGCACATATATCAAATCGGAAAAAAATCTCATGGCACACCACTTAGCAAAACGATTCACAAAAAGTGGCTATACAGTGTCATTATGTGCCTTCTGTAATCTAGTGGAAGAACATTTATTGTTTTGCCTGTTACTATACGTGTTTGGCATAAATAAACAAAACAGTTTTTTATTGGGAAATAATATATAATTTTGGTCTAAATAATTGACATTGGATAATTTCCCGCGGCACACCTGGTGATCCTCTCACGCCACACTGGTAGAGAATCATTGGCTTAGAAGTATATTTCATACAAATATTTACTGCAATGACATTACAACTGCATTAGTGTAGATTAGTGAAAGAATACGACAGTATCTGATTTGCATAAATAGTCTGGTTAGTGGTTACATCATCGGCGTAAGAATGGAAGTCCATTGTAAAAAATAATTGTAAATAGCATGCAAGTTCAAAAAATGTTTCTACTTTTAACTTTACGCAAGGTCTACCACTCAGTAATTTGCAACTAGGATATGATTTATTTATTTATTTTGCAAGTATTTTAAAAGGAAAAATAAACAGAGTGTGGAATACAGGCTGAGTGGAAACCGTAAATAATTCATGCAGTCCAAAATGTGTATGATTACCTGTGTCAGGGATGGGCAGCTCCGTCCTCGAGGGCCACTATCCTGCATGTTATCCTGCAGCTCATCAGCAAGCTCCTCAGAGGACTGATAACAATCCTAATCATTTGAATTAGGTGTGTCGGAGGAGGGAAACATTTAAAACATGCAGGGCTCTCTTGGACCGGAGTTGCCCAAAACCTTACCTATATTACAGACTTTAAACGAGGATCATTAAATGCTTGCATACCACTTCCAACTCCTCTTACACTCTTGGTAGAAAGAAAATAATGCTTAAAAGATGAATAGATTAAAAAAAAAAAAGCATCACAATTGCGCATATAAATGTGCCAAAGACTGCCCATAAATTCCACTAACAACCCAGGCTAAACTTTACCTCCTCTCCAACAAACAAATATCTTGTCTGTCAAGAATCATCACTTGGACATTACTTCCTTGAGACCAATTACTACTTTCTTTGGGTTTTAGAGAAAAAGTACAAAAATATGCAAATTAAGTGAGTTTTTAACTAAATATCTAAGGATAGGTTCCACAGCGAAATATGTGAACAGATGAATTTGTGAATCGTGAACAGCAAATAGGCAGAGGTTCATTATACACTACACATTGGTGGTCAGTGAGTGGGTATTGAAGAGAATTCATAATGGCAGCTTGCACTGTATCACATTGACGTTATGTTTATGACGCTGACGCAGGCATCTTCAGGTCATCATTTACCAAACTAATTTTGTCTTTTATTGCCTTGTTCTAGCCTACATATCCTATATTTTTTCAAGGCGAAAAGACTGTCGTGAGCTTTTAGTCCACTGTCTCATCAGGCCATGTTCCTATAGCACACACAAAATACCAGGGAGTGGTTGAAGTCACACTTGAGCATAAACAAGCCAACGCCGCCAGCAGTGTTAATCACAGTTTTACTGCCGCCACGCTCCAGGATACTGAGGGCGGCAGTTCATTGTAACGCTCAACTTCCTTTTTATCCTCTTGTATTGCACTCTGAATTATTTCTACACATTTCATACTTTCTGCTCATGATCCATTCTTCTCTGCAACAGGGTAAGGCCAAGTGCAACTAACAAAAACGTACACGGACCCGTAAAAAGACAACTTAAGACAGACTGTGGTATATGGAAAGTGGGATGAGCATTTTCTTTGGCTCTTCCACACCACTTACAGTATTTAAAATAATAGCCTCACCTTCATTTTTTAGGAGGGGTTTACTTATATTTTATCTTAGCGTTGAGTGTTAGCGCCCAGATGACCTGGCCTATTCCAACCGACTTTGGGCAAGAGGCAGGCTATACCCTAGACTAGGGTGACCAAACTTTTGCCCGGACCTGTCCACTTTTTTACACCCTGTCCGGGCGTCTGGAGGGGTTTTATAAATTCATGAATGTATCCGTCTTTAAAGCGGAAGTCAAGAATATGTTCTATGCAAGCTCACTAGTTGAAACAGGGCATTCTGATAAATATTGCTTTTGTGGAGTAAGTGTTAATCTGCTCGTTTTTATCCATCTCCAGGGGCAGCCATTTTGTCTTCTGTTGACTGAAAATGACATCACAACTGCTCACAATGACCAATCACGGCTCAGATTCAGAAAACAGGTCAGCCGTGATTGGGCGTTGTGAGCAGTTGTGATATCATTTTCAGTCGACAGAAGACAAAATGGCCGCTCCCGGAGATGGCTAAAAACGGGTGCATTTTGCTTCTTAACTTATCTTAACTTAATCAGAATGCCATGTTTCAGCTAGTGGGCCTGCTGGGAACATATTCTTGAAAAAAATATGTTTGGGAATCGTTTATCATGGGACCAATTAGCATGTGTTTAATTTGACTGACATTTTGCGTGCCCAATGACAGGCGCAGTACACTGTGTTGCTAACGGCGTGTGATGGGGGGGCGGGGAGGTGTGTTACATTTCCCTTTTGAACAAGCCAAATGCAACCGCAGTCAGTTGGCCCTTGCCTAATATTTCAGAGCTAAGGACAGTGACGAGTCTGACGACACACGAAAAAGTTTACAGTGCGCAAAGCTCGCATGTAAAATGTTAAAGTGTCTAATAAATGAGTCGAAGAGCTCAAAGCTCATGCAGACACAGAAAAACTGTCCAAAAAAAAAAGCTGTACGAGCAGATAGTTAATCTGTAAAATTCACTGAGGTCCTTGTTTTCTTTGTTAAATTAATATCCTTGTGAGATTACTGTTTTATCCATCCATCTATTATCTATACCGCTTCTCCTCACAAGGGTCGCGGGCGTGCTGGAGTCTATCCCAGCTGTCTTGGGGCAGTAGGCGGGGGACACCAAGACAAACATCCGCACTTACAATCACACCTAGGGACAATTTAGAGAGTCCAATCAACTTACCATGCATGTTTTTGGAATGTGGGAGGAAACCGGAGTACCCGGAGAAAACCCACGCAGGCACGGGGGAACATACAAACTCCACACAGGACGGCCGGAGCCGGGATCGAACCCACAACCTCTGAACTGTGAGGCGGACGTGCTAACCAGTCGACCACCGTGTCGCCCATTACTGTTTTATTATTTACATTATTACAGTGAAAAGATAAGTGTAAGAAATATTTTGTAAAAGCTGTAAAAAAATTGTAAAAGATGTTCTACATAAGAGGTATTATTTAGAATATTGTCATTTATTTATATGTCAAGTAAGACTTCAAAATAGAGCTATTATTATGTTTTTTTGTTTTTCTACTCATACAGAGGAGGCAAACTTTAAATCAGCAGCACGATATATTGAAAAAAATGTGTCATTTTGATAATAGCTCATGCTCAGAAAGCAAAAGATGTGCAATAACTTTATATGGAATTCTGTGCTTTAATTTAAGTTTGACCAATCAAATGCAACCAGAAATGCACATTACCACCCGATAATAGGAGAACAACATATAAGGCGATTACTAACACTAAATAACGAACTCCACACAGAAGACTTGTGGGAATTCCATGTGTTCACAGCTCTGGCCTTCCTATGAGTGCCCCAATGGGGTTCTTCAAACCAGAAGACCTTGTGTGCTGTACAACATGCTCTCACATGTACTTTCCAACCTCTCCTCCTCCAGCCATGGAATAGAATGGCATTTGCTGTTTCACAGTGCTAATTACAGCAGTACAGTCTAAGAACATATTAAAAGGGAGTTTAACCTGACAGTAGTACATTAGTAAAATGAAATTGTGAAAAATAAGATGTCCTCTGTGGCACCATCTTTTTCCTCTAATTAGATTTTTAAGAAACCACCACCCCACCTGAAGAACAACAATCAATCAGACTAAAAGCGCGACTGATGATGTGTCAATCGACTGATTAGTGAAGTCATTCTACATTCAAATCTCGCTAGCAGTTTTCAAACTAAAAACTCCCCCTTTCCCTCCACAGTTGTGCCAGACCTCAAAGCTTCCAGTGCAGTTACGATGCTGTGGTTGAAATGACAAAAACAAACATTATCAACATTTAGATGTCTGGAAACAGCTGGCACGCAGCTGGACGACACAGATACCGGTACTTGCATTAGAACCACTTGACTGAACTGACAGGAGGTGCTTTGTGGTACTTCACTTGTTATTCACAAACTTGCGGTACAATGAGCATCTGTTAAATGCTTTCACTTTGGTGTTGGACATTCCAGATGCTCCTGTCACAATTTTGAACAGTTTTCGGCTTTTCATTTGCTTTTCATGCAGTCGGGACACAGCTTGTTGACTGCCTTCCGCCCATTGACAAATAAGATGACATTACCAGATATTCTGATCTGTTCATGTGTGAACTAATTGGAGTTGGGCTCATTCTACCCAGCAGCGGGCTAAAACAGGATTAAATGGACAGTAGGCTACTGACTGAAAGAAAATGACTGCTAGAGGAGTCAAGATGCCAAGTACAATTAGCAGGAACCCAAAAGGTCATCTGAAAGCGTAGGAGGTCTGTGGGGGGAAAATGCTTCTTTGAATTACCTGGACTTTGCTCACCTCTGAATGGGGTCAGTGATACAAGCAGATACAAGCAAATACAAACAAATTGCAGCCGAGCGTGCAGCTCTGTTGCTGTGCATTACGACTGCGTACACGTGCACAGTGCACACACACAGAAAAATCGACTGTGCAGCCAGTCACCACAATTCCTCTATTAACTGCATTTCCAGCAGCCGTAAGCAGCTTTTCGGGGGAGCGAACGCGCTTTCTGATGGAAAACAATTCCTGCTTGGTCTCAAATTGCAGCTAGTTAGATGGGAGCCAATCATCCCAGTGTTGGAAATATGCTGGCTACCTTTTTCTTTGCTGCACAGATACATTAGGAAGCACATTTTGGCCATATTTTACATTATTTTTTACTTCCCATTTTGCTTTCACTTTGCTCCAAAAATCAGTACAAGGTGTCCCAAAGGCCACTAAACACTTTGTTTTTTTCTATTTTTCTTTTTCATTTGAGGTATTATCGGACAGACAAAGGGCCATCATCATTTGACCGCTTCCGCGTTGCAGTTTTAGTAAGCAAATTATTCCCATGTCTCACCAGTTGACACTGGAGTAGCCTTGCAAAATTGCCCCCTGACTAGAGGTTTTTCTCTCCTTGAATGCAGTTCAGCAACAGTTTGTGAAGCTTTGTAGCTGTCAAACTACTTCAACATACAACACCATTTCCATCATCCATGGCAAGTTTCTTGAAACAGGGTCTGATAGTGAATCACCAGCAGTGAACTCTTAGAGCAGGCGATTGTGCAAAGACAGGAAATGGTTAGCCAGAGGGCTGTACTGGAACCTCAAAAGCACCAAACGCTCAAATCAGTTGATGATTTGGAGAGTGATAAAGCTTGACCCGTACCAACTTCAGGTTGTTCAAGGGCTTCAAGCAGAACATTATGATGCTCAACAACCTTGAGCTGGCAGTCAATTTTCTACTGCAATGTCACTTGGCGTGATGTGGGCAAGTTTACAAAAACTGCAACCCCTAAGCTGTCAAATGGTGGCCTCACTTCTGTCCGAATGACACCTGAAGAAAGTGTGTAGTGACTTTTGGGAAATCCTGAATTGTTTCTACACTTCACTAGAAGGGCTTGAAAAAAAAAAAAGAAAAGAGGAAACTGTTGTCTATTGAGGATTATATTACTCCATTTCAGCAAATAGAATATGAACATTTGACAGATGTCTTGAATTAAAGGGGGAAGTCAACCCAAACATATTTTTTTCCAGAATATGTTCTATGCAGGCTAGTCTAAACACGGCATTGTGATTAATATTGCGTTTGTCCAATATGAGAAATCCACCTGTTTTTAGCTAGCGCAGAGTGCAGCCATTTTGTCACTTCTGTCGACTGAAGATGACATTGAAGTTGCTCAAGGCTCAGATAACGACCAATCAGCTGAGCTTCAGAAAACAGGTGAGCCGCAATTGGTCGTTACCTGAGCTCTGAGCATTTGTGATGCCATTTTCAGTTGACAGAAGTGACAAAATGGCCGCCCCCTGAGATGGTTAATAAGGGGTGCATTTTGCTGCTTAACTCACATTCCACAAACGCAATATTAATCAGAATGTCGTGTTTCAACTCGTGGGCCTGCATAGAACATATTCTTGAAAAAAATATGTTTGGGTTAATTTCACTTTTAAGTAAAAAACTAGACCTGGGAGAAACAAGCATTGTCCTAAATATAATGTATTTATACTACCTACACCTACATACCTACATATATATATATATATATATATATATATATATATATATATATATATATATATATATATATATATATATATATATATATATATGTTTCGGCGTCAACTCCCACGGAAGAAACACGTCAGGTAATTAAACGACCTAAAATCACGATTGTCTGTTATATATGAACCAACAAAAATATACATAACAAGGAAGACAAAATGAATTTAATACAACTACCTACATGTATAGTTGTGGTATTTTTTCAAGCTTAACTTGTTCATTACCAGTAATGAGTTATCATACCTTTATTCAGATTTCTAAAGGGAAAAAATGTGACACGAGTGAAATTCTCTTCCTTAAACTGCTTGGTCAGAAGAAATTTCTTAGCAGACAATCATTTCGTCTTGATTTGAGAAATTCATTCATGACTGGATTTAAATGTTTGTAGTGGACAATCTTCACAGTAGCGGTCGTTGAAAAGAAATACAATGGCACCCAGCAATGAAGTTAAATGTACTGCACGGTGGAAACCGAGCACATAAGTAAACACTACGACCCAGCGGCCGTGTTCAACCTCACATTCAACCTTTCATGATAGGCTTGCTTAGCCTTTGAGACGCAGCCAAGTATCACACAAAAGGCAGCAGGTGTGTTGTAAGTGTGCATCTGCACACCCTCCATTGGCAACTCATGCTATGCACAGGAGCAGAACAATCCGGACTCCCCGTTTCCTTCCAGAGTGCAATGGTTGTATACCAAATGTCACGTTGTTCATATGTTCCAAAAGCTCGGTTAACAATGACCTTGCGTGCTACACGCGGGACACTCGCAGGCCTCACTCAAGTAATGAAAACACGGCTGACTCACCACTTTGAAGTATTCGGCGCTGCACTCCATGCCGCGGTAGTAGCAGGACAGCAGCATGTCCTTGATGTCGTGGCCAGTCCGGTCGTAGAACTCACGCATGTTGAAGGGCCGGGGCTTGTAGTTGTCAAAGTCGGCCCTCTCCTTGAGGACCTGCAGGACGTGTTCCTCCACCAGGTGCGGGTCCCGGATCTCGTACCTGCACCAGGAAGACCATTAAAATCCTCAGCAAAGTATTAACAATCATTTAGCGATAACAGCAGTAATGGTGTTTCCATTAACAACTCATTTGTGGGTTAACGCCGAGGAAATTACATTCTGTACGCAGCATGAGACTGTCGGAGAACTTTTTTTTGTTAAGAGAGAAAGCGTGAGAGTGAGTGGGCGAAAGAGAGAATTTTCCTCTGTGCAGTAAAAGCATTTTTAAACTGTATAAACTTTGAAGCTACTGTCCAGGGGTCGGAAATCTGAGATACACCAAGAGACATTTGGACCTTCTCCCACAGACGAAAAAAAAGAACACCAGCCACAAAACCTTTCTGACATCTAAAGTTAGGATAACACTCATGTTGTTTTTCCTTTTACTTAAATGTATGAAAACTATGCAGTGTTTACATTTATGAAATCTGCTAACTGCTACAGAAAATGCAACATTTATTTTGCATGTAGCTCTGAAAACTCTTTGTTGAAGCTTACTTTGAAAAAAAATAGTCATGAGTTATCCTCATATTTATGAATATAACTCTAATTACCTGCAGTGAACTGGAAATGCAAATCAAAACTGCTGTTTGCTTCTGTATTACGTCATCATTATATTGCACATAGAGCATGCAGTCATCTGTAAACCTGACTAAAAAATGACTATTTCAATTAGCAATGTAAAATATATCTTAAAAACAACAGCCAGTTAATATATTTATTTTATCTGGTTATTGTGATTTTTGCCCCTGAACCTCAACTCGCAGTGTTAATACATTAGGACTATGTCATCATTTTCATCTTCACACACGATTGTAAGATGCCAAATGTGAGGCGATGTGAATAACTTTAATCTTGGCGCCAGGAGACAGAAATTGTGACAAATATTTTGTTTTATTTTGATAATACAAGATCACTATAATCAAGTATTTTAGAGTTTGAAAAACGTTCACACTAAAATGAAAACAATTCAAACTGAATGTTGATTCTTTGTTTGGCGAGGACGTAGAGCAGAAGGACAAAAGAGCTACGTGCGGCTTGTATGGTCAATGTGTAAACGGCTTTGCTTCTTTTCATGGGACACTAACATTACTAGACACTTTAGTTACATTATTTAAAATGTGCGTTTTTAGTAGAGGTTAGTGTTTTCAGTCACTCCTCTGTGTTATTTCACAGAAAGAGACCCAACTATTTTCATATTAATTTTCAATATGTCCACTTTAAAGTGATACAAAAAAATGATTTGAAAACAATTTTTAAGTATTTCTTTCATTTCAAACATACAATGACAATATAATGCATGTAAAGTGCTGATGGAAGCATCGCCAGGACATTTTTGTCATATTTGTATATGCACTCGTTGCATCATAGCCAGCCTGGTTATGGGTAGCCTTGGGCGCCATTGCTTTAACGGCCAACAAGTAATTGCATTTCTATCACACGCACACAAGGTGCATTATCGCCTCCAGAAGAAGACATGCCCTTTTTGGTCCAGCAGCAGATTATCTGATGGGTAGTGAAGCAGGAAAAGGAACATTTCCAGCTTCCAGGAAAAGCAAGATAAACCTTGAACGTGCCGTGTGTAAGTCGTCTTCAACAGGGTTGTCCATAAATTTGAAAGTGGTCCAACTTCAGTGGAAGGAAACAGTTCATTACTTAAATTCTCTCTCGCTCGCTTTACGCAGACAAATGAATTGTCGTGCCTGATAGCTACGACTGACTGCAGTAGCAGGTGCGCCTCTTCAACAGAGGGATAACTTGCCTAATGCTGCAAATCCACACAAAAGCAGCCCCACTCTTCATCAATGCATATATTGCTGGAAAGGAGCGAGTGTATTGGTGCAAGCTTCCCAACATTCTCCGTATTCCTGCATTCTGACACATGGCCGAGCGTGACAGATTAATGAATGAAAGAAAGTGAAGTAAAAAGTGAAGTGTAGTCTCCGACGACCACTATCAACCTCCTGCACCTGCACGCATTCATTCAAATTAACCTCAATTAAAAGACGGGACCCCCGCTCAGAGGGTTGACAGCCCGCGAAGCCCCCCCTAACCCCCCACCAAGCGACCGGCCGGAACAATTACGCGTGTTAAAATGAAGCACATGTAAAATGTAATTAGGAGAATTATTTGTGACCCAGTCGGAACACTGACACAAGTTATTTGGAATAACCTGGGTAACTACATCCTTATGCAATCATAATACTGGAATGGAAATATAATGAAGAGTTTCTTTACAAAAGAAAAAGAAAAAATGTCTGTGTACAGTGAACCCCACCTATTTGTTCATGAACTCTTTCCCCGTGGAACCCAACCTTAGCTAATCTATAAAACTACCCTAATTGAATTTTTTGTGCTCTTTCTATAACTAAGACATCACAAGATGCTGCCAAGTCTCTTTCTAGATAGGAAAGTAGTACATATTGGTGTCAATGAAGTATGTTGAAATGATACACCCCAACTAAATGACAAGCTTTTATGTCATTAGTGGGCCGGACTAAAATCCACTTCCGGGCATGGTTAGTCCGGCCATTTTAAAAAATTTGTCAACCCCTGCCCCAAAAACAGGCATCCGGCCGGGCCGGAAGGCATACAGGGACGAACTGCCCAGCTCTGGAAAGTAGTCATTTGTGTAAAGTAAGTATGTTGAAGTGATACAGCTCAATTGAGAAACTATCTTTTTTTTTTTTTTTTATCAGAAGGAGTTTAGTTTAGCCTGGGTTGTTAGCAGTAGATACAGAGAGTCTTTGCTGCATGCTCATGTAGATGAGCAAATTAAATCATTTGTATGTCGTTTATTAGGTGCTATGTGGGAACATGAGTTTGTAGTTATAATTCAAATGTTTTGGGGTGATGGTTTGTGGCATGTCACAATTTTGCCTTGTTTTGTTCTCATGCAAGATGGAAATTAGCTTTCTACTTTATCTGGTGCAAGCATCTCTTCATGTCTTAAAAATAGCTCACCAGTGATGGGACAATGTGATTTTCTAGGAATGAATGTAGTGATCATTCTAAAATGTGAACACTAGCAGGGATTTATAAAAATAAAGTGTTGCTTTTTCCATTTCCTAATTATTGTGTTTGTCATGGATGAATACTGTTAATTATTATTCATAACATTGAGATAATTTCAGCAAATTCATTATTTCAGAAGTGTGTACTATCAAACAGGTAGCCCATGGCATTAACCAGTGCCCATGCAAGAAGTAGCTCTCGCTTTCAGAAGGTTGGTGACCCCTGTCATAGACACCAAACTAATTGTATAAAAACAAGTCAATTCTACAGACGTACCAATAAAAAGAATAAATATATAGAATAAAAAGACTGTTCTGCTTGGCATAAGAGTAAACAACATGAAAATGGTTCCGTTAAAATATGTGCACTTAAAAAAGAAAAAAAAGTTTTAACAGGCTTTTTTTTTAATGGAAAACGAGTGAATTATCCTCCATGAACCATGATATTCGAGAAGTTATGCACTAAATAGTGAAAGTGTTTGTGTTCAAGTTAATGAGAAGTTAACATTATTTATTGGGATTTGTTTCAGTTTATGCCACGTTTGGGTAATTAAACATGCCCGTGGTCACACTGACTCTGAGACTTTTTCTTTTTTTTTTTTTGCTGTTCCACAGAAACACTATAACATGAGTGTTAACAGTATTTATTTTTGTGTAGCAGCCACCTCAGTTTACAGTTGCCAACATGACATCATCAGAAAGACGGAGAAATTATGAGGGGAAAGGGACAGCAGCGTCGCCATCTCCACTCCTAATAAATCGGCAAATGACAGTGAGGATGGTGACAGTTTGAGTTATTTGTCATCAGTATGGGCGCTCCCTTCAACAGTAATTGGTTGTAAATCGTAATGGACCTCCTTTTAATTCCACAAGGTCATGTTCATCTACTGTAACTTGGCACTTGGGAATTGATGAGTGCGGACTTTTAAAAAAAGAAGAAAAAAAATCCCTTTTTATTTTTTCTAGCCAATAATATGAAATATTTAAAATAAAAATGAGCCAGGTCATTCATTATTGATTAAAGATCATTTATTGATGCGTTTTAATATAAATTCAATAACATTATTAATATCCATTTACAATAATTGCAATTTTTGTCCTGTAATACAACAAAAAATCTCAATGTGTGAAAATGGTGTTGTATCTACAAAATCAGTAACACTTCAACTTCATTTTTGTCATTTTAAGACAATATCCTTATTTCTTTTTTCAGTTGTTTAAGGTCTATTTTTATATTTGGTGACCATGGATTGACAGTGGAGAAAATGAACAATCATGTTTTTTTAAATTACCACTTATACTTATTTTCAAAGGCAGAATATGTGTGGTTTTTTTTAACCTACTACAGGCTAGTAGCATGGTATATGTTGCCATCTTTAGCCTGCAAAGTGCAAACTGGTAGATCCTAGTTGCAGCAAACATTTACAACTACAGCAGTGGAATTTGGCAGCTTGTTGAGAAAGTGCTGCCTTCACAAGTTGAAAACGCAATTGAATGTATATGGCTTTATGGGTTATCATTATAAGGAGTCTCAGAGTCTACAATTACACCACAAAGATGCATGCCATAGCTCCACCTCTGGTCACCATGGGTTTATAATTCCCAAATATCAATCAATTGCCAGTTATTCCCCTACACCCCTCATCCGGGCAAGGATAAACTAAGAAAACCCATTTAGGGAAAAAAAAAAAAAGTTAAGTGAGCTTTCATGCTTTATACAGTGGTATCTCACTGACCTAGCGTTCAAGTTGAAGTTTACTAGAAAACCAAACATCAAACAAAAATAATTTCACATTGCGTATTGTGAACTGAATCACATTAACTGACTTTAAGTCAGCTATCTCAATGCAAAACTCAATTCATGGGATGAAAATCTATTCTTTAACCTCCACGAAAAATGACTACTATTGCAGCTTAGTTGCCACGTCATCAATTTTTGATCATCAAATCTATATGTAGCATATCTTTATGTAGTTTGATGAGTTTTATGTATTATAATGTCCCTTGGTGGGCAAGGAACACACACACCTGGGAGCAGTACAGTGTGCAGAGAATAATAATGATGTGCACTTTCATTATTTTTATTGTATTTAAATAAGCTATGACTTGGTTTTTATGAAGTACAATATGTAGAGTGTTATGTAGATGTTTATTTTTCATCAAAACACATTATGGGGTTGCTGGAAACTATTAATGGTATAAATTGTGAAAATAATTGCATAATATGAGTGAAGAATTCATTCTGTATGCCAGTTGCATCACCGGTAATGCTTGAAAAATGTTGCCACCAACCCTTGGAAATGGCAGGTCAAAGCAAAGCAGGCCAATTAGTTCAACTCTGCACATAGCTCTCAGCCAGTCGGGCAACTTTGGCCCCCCCGGAGGTGGCGAAATATCATTAGAGTTACTCTGGAAATACGACACGGACCCCTTTACGGGGTTATTCTTTAGTTAAATGAATTGCATACTGAGCTACTGCTTTATAAGCAACACAGAGCTGCCAGGGGAGCACTTAAGCCGCCACATTCAAAAACCTACCAGCCGGGAGACTTAAAGTACACACAGCCTCAATAATACGGCCGGAGTTTTTAATATTGCCCTTTATCTGTTCCCTAAAGAAACTGTGGCTAGAGAGAGAAGTGGGAGACCCTCAATTGGATTACGGGACACAAGCACTTTAATTTCTTTCTGGGGATCGAGACGAATGAAAGAGGATCTTGGCCACCTTGTGTGAGGAAACGATTTTCAGGGCGAGATCATAAAATTCTGCATATGCATGACCTAATATTAAACATGCATGTCGCTGCAAGGTGCTTCAATCATACCAGCATTAATCCTGCATGTAAAAATGAAATCTTTATGAAGGTACATCCAATTAGCACTAATTAATTTACAAAATCAGATAGCTTGTAAAGTGTCCTAAGTGAGTGGTAACATTAATTCCTATTAGGAGTTCGGTAATGAAAAAAACAATCGGAAGGATTCAATGATGCGATGTAAACAGACACATTTCTCAAAATATGTAGAAAAACCTTTCACTTTTAAATGGCCATTTTCCCTATCTCAATTGAGGGGTGGGGAATATCCATTTTACCAAGCATGTGCAACAAAACTGCATAAAAAGCATAGGCCACAACATCCAAAATGATCAAACAGCATTTACATTGTGGAAAACTCTGCAACACTCACCTCCACAACTTTCACGCCACATTTTGGCAGCAAACGCACTAATTATTCCACAGTGACCTTCTTTTGTCAAATATGATCATCATTGACTTGCGGCTTCATCTAAATAGAAAACTGACACAATTGTCTCATTAATGTTCTGCACCGCAAAGCGTGAAGGGAACACACAATCACAAAATAAGAGACCGCATTGATTTTCATCCAACAGAGTGAGGTAGTCCATTTTAATCCACAGCCTTAGACAAAAGATTTGGCGATAATCCATTTAGTCACATTTAATAATAATCCCATTTAGAAACCCACTAGATAATCCCACGTAAAAAGTGGGTCTGAAGATCAGGCTCTTCACCGCGGCTGGGCCTCGGTTCAAAACGAAGCGTCCAGTCAAATTTATTTACTTGCGACGTACCCTTTGTGAGCAACGACACTCTTCGGTGGCCAAAGTCCATCCTTATAACATTCAATATGCCGTGTTTTAAATCATACATACTAGTGAAGCAAAGCAGAAGTTTGGGGATAAATAAAGGTTAGATAAACACAAAATTAAAACCAATACAAGTGTTTATTTTAGTTTTCTTTAGTACAGAGCCTATTCGTCATTTTTCTAATCTTATTTCACTATCTTCTATATTGAAATAAATGCTTGATCCCTAGAGGAGTGAAATGTGTCTTTTTGTTTTTATAGGTAGTTGAATAGTATTCAGAGTGCAATTATGAAATATGACTTACATTTTAATATTTAATGTTTTAAAATGCACTAAACATTTACTGCTAAAAATGTTAAGGCCACAGTAGCACCTTCAAATGAAATTGCACCGTCATTTCCAAACATGTCAGGAATGCTGGTACAAGTTGCAATGTTTAATCAAAGTTGAAGGTATCTCAACTTATACCTTAAAGAATTTAAGATGTAAGATAGAGATGGTTATATAATAGCAGCTGCTTGCTAGAGCAATACGCTACAATTTTCAGTATATGGGCCATTCTACTGAATTGATTCAAATTCAGAGTTGGAAAATGTGTGAAATGTGTATATTATTTCAGAAAAGCTTTTATTGTATTCATGTTGCACCATATCTAAGGGGCACAAATATAGTAAAAGTACAGTCAATTTTCAAATAGTATTTTCTAGCTTTCCCCTAGTATCTTGCCTGTCCCTAAAATGTGTCACTACCGAAACACACAATTACAGAAGAATAAAAATAATTCTACTGGCCGATTCATATTTTTTTCCATTTCCCCCCTCTACAGAGTATTTTTATACATTAATATATATGGTTTTGACATCAAAACCAATCAAAATGAATTTTTAACAGGATTTAATGTGACTTTTTCTGAAATAAATCGAAATTTATATGCTATTTTTCATTGTAAAATGTAGAAAGTTGATCATATTGACTTCAAAAGTCATCATTAATTAAATCAAACATACCCTTAAACAATCATTATCAAAAATTGTTGTTATGGTATGTTCCTTCTCTGTTTTCTGAGAGACATCCGGTGGTCTTGTCTTTTGCTCCATGCTCTTCTGACTTTCCTTTGCTCTCTGCTGTAAAATTCATTGGTAGACTTCAGCTTTCCTTCTTCCTTCCATCTCTTATTTCTTTCTCTTTTCTTTATTAAATATTCTTTGGATTTCACTGGGTCATTTTAACTCTTCGCCTGTACTCTGTCTCCGCTAGGCATTTTGGTGTTTTTCCCTTCAAATTAAGATAAAATATGAAATAGAATATTGTTAAAATCAGAGAGATCTATGTATGACATATGTATCTATGTACTACATTATTTAAAACTTACTTTATTCAAAATTAAACATCATATTGTCACTACCGAAACCATTATGTCACAAGCGAAACATTTCTGTATGTTTCGGTACTGACTGTTTCGGTTTTATTTTTCCCTTCAAATTAAGATAAAATATGGAATCGAATATAGTTAAAATCAGAAGGATCTATGTATGATATATGTATCTATGTATTATATTATTTAAAACTTACTTTATTAAAAAATAAACATCATACTGTCACTACAGAAAGTTTCGGTAGTGACATTTTATGATAGTTGTTGTCAATACTCAAGAATGCCAGGCACAACGTGGCTACCACGGACAGTTTTGAGCATGTGTACGAAGATAGGAAACACAACATTTAGCATTAAAATCGAAAGTGCTCATTTTATTGCAGAAATGAGGTGTTCGGTAGTGACGGTCCTTAAAACCACATGTTGATTTTCAGACTTTGGAGGGCACATAACTTAGTAAAGCTGCCAGCTAATTACTCACCATGTGCCCAGTGATGAACATGAAGGTAATGTCTCTTACTTGTGAAATTTCTGGGATGTGGCTAAAACCAAGCCCTGCCTACAGACAAATACTCTTTGCGTTTCGGTAGTGACATGAAAAGTTGGGACAAGTTTTTTTACATAAATACTTCTAATTTGAAAAAAATCTACAAAATCAATGTAAATCTTTCCCCATACATTTAAAAGTAACCAAAATGTTCTATCAAAGTAAAGTATTTTTTAAATTGGCAAAAATCTTCTACATTTTTTTCATGAATTGAAATTTAGGAGTTAGAGATTGGGACAGCCACCTCCCAATAGGAAATGACATAGAAAAGATGACTTCTTATACATTCAGTCTAATTGTATCTCGATTAATGCCTTGTGGTAAAATAGATCATAACAAGATATTACTAAATATGCAAGGTCTGAACACTTCATTGTTTTTTTTAAATGGGATTTTCATTGAGGGACAGCAATTTCAACCAATTCGGTAGAATGGCTCATATAGGCCTATGATAGGATTACGGTAGTTGACTAATTGCCGCTACGGTTAGTCACTATTCAATTTACAACATAGTCATTTCTAGCCTTAATGTACATATGCGCACTACCAGTGATTTTTTTTTCTAAATCAAATCATATAAGCAATTTCATTTTGACGGTAAGTGATGGACATGAATTGCTTTCGTTATAGGTTCCCAATCCATCAAAAATAGGGGATTACCAGTTCTACAAAATTTCCAGATTAGCGCGACAACATCATTAACAATACATATCCCTGCGCTATTCAATTGTGTTAACCCGCAAAAACAAAAAGGTGTTGGCGTGGTTTCACCCCCAAGTATGTCCGATATCCGCAAGCGTGCACACTTGTCAAGGTTTGATTTAAAATCTTGAGAGAAATGTGCTTGGAATCAACAGATCCAATTCAAGCCCTTATCTCTTGCAGGACTTTTTTCTTCCTACCTCAGCGAGTCGGTCAGGAAGCTTCATGCCACACAAAAGCATGCACACGCACACACAAACAGTCAGTGGACGTCTCCCCGGGGGCTCCAAGGAACAGCAAGTAATGGTCGTGTTGGCAACAGTAGGGGGAATGACAGTGTTAATCAGTGGCACTGCTCTGTTGCTTAGCAAACAGCTCTAATTACACGCAGATAAAGACTTGTTCATCATGCAGCTTATGAGGCACATGCTAATTGCCCCTCCCTCCATCTCAAGTAGAAAATTGCAGCATTTACAAGGGACCGGCGGTTATGTTTTCTCTTCTCTCTCTTTATTCACTGGATATGAACTTTTGCATGCATCTATGGGGTTCCATTTGTGCCAAAAATATGTTATGTGTCTATGATAAGTGTCTATGGGGTTCCATTTGTGCCAAAAATGTGTTATGTGTCGATGATACGTGGCTATGGCGTTCCATTTGTGCCCAAAATATGTTACGTGCCGATGATACGTGATATGTTAGACGTCGATGATAAGTGTCTATGTTAGACGTCCATGTAAAGTGTCGATGTTAGCTGTCCATGTAAAGTGTTGATGTTAGACGTCGATCAGAAATGTTGTCAGTGTTTAATAAAATCATTATGAATAAAATAATGTGTATAAAAGTATGCATGCGATCCTGTTAGCTCATTCCCACACAAGGTCGCTTTATTTACAGCCGGGATCAACTTTTGGGAATGTCTTATCTTCAGCATCTATTAATTTCTTTGTATTTCTTTTTTTTAGCCTGAGTCTATCTATGTGCTGTGTGTTGTTTCTATACCTAGATGTCAGTAATGCCAAAGGCATTGAACTCAATACGGCCATGGCGTGAAGGACAGGAAAACAAATTATTATTATTATTACTATTATTATTATTATGTGAAGGCGAAGACCTTCATTATTATTATTAAGTCAGATTTATTTGGCGCTTTTCTGTACGTTGCTAAATGGACCAAAAACTCTGCCCAAAAGGCCTACAGAAGGCACAGTCCCAGCAGGTTACCAGAAAAAAAAAAAAAAGAAATTTATGCAGGCTGAAAATAAGACACACGAAAATGTTGATCCCGGCTGTCAAACAAAGCGGCGTTTCGCAACGGTAGTGGGAATGAGCGAACAGGACCGCATGCACACATATCATTAATTTTATTAAACACTGACGACATTTCTCATCGGCATCTAAAATAGACACTTATCATGGACGTCTACATAGACATTTATCAGCTACACATAACATACCAAATAGTAATGTCCAATAGGCTGGTCCGCCAATCATTTTAAACGGGCTTCTGTTTGCGTTTCCGTCTACAAATTTCAACCAACTGGATAGTTTTTTTTTGTTTTTTTTTAAGTCAGATTCAATTGAAAAAAAATGACAGATTAGTCGATTATTAAAATAATCATTAGTGAACAGCTCCAATTGAAAAATGTGTAGCTAATCCAAGTGATCCGTATTCGAATCGGCAGTGGCATGTTGGCCGTCGGGAACTTTGGAAGTTTTCTGAACGACTAGTGCGTTGTAGGCAAAAGAAATGTGCATGTGGCAAGAGAAAATCACCATGTTTGTTGTGTGTAGTGTACTCACCTATGGAGCCAAAACACTGCTATTAAGTTATAGCATTAAAAATATAATTTGTCACTGTAGAAAAATATATTGACACTGAAAAAATACAATGTTTTGTTTTGGTGTTTTTAGATTTCCCTCTTCATGTGGATCTTTACTTTCAGTAACATCGCTTTCACTTTTTCAGTTTCAACTAATTGAGTTTCACCTTTGATTTCTTTTTTTTTCTGTTTCAATTTTAGGCAGCAGTCTGGTGTGTAGGGGCAAATTTGAACTATTTTAATGGCAGTGTTGTCATTTTACAGTAGATGCCAGTCATAGTACAGAGACTGACCCATGAGAGGCTGTGTGGTGCCACAAGGCCATCCAAACTGCCATAAAATACAAAGAAGAAAACGAGGAAGCAAGACTAGTGTTTATCTCATCGAGTAACTACATTGCGTGGGTATGACTGACAAGTTCTGCCATGTATGAGCATCTGAAGCCAAAGAAACACAGCCAGTTGCTTTGCCTGCTTTAGCCAATTTTATTTCTCATCAGGAATGCGGCAGGCAGTTTCATCCAGTTTGCCAGAAAAATATTAATTTATTACAAATATATCTTTAATATTAAGTAATAATTTCCTTTACTTACCAAGTAAGGCAATACAGAACAGTTTCTCATATTTACAATGGCGAGCTAGAAGAAAATTTATAGTTCACTGTCTTGCCCAAGGACACTTCGGCAGCTGACAGTCAGAGCCGGGATTTGAACCACCGTTCGGTCAGCGGATGACGCCTCTACCAACTGAGCCACAGCCACCACGTATACTTTCTTCATCTATCTATTCCAGCGACATTGTGACATGCAGAACCATTAGATGGCAGGCTGTACAATGTGTATCCACCTGTTGCCATTCATACAAAAGAATAATAATAATGTTAATTTCAACAGGCCCACACTGAGTAAATGAATTTGTGAATAAATTGAGATGAAATCATTATTTCAGCATTCATAATTTGTGTACCGTGAGAGTTTATATGAGATTTAGAATGTGCCTTGGCTCACTAAATGAAAACGCTGCTTTAATGTATCGCTGCTAGAAAATTTGGTGCAAAAGCATTTCAGAAAAGTGTAATGCATTTTCCTGGTGCGTTGCCTTAAGTGGGTGCCGCATCATGTCCCCCTATAATTACTCCTGATGCTTTTACAGCTGACGTCACTCTAAGATACATCTTAAGTGAAATCACAAGCAATAATGCTTTCCTGAAAGCATGCATATTTGCTGTCTAGATGATTTGGACTTTTTAATGTCTATTCTCCTGTATGTCCTGTTAAGCGTGTTACCAAACAAGCAATAGCAAATTGGAGCTGCCAGAGTTAGCCTTCAAGACAAGGACATCCAAACACTTTGAATCAGAGACGAATGGCGACCAGAGCACGGCATCTGAACACAACGTTTTGAGCAGATGACTGACAGTAAAAAGGTATATTTCCGGAAAACAGAGTCCGATTGATGCATGCAGGTCAGAACCAAGTGGCTAAATGTGGTGTGTTGAAATGTTGATTGACGTTAATGCATTGTTTATGACAACATTGCAAGCTTTGACGGGGAACATATTGTGTGGATACATGAAAAAAGCTCCCTGACGATAGCCTTGGCATTATGTGATAGCTATTTATATAGCCTCTTCAATTCAAAGGCTAAGACACTGATAAGCATTTTTGTAGGGAAGAGTGTAATTTCTTTAAAATTCATTTCAATTACTTATTGTACTGTTTTGATTTTTAAATTCACACTGCTAAAAGAATAAAGATAACTTTGTACTGGGGCTGGAACAAATTATTTCTATTTCCATTCATTTCATTGGGAAAAATTGCTTTAGTTCTCAAACGTTTTGGTTCATGAATGGAGTCCCGCAACGAATTAAATCTGTGAACCGAGCTTCCACTTTATTACATGGATCTTGACATTATGAGTATGAAGTGTGTCAGAAAGGTTCCAGGACTTGTGTCGCAAAGGATTACATTTGAAACAAAACTATGAGTTCTTCAATGTAATTGCTGTGGAGTAACCCCAAAATACGTTCATAAACATATCCGCTGTGTCATTTCATCAAGCTGAGAGCAAAGTGAGTCATGATGACACTAATGAGACCAGACTTGCTAAGGAGAGTTGTAACCGGTAAGCCAAAGATCTTTGAGTACGACCGGCAGACCAAACACTAGAACCTTTGATAGAAGAGTCCGATGTTGCCAAGCCCGAAGAAAGCAATATAGTCAAAGTCCAAAGTCCATGGTCATCTTGAACATATTCATCGATGTGAATGGCATCGTCAACTGCAAGACGATTGACCAGCACATCTAAATTTAATTGATTCAGTGCGGGAGAAGAGGCAAATTGTGACTGCTTCATCAAAACAACGTGCCTGCTCACAATGGCCTCGCTGAGTAGGACGTTGCCGTGCTCGTCACGTCCTGGCTCCATGTGATTTTTTTCTGCTTTCGCAAGCTGAAGGTGATCAGCAAGGGGACCCATGTGAAGATGTGGATGACATCAAGATGGCTGTGATGAAAGAGGAGCAGAAGATTCTGAAGTTGTTGCAGAAAAGACTGGGAAAAGGCATTCGACTCCAGGTGGTTTACTATGATGGGGGAAATGTGTACTTTGGAATTGCATTTGTGACACCAGTCATGGAACTTATTTGACACATTGTGTAAGCATACCTGTCAACCCCGGGCTGTGCTGAATCTTACAAAAGTTGTAATTTGCCTGTACATTTCTGTATATAATCTCACAGTATCTATATCGAATCTTACACAGTGTTTATCACTCAACATACAAACATATAAAATACGGGGAAAACGTATAAATTGAGAAGTATGTGTAAGTCCGATTCAACATATGAAAACACAATGTACAGGAAGTCTTCGGTTTACGATGGAATTCCTACATCGTAATGTAAACCGATTTTGAACAC
The DNA here is from genome assembly GCF_054856515.1 of Filicampus tigris. Lineage (NCBI taxonomy): Eukaryota > Metazoa > Chordata > Actinopteri > Syngnathiformes > Syngnathidae > Filicampus > Filicampus tigris. Next base: position 4,563,049 of record NC_141225.1, on the reverse strand, counting down.
AAATCGAAACATGCCATAGTCTATCATTAACCTAGTGCAGTGCTTCAGTCAAAACCACAGTCAATATTTGTAAAAAAAAAAAAAAACAGGCAATTATAATAAAACATTCCTAACCACTAAATACAGTAATGTGCTGCGTGACATGTTCTTACCCTAAAACCGGACACCGTGTATTCTGTACAGTAAGCACAACATACCGCAACAGCTGTCAAAACAGATCTACGTTTATGGGGCTAAATCTGTCGAATAAAACAGTCGGTTATGCTATTTTTTCTGATATACATTGCTGTAAAACAAGGGCATTTGTCGGAACTGTTGCTTTCCTTGGACAGCAACACTATAATATAATATGTATGACAACAGAATACTGGGTTTATGTATTGCGAGGGTGTAAGACAGGAGTTACACTCCCGAATGTGCTTCGGGCATCCGCACTGGCCGTGTGGATCAATAAGCTAAAAATACATTGTTGTTTTCCAGATACTATTTGGATGAGTTGTGGCTTGTAACCGCTGTGCATGAGGACTATCATCTGCGTACGTGTTGAGAAAATTAAGACTTTGAAACTTGTCAGTAATGAATTAGAAGTTTGTCACATCTGGCCAAAGTCTAAAATGATCAAAGCGTAGCAGGCGCTTAAAAAAAAAAAGAAAAGAATGAATGAAAGGGATGGGGAGGGTAGAGGGAAGAAAGCGTCAGCAGGGGAATTAAAAACGTCCAATATTGAGATGAGGAGGCAAAAGAAGTGCTCCAACAGCATTTCCTACATACAGCATACAGATGCCGCTCATCCAAAATGTTACATAAGGGACACACACGATCTGTGATACAATATTTACCCCCACACTATCATCATTAGACTCAAGTCTAATGACGTTAATTCATGTTGTTGTCATTCACTGTAGAGTGGCATATTACTAGCATCTCAAAAGTCAAAACTAGAGAGGGCAACATTCAGTTTAAACCTATGATTCTCAAAGTGAAGTACTAGTACTACTCGTGGTACACCGGCTCCCTCTAGTGATACTCAAAGAATCACTGCCCAAGTACAGTTCAGTTGTATTTAACTTTAGCGCATACATTTGCATTTTATCTTGAAGAACTGTGTATTTAACATTTTACGGGCGTACAACTTTTATTAACCTTTCATATACAATGACTTTTAATTGAATCAGAAGAAATTAGATCAGTATTGTGCCAAAGGTAATATACAGTATAATCGTATAGGCCTATATGTAACTGTGGAAAGCTTAAAACAGCATGATACAGGCCCTTTAAAGGGGAAGTTGGCAATACAAGTATTTATGAAAACAGTCATTAGGACTTGACAGTAGTATATGATAAATATACTCGACAAAAATATAAACGCAACACTTTTATTTCTGCTCCAATTTTCATGAGATGAAGGTCATTTTTCCAAATACACAATATCACAATTTCTCTCAAATATTGTTCACAAACCAGTCTAAATCTGTCATAGTGAGCAAATCTCCTTTCCCGAAATAATCCATCCCACCTCACAGGTGTGCTATATCAAGATGCTGATTAGACACCATGATTAGTGCACAGTTGTGCCTTAGAATGCCCACAGTAAAAGGCCACTCTGAAAGGTTCAGTTTTATCACACAGCACAATGCCACAGATGTCGCAAGATTTGAGGGAGCGTGCAATTGGCATGTTGTTGGCAGGACCTCCACATCCAGCATGTTCACCTCCAACACGGTCTGAGACCAGCCACTCGGACAGCTGATGAAACAATCGGTCTCCGTAACCCAAATATTTCTGCACAAGCTGTCAGAAACCGAGGGAAGCTCATCTGCATGCCCTTCGTCCTCATCAGGGTCTGGACCTGACTCCAGTTCGTCGCCGTAACCGACTTGAGTGTGCAAATGCTCACATTCGATAGCGTCTGGCACATTGGAGAGGTGTTCTCTTCACGGATGAATCCCGGTTTACACTGTTCAAGGCAGATGGCAGACAGCATGTGTGGTGTGTGGTGTGTGGTTTTCTGAGCCCCCCCTAAAACAAAAGTGCACCTTTCAGAGAGGCCTTTTATTGTGGGCAGTCTAAGGCACACCTGTGCACTAACCATGATGTCTAATCAGCATATTGATATGGCACACCTGTGAGGTAGGATGGATTATCTCGGCGGAGGTGCACAGAGCAACAGCGTAAATTGTGAGCGGTCCTTTAAGAAGCCAGACATGATTGATAAATTCAAAGAATCTGTTGACGATGCAGTCGCACTGTCGCATTCAAGCCACGCATACACGCAGTCATTTAATAATTGGGTCCCCCATGTGTATTTTATGTGCCCCCCTAAAGACTGAGGTCTGGGGACGGGTCTGCTTATAAAAAATAAAAGATGAAGAGATGGTGCTGTCTTGGTTTCACCTACATTTCCTGCTGTTGTTGGCCATCTGGTGTTAAGCAAAGACTGATGCAAAACTTCAAATAACTCTTCAGTTTCTTGTATATCAAATTAGAGCCACAAAATTGGGCCAGGAAGGGATATTTTTAAAGCCCTTATTCATCATTTACAACTGTCAAGTCATAATGACTCTTTAAAAAAATGATGACCTCTTATAATAAATGAATGAATTTATTTATTTATTAATGTTCAAAATTTGCATAATATTATTATGAATTACAATAACATCAAATGGAACAGTTAGAGGCCTACTACACTACTGTATTTCAATATTGGTCATGATGGTGATCCTTGGAGAGCCAAGTATTTTTTGGAGTGATAATTGTAAAAGGTTTGAGAATCACTGGCCTACACAAAAGGCAATGCTGAAGCTTTCTCGTTGTGACCATAACCTTCACCAAGATATGTATCTTTAGGAAGTGGAAATCACAGAAAAACCATCCATTTGGTTCTCTGGAAAAACCTGACCATAGAGTACCTCTCTCTGGAAAACACAACATAATCTCAATCTTTTAGGTCAGTCATTGTTCCTCCCCCCCTTCACTAAATTCCATCCCCAAATATTGTGCCGATGTTCTCTTTTGTCATCCCCTCCATTGCATCACTACATTATCACCCAACAATAAACAGGATTACATGCACAGTCGCATGTACGCAATTTTCCCTAGCAATAAAATAGATGAGTCAACAAATTTGGTGATTATCGTATTTATTGTCTTCTTCACTATTGTTAGGTTGTTACAAATACTACAATGTATTTTTCGACTATTTTTTGTACTACCCTGAACCAGTTCCATAAAATTTTACGTTCTTGTCTTTTCTACCTTGTTTCTCAACTCTTGTGGCTGTCTTGTTTTGTTTTATTTGTTCACAATGAAAAGAAAAAAAATGCACAAGGTGACGGGCGCTTTTGTTGGGGATAAAAGGTTGGGATGGCAGAGAGCCTAAAAGGTTTTGCGTGTTTGCGCCATGTTGTCGGCGTATCCTCAGAGTGGGCCGGCAGCAAGCGAGACAGGTGTCAAAACATTGCTTTGCACTCAGCGTGCCACTCGTGCGACTTTACAGGCCTCACCTTTCTTCCTTTCCTACAAAACAAACACGGGTTATAAAATATAAAAATGGACCTAGCACCAAGCAAAATATCCCTTTCGAGGCAGTCCTGTCATGCAAATGTTAACATTCAAACAAACGACTGTCATGTTAGTACAGTACATTTAAGTCAATTACAATTACAGTATGACACTGAAGAGTGGAAGCATGGGCCAAAAAAGTGATCAAGTGGTGTAAATACATACAGATTTTTGACATTTTAATGCTGTGCCCCACTCTCAGCACAGACGTTTAGTTTCATGACATATAGTTAACCCAGCCCACCGATTCACTGATGTGCTTAGTTTCTCTTTTTTTAACCTATACGTCACTAAAAACATACATACAGTATTCACTGTTTAGCAATAACAGCATTGCTGTTGAGCTTCATTTAGACAAAATGAGTCCTTTGTTGCCATGTTGTGGCATCTATAGGCAATTAAAGTACAGTAAATCAAGATTGCTGTCTTGGAAGACTAGATTCAAGATTGTGTTGGGATTGATAAACAATGTCTTTAGTTCTACAAAAGCCTTGTACCAGGGCTATGACGCCACCAAAGCCCTGTCTAAATAGTAAAGTGGTGGTAGTAAGTGGTAGCTGGTGTCAAGGAAGTATGCAAAAGTCATATCTCTGCAGGGACACTACATGAACAAACACACTTCTGATGCGTTATATTTTTTTTACAATAATGTGAAATGATAAACTGCTTTAGGGTTATGGTTGGTGGTATATTTACAGTTCAAATGTAAAATGTTTCCTTTTTTTTGCTATTTAGAGCATAATAATCTTTTAGACACATCCAATAAGCAGATATTTTCTGACTGTGATCGGATGGGGGCCATCAGGCTCGAAATTAGCCCAATTATTGGTATGTGTGTACTCTGCTACGCTTTACATTGTTGAGTTGATCTGGGCAAAAGTGCAGATCAATAAATGATGTGTCACTTTTGTTTGTACTGCTTGTGGTTTAATTTGCATTTTCTTCCATTTCTCAGTGAATAAGATGCATGAATATTGATAACAAAAATGCAGACGTATACAGGAGACATCTATGAAAGTGTACAGCTTGGTGCTGATCCAAATTGGATTGCTTGGCTTTGGCCGAGCTCTGCACTCGACATACTACTCCAGAAAATGTGTTAAGCTATTACTCTGTTGTTTGGGGCTGAAGGCTGCACCGGTCACTGTGGTTTGGTTCTATCTGATGGCTATTTGGACAAAACTTGCATTGGAATCTGTTGGACTTCTACTGAATAAAAAGAACGGTCCACAACAGTCTTCATATGAGTGGCAAAAATGTGTCCTGAGATAGCCTTTGTTGTGATTTGGTGCTTTAAAAATAAATTTCCACAGATGGGCTTCCCTGGAGGTAAAACCTTAGTGTCTGGCTCAGATTTGTTTTGATCTGCTCGGCACTAGACAAATGGCTGGAGGTGGGGTGGGAAGAAGAAGGGGATGATGAACAGGCAGAAGACTGCTCTGCATGCATGACCATGGCAAGCTTTCAGGTCCATTATGTGTGGATATGAAAGACAAGGTGTTTAAACTGTGTGTGCGCAAACATATGCTTACATTATGCATGGCCAGAGAGGTTTACATTAAAAGGCTGTGTAAATAGATGCGAAGGGACAAACAGATGTATACATTATGCATGGTAATAAATGGAAAGATGTTTTATTTAAATTGGACCAAAGATGTTGACTTTGATTGTATGCCTGTGAACCGACGTTTAGACACAAGGTGAGAAACATTGTCATAGGAATGGATAAAAGCTTCCATTTTAGAGCGGGTGTACTTGTTTTTTGACTATACGGTCACCGTTTGGCTAATTTCTGAACATGACGTCTGTAGATGTATGTTGGTGTGTATGTACACATGGTTACTGCGTATATTTACATTGCTTTTTGATTCTGAATGTTTGCTGTTAATGTTATACATTAGCGGCTACATTATGCCACCATCTCTGTGCGACCTATATCTTTGCTGCTGTAACCCTGAACATTTCCCCACTGTGGAATCAATAAAGGCCTTCTTATTCTTATTCTTATTCTCATGATTGATACCTACGGTGGGCATAAAGTGCCAGAAAGGTACTTACTCTAGTCCGTGCATATGCATAGCTAAATCAGATGAAAATCATGATAATGTATGTATTTTAAAGATAAAAAAAAAAACATGTTCTTGAACCTAAAATGTATGTCCTTAAACTAGAGTATCTGTTCATAAGTTATACTTTTGAAAGGCAGTGTGCTCATTTACTTTGAGCAATGTAAAGTAACATGCTATTTAAAATTTGTCTGACATGTATGGGGGCTTTAAAGTCACAAGGTGGCATTATGTTAATCCTTCCCATTATTCAACTTAGTCATTCTCAAAAATTTAGAATATGTATATTCTAAAATGCTTTAGTATGACTGCAGAAAAAAAACAATGGAAGTAGACTTTGCCTCGCATAGTCATACTTTGAAATTGTAATGTATACCGGTAATCAAATTTTTTGTGTGCCTGCAGGTTTAAGAAGGGGCAGTATTGGGATGAGGCCACCGTTGTGTCCCTCTGTAGCCACCATACATACTAGCATGTTAGACTTAAAGTGTTTAGCGTCAAATAGAAACATCTATGGAATAACAATGCATCTACACGTAAGAACGGGGTACCCATTTATGGATAATCGGGCCTAAATTGATCATGATTGACATGACTAAAACGGCACCAAGTGATGCACTTCATTACACAAGAACTTGAGCTGCCCAGTGTTGTAGTTGGAAGGCCGGAAGTCACTTACATTAGGTCATTGCGCCATATCTGTCAACCCCGGGGTGGATTGAATGTTACGAAAGTTGGAATTTGCCCGTACGTATCTGTATATAATCTTAACAGTATTTGAAGCATGTGCGCAAGATTGAAAAAAAACAAAAAAAAAACATGGCATACAGAACTGCTGGTTCTGCCATTGTTGCATTATAACTTCAATGTTTCTCACTATGGCTCGTGTTGTTTTCGAATGCCTGCTGTCACGTGAGCGGATATCAGCTTTAGCAGATAGAATCAAGGTCACGTGAGAATCTCGCAAAATCGAGCAGACGACAGTTTGTAAATGGTGGTAGCAATGAAGTACAACTCCATTAAAAAATATGCTGGCATTAAAAAAAAGGAAAAAACATGATAAAATTGACATTGGCCATACAGATTCGCGATGTACGGCGTCCATGTTTGAAAAGGTGTCTCCACCTGTACAAATTACGCCGAAAGTGTACAACTTGACAGATATGCATTAATAAGTGTAACTTGGCTTGTGTGCTTACTTTTCATTTTATGACATAGTCCACGGTAACTATTCAGTTTTGAAGGCGGGCCTCCTAAAATGAAATTACCGGTACATTATTTTCATCGTGCATGTGTGCATTGTTATCTATAGTATCTATATGTATTTGGTTGACCATGCATTCAGGGGACACACACCCAGTGTTTGAAAGCCGACGACAATAGCTTCATTTTTCACCACTTTAAAGCCTAATTTGATATACAGGAACTAGTGAATGTTTCAGTTGGTCAAATTTGGCACAGTTGTTAAAAACACTTGTCATTCATTTTGCATTATAGGGTGTTTCAAAGGTTCTAACACCACGACATGGATGCCGTTAAATGGTGTTTTGCAATGTGTGTCAGCATTAAGTAAGCAGACATCCCTAAGGCAAAGTGATGTGGTTGTTTTAAATACATGTGCATTTTTCTTTGGTTTGTGTTTAACAGCAAACTTCAACTTGGAAAGGCAACAAGCATCGACCCTGCGAGGGCTCATATGTTTTAAAAAAAAAAGTCTGTCTAGGTACCACTCTATAGGAATGTGTTTGGGGGGGTAGCTTCAAAAGGCCCCCAAGCCTAACTTTGGACACCCTTGCAAATAAGCGTGTCAAGGGGGAAATAACTCGTCTCCACTACATCAGGTTGTGTTGCGTACGCACCTGCCGTTGAGCAAGGCCAGCAGCTCGCCGGCGTGGTACAGGTCGTTGCGCGTCACCCGACTGAAGCGGAATGCGTTCAGGTTGCAGAAGGTGACCGCGGGGAACTCCATGAGCGGAGCGGCCACCTCGTCCAGCTTGGTGATGTGCGGGTACTGGAAGTACAAGTGCACGCGGTCCACGCACACCAGAGCCAGAACGCCCACGGAGCCCAAGAAGAAGAGGATCCACAGGCTGCGCTTGACGCACAAGCGCTCGTACGTGAACATGTGCGAGATGCCGTGCAGCGTGGAGCGGCTGGCGAACACCTCGATGGGGGCCGGTCTCGCGTAGTCCAGGTTCTCGGAGTCCGCTTTGAGATCCATGCTGGACTGAAGCGCGCTTCGGTAGGATTTGAAAATAAAATAATAAAATTAAGCGATCTTATGAACGTAAGCCTTCTTTATGGGTGACTAACTGGGCTTGTGGAGGTTCTGAGTCTGCAAGTTCACGCCCTGATCGGACCCCCTTGTTCCACGCTCGAGGAGTAAAAGTGCCGACCCTCTGCTGGGCTCACGCATCAGTGATAATCGAAGCCGGTGCGACGCGCACTTCGCCAAGTTACCTCGCCAAACCCAAAAAAAGAACGAGGCGGTGTCGTCTCGTAGCGATGCTCAAGAGTAATCCTGACACGTCCCGGAGATTTTAATAATGGATTTTGGAGGGTTTTCTTTTAGAGGAAAAAACAGCCCAATTCTCGGAACAGCTGCATCATGACGAACTGTCACACCGTCAGTTTCGGCTCGGCTCGTTTTCTGGCATCCTTCAACCCCCTCTCCGCCTCCTACAATGCAGCTAATCAGCCCGCTTTGAATGCGAAGATTCCCGGAGGAGGATGAGGAGGAGTGTGCACCTGGCAAGCTGCGGCTGAGAGAAAAAAAGACAAGACAGCTGGAACAAAACAGTCCGCTTCTTCCCGGGCGACCTCCGGGGCTGCTGTGACGACGTGGTCCGATCAATGGAAAGTGGCGGTGGGAAATAGAGAGAGAGAGACTATAGGGCGAAGGGAATTCTTCTTGCACGAGGTGACGACGTCAAATAACGTGTCATCCCTTCGATACAATTTGGGCAAGACAGAAATTACCTTATGTACACTACAGCAACATCACTCAGTTACAGGGAACGTAGTGAGTTGGTGTACACTGCTAAGTTAGCTATAGTTTAAGTTTAACTTTATTCAATCAGCATATTGCAGGGACGTGCGGTCAGGGAAGGCAAGTGAGGCAGTGCCACACCCTGCTGGCCGTTCTCTTCACGTGAGAGGTAAAAATACCGGGAAATAAACTAAGAAATAAACACATAATGATTAAATGAAATTATGTTCCATTTTCCTTCTATAGTCTGCTATACATTGAATTTCTTTTTCGATCCAACATTTATCAATTATTTCAACATTAAAGCGAAAGTCAACCCAAAAATTCCTTCACATGAAATATGTTCTATGCAGCCCTGCTAGTCGAAATACAACATTCTGATTAATATTGCATTTGAGGAATATGAGTTAAGCAGCAAAAGCCACCTGTTTTTGTCCATTTCGTCACTTCCGTGGACTGAAAATGACATCACAGTTGCTCAGGGCTCTGCTAATGACCAATCACGGCTCAGCTTCAGAAAACAGCTGAGCCGTGATTGGTCGTTACCTATCATACCCGGGTTGGTATGATAAAAGCAAATCAGATAAATAAGATGGCCCAAGACCATGAACACATTTATAAACTACAATCTTAAAAATGCTGGGTCATTTTTTTAACTCAACTGTTGGGTCAGCTGTTGGGTCACTTAAATAAAATATTGGATTAAAATTGGACTAAATTATTAAACCATCCGTTGGGTCAAAGATGCTCTGCCCACAACAAAATGCATTGATTTCTTAACCCAACTACTGGTATAAGCTGCTGGGTTTGGGTTTGATCATCAAGATTGGTCTACAGGTACACCACTTGTTGGGTTGACAAGATCCCGCCTTCAAGCAAGGTGACTTTCATTTTGCAAACGCCATTTTTTCCCCTCGTGTTTCTTACCTGAGGGACTCGGACTTGTCGGCTGCCGGTAGCAGTAAGTACAAGGGTGTAGTTACACCGCATTTTACATTAATATGATATAATGTGCTTTTTGTGAAGCTAGTTGTATGTTATAACCCCGAAACAACCACATCGTTGGCTGAATTCGCGGCAACAGCTTGTTTCAACCGAGAAGAGTAGAGCGGGGTTTCGCACGGGTTTGGTCTACTCGGAGTGTTTGCTGACCGGCCACGGCGACGGCGTACGACCGGGCCATGGAACTCGTTGTAAAATTATTCCTTGGAGGAGGAGGAGTGGTGTGGCCGTTGAGCCAGTGAAATGAACTAAATTTCATGAACTTGTGAATATTTTGGGTGAACATGAACAAAACATATATTTCTGCTCTTTGAATAATTTTATGAACGCGTCTCTGAGTGTGTTTGAAACGGCAGTTCAGTTTCGCTCGAGAGTGCAGTGTGGGGGGGGGGGGGTCGTCGGTTAGCGTGTGCCACAGATAACTGTTTAAATAAAACAAAAACTAAAACAAAAACGTGACTAGTCCGTAAGTCTGTATTGATGGGCGACGAAGTGGTTATTTTATGGCAACGTTGTATTTACAAAAATGTGTAATTTTAGCTGTAGTGTGGTTCGTGAAATTAGTGAGAAATGCCCCTGTCGCCCTAAACATATTTGTATTCCTTTCCAAAAGATGGACGACTTTGTAAAGGAGAAGACCAATGCTTGGAATTTGACTGAAGAACGAGTGCCACAACAGACCAAGGTTATTTTGCCAGCTACAGCAAGATGTGTTGGATGAAATGGAATGGGCAAATTGCCCATCCATTACAACAAGCACAATTGTTCTTACTTGAAACTGTAAATTGCAGTTTAATGTATTATCTTCTCTCTTGATCAGAAAATCAGATGAAAATGCAGAACAAGCTTTTAATATGAATGGCTAAAAAAAATCCAAGCTTTGCTAAAACTTCTAGTGCACATTCAAAGCATGGTGAGTTTACATTTTATGGAATAGATTTGACTAAGTAAACTAATTCTTCCTTGTTCCTTATACATTTTTAAAATACCTCTATCTTATACAGCAGATTTCTTAGAAATTCTCAGTGTTACATGCTACAACAATCCAAGCTTCAACTAAAACTTCTAGTAAACACTCTAAGCATGTTGAGTTTACATTTCATGGAATATGTTTGACTAAGTAAATTAATTTGTTGTTCCTTATACAATTTTTAAATATCTTTGTCTTATCCAGCAGATTTCTTAGAAATTCTCAGTGTTACATGCTACAATCCAAGCTTTAACTAAAACTTCTGGTGAACACTCTAAGCCTGGTGAGTTTACATTTTACGGAATATGTTTGACTAAGTAAATTCATTTGTTGTTCCTTATACATTTTTTTAATATCTTTGTCTTAGCCAGCAGACTTCTTAGAAATTCTCAGTGTTACATGCTACAATCCAAGCTTTAACTAAAACTTCTAGTGAACACTCTAAGCATGGTGAGTTTAAATTTTACGGAGTATGTTCATTTAATTTCATGGGTTTTGGAGGAACAAGTATCCATACTTACAAAGAAAGATCGGTCTGTGAGATAGGAATAAAACCAGTTAAAAACAGTAACGGAGATGCGCACTAGGTTTTTAAGTCTATTTAATTTGTGTTTAAAAAATGATTTAACTCGAGAAAACTGGGAGAAAACTCGACCAAATGTCCTTGCATCAACCAGGGCAAAACTTTGCATTGGGATTTTGAATGTTGTAGAAGTTTTGAAAATGAGAATATTGTCAGATTTCTATATAAAGTGTTGCATGTTAAAAATATTTATGATCCCTATTTTTGTGAGAAATTACAAGAATGAATCTCGCTAATTATTGATACTACATTATTAAAGGTAATTTGATCAAATTTGTTATTTCAGAAGTATGCATCAAACTTGTATCCTTTCGTATTAATCAGTACCCAAGAAGTAGCTCTCAGCGTCATGAAGGTTGGAAAGCACTGCACTAATGTGTGGGATGACCACGCCGCTGGTCCACTAACAACCTGTTGGACCACACTAGAACATACATTGACAACATTAATAAAAGGAGAGAATGTTAATTGCTATTTTTTTTCTTGCAGTTTTTTTTTTCTTTGCTTCTTAACGACAAATTACCATTAAATAAGTCTTGTAGTAGTTAGTATTGTATGGTAAACTCTATGGCTATGATAGTTTTTTCATAAGATGAACTCAAGAAAAAAAAGTGCCAACAAGAATCCTAAAGACAATGCAGCAAAAGTGTCTCCTGTAGACACTGTAGTTAGAATCCAGGCCAATAGACCTAACAGGGAACAGGTCTAGCCAAGGTGATTGACGCGCTAATGCTGCAAGTGGGTGTGGCCAGTGAAATGGAGGAAAAGACTGGCAGTTGCTGAGTGTGTCCATATTTTAAAACAATAGATCAATACGTTTAGGCCAACCACTTGCCTGGATGCCGTTTGGGATCTTTCTGCAGTTGGACCCTTTTGGGAATATTTTGGTGCCTGAGTGGTGTGGCTTGTAAGGGGCAGCTCACTACGTCACATGATTTTTTTTCTCATAGGAAATAGTGGCATAAGCTCTTTCCAGGATCAAACTGTCACCATCATGCAATTTTAAATTTAAGTAAAATGTTACAATTTTTAACCCCATTTTAATTATGGAAACTACAAAACACCTTATTTTTGGTTCTTGTGCCTGCTACTTCTTTATGGATTTGTTATTGTAAATATTAAACAAATCTACATTAACTTTAGCTATTTTCCGAGCATATTGGGGAGGAAAAATCACTCTATGGCCCATCCCCAACCGCCATAGGCTCAGTTAGGATCATCTGTAAGAGACATCTGATAATAGGGCTTTTGCTGACTTCCATCAGACGGGGGGGAAATGATCAGATTCAGCCTGATTATCAATAATTATCCCGCTATAGTCAAATGGATGCCGTTACATCTGGAATGTGTTGAGCCAATGCGAGGCGGTGATGCCACTGCCAGATCTGTCATCGCAGCCACATTTGCCAAAGAGGCAAGAGGAGCTCACCCGTGAAATTGTTCATAATTCCATCCATAATTGCCATTTGCCACAGCGTCAACTGTGACAACGGGACAGTCATCTGCACAGCCTGCTTCTTGTATTGATTAGCAGTTGCCGAGAAGATGAGCAATGCTCTGTTGCCCGGGCGATGGCAATTCTGACAAAGCATGATGCGTCTGTGACACATGTTTGATGACACGGTGGAAATACATTTCACGGTGAGATAGAAGAAAAGGATGTGTAATTTGGAAGTAGATTTATGTATTTGTTTGTTTATATTTTCAGTGCAGCCTTTTGTCATTTGGTTCAACTTGGCCTTAATTGCTTATGATCACATTTTTATTCAAGCAGGTCCCTATTATTGCAAATCGTATATGAAAGCACACCAATTTGGGGTTAAAAAGGAAGCAATTTATTGGTCGCACTTGTACTGGAAGGAAATGTACTTTATTCATTATAGAGTAAAGGTTGGTATAAAAATAGAAGCTCTTTTTCTGTGCAGCATCACGCCATAAAGCAGCAAAGCCAGAGTAACTCTTGTATTGTGGGTTTTGTTGGAATTTAATTTTCAGGGGGAAAAAATTCTCTTTGAAAAAAATAACAGGAAAGAACCTTTTAAACTCTCTGACTCCCAAGATGAGTTTGAATGAAAATGGTCTTCTTTTCGTAATTTCACCCAATTTTTTCATGTATTTTAGAAGTTCTAAACGTCACTCCCCCGCCCTCGAAACTCACTTAACAGCAACCCCTGGAAAGTTAGGAAAAACTAATGAACGTCACCAATTGTCAGGAAATTTGACGGGTATGTCGATCACAGTAGGATGCATGAAAACGTAGACGAAAAGTTATCATGGCCAAAATTGAACAGGAAGTCAAGTTAGCCATGATTCAGTTTACAGTGCAGACCCCCAAACTCGAGGTTTGGCACCCACAAATTCAACTATTTGCAAATGTTTCTAAAAAATGTTTTTCCCCACCGTTTTTTATGGAAAACGCTGATTTGAGGTTTCTTCCAATTTTATCAAGATTTTTTTTCAATGTATTTATAATGGGCATCAATTACATGCGGATTTTTTAAAATATGCAATTAATGTCTAAGAATACTCCATCCAGGTAAAAAATGGCAGAAAGATCACAGATATCAAAAATTTCCCCTTAGTATGCGGATGACCAGGGCGGTGGCCTTGGCTTGGCCAAGATGGAGTGAAGACATGCAAAACAAATCACTTAGGGAAAACGATTATCTGAAGTCGCCTCTGATATCTCATTTGAGTAACAATGCTGATGAGCAATAATTCCCTATTTCTTGGCTCCGTGCAGACAGTGTTTTACTCGGGGCCAAGGCTGAACGGCTCGGCTGCCACCAACTGGGAAGAAATCTGGCAGGGATCGCAGGACGAACAGGAAGCGGGGGGCCCTCGACCCTCAGGATGTGAGTCGATTTGCTGAGGGCCAACAGGCCGACACACCCCGAAACATACATTGCACCACCTGTTGTCGTGGCACCTGTCCAGGAAGTGACCTCATCAGATACGCGGAAGGTGACAGACAAGGTCTCCACAGACAGATGGTCGTTAGATCTAATAATGAGAATCTGTCCAGACAAATGTGTACTACCTCGGTGGGTGATGATCATTATCAGTCAAGGGCGTCTTTATTGACATCAAAAGGGATCCCGCAACAGAACGCCTCCCACTTAGTCCTCTACCTTGAGTGATATTACACTTTTGGCATGTGCAATGCCACATTCAGCAGCTTCTCTATTACTGTCGTGCATGCCAAGCTCCGTGAGGAATTGTCCCTTTTCCAAATAAATTGTGCAAAAGTTACAGAAAACAGACATTTTTACTTTGGCTATCAAGTGTGACAGGGGCTGCCTGCTTAGTAGTTGACAACATAGCAGGCATTGGGCCAATCCATCATATTTTTATTGCAAGCTACTTTAGTATCAGTACCCGCTCAAAGCAAATTAAGGACAAGGAGGATGTCAAAGTTACTAGTTGGGCTTATCTCAGAGGAAGCTTTTGTGCCGAAGAATTGGTTTTTGTAACGGCGGTTCTTCGTTCTACTCTACTAGTTACAATTCTCAGGTTCTTCAAGGATTTGGTCTTCATGGACACAAGAATTCTATCAACGTTGACTGGCGTCCAGTCTGTGGTTGGCTTTGGTCACTGGGAAGTGGACTCTTCTTGGTTGTTGGAAAAGGTTCACCTTGTAACAGAAAGGCTTCTTATATCCCTTGTGGGTGGTCTTGCCCAATGTGGCTGGTGAATGACTGCCCAGCATACCAACCAGTCTTTGACTCACCTGGCGGCAAAACAGCTTGTTAGTAGCACTATTTCTTTGGAAAGAGGTTTTCAGGAGATTGTTACAAGCAGACGATAGGTGATTCCTCAAAACTCCTCAGAGACGACTTTTCGAGTTTGACATAGGCGGCTTCTTTCACACCTCTTGCAAACCAGCAATCCTCCTTATCCTGAATTTGGACGTCGGTGTCCTTTTTGCGTTGCAAGTGAACTACTGACTCTGGACCAGAGCAAGATGCTCTCCGATGTTTTGCCACGTGACCACCCCCGGTGGACACACTCACCAGAGACATAAATAGGGAAACTCCACACCGAAAAATTTACAAATGAAGAACCCTTTTTGATTAAAGGGGAAAAATCTTTAACAAGAAATGTTAAATTGCCTTGACTTCAACCTTTGTGGATTACCATGACCTGGATGACTAACAATCTATATAGACATTTTGGCCCATTTTCAACCAATTTTCCTCTCCTTCGTGTTGAAGCAAGAACCCTTCTGATTTTCAATGACTGTGGTCCTGAGTATAAGAATTGTGACTGGTTGCTTGAGACATGTGAGTTTAACTGTCTGCCATGAACCTGAAAAGTTGTTCAAATTCTATTGGCCTCTTCGGAAGGTTTAACCATATACTAACATTCCCTAACCTTTGTGGAAAATGTCAACAATATTAAACACTGCTTCCTTTCAAACACAAGAAAAGACTACACTTTTTAAAAGGAATTCCACTTCACTTTTCCTAATCGCATTCCGCAATGGGGAGTATTGCTTCATGTTGAGTCTGTAAACCTCGTCAGTGTTCTGTTGCTTTAAATATTGCCCAACCCAAACCCATAAAGGATTATTTGTAAAATATCTACTTTCCTTTCATAATGACTGGTCAGGAGTCATTCAGGCGAGGCTTCCTTTTCCTGTTGACTGCCGCCGAGATCCTAAAAGGTACAAAAAGGTCCAGCCACAGTGAGGCTTGCCCAGCTCTGCCTACCGATAAATACCAGCAAGGAAAGAAAAAAAAATAAGAAAAGAAAAAAAAAAAAGAAAAAAAAAATCTGAAAATGTCCTATCTTGGTATGTTGAGGAGAAGCTAAGTTGAGCCAAGTTTTTTAGTGAAAATTATAAAGAGTCTTTGTCATGTGTACAAGCAAAATTCCGGTGAATTTACACATGAACTTCCATTGAGTTTTTTCAGAACTCATCAGTAATCAGTGACACGTCCGGGTTCCGGACAAGATAATTTGTGGATCCCAAATAAGCAAAATCAGGCCAACTATGATAACTTAATTGTATTTATTACAAAAAACAAAGGACTGACAAAGTGTAGCAAAAATTGCTGGCAGAACAAAGGATAATCGAATGGAAACAGAAAACGCAAAAGGCAAGGACAAAATTGCACCCGAAAAATACAAACGAAATAGCATCAATCCAATTACACAAAACAGAAAACGCTCAGTCAAAATTGATGAGGGACCATATCTATGAACACCAAACAGAAATACACGGAGAATAGCGACTACGAACATTAGAGGCATCTAGACTATAACTCTTGGCTTGGCAGTGAGCAAGGTTAATAATCCGACAAAGCTTGGTCAAAAATGAAGTCCTTTTTAACTGATGAAGCTGATCAATACCAGGTGCGCAGCTGAAGGGAACGCCCCCCCCGCCCACTCCAGCTGGGCTGTAACGAGGTAGAGAGGTAGAGAGAGAGAGAGAGAGAGAGAGAGAGAGAGAGAGAGAGAGAACCAAAACAACAACCAAGCCAGAACCATGACAATCAATAAGCCATTTAGTGTAACATTAGATGAGTTTAAAATGATATTTAACTGTGTTTGCATAATTGTAGTGGTATATTACATATAATTTACAGTTTAAACTATTAACTCTTCGGGAATCTTCACGAGGAGTGCCGCTGACGTCAAGTGCCGTCAACTACAGCTGTATGTTTCTTTGTTTTTCATGGGTGGCGAAAAGTCCTGGCCAACTCTAGTTTGATCATCAATCTTTGAAAAAAGCACTATGGCCAAAATATACCTGTACACCGCAAGCCAGTGTTCAAGTCTATCGGCCAGTGTTCAAAGTTAAGGGACTGGTTTAAAAACAGAATGTCAACGGTGCATTAACACCGCTCTGCAATAAAATAGCTTGTGTAGTCTAGGATGTAACACGGATCCGTCATTAAAATGGGATGTCACCTGGATTCGACCCTGATTGTCGTCTGTTTGAAATGGAAACCACACCCTTACGTAACGATTGAAGTTCAGTGGTTAGAGTTGAGACAAATTGCCTCAGCATGATTTTCCTCCTCGCTTTCAAGACAGAATCAAATTTCCCTAAGTTAGACAAAACTCTCACATGATAATATTTGATGAAAATAAATTTGCCTCATAACGAGGTTTCCACTTGAGATTTCTATTTCACATTGTTTAAAACAGATAGGTCAATAGTTTTTTTTGGTGTGCCGTCACATGATCGGGTTCATTAACATGGTATTTAACAAGTTTCGGTTGAAGCAGCTGTAGGCAGCGAGAGTGATGAGCTGCACGTGACTTTTTTAGACTGACGAATGGCGCAGCTGACTCCATTCAGTCGGTGAGCGTCATTTGCGTCAGCTTGACAAACAATGTCTATTCTCCAAATTTTAATATGTAAATAAGATGATATGAGAAGCCAAGTGTCCTTGAAGGAATTAGATTGCTTTGAATTGTTTATGTGATAAATTAAAGTCTGCATTAATTGTGTCCATAGAATTGTCACATTCTTCCCCAATCTGGAAGACAACTGCCTCTCCAACTGTGATTATTATATTATTGAGTTGCACAAACCTCTTGGGTTTTTGCAATTGGCCATGTAGGCCTTCAGGAAATGGACGTAAATGTGTAATATTCATCGTTTGTGTCCATATTCCTCTGTCTGTTTTGCTGCCATGTGATTTTCAAGGTGAACCAAAGACCCTGCAAGATCACCTGAACAGCATTCACGTGACAAATGCATGTCCATAAATGGAATTCCTTTCTTTCAGGAAAATTGTTAACATCTCCATGAAGATCAGTTATTTCTTTTGACCCCAAATGTAATGACTCGCTTTGATTGAATTTTGATGAGAACATTTTCTTCAGTGTTATTGGTGTGTGTGACCTGATTTTATTATTGACATCAGGATGGAAAGATTTCACATGAAAATGATGAAAGAACATACACTGTGCCCTCCTGCTGTATCGTATAATGGATTTAATTAAATAAATGTTTTGAATTGAAATCCTGTAATGTGTTTTATTTAACCCTTCATATGTTACTCAGACAGTGTTGAGGTATTGTGGACCTGCTAGAGTTTTGGGTTTTCAAAACAACACAATCAAATCATTTTCTGTTAAAATGCTCAACAGATGTTTACTACCAGAGCTGGGCATTTTACTAAAAATCCACGGTCCGTTTATGGCCTTCCGTCTGCAGCCGGAGTACCCTTCCGCCGTCTATTTATTTACCATTTTTCCGGCCAGACCTGCTGTGTAGCCTAAGTAGTTGTTGCCCAACAATTGTTCAAATAAAAGCACTAGTGTGTTCATGTGTTAACCAAATGAAATACTTTCCTCTCTTGTGGAGTACGAACATATTTGGTTGTTTTGATTGTTGGCGTTTCTCTAAATATTCCTCAGCTTAGGCATATCCTCGACCCTTTTAACGTCTGACTCCAGGAGAAATTAATCTTAATTACTTCTTTTTCATAACAGCTAATTAAATATTCATTAAAAAAAGTCTCACTCTCACCTCCAAACCCCCTCCCAGCCCCCTTCCCTTCACTTGCTTTCTTTTGTTCTTTCTTTTTTTTGGTACTTGCAAAGAAAACCAAAATAAATCGCATTGTGCCTCTGCATATTCCAGATACGGAAAAAATAGTGCAGCCAGTCTACAATATGACATGAAAGGAATTAGCTTTCATTGAAGAGGTAATTGAAAATGAAATAGCTAGCAGTAACTTTTCATACCTGTCCATAAAAGGTGCTTTACAGGGATACAGTACTTAATATAAATTAACTAAGGCTGCTTTTGACATGAAAAACTGTGTTTAACGTGTAGGGTGCCGATGTGTTTTTTATAATTAACTCCCTGGAGTAGGGTACACCCATAATGACAATCAGGCCGATTTTCAGCATTTTCCCTCCCGTGCAATCAAAGTCAGAAACACTAAGAATGCCGGATTATCCAGAGAGATCTTCCTGTGGGGTTGTTTGGGCCTGCAGGGCAGGCAATGGAAAATGCCTGTTAGATATACACAGTACTTACAGTATGTGTGTGGTACATCACACACGGTAAAAGAGCATTAAGTACACATTGAGATTTCCCCCCCTCGTTTTAATCATCAGTATAATAAATTGAAATTAGTTTGTGTTGTGCCCTGCTGTAGTCTGCTGCAGTTTGACAATTTTACCAATTTGGACAAAGTGAGCAAAGCATCCATTTTCTGTATCTTAAATCTGTTGGACCGAATGAAACACAAATAGTATAAATGAATTGAGTAAATCCCTGTGCTTGACTGCAGTGACTGTGTGTGCATCTGCGTGTTTATGAATTCAACTGTGTTTATTTTGGGAGAAATTTAAGGAAATCTCCAAACGTTCTTGAGAAAGAGAGAAAGAACTGTATCATATTCTACACCGACAAAAATATACGCACTTACGCGGAATATGAGACTGCCTTTGGATATGAGTGACTCAACTTGAAGATTTGAGGCTCGCCATCATTTGTCTGTTTTTTTTTTCTTACTTGCAAGCACATGCCATATAAAGTGCTGTATGGTGACAGTGAACTCAACTCACTTCACAGGCAGCTGTTTGGCAGTTAGAGAGCAATTCTTCTAAAACGAGGCTTCAAGTTGTCTGTTGTCACTCCCAGTTGAAGTTTACTGTCAAACTAAACATCAAACAAACGGTTGCGTATTTAAAACAATCATGTAACTTTCTCTCAAAGTCCACTAGATCAGTGTTTTTTTAACGTTTTTGAGTTAAAGCACATTTATTTCATTGAAAAAAATCCCGCGGCACACCACCAGCTGAAATTGTGAAGAAAAAAAGAAGCTTATTTTAACAATATAAGTGTTATATTGTTTATATAAGCATTTTTTAACATTGAAGAATGACGTTATATTATAACGTCTTGAATAGGAATTAAATAAACACAAAGAAATAAGTACTTTATAATGTTTCATACTAATATTTACACAGTGTGAAACATGGGCCTGTTTGGATAAACATGCGTCACTAATTCGCTTTTCTCTAAACAAAGACGATTGGCTACCTTCTGCTGCTGCCACCTGCTGGTATGGAAGAGTACTACAATGTAGTAAAGACATGATTACGCTGCCAGGCGCTAGACCGCACAGGCACACAAATTAGATCATTTCCGCCGGCACACCTGACAATATCACACTGGTGTGCCGCGGCACAGAGTTTGAAAAACACTGCAATAGATTAATGCTAACACATAATGGGAAACGATTTAGACGGGCTAAAGAATAGCGTCTACTGTATACGGCGGTGATGTAACTTTTTGAGCAACGGATATTTCAACACAAATGGTGCCGAATGTGGACAGACAATATAACAATATTCATATTCTTTCTTTTCATGCATATCTTCTTATGTTCTTGCTGCTGAGACCCTAAACACTTCAAGCGTGTAGGTAATGTTTTGAATAACAATTTTAAAATTCAAACCTGCCACTCAAGGGTCAGAATAAGTTAACAGTTGCATATTAGACTCAACACAGCAATTCTTTCATCATGGATATTGGCTTTTTGTGCTTTAAACCATATTGCACTGCGCAGCCAGAACACACACATATGTGTGCCATTTTTTGTTACTTCACAACCATTTTTATATGGTGATAGCATGAAGCCAAAAGGCAGATCACACTTACTTTAGAAACTCACTAAGCATCAAGCACTGACTGTATCTGCAACTGCAATTGTCTTTCCATTTGAAAATGAGATGGAATTGTGTTCCATGAAAAGACACTTGCCTTGCAGGCATTTAAATTCTAAGTTAATTTTCTCTTTGCACTTGTAATGAAGACAGTAGCCATGCATGACGGAAACATTCCACAGACCAGTGAAGCCATCTGACTCGCAGCAGTATGATCGGCAGATCACATTCTGTAGATGCGGGAAGAAGACAAAGTATGTCTTTTAGCCCACACTTGCTTCCAGACAATGCAAATAGTGCACCGCCACCACCTTAAAGGAGACGTTTTAATGAAAAACTGACTTTGTTTGTGTACAAATAGTTGGTCTCGGATTACCTGCCCACCCATTAAACCACAAAGTCAATCTTTTCGTATCTGACTATTTCTGAAAATGTTTCTCCGATCATTCCTTATGAAGTTTGGCTAACAAATGTAATTTCTCAGACTATCACTTGGCAGCTGTATGCCGTTTTGAGTCCTCAGTCCGCCATTGTCAAGATGTTGCCAGACGTCACGCAGAGCAGCAGTGTTAGCACAGATTAGCATTAGCCAACAGTTTAACCAGTGTTACAAATTTGACTGTAGACATGGGGGTCAGGAGGTAATTGTGTTTTGAGGATATATCCGCTGCATGTGCCAGATCTACACACTAATTGACAAAGTAATCCGGCGGCTTGGTGATGATGTACTCCCTTAACAAATGAAAATGCATTTGAATCTTTATGATTGCTCGCTTTTATAATCATTCAAATATTTTTGGGCATATCTTAAATGGAGAGGCTGACGTTTTTTCCAATGGGCTGGGAGTCAATTTTACCTTTAATCATGGGATTGGGACGGTACAGTATAAAAAGTTCACGGGAGCGGGACTCCATGTTACACGAAATAATGAAAGTCCATGAGGAAAAAGAGGGTGTCAAACCTTTCAATAAGTAATACGATTTTTTTAATGTGAGGAAATGTTATGTAATGTTTTTTTTTTTAATTGATCTCCAAAATGGGAGTGGTTTAGGAGTGGGAGTCATGATGAATGAGACCAGGACAGGATAGGAGTCGTTTTCGTCAGAACAGGATTTAATTTAATTTTTTATTATGGTCTGGGACTGGGACTAAACAGGATTTTTTTTTTCTGTGGCAGTGGAATGGGACAAAAGTGAAAATCACTCCCGTGTCACCCTCTAAATGAGTAAAATAATTTAGCAATATGATTTTTTTAAATTTATGTTTCATTTATTCATTTACAGTATATCTATTATCAATAATGCACATACGGATATTCAATAGCTATACATCCAACTACAATGTTTCTCTCTAAATTTTTACAAATATATTCTATTCTATTCTAACAGATGTCGAGGTTGGGAACGGGATACGTGCGTTTGGTAATGTCATCCATCACATCAAACCTACACTTACACTAATGACAAGTGTAATTTGGCGGCTTGATGATGAAGTGCTTCCTGCATGAGTGAAAATGCAATTGAATCTGCATGGGCACTCGCATTATAGGAGAATATGGATAAATTAGCTAGTGGTGACTTTGGTTAATCACCATTCATTTGCACTCTAGACATGGAGAGGTGAACATCTGCTGCTATGGAGGGAGTTTCACAGTCTCCAATAACACCAGGAAAATACCCCTGATTTGTTGCTGTCTATTTCTTTTTAATATATAAACTACAGAGGTTAGGAAAGTCCCCAAAACTGTGTGATGACAGAGTGTGAAGAAGGAAGAAGAATGTCAAAGACATTTTATTTCGAAATTATTTTAAATTGTGAAATAATTGCTTATGCCTCCTTTAAAAGAGAAAGCTACATTTCTCACTGTCTCACATGTTGATTTAATTCAATTGAAGTCTACATTTTTCAGTCACACGTGGGGAATTTAATTAAAATGCAGAACAATCCATGCTGTCATGAACATTTTTAGTCATCACATCACCCTAATGCTCAAACAACCTGATGCTCCCTTGTTGAAATCAGTTAATTGACATAGTTATTTTCTCGCCTTGTCCCCTCGAGGAATAATTAGGGTGACAGGTATGAAAGTGAGGTGAAATGAACTGAGCGGCACAAGCTGCTCTTACGTGATTTAATTAGTCTCGAACATACTGTACAACAGCATACTCGTTGTACATACACTTCATTAGAAAACATGTATGTCCTTTTTACATTGGCTGAATCTTTTCAGCCAGGATTACCTAATTAATATTTGTAATTAAAATGTGATGCTTTAAGCAGACAGCATTGCAATGTGGATTTTTTTTTTTTTAATTGTCTCTACTGTTTCTTCTAATTACTCTGAGAGATGTTTGCTGTTTAAACTTGGACAATAGCAGTTTTGAATTGGGGCAGAGCCAAACCTGGAGCAACAGAGTGATCTGTCGTGAAAAAAGTGTTTGATTTGAGCATTTATATGTAATACAGAGTAGTGATTCAAATTCAATTATGATTTCTTTAACTTCAATTTTAAAAATGTATATGTGACTATATTCAGAAATTATTTTTAGCAACTTTTAGTGAGTCAGTCTGGTTGTCATGCATGTCATTTCCTTATTTTGGCTTTTAAACATTTTTTGGCACTGTGGTAAAAAAAAAGTGTTTTAAATCTATCTATCTATCTATCTATCTATCTATCTATCTATCTATCTATCTATCTATCTATCTATCTATCTATCTATCTATCCATCCATCTATCCATCCATCCATCCATCTATCTATCTATCTATCTATTTATCAGGGGTATCAAAATAGTGCATTAATTGCAATCAATTAATTACAGTCACAGTTAAAGCGTTATTTTTTTTAATCGCATTAATCTAATTTTTAATCTCTAACTTGACTTTTTCTGTGTGATGATGATGTTTTGATGTGTGAGGCTTGTGCTTGAGTTGTTGTGGGTGTAAAAAACAGTGGTCAGTGTCACACCCTGAAGTGGACACTGATTGGTTGTCATTGTGTTTGGCATAACCTGATAGGCTCCCGTTGTAGGTGGAAGGGCAATTTCAGGAGCAGAGACAAGATGTGAAAATGGAGGAGCATGTGAGGGTTGTTGGTTTGATGAATGATAAATTAAAAAAACGCCCTGACAGCATTATTGATAAAGGCAGAGTGATATGCCTTCTTTGTAAGAAGGACTTTGCTTACCAAAGAAGCAGTTCAAGCCTACCACATAAATGCAAAGCAACCAACTGCGACTAAGGCTACAGTTAATGTTAACAACGAAGACGCTAATGTAACTAGCCATTGCAAAGGGCTTCGCGAAACTAAACTCGAGAACAACCCGCGTATGAGCAAGTCTTCTTGCAAAGTGATTAGCGATGAACTGCAGTCGATCAAGGTATTGCAAAGAGTGTCCAATGACCCATCATACAAACCACCATGCAGGACTGCAACGATGAATAAAATCAGCAAGATGTATGATGGTGAAAAGAAAAGCAAATTTGACGTTTTGGTGTGGAATTCAGACAAATGTATTGCTATTACTGCAGATCACTGGACCTCAACACGCAACCACGGTTATGAGGGGGTGACTGGACACGTTATTGATGGTGAGTGGAACTTCAACTCATTTTGCACTGATCGTCATGAAAACAGAAACCAGGTATTTGGCTGATAAATGCTCCAAATAGTTCCTCAAGGTGGCAACTGGATAATTAAAAAAAGATATACACAATAAATACAGATGCATACATACAGACGATGTGGGCTTTGGGGCTTTTCTCACCAATTTTTAAGTGAGATTAAAAAATAGATTAATTACATCAATTAATTAAAGATGATTTCTCAATTTTTTAAATCTCTTGACAGCCCTATATATATATATATATATATATATATATATATATATATATATACAGTATATAGATATACATACAGTATATAGATAGATAGATAGATGGATGGATGGATGGATAGATAGATAGATAGATAGATAGATAGATAGATAGATAGATAGATAGATAGATAGATAGATAGATAGATAGATAGATAGATAGATAGATATATAGATAGAGAGATAGATATATAGATAGAGAGATAGATAGATAGATAGATAGATAGATAGATAGATAGATAGATAGATAGATAGATAGATAGATAGATAGATAGATAGATAGATATATAGATAGAGAGATAGATATATAGATAGAGAGATAGATAGATAGATAGAGAGATAGATATATAAATAGAGATATAGAGAGATAGACAGATAGAGAGATAGACAGATAGATAGATAGATAGATAGATAGATAGATAGATAGATAGATAGATAGATAGATAGATAGATAGATAGATAGATAGATAGATAGATAGATAGATAGATAGATAGATAGATAGATAGATAGATAGATAGATAGATAGACCTGCTGCCAAGACATTACATATTTACAATTCCATATGTACCAATGGATGCACTAGTGAAGCTTGTGGTAAAAATGTTCGGGAGCCGTGTGCATGTCGGGTCCGTACTTATCAGTGTGGCACATGGGCCAGTTTGGATAAACGTGCGTCACAAATTCGCTTGTCTCAAAACAAAGACAATTAGCTACCCGCTGCTGCTCCTGCCGCCTGCTGGTATGGAAGAGTACTACAATGTAGTAAAGACATGATTATGCTCCCAGGCGCTAGAACGCACAAATTAGATAATTTCCAACAGCACACCTGACACACACAAGTGTGCCGCGGCACAGAGTTTGAAAAACACTGCTGTACACTGTATTTTTATGAATTAGCAGCAGCTCTGTCTTGCTTGCTGAAAAGCAGGAAACGGGCATGTGCAGTAGAGTTACTTGTCGCATCGCTTAAGAAACGCCTACATCTGTCGGCCAATCAGATGACAGTGACTTCACAGCCCTGCTCGGCCTGCGTTTTAGAACCACCTCGGAGGAGGTTCTGAAAAGCGATTCCATTGTAATTGCACGATCCTGAAAGACTGTAAAAGTGAACCAAAAGCGTCTTATGCGACAGTACTGTAATGTAGTTTTGCTGGTCAGTGATTTGTGCCTCACCACTTTTTTTCACACAAATGCCACTGACCTTGAGCTAGAACCCAACAGCATGATGCTGAGAATGAGAGAGGGAGAGAGAGCGAGAGCGAGAGAGAGGGGGGCAACAAGATGAAGTAAAAGCAGCAGCAGCTACCTCCTCCAACACAAAGATGGATGACCACTACTCCACTAGAATCAATCAGGCACTTGTAGCCACAGCAGATCATCTTTCCCCCAACCCGGCTGTGCGCAACCCCCAACCCTAATAAAAAACACAAGCTCACTACTTTTACAGGACATTTACATCGAAGATGTAGTGGAGACTTAAATAAGATCCAAGATTGGAAACGTGAGACGGAAGGTGGCAATGTAAAAGCAGAAAGTGAGGGAGAAAGAAGTGATGCTGTTGGTGTCGGTGGTGTGGGTCACATTGATTGTTTTCACTGTGGTTTAATGACAATTAAATCTTGCGGACAAGTCAGTGGCTCAATTTCCACACATATTTTCAGCACCACAAGTATGGATGGCTGATGAGTGATAGCTGTATTGTTTTGGAGGCCAAATATGGTGTTTTCATGAAAATTAACACATTTGGAATATTTTATCATTAAAATGCTTTTGTGGAAGAATATATCACTGGTCAACAGCAAATTTTAATCAGAGATGGCTTTATGTGTACCTAAATGTATTTTTGATGCCCATATCAAAAATGTGTTTACTTTTTTTTCTGGCACATCAGATTTTTCAGATATTGTCATTTTGTGTTTTTCAGTTTGACCTATAAAAGCTTGCACAATACGGATTTTACCATGTGTTGTAATTTGTTTCAGAAAAAAATTGCAGGGCACAGATAGACGAACAATCATTCACACTCACAATCACACGTTGGGACAATTTAGAATGTTCAATCAACTTAACCTACCACGGATGCCTTTGGAATGTGGGAGGAGTACTCAGAGAGAAAACCCCCACAGGTATGGGTAGAACATACAAACTCCACACAGGAAGGCCAGAGCTAGGATTTGAACCCACAACCTCTGTATGTCTGTGTGAGGCAGATGTGCTAACCAGTCACCCACCATGTCGTCATTATCATTATCATTATTAGGAAAATCTGCGAGAATTTTTTTAGGGCTGATTCGGAATTAGCGCAAAAGAATTACTGGGTGTGCATCTGTGATTAAAAATTTTGTAAAAATTTGCTGACCCGTGTAATGTTTTAATGGCGAACAAAACTGTTTTCTTTGACCAAAGCATTTTACACTCAAAAGATACTGCATTGATATGCAGTATATGACGTATATAAAGCAAAATAAAATGTGGTGATTTTGAGGCACAGCATTTCAGGGCAAACTAACAAACTTTTGTGAGGCAAACTGTTTTATTTTTTTCCAGAAAAAAATCAGTTTTCAATGGCAAACGGTAATGTTTTGGAGGCAAAAATCTTTATCCCATGAACTTTATCGTTTGACCCCACCCACCGTCTCATTTTTTCTAATGCAAAAATTATTTTTAACAAAAACCTTTTTGAGGCTAAAGATAGTTGAGTTCTTGTTCATTTATTTATTTTCTATCTAGTTTTCAGTGTCAAAAGAGTTTTCCATGCAAAAACATAAGGTTTAAATTCTACATATCGTTTTTTTAAACCAAATTCTTTGTTTTTGTGGCAAAAGATAGTTTTTGTGTAAAGAACAGAGCTGGGCAGTCCGTTCCTCCATCCCGGACGGATGCCCATTTTTGGGACGGAGGACGGGGCGGACAGGTTTTAAAAAAGTGTCGGGCTAAGCAAGGGCAAAGGTGGATTTTAGTCCGTCCCACTAATCTTCCCTCATGCGTGTGACGTGGTCATGAGGCGGCCAAAGTTCATCTCAACCGACTTCAAACGTATGAATACAAGGACGGAAGTGCTTTAAAAGGACGAGGACGGACGGGGTCGGAGTACGATCGTTTTTCTGAATAAGCACGGAAGGACGAGGACGGACTGGCAAAAAAGGGTCTAGTGCCCAGCTCTGGTGAAGCATATAATTATAAATTCGCCATTACAACTAAATCCATTTTTTAACTCTTTCGCGCACACACACACACACACACATACAAAGCAGACAGAGGTTAAAAAAATGATCTGATTAATTGTAGCAATGTGACAACTGCATTCCTCCCTGACAGATGTGTCGCTCAGTGAAACAATTACCTGGCATTGTTGTCATGATCATTCTATTTCTTTTTAAACCTCTGTCTCTTCATGTTTGAGTGTGTGTGTGTGCGGGGGTGCGTGTGTTGGGGTGTGTGCGTGTGTGTGTGAGTGTATGAGTGCAATATTTTCATGGGAACCAAATGCAGCGTTCATTAACAAGGCAGAGGCAGTATCAAGTGCAAACATCTTTAATTAACACATCCCCCAACACTCCCTGACTTTGATCTCAACGTACCATGCACGTAAGTGGAGGTTGCCACGGCGGTAGCGTTTGGGGCTCGATACGTGGACAAGATGTCCCCCGTCGACGACAAAGTGGAGCGGCGTTTAATCCACCCCCACCATCTCGGGGCCCACTCAATTAACACACAGGCCGGATATCGCTATAATGGCCCGATAAGGAAGTAATCCCAAATCCATTCACTTTTAATGACTTCCTGGCTAATTAAGAGTCTTCTCTTAAAGACGCACACACTTTAGGGAGTTTTCCACTGATCGGAAACCTATTGTCGGGATTATCGTCACAATTTTTGGCTTTAAAGAGGGCTAATACACAGTTTACTTTGAGCACTGCTGTGGAAAGATCATCTGTTCATCCAGCCACCATTCAAAAGCAGTGTGGGAGAATTCTTTTAGGAGCCAGTTCTCACACTGGAGTAATTAAGTAGACTGTTTTGTTTTTTAACACTAAAAACTTAACGACTGTGGAAATGGGGACACATTATGGACAATTGACTTTTTTAATTGCTCGTCTACAAATAGTCGGGACTCTGGAGTGCCTCCCAGTGGCGTGCAACCGTGGCCGGGTGGTGGAGGGGATCTAGTGTCAGCATCCACTCACACACCAATTGAAGATTTTTTTTCAATAGGCAGCAAAATTACTTGGGCCGGTCACACCAGACATGACGTATGTGTATCAACAGTGAATGGAAAATTCTGTCCATCTGTGAGAATACTTTGATAGATGCTCGCTCTTTTTCCATTTTTAACTCTTAGTTTTCTCATTTCTCTCCCAACAAACATATATCAAATGTATGTAACGTGCATCCAGTATAATTCTACTGTAAAGTAACGCAAACTGGTGGTTGTTTATAATTATGCTTTGTGCAGTTGAGATGACACCAGGGCCACATTTTCCCACGCTTATCTCCTAATACTCGTCAGTTTCAAGTAGAACTCATAAGGGCTGTGATATAATTATTAACTAAGAGTTTGCACGCCGTTTCATCATTTAACCGGAGAGGTGCAAGTAAAAATGATCTTTATTTGGAAGATTTGGGCGAGAATGAAGTTCAGAATAAATTATCACGCTTCATTTCACTCTAGTTTGCTTCCTTCACCCACAATATATTATTTTCCCATAAGCATAAACGCATCACAATTAATCATGCTTACCAAGTGACTTCGATTTTACATGTGACATTTTTTGGGAAAACAGAGAGCAACTCAAGCGCAAAGCGCAACCAAACTGTGTGCATAGATGGACCCTTCTTTCTTTTTGTATTTCTGTAGATGGGTGCAGTTAGAAAGAAGCATTTGCGCCGTTGTGGGAAAAAAACACAGCCGACTTGCTTCCAGGCCAATAGAAGCGGCTCTGCTCATTCCCTTTAAATTCCGCCCAAGCAGAAACTGGTGGAGTCGCTATCTTGGCCCGCACGCGGTGGGTAGTGGGCGTCATGGCTGACCAGGAAGTGAAGTGGCCAGCGCAAACTATGGTATAAATATTTTCGGGATATGGGGCAATGCTCCTCAATCTTTTTATTTCATGAAGACGACTACCAAAGGTGACATCATGTCATTGCCTACTATGACTACTATCACAACAAATGTCCACTGTATGCTTCGTGTTTCATGTGTGCTTGAATTCTGAATTCTAACACAACAACTTTTTCTCAAAGCAACTTTGCAGATTCATGGACCATGTCAGTAGTCTTCCAAGCACTCTCACTCTCACCAGCGGGGAGCGCTTACCAGGCTTTTGATGACGTATAGGTCGGATGCGTGCGGATGAAGGACACAAAGCATACATATCCGGTTTATAGCCACATATGAAAGAGGCCCAGGTTGGATTTTTTAAAAATCTGAAGTGTACAGTTCACAGCTCCCACTACAGGATAAAAGTCAGATATGTGTCGCATATGGGCAAAAAAAGTGTAGTCTACTTTGATTCAATGAAAGATTTTCTTTCCAATATATCCTCTGCGCCCCACAAGTCTAAACACGGAATTCTGATTAATATTGTGTTTGTGGAATAAGAATTAAGCAGACCTCCCCTTTATATATAAAATGGTAATTGGGGAAATGGGGAAAACAGCGACTGCTACTGGATCTGATGGACTTTAGATTGACTATTGCCCTAAAAGCTTTGAAATGGCAAAATATAGTGATTCATTAGAAAAATGTGACATTTTTGTGATAAAATGTAGCAATTTTACTCCAGCTAGCACATGCAAAACATTCACCGACTAGGGTAATTCGGCATCGTTGTGATGAAGTGCTGCCTTCTTGAGTGAATAAATCCATGCTTTTTTCTTCATGGGGTAGCTAGCTTGCTAGATTTTTTTTCATCACACTCTGGGCTAAGTTGAAGACACTTGCTTTGTTGCAACCTCCTAACTCTGATGTCGGTTGTCATACTTGGCATTAGCCCTGCATAGAGGGAATGCGGTTTGAAAAGTGGCATTGCTTTTGTGACAGATGAAGTATCTCTGTAACTCTGCTCTGGCTTTATGGGAAGGGGTATGTAGCCCCGTGCGAGTGCCACTCATTTGCAGTCTGAAGGCAAATGATGCCCTGCTGTGGAGGGAGTAATGGAGTCTCCAGAAGTCTCAAATAACACCACAAAAAGTTGCTAGATTTGCTGCTTGTCAATGTTTTGAAAAAATGCTTACTAGAGGTGTTGCAAAAAAAAAAAAATTGGTGATGGAATAATTGTAATATAATTATAACACTGAGTAGCCATTTACGCTGTCACCCTAGCGCTGTCTTCGGTTGTCATGGCAACAGAAGATATACTCTGCATTGACTCCCGACCACCCCTCTTCCCAAAAGTAAAAGAACTGCAACCAGAGCAAGCGGATGCTAAGGGAACTATAATTCTTTATCCCTTGTGTTTAAGATTGAATACTTTTACAAATTGTGAAAATTTTATGATAAATGTAAATGACTTTAAAGTCTAATCTCTCATGTAATATATAAACAACTCGTGCGTTTCTTGCTACTAGTACTTTAAAGACATAAATTCGCAATAGCAATCAAGACATCAAGCAACGGTGAACCACATACATGTACCTCAAAAAATTCTGTAATGTGAAAAAATTGTGTGATGATATGTCTCCTTCAAATTAAAGTTGAAAGTCTACACTTTAGTCACACCTTAATTATTTTATTTCATGCAGGTGAAATCTTGAAAACACCATGTTTGTGCAAATATTTTTCTCCTTTCCCCTACTTTGCTTAAAACAATGTGTGACTCATATCATGACCCTGATACAGTCTACGTGTCATTTCTCAATTCTTAGCCATAATCGAGTGTGATAACGCACTGTGGGACAGTCAACAGGTGCATAGCTGGACAGCGCACATGCACACGCGCACACCCGCACACACACACACACACACATCTAGAACCCAAAAAAGTGAAGGTTGAGCTGAGGTATATAAGAAACGGGAAAATGCCTGCGCCTCTTCAGAAACGTTGGTGACGCTTCGCAGACATGCTGAGGTTTTTGATCTTGACAACTCTGGCAGCCCTCGGTAAGAGAGCGACAACACACACACGTGCACACGCACGCACACGTACACACATGCACTATATGGATATGCTCATTATTGATCCTCTTTCTCTCCATCAGGCTGCTTACTGTCACCTTGTCAGTCATTTTAAGCTTAGTGAAATCTAAAGGAAGTGCGGTGCATTATTCTACCTCTCTGTCTTTCTCTCTTTCTCTTTTTTTCGTTGCATTAACATAAATGTCCCCCGTGTTATCTTTCTCCAACAGTGCTGGCTGAGCTTGAGCCTCAGCCCAGGTACCTGGAGGACAGTTCGGAGAGGGTGGTGGGAGGCGAGGTGGCCCGACCCAACTCCTGGCCCTGGCAGGTAAATGCGGCATGAAACTCATCGGACCGAATAGACAAAATCTGCAGATAGGACTTACGTTACTATTGTGTCCCCTTCCTGATAGATCTCTCTTCAGTACCAATCTGGCTCCAGATTCTACCACACATGTGGGGGAACTCTGATTCAGAGAGGCTGGGTCATGACTGCTGCTCACTGCGTGGACAGGTATCAGATTATTTTTTGTGTTTACATATTGGAACTATGATTTGGGTACCATCCTCCTAGTTAGGAAAACACTTAGCACACTACTACTCTTAATGCATTATGTGAGCTTTTTTCCCCCTACTTTTCTCTTCTAGCACCACTGTTGGAACTCACACAAACCACGTTTTTTGATTGGAATTTTTTATGTAATGAATTATTTTGTATTTTTCTTACTTCAGTAAAATACTATACACAACAGTGTATACTGTACATGAGACAAAAGGGCTATATTTCCTTCCGTTTGCCTACCCACTTGTTACTATAGGTACAATTCGTGGAGTGCAGTCATTTATATCCCAAAGGCCAAACATATTGTAAAAAAAACAAAAAAAAAATCAATTGCTCTATTATTTATACCTTTGATTGTTGCCCTGCGCCTGGCCGGCGACCAGTTCCGGGTGTGGTCTGCCCATAGTCGGCTGGGATAGGCTCCATCACCTCCCCGCTGTGCAGTTGAATCATTGTATATGTATGACTTTAGAAAGAAAGAAATATGAGACACGTTTATTTCCACGCATTTATTTTTCAGTTGAATTGCTGTTTTACATTAAATATAAAACACACATCTGGAAGCCAGAGCGTCATCTTGTGGCGCGGTTGGCCATGCAGAGTTGCTATTGCCCTAAACCTGGAACTATTTTCAAACGGTGGCCAAATTTGAGTGTTTTACTGTCTTATTGATTTCCTCAGTGTATTTGTCTCCCTCCAGCCGTAGGACGTGGCGTGTGGTTCTGGGTGAGCATGACCTGAACAGCAACAGCGGAAGGGAGCAGGTCATGAGTGTCAGCCGCGTTTACATCCACCCAAGATGGAATTCCAACAACGTTGTCGGCGGGTGAGGATACTTCTACATTACATGTGTATTTTTTTTCACAACTATGAGAACTCTGAGGCCCTGTCTACACGTAGCCGTGGTTTTTGAAAACGCCGGATATAAGCCTGCAATTAGCCCTATTGTGCACAGTTTTGTTTCCCTGAGTTTTTTCAGTGAAAATTCAAAACTCCAGCCGCAGTGGAGATTTGCGGATATCTCCTGATTTCTCCGGATATCTCTGATCCGCGTTTTGGTGTGGACAGTTACACCCGGAGATGTAGATCGTCACTGTGCTCGCTTTGACGTCATTGCTCGACTTGTGTTTCATGCGAGTCAACATGGATTCTCGCGGCACTGCTTTGGTTATAGCCATTCTCGATGCGCTTTTTGCTTACTTATTTGTCCGAAACCAACCACTGCTTCGCGGCGAAAGGTTTAAAAGCAATTCTGACCTCTTGTCGGTTCTCCCAAAGGAGTTTGGCGCCTTGTTTTTGGTTTCGTAGAAGTGACGTCAAAGGACGGAAGTTCTTTCTGAACCCCAAGCTTCCTGTTGGGACCAGACATGATGTATAGTTTTCCCTTTTTATGTGCAGCAGCAGCCGATTGAGTTTGTTGATTTTCTGACTTTTGTCTGGACTGTCAGCTGCACCCTCTCAATAAAAGCATTTTTTCAACGTATTAAGAAAAGCAATTCGCATCAGTTTCAAGTGGGAAGTGGTCTTTACACATTTTTCTGGTGCCTCAATCACAAAGTTGAAAATGAATCATTTTGATATAGTCAATGTTGAGTGGGCTCTAGTTCAAAACTCAGCCATGCGACTTTGATCGGTTTCATGCTGGATGGTCACATCTAAGTGAGTACAACAGCGGACTGGGCCGCCGACAAAGGTTTTTAGGAGTTTTTTTCTGTCATTGTGTTGACTGAATGTGGCTCACACAGCTACGACATCGCCCTGCTGCGCCTGTCTGCCGAGGGCTCCCTCAACTCTTACGTGCAGCTGGGCTCTCTGCCCCCCTCCGGACAGATCCTGCCCCACAACAACCAGTGCTATATCACCGGATGGGGACGCACCTCCAGTGAGTTCATCGTCCGTCCACTCACTTCTTGGCGTTTTCGTGCCCATGCTCATTGATTTTGTTTCCAGCCGGCGGCAGCCTGTCCCCACAACTGAAACAGGCCTACCTTCCCCTGGTGGGCCACAAGACCTGCACCAGCTCCAGCTGGTGGGGCAGCAGCATCAAGACCACCATGGTTTGTGCCGGTGGTGCTTCAGAGTCTGGATGCAATGTGAGTGCCCTTGAGAAAAAAAAGATTAAATCGTCACAGAGAATGCTTGTCTAGCTTTAATAAAATAGTAGCTCTAGCAATACTATGCTAGCATTAGCGCTGTAACAAACCGTCGTCATCCATGGCTGCTACGCTGGTCGCAGAGGCGGGCAATTTACAAAATTTTGCCTGTCCACCATTCGTCGTCATCCATCAGTCGCCTGGGCACCTGTCCGTCATCGTCAGTCTGTAATTTTTTCAAGCTTTAGTCCGTCATGTTCCTCTAACCACGCTTTCATCATCACTTCCGTCAGTGATGTGTTGTCATAGCAAAGTGAAGTGACATCATCTGGTTTCGCCTCATTAGCCAAACACAACCAGCCATCACAGTCCCCGCAGAGATCCTATTGAAAACAGGAGCACTCTCTCTCACACATATATAGCCAATGCAGTCCTCTGTAAGAAATCCCTGCGAACAAACACACGCGATACAGGCGGTGCATGTTCGGTTAGTCGTCAGCAAAACAGGCGTCCATCAGTGATGGACTGAGAGGTCCGTTGGTGCTTGATAAGTGATGATTACGCTGATGGACGAAAATCCACTTCTGTCAGTGCTTTATCCGTCTTTTTTTTTTTTTTTTAAGTTCACGTCATTTGTCAACCGTTAGCAAAACTGCCATCCATCAGTGACGGACTGACGGACCTTCCGTCAGTAATGACGGAATGCCCACCTCTGGTTGGTAGCATAATTTATTCATAATGTGTTAATATAATACTAAATGTTATTGCTTTGAAGTTTTATATTTTGTAATGTATAATAAATTAAAATTGGTGAGAAACCCATCTGTCGAGCAGAAATGTTGCATGACAGATGCTGCAGAGACATTAGAAAATCAGGCATTTGCTGACTTTGATCATGAGGCTAATGTTCGTTATGTGTGTACCGGACTTGATTGGTTATCCTTCCCGTTTCACATCATAATCACGGGAACTGTGGCTCAACTGACCTTGGAGTCAGATTTGCGATCACAAATATTGAACATATTTAACATTTACAATTGTTGGCCCAACCATTTTACGAGAAGACAGTAGTGATAAAAACACTCTTAATACACCCCACACCACAGGATAACCACTCAGGATAATTTTTTAAAAAACATCCAATAAACAGACCTTTGCTGATTTTGATTGCAAGGGGGGAAAACTGCTCAAAATTTGCCCACAACTCTTGGTATTATGATTGACAAGACGTTCTCTTTCACTTGGGGCATCACTTCAGGGTGATTCTGGCGGCCCTCTCAACTGCCTGGTGAACGGCAAATACTACGTGCACGGCATCGCCAGCTTCGTCTCCGGCTTGGGATGTAACGCTCCCAGGAAGCCCACTGTCTTCACCCGCGTTTCCGCCTACATCGAATGGATGGACTCGGTGGGTGACGTCATTGATTTAGATAATTGAGTTGATATCGTCTTAATTTCCCTGCAATATTTCTCTTTTCTTGTTCACAGATCTTGACATAAACACTCACAGAAGTCCAAAAAGCAGAACATCAACTGTTGTTTGTTTAGTCCATCATTGGTCCACCACAGTAGAGGCTCTCAAAATAAATCTCATATACATAACTTGGAGTGATGACTACTTTTTGCTATGGTTAAAAAGCTCAGAATTTAGCTGATGTTCTTCCACCAATAACATTCCGTCACTTTTTTTCCCCCAAATAAATGTTTGAAAGGAAAACCCATACTGACCAACTACTGTGTGGAGAGATCAGGAGGTGCATCCTGAAATTATTCATTTTCAATTAAATGATGGGTGAAATAAAGCCCTGCGGGCTCCCGTTCCGGCGGAATGAGCCTTGCGACTGCCGCCCAAGCCTCTTCCTGTTCTGGTGGCACAAGCCTTGCATCCGCCACCCTGGCCTTTTCCACCACCCGTCTGTCATATTTACCATGGAGGAAAACCCAAACGCAGGAGGCAAAAATGAAGTGCAATATGAAGCATTTAATCAAAGAAAACCAAACTGGGCACTGATAACAAAAATGCTGAAGAGCTCCCCTCATGGCTGCAAGGGTCACGGTGTTCTGGCCCAGCCCCTCACCGAGAAAACAAAATGCACGTGGTGATGCCTGTCCCGCTGGGTCCATTTTGGTTGGTTCGTTCTCTCGTATGTATCGAGGAGGACCCAAACCCAGGAGGCAAAAAAACGAAGTGCAATATTAAGTATTTAATTAAAGGAAAACAAAAAGGCAAACAAGGCAGGGATAACAAACATGCCGAAGTCCAAAAACAACGAGAATCGAAGAACTACACAAACGCTCGGAAAAAAAACCTGACATGACACTAACAGCAGCAACAGACAAATGACCGTTGACAAATGATAACGAACCAACCAGGACTGAAAGAAAGCGGGCAACTAAATACAGACAAGTTGACGATACAACGAGAAACACCTCTACAAGACACGGGGTAGGAGGGAGTACAGGTGGACTCAACCTAATGAGAGACAGACAAAGGAACACAAGGAAAAACATGAAACTAAAGTCAAAAACTAAACTCAAATGACAGACTATGACAATATGTCCTAACTGTCATGAAAATAAGGGAAAAACAAATAAATAAATAAACGTTTTAACGTGTCCACTGTTAAAATTTTCCATTACCTTATTATTTCTGTGAAGTGAAATGAAGGAGCTTATGGTCTGATTATGTATAATATTTAAATATTTTATATAATAGTAATTAGCATTATTTGTATCATAATATTATTGTATTAAACATGCGTACAGTATATGATCCTGTGGTGTACTGCATTACTGTACAATTTTTTTTTGTCACCAACATAAAAGCTATAAAGCACCGATTAAGGGGCCCTCGCACTGCGTTCACCGTTTTTATAAGGAAAATCATTAGACCATCACAACTGACTTTTGGTAAGAAAAGCGAGGTGCACTGTGCCGTCCAATCAAAGGGCACATACAGTATAGACCAAACAAAAAACAAAAAAACACTCACGTTCACACCTGCGCACAATTTAGAGTATTTAAAGGGGAAGTAAACCCAAACATTTTTTTCAAGAATATGTTTTATTCAGGCCCACTAGGTGAAACAAGGCATTCTGACAAATACTGCGTTTATGGAATAAGAGTAAATCCACCCGTTGTTAGCCACCACTTGGGGCGGCCATTTTTTCACTTCTGTCGACTAACATGACATCACAGCTGCTCAGTGCTCAGGTAACGACCAATCACAGCTCACCTGTTTTCTGAAGCTGAGCCATGGTTGGTCGTTATCTGAGCCCTGAGCTTCTGTGATATTCAGTCGACAGAAATCACAAAATGACTGCCCCCTGAGATGGCTCGATTTTGCTGCATAACTCATATTCCACAAACGCAATATTAATCAGAATTCCTTTTTTCAACTAGTGGGCCTGCATAGAAAATATTCTTGAAAGCTGAGCCATGTTTGGTCATTATCTGAGCCCTGAGCATTTGTGATGTCATATTCAGTCTACAGAAATCACAAAATATCTGCCCCCTGAGATGGCTCGATTTTGCTGCATAACTCATATTCCACAAACGCAATATTAATCAGAATTCCTTTTTTCAACTAGTAGGCCTGCATAGAACATATTCTTGAAAAAAATATGTTTGGGTTGACTTCCACTTTAATTGAATAAAACAAGCATTGGATTCCACTCGGGCCGCACGGTAGACGACTGGTTAGCATGTTCGCCTCACAGTTCAGAGATTTGTGGGTTCGAATCCGGCCTCGGCCTTCATGTGGAGTTTGCATGTTCGTCCCGTGCCTGCGTGGGTTTTCTCCAGCTACCCCGATTTCCTCCCACATTCCAAAAACATGCACGATAGGTTAATTGGACGCTCTAAATTTCCCCTCGGTGTGATTGTAACTGTAAATGTTTTTCTATGTGTGCCCTGCGATTGGCTGGCAAACGGTAAAGGGTGTACCCCGCCTCCTGCCCAAAAACAGCTGGGATAGGCTCCAGCACGCTCACGACCCTTGTGAAGATAAACGGTTTGGACACACATGTGCACATACTCACAAATAGACTAATGACTGACTGCAGACGAATGACGGATTAGACAAAGGGGTTTACGTCTATTCTTAATCCGGTCTATTTTAGAATTTTTACCATCATTCGTCAAACGTCAGCAAAACTGATGTCCGTCAGTGACGGATAGACGGAGCAAAATACCTTTATTAGACTCTCGAGCAGCAAGTAATAATCTTTTTAGTCGATGAAGTCATTGCCAGAGCACAACAAAGTGCCATCTGTAAAAATTACTGCTCTTGTAGTTCTAATAGATTCAAGATCCTGGTAGTCCTTAGTTTAAGCACAGTACGGAAAACCAAGTGAAGCTCGAGCAAAAACAAATCGCCCACAACCAGAAGAAGGAGTCCTAAATACAGTACAGTATATCTGTCAGAACAACATCAATGTGTGCGTGTGTGTATGTATGTTTATGTGTATATATATATATATATATATTATGAAATCTTTTGCCCGGAAAACACTGGTGTTGGTCCTGTTGCATGCAAACTTTCCTTCATCAGCCATTTCCGTGCAGGGCTCTAAACTCAAAAATGGTCCATCGAAACAAAAGACCATCTTTCAGTATGTTGTCAAGCTCGCCAAGATGAACGTGTGTAGAAGCCATATAGTGTATGTGAGTGGTGTCTTTGTTTTTTGGGCTCCGTGCTTGTGTGTCGTGGACGAGCTGTGAGCACGCACGCTCCACTTTCACAGTGATTGGCGATGTCACCAGGGTGAGTGGTCTTTTTTATTAGTAAGTGCGCTCAACTGTGTGTGTGTAACACTTGTGTGCTTAGTATAAAGATGATATAATTAACAAAGGAAGTGAAATGTACTTTACTGGAATTGTTTGCTAGGCTCAGAGATCTAAAGTTTACTCATGGAGGAAGTGGAAAAAATGTTTAAATCGCAGAGAAAAGACCTCTGATGATAAATGCAAGTGTATTTACCCAAAAAACAGGGAAAAGAAATATTTATAATATTTACAATGTTTGTATAACTGATTAAATCCATAAATCTAGGAACCCGCTGGTTGAAAGTCTTCATCCATCCATCCATTATCGATACCGCTTATCCTCACAAGGGTCGCAGGCGTGCTGGAGCCTATCCCAGCTGTCTTCGGACACCCTGAATTGGTTGCCAGCCAATCGCAGGGCACACAGAGACAAACAAACATCCGCACACACAATCACATCTAGGGGCAATTTATAGTGTCCAATGCATGTTTTTTTTTTGAATGTGGGAGGAAAACTGGAGTACCCGGAGAAAACCCACACAGGCACGAGGAGAACATGCAAACTCCACACAGGGAGGCCGGAGCCGGGATCGAACCCACGACCTCTGAACTGTGAGTCGGACGTGCTAACCAGTCGACCACCGTGCCGCCGGTTGAAAGTCTTAGGTAGCCATAGGTTGCAGTAAATGCTGCAGTAGTTGAATGAAAATGTCTCCGAAGAAAACCGGCTACAGTGCCTCCTCCCGCTCTGCAGGACTGTTGTAGTTGTTGGGAGTTCTTTCGGTTGGATTCTGTGTTAGCTCACCATCAATTTCTTTGATATCAAGGAATTCGAACCTGGCCAGTTCCCTCTAGTTTTTTCCAGTAGTACAAGTAAAGTCAACTCAAATGACACAAGTCCGTGGTAGATACAGATCCGACCGACCGTCAACAGATCTGACCGAGACATCGACGGCCAAACCACTTACAGCCGCGTGGCTTGTGCCGTGATTTAAAGAAAAAATGACATCACCCCATAAGCGACATCATCACAGAAATGACATCATCAGACTCGATGCTCAAAATGAAATCAGCATTTTATTATTAACACAATATAAAGGCAATTTAAAAACACACAATGTATCATCCATCCATTAATATTCCAGCTGTCTTCGGGCAGTAGGCAGGGGACACCCTGAATTGGTTGCCAGCCAATCGCAGGGCACACAGAGACAAACATCCGCACTCACAATCACACCTAGGGGCAATTTAGAGAGTCCAATCAATTTACCGTGCATGTTTTTGGAATGTGGGAGGAAACCGGAGTACCCGGAGAAAACACACGCAGGCACGGGGAGAACATGCAAACCATACACAGGAAGGCCAGGGCTGGATTCAAACGTCTGCATTGTGAGGCAGATGTGCTAACCAGTCGACCATAACGTATCATATATTGTATAATACATTTATGTAGTAAATGCAAATATAAACCAGGTTACATGTAGTTAGTGTTTGGCTTTGATCTTGTGGTGGGGTGAGCGTAGGGAAGAAACCTTTTGCTAACAGTATAGCTCAACTGTGAAACGCAATAGTGAGTTTAAGAAACGTCAATGTCAACTTCATGTTGTGGAAAGAGCTGTTCTGTCCAAAAAAGGTACCTTGCACGGCAAATGAAGTAAGTGTCTGTCATCTTTTCCAATGCTGTGGATTCAACTCATTAAACAACAGGTGGTGTGCGCGTCATCATTGTTTCAACGCCCCTCATCTTAGCCTGCCATGGCCTAGTTTAAGTTGGGCGCCACAATGTGGATTGTAGGAGCCATTTCATGTATTTTGAAAGGCTATAATCTGTTGTCTAGAATTTAATTATACCTGGAAGATCAATCACGTTTGTAAGAACAAACACGCTACAAGGACTTATTTCACCAACGCGATCAAGCAGGTCAAACAGTCCATGTGTTGGGTCCCCTGATTCTGGTCCTTGAGCACCGCCCTTGTTTTCCCCTGTGCGCACGCACGCGTGGCTGTCTTTGTGCAGGTTTGGAGAGACGATTGGTGCTGGGACCTGGTGCTTGCAAGCAATCATCATCAGCAGCATATATGACACGGTCCCAAATACTGCCTCTGCGCCTCGAATTAGTTTGTGCATCCAGCCACTATCATGAGCACTCTCAAGTAATTCCAGATTTTTGACTCTGCTTTATGAATTTTCAGATTACCTTGAACCCTGCCTGCCAACCCTGCACTGTAAACTCCACCTGCTACCATTCTACACCTGGACAACACAACCTTGCTCAACTGAACACCCAACTATGTTAGACTCAATAAATTCACCATTGTATTTCCCAAGTTGTCTCCAGTCTCTGCAATTGTGCCCTCCACATGCTCAGAACCCTGACACCATGTCTAGTCACCCTCTGTCACAGCCGAACTAGGTTAGAACCCAACTGCACAACTCAAACAAGACTAAATTTAATTCATGTTTTAATTAAAAAGGTCAACAGAAAGTCTGTTACTAAGAAACACAAAATCACTCAACTGAGGAGAAACAATCACCAAAAATAAAGTACCAAAGGAAAATTGACACAGGCTTGAAACACACACACAAATGGTGATGAGGAACAGGTGGAAACAATTGGGCTGGGGAAGAAAAACAAGAAACACGGGAAGAGCAAGTTGCTCAAAATGGGGAAAGAGACGATTTCAAAATAAAACAGGAAAAGAACACAAGACAAACTCAACCTGACTTTTTGAATATGACACCCTCAGTGGCTTAAAGATAGACTTAGCCACTACCAGTTCAGATGATGGTTGAATCAATATTGTGTCCTTTACATTGATTAAATTAAAAAACGGCTAAAATGTGGATGTAAATTCTGGTTTAGATGATGGTTGAATCAATTTATTGGTATTGTGTGATTTATGTTTGAAAAGAAAACATTAACTCAACATTTTATCAACCTTGCGCTTTGTGTATAATTTCCAACGTAGATTCATTACTTAAGCTGACCCATTTTTCGACATTGATTCACCCCTATTTTGTTTTCTCGGGTGTGTGCAGCGCTCACAAAGTGATCGCTAAGTCTGTTTACCTTTGAAGACGTAGTGATATGAGATCATTTTTTTTATAGACTGCAATAAATATAAAATGTCATATTAAATAATGCTAAACTGCAAGCCGCTTATGTTTTGGATTCATGAACAAACTAGCTAGCTAATACAAGCTAGCTAACAGACGAGTCCAACGTTACCTAACACCTTGAGGCTAACCCCGATCGCTGCTAATCATCTAATCATAGAAGTGAATAAAAGCAAATTGTTTGCTGCTTAAATGGGGTGGAATAATTCATTCGTTCATTTGTCTGTTTTTCAGTGTCGCTGTTAAAATCACAATCCAGAGAGGCACATTACCTACACCACGAGCCTAATGCAGCCAAATTGACAACGCCCGAAAAAGTTAACCAACGTCATCGCCACATTATTGCGTTCAATAATACACAGATAAAGTGCAAACGACAGCTTTATTCATTGTAGAATAGCAAACGCTCACTGCACCGTGTGGTGACATTATGAGCTCGGTAGCTGTACAACATGAATAACACCCAGCGGTTATCTCACCCGTGAAACAACTTAAACAGCTTTGTAAGCTTTCATCTGCCGTGTGTCACAGAGCATGTCTTCAACACCAGGAAGTAAACAATGTCGGGAAGAATCAGCTTTGGACAGCGTGTATGTGTTGATTCCTCCAAACAGAGTAACTTCCTGTCGGTATCGCAGTTTGTAGATCAGATGGCAAGTCATAATACTTGAAAATTCCATAAGAAAACAAGTTGATGATCGCTGTTAACAGCTGTGTGTGCGTGCATGCAGCACGTGCGTAACCTCCCAAGATGGCTGCGGTTGAAAAAAAGACCTCTAGAATGCCTTGCTCTGAGATGTGTTCAAGCGACCTATAGACAATGGTTTACTGTACACCACTCTATAACTACAATCACAATATTTCAGATATTGTAATGTTCACGTATTAATATCTTGAAAGGCGGACTTTTTCATAGAGCTCTTATATTCTATTGAGCAGATGTTAAATGCCTGGCCCATGTGAAGCTGATTCAGTCCAGTTAAGACCCACTGATAAAAAAAAAAAGCAGAAGTGTAAAAGTAATAGTTGTCCAGGAATCGTCATGGAAACTGAAACTAGATTGCTTACCAAGTCAGCACTTCGAAAAATTAATGTTCTGCCCATGTCGTGATAAGTGTGTGATCTGCACAGGTGGCGTTGAATGAGTCATGTTGAGGACTAGCCATCCACAGTAGGTATAAAAGGCAAAAAAAAACCAGGATGTGCAGCACGTTTTTTCGGGCAACCGCTGACATGTTGAGGTTTCTGTTGCTGACCACTCTCGCCGCACTGGGTAAGATTTGTCCGATTTTTACCATTTGACACCCTATCCTCGATAAATATGCTGACACTATTGCTTGGTATATTCTTGCTGGGCTCAGTACTGGCTGAGCTGGAGCCCCAGCCCCGGTTCTTGGAGGATGATGAAGCTGAAGAGAGAGTTGTTGGAGGCGAGGTGGCAAGGCCCAACTCCTGGCCCTGGCAGGTAATGTACACTTTGTATCTTATCCTGTCATACTTTGTTCTTATATGTATGCACCACAATGAAGATAAAATATGGATAACAAGTTTGTAAGTGCGTCCATTTCCCTCCCATTTCCTTTGCTGCGGTGTACCACAGGGTCCGTTTTGTTTTTTGCTTTGTTTATTTGTTTCTAATAGCCGCTGCCTTTGGCTCACAATTCAATGGATGAATCACATAATAACTGAATGTCAAACTGAACAGCAGAAAGTTTAAATATATACTAGAAAAATAAGCCAAAAAAGGAGGAACATGACAACTGCTTTTACAAATGTGTACATATTTTAAAAAAAATACTTTTAGGATGTCAAAATGCTTTTCTTAGTTATTCGTACAACATGCTGTCACTGAAAAGGGAATAAACCTTTGAATCTTAGTCAGACCCACGTGTATGTGCTCTAAAGCAACTTAAATGTAACAATAAAATCAAATTATACAATAATGTCAATGAATAATATACTGTATTTGTTGTGTATTTTACAGAGTAGTGGGCCCACATAGCTCTGCATTTTTTAGAACCCCCCCATCTGTGCACTGCACGCACCAAACCGTGAAGCCCTCACCGTGAAATTGGTAACCCATAACAAGACTGTGTTTCGAGCTGGTACGGGATCATGTCTACAAAGATTGAACTGCAAAGGGAACGCTCGTTGTGTTGCAGTTAGAGATTCGTTTGTTTTGATAAACATTTCCACAATGAAAGCGCGATGCTCACCAGTCCAATTCTTGGCAGCAACTGAAAAAGAAACGAAAAACAATGGCATTATAAAGAAAAAAGCAAAATGGCATTACATGAAAAAATGGCATTATATGTACTTTTCGAAAATAAAAAACCCTTTTTGTTTCTTTACTTTATTTGCCTTTTATTTAACCTACAATGTGTTGGATCATTTTATATATAAATGTATACAACATAAATGTAACAATAAATTGCAAAAATCGCAAAAATAATGC
This sequence comes from Filicampus tigris, assembly GCF_054856515.1. Lineage (NCBI taxonomy): Eukaryota > Metazoa > Chordata > Actinopteri > Syngnathiformes > Syngnathidae > Filicampus > Filicampus tigris. Next base: position 4,518,248 of record NC_141225.1, on the reverse strand, counting down.
ATGACAATAATGTACATTTTCTACGTTGAAAACCAAAGATATTTTAAAAATATAATTTGAATTCAAGTTTGCTCACATAGGCATTTGTGTTTGTGTGTGCGTGTGTGCGTGTGTGTGTGCGTGTGTTTTAAAAACTTAAATGAAAAATAAAATACAAATACACACTAAAAAAGTTCATTTAATAATATTTTTGTCCCCAAAAAATAACGTCTAATTGTTATTTGGTTTTACATGCATTGATATCCATGTGTATGTGTTTTAAAACAATATAAATGCAACAATAAAATAAAAATAATTGCATGTATTTTAAATGTGAAATGTGTTGTTTAGCGATTTTTCACGTAAAGAACATTTTGTCATTTTTTATGTGTACTTCCTATGTTGCATTAGATCTCTCTTCAGTACAAATCTGGCAGCAGCTTCTACCACACCTGTGGAGGAACTCTGATCAAGAGAGGCTGGGTGATGACCGCTGCTCACTGCGTTGACAGGTGGGAAAGCAAACATGGCTGGCCATTGCTTTTGACTCTTTAACAGGGTTATAATAGTTTTGCATTTTTCACAATAATTTTCCTTTTGCTATGACTTTTTTTTACTCCAATTCAGTTACTTTTAATTTGTTTTTAGAGCAGTTTTTTTTTTAGATTTTATTATTATAATTATTATTATTATTATTGCTTTAGTTTAGTTTTTATTAGTTTGTTTTTTTGTTTTTTTTAATCTTATTTAGTTCACATAAATGTTTTTTCAATTCCAATTTTTCCATAAATTTTCATTAACTACAGTATAATAACTTTGCTCAGTATTGACCATTTTCTTGATAAAATATGCAGTATTAATAAAACGTATGCACTTCCTCAGGTCTAGGACTTGGCGTGTGGTTCTGGGAGAGCACAACATTAACAGTCATGAGGGCAGAGAGCAGTACATGAGCGTGAGTCGCGTCTACCTTCACCCCAGGTGGAACTCCAACAACGTTGCCGCAGGGTCAGCAATGCTATTTTCCCCCACTCTCCTGAACACACTGTCAAAAAGCATCCAGAAGCTCATCATCCAAAATGTTACCGCCGTCTCTCCTTGGTCCCTGTTAGGTGGGACATTGCTCTGCTGCGTCTGTCCTCTGACGCTTCCCTCAACAACTATGTGCAATTGGGTGCCATCCCTCCCTCTGGTCAGATCCTGCCCCACAACAACCGCTGTTTCATCACCGGATGGGGACGCACTCAGAGTGAGTACTACGCTTTTCACTAGCCTACGCAAGGTTTTAGACCAATTTTACACAAGGTTGAGAACAACTCATTTTACAATTTTGCTGCAGTTCCCCACACCCGGTAGGCAGTGGACGTATTACGTAACAATGATGTAGGCGAGGTGGTATATCTCACTCTTTATCGCAGGCGTTACATTCCAGACTACCCCTGCAATAGATTAACTCTTCAAAGCAGTGACCACCAAGTAGCCTATTTAGGACTGTACTATACTATTATTCTCACATACTGCATTGCGAAGTTTTCACAAGTCTGTCACATGGTTTCATGCCCTTGGGCTGGTACGGAGGGGCTTTTTCTTTACATTCATGAGTTACTTTCTCATTTTTGCAAGGTTTCCACAAAGGTCTTTTTTTGCAAGATTTTAGCTGTAGGGCTCGTGAAGAAGGGCTTTTATCGGAACAGTCAGAGTCATATTTACATTTTTCTCATGATTGCAAAATGTTTTTGTGACGTTTTCACTGCAGTGCTTGTCTGGAAAGGCTTTTTTTTTAGCATTCATTGCCACTAGTTTCCATTTTTGATGACTCAAGGCTCACGTGAGGTTTTCGCAAAGTGTTTTGACAGTTTTCGCAAGATTTCAGATTCAGGGGTTTTGCTCAAGAATTCGTTTTTTTCTTTTTTTTTAAACATTAATAGTCAATAGTTTACATTTTCTCAAGAATTCCCAAGTGTATTTATAAAGGTTTTCGTAAAATATTTACTCTAGGTCTGATCCCGAATGGCTATTTTTTGGAACATTCATAGTTAGTAGTTTTCACAAGATTTTCGGAACATTTTCACTCTGGGTATGATCCAGAATGGCTATTTTTTGGAGAACATTCATAGTTAGTAGTTTTCAAGATTTCCACTTCTAGGGTTGGTCCTAACGGAATTTGGGGGGAAAATCATAGTCAAGTTTTTTTCAAGGTTATAACATGATTGGTCTTAAAAGGGGGTTCGGCTTTGCTGTGCCAATGGACACTATCATGCCCAGACGCATTTACGGTGTTGGAAAATAGTTCACTTGATGCAACCCTGCTTACATTTTAGTTTGATTCTGCTAAATTCCAGTGAAAACAGATTATCTCCTGCTCTCTGTTATCCCAAAATCTATACACTGTGTTCGCACTATGTCGTCCAGCCGGAGGTCAGCTGTCTGCCCAGCTGAAGCAGGCCTACCTCCCTGTGGTGGACCACAAGACGTGCTCCAGCTATGGATGGTGGGGCAGCACGGTCAAGAACTCCATGGTCTGCGCTGGCGGAGGCAGTGACTCCGGTTGCCAGGTGACTATATTCTACATACTGTATTTATTATCCACACGAGCCAGAACCCAAGTAAACACCAAATGTATGAAAAAGGAAGACATGTTGTGATACAAAACCTGGGCTTTCTGTCATTCTCACCAAATATAAATGGAATGTTTAGATTTATGACGCAATTGTCATTATTAGTATATATCGTGATTAGGATCTCCTAGTGGAAGTTTACGGTCAAACTAAACATAAAACAAAGACAACAAGAGCTGCGAGGAGTTATAAAGGGCCCTCGTAACCGTGGCCACATTGGGGTACTGGCTGCCAGGCTTGATGTGCGTGTAACATAAGTTTTCCCCCAGATTGAAACCTTCAAAAACGGCATAATTTTTCTTTGTAAACAGCGCATCGCCACGGCAACAGTTTGTGCGCAATGAAAACCTTTCAACAGATTTTCAATTTAAATAACTAAAACACCCAAAGTTTGAAGATGATTAGATAAATTCCCTAGAAGGAGTTCATTAAAGTATGATCTCTAATTCAGGGCAAAAATGGGGCCAATAAATTCAAACTGGCAGACTTCCTATTAGTATTACCATATGGCTCCAAAAGACTTTTTCTTGTAGTTCTTAAGCAGATACATATGCCTCCCAATTTTTGTAGCTCTAGGTGAAACTTTCAACTTGTGGTGCTTTTTTAAAAAATGATGGCGAGCATTAATGAAACATTTTTAAGAAACTGCACAATAACCCTCTAATACACAGGTGTCAAGCTCCGGTCCTAGAGGGCCGCTTTCCTGCATTGTTTCCAATTCGCCCTGCTGCAACACACCTGTTTCAAATGATCAGGGTAGTATCAGGCTCCTTCAGAGCTTGCTTATGAGCTGATAATTTAAGGGATGGAAAACATGCATGAAAGCGGCCCTTGAGGACCTGAGTTTGACACCTATGCTCTAATATATACAGTAAATGTGTTTGGCAGGCCTGATGCGTGTACAAAGTGTCATGAATTACCGCCCAGGTTTGGACCTACGTATGCATCCCAATTTTCACAGATCTACATGAAACATACAACCGGGAATGCTTCGTTAAAAAATTGTATTGGGCACCGCTGAGCTGTTTATCTAAAATTGCACAGTGAAAAGTTTCATGAGTTTCCGCCCAGGGTTTGACCCTCAAAAACAGTGCATCGCCACGACAACAGCATGCGATGAAATATAAAAAAATCAATAACTTTTCATCTTAATCATGTAACATTTAACACTTGAAGCCGATAGATATTTTAGTTGAGCTTTTTTGGATGCCTGAACGAATTATTGACGTTTCACTTCATTTCAATGGGTAACGTTGATTTGAAATACAAAGCAAGTAAGTCAAGATAGCACTGTATTTTCTTAAAATGTGTTGTGGTTTTGTATTCAGGGTGACTCCGGCGGCCCCCTGAACTGCGACGTGAACGGCAAGTGGGTGGTGCACGGCGTGACCAGCTTCGTGTCGTCATCCGGTTGCAATGCCTACAGAAAGCCCACTGTCTTCACCCGCGTGTCCGACTACATCAGCTGGATGAACGGCGTAAGTATTCAACTTCCATCTGTTGAGTGAATTAAACCTGATGAACTTGCTATCGTGCTGTTTGTCACGCTAAGTGGGGGAAGTGACGCATGCTGTATCTTTTTTAGGGGGGTGGTAATCGTTTTTAAAGTATTTTTCTTTTCACCATAATAATTCATCCCTCTTTACTTTTTTTTTTCCCAGATAATGGGTTGAAAGGAAAAGACAACTGGAGAATGAAGAACTCTAATTGTTGTCATTATACGTTATCCCATCGGAATAAAATGTTCTATATTATCAACTCATCTTCGCGTCTCATTTTTGGCCCAACGACAGCAGTCAGATCATTAAATAACATTGAAAAACAAATTAATAAAATGAAAATGGAAAGCAGCTGATCCAGTCACTCAAGAAGATGAGACAAATAGTGAGTTGGGATGTAGAATTATTAGAATTAAATACTAAACAACGTGACACTACCTCACAATTGTTCATTTCTTTCTGACGGAAGCTTGGTTAAAACATTGTTTTGTTTAAATTTTTTTAGAAGTTGTAATTTGAATTAATTTTGTCTTTTATTTTCTATTTTTCATCATTCAGCTCAGTTGCTATTCTTTTTATAGACGTACGGCACCACCTAGCGGATGCCTTGAAAACATCTTAGGTGCTGGGTCACGCTCCGTGCTCCGTCAGAAAAAAAGAAGAAATTACAAATAAAATGTAAAAAACAAATCGTCAAAACGTATGAATTATAGCTGACAAGTCTGCTGCAAGACATCATATTAAAACAAGATGAACGTCAATTTGAATCATTTGGTAAACAGAAAACAATAATAACACCAAATATTAGGTTTTAAAATAATTATTTATCATAGTAGTACTATTTTAATTAATAAAAACACAACAATGATAAATGTATTAGTAGTAGTGATAGCCTGCTATTTCACTCATGAAAGCCATAATTATATTATCATTAATAATAATAATAATAAGAAGAAGAACACCGATCATTAATAAAGAAGTACTATTTTTATGAATTAAAAACAACAATAGTGGTAGTCTACTATTTTACTAATGAAAACCACATAATTATTATTGTTATTATTATTACTATTATCATTATTACTAAACCAATAATTATAAAAACATACAGTATTCTACAAAATAAGGACGATTGTGTCCTTCTATCTAATGTGTATATATTTATTTATTTTATATATTTAATGTTTGTTTAATGCAATGTACTTTATCTAATATCAACTGATGAGTGCAGTTTGGATTAAGAATGAGTACAGAAAATGAGATGATTTTTTTTTCTAAAAAAAAATAAATAGATCAAAGGTGTCCAATTGTCCTTCTTCTTCTCTCTCGTGGAGTATCGAATAGCAAAAATTCTGCCTGTTTTCTTTTTCTGACTGGAACCTGAGCAGGAAGCACAAGAGGTCACCACTACAGCATTAATAATGCAACACAGCCACGGACTGACAATTTGCTCCCCAAAAAAACATTAAATTTGTCTTCAGGTTATGAAAACATGCTAGTGTTTGAGAGGTTCTGAATCGGGCTCATTTAATTAATACCACCCCTACACTGATTTTGAGCCCATGACCTGGAAGCTTGGCTGGTCGAAGATCCAGAGACACTTTCAAGTGAAGGGCGGGTATGGTAATATTAGCCGGTGGTGGCTTCATTTGCAAGCTGGACACTGAAGACTGAGTGTCTCCTGCTCCAAAAGGAAAAAAACACCATCAGTGCTGTTGCCGCTTGGCGCTTGCTTTGTTGCAATGCCCGATAGCTCCTCCGTCACTTTTATGAAGAAATGTTCCTCCATACAACATACAACTACTATATCATTGTCCTCTAATGTCTTTTGTTTTTCTTCATTTTTAGCAGTAGATGCTAAAGCCAACATTTTAGTCATTCTTGTTCAATGGCGTGCCACAAAGCTACCACTGCCCTCAACTTTTTCTTGTTATTCTTGATTTTTATGAGTAGATGTTCTCGCGTATAGGGAATCCAACATTTTAGTCATTTTACTAGCTTGTGGTGTACCGCATGGAATTGGAAACTATATCTGTTTATCTGTACTTTTTCTTTTGTCTCATATTAAATCCATTATTTTAGTTCTCCTCCTCCTAGTGTGTGCACCATTGGGAAGCTACCTCTACCTCCTATCTCCTAGATTTTTATGACAAAATATTCTAACAAATCCAAAAATATAATATTTTCCAGATGATGTGCATTGTAAAAAAATCCTTCACATAGTATGTTTCGCCTGTAAGAATCTGTTTTTTAATGGGTTGAATTGTGATGTTATTCTTCAATCCTGTTCCTCGAAGGCCACTGTTCACTAATCAGCAAGGTTTGCAGAAGCTGGATAATGATCGTGATCATGCGAATCGGGTGCGTTGCAGTGGGGAGAGATGGAAAACCAGCAGGACAGCAGAAGGATTTACACATGTATGGTAGAGCTGTTTGTCTTCACTTTTCAAAATGTTGAGAGATATTGCAAGCATTTTTTGTTACCAATCCCCCTTTTAAATATGATGTAAAATGAAATAATGACTGAACTGTTTTTTTACTGGTCTCTTAAAACCAAGTTACTTATTAATTTGTTGGGTACATGCAACATGAGGCTTTGGGCTCACAGTCATAATGGTCCTCCGAAGGAAATCATGACTATGATGTGGCATGCAAAACAGCACCTTTATTGAAAAACTGTCTTTATTTAAGCGCATGCTTTTGATCAACCACAGTTCTTCACATGAAGGAGCCCATATAATATGGTACAAGGCACATTGCCGAAGCATATGTATTCAAATTAAACTGGTGACATTATGCACCTATGGTATAAATACTGTATATTAGTAATTACAGACCAATTAATGGGCATTTTAGATAGGAATCAATGTCTTCACAGCAGCCTCGGCACCAGGGTGAATAACTCAAGTTGTAAGTGGTCACACGCTCTTGGACGGACGGGGCAGAACCAGCTTGAGTCCGATATCCACCACGCAGGACGGCATGTATGACAGCGGGATCCACAGGAGCTTGGCGTCCCACCCGGCGCTGTAGCGGGTCCGGGGGTACACGGCAGTCAGTGCGTGCTCCATGCAGCCAGTCACCTTGGTCAGGTCCGAGTCGCAGATGGCGTTCATGATGAAGCGCTGGATCCTAATGTCTGCAATTGATCAATCACCAATTGTTGATTGGTGAGTAGTTTTACTTTATTTTAGTTGTAATGTACATGCACATGAGGCAAGGTCTCCCTTTAACTTCCACCAACAACCTGGGCTAAATTTAGCTTCTCCCCGACAAACAGTATGTTTGTGTGTCTAAACAGATGATGATGAAACAGAGATGGCCCACTAGGCATTCTGATTAATATTGCAATTGTGGAATGTGAGTTAAGAAGCAAATTCCACCCCTTTTTCAGCCATCTCAGGGGATAACCATTTTGTCACTTCTGTTGACTGAAAATGAGACCACAGTTGCTCAGGGCTCAGATAACGACCAATCATGGCTCAGCTTCAGAAAACAGGTGAGCCGTGATTGGTCGTTAACTGAGCCCTGAGCAACTGTGATGTTATTTTCAGTTGACAGAAATGATCAAATTGCTGCTCCCTGAGATGGCTAAAAATGGGTGGATTAACTCTTACTCCACAAACGCAATATTAATCACTCAGAATGCCCTGTTTCAACTAGTGGGCCTGCATAGAACATTCTTGAAAAAAAAACGTTTGGGTTGACTTCCTCTTTGAGCATCTCACTCACACTTGTCCAGGTATTTGTCCCCGTAGCTTGCTTGCACTTCGGGGCTGAGCTGGTTCCACAAGCGGTGCAGTTCCCTCTCGATGGGTTCCAGGTTGGTCACAGCTGTCTTGAAGAAGCCCGGCTCAATGATGCACACGTTCACCCCAAAGTAGTTGATATCTCTCCTGTGGAAAGCCCCATCAAATGTTGCTATTATTTTGTGTTTGCGCTGACAGTAGTGTAGAAAGACAATCACTTGCTCTTCATATCTGTTTTACTGTTGGACATTTTATTTTACATGGGATATATTATGCATTTTATTCACAATCAAAAACAGCTCCCTGGTGTATTAGCAAAATTACACTAATTTGTGAGGTGGATCTGCTAATGTGGCACAAGCACACATTGCCAAAGACAAATATCCCTGCCACAACTTCACAGCATTTGAGTATCTGTTCGCAGAGAAATTTCTCACATAAAGGCCATAGCCAAGATTTGAATACCAAACCTGCTAATCGCAAGGATGTAGTGCTGCTTGTTATGTTAAAATGCAGCATAATTCAGATCAACATGACCATAGACACATTTTCACTAGGTAAAGAATAGGTAGATAAAAGATTTATAGTAATTTCACACGAGACAAATTTCACACAGAGACCCAACTATTTGTATACAACCAATCCATGTACCATTCTTTCTTTCCATTTTCCATTGGCAAGCAAAAATCAAAAAATGAAAAAGTGACTGATTATCAAATAAGTTTTTTAAAGCTAACAAAAAAGAAACCTAATGTTTCATATAGAAATTATAGTTTCAGATCAATAACACAAATAAAAAAAAATTGTTACATGCTATATACAGTACCTTACTCTGAAGTTTTGTAGTAAGCATTAGTAAAGAGATGGTATCTTGTAAAATAGCCTAATAACAAAATAACTATAGTACAGTAGTTTAATCTTTCGATTTTCCATTGCCGATTGAAAGTGGATGACAAAAGACACAAACAACGAAAAAGTAAATTTTCCAGATTATGTCACCATTATGGCAGTGGAGACTTGGTGAACAAACAATAACCTTTGTCCCAAACAATGCAATGCGTCATTTTTGACTCTGAGCTCAGTTTTATTCCTCATATTAAAAATGTAACCAAGATTGGTTTTTATCACCTTAAGAATATCGCCAGAGTCCGCCCGTTTCTCTCTCAGGCTAACACGGAAGTGCTGATGCATGCCTTTATTTCCTGTCGTTTAGATTACTGTAATGCCCTGCTCTCTGGCCTCCCGAAAAAGAGCATTTCACCACTGCAACTACTGCAGAATTCAGCCGCTCGGGTGCTGACGAGAACCAGAGGGCGGGAGCACATTACGCCAGTTTTTAAATTGCTGCATTGGCTCCCTGTGTGTTTCAGGATCGATTTTAAAGTACTTTTATTAGTTTATAAATGTGTTAATGGTCTTGGGCCATCTTATTTATCTGATTTGCTTTTATCATACCAGCCCTCGCGGATCCTGAGGTCCTCTGGCGCCGGCCTTTTATTTATTCCAAGGGTGAGGACCAAAATGCATGGCGAGGCTGCATTCAGCCATTTTGGTCCTCACCTTTGGAATAGCCTGCCAGAGGATGTCAGGTCTGCAGAGACTGTTGATATTTTTAAGAGGAAGCTCAAGACACACCTTTTTAGTTTGGCTTTCAACAACTTTTAAATAATTTATCTTTTCTTTTGATTGAAGATAATTCTATGTTTTGCTTTGAATGTTTTAAAGCACTTTGAGTTGCATTTTTATGTATGAAAAGTGCTATATAAATAAAATGTGATTGATTGATTGATCATTCCAAATAGCCTGAAATCTGAAATCACGAGAAGGCCTCCTCACCTGAGGCAGTCGGAGAAAGACTCCACGGCAAACTTGGAGATGCAGTAGCCACCGCCGTTTGCCGCCACTCGCCCCAACACGGATGCCACGTTGACCACGCGCCCGCGGGCTTTCTTGACCAGGGGCAGGAAAGTCACGGTCATGCCGATCACGCCGTTCATGTTGACCTTGAGCGTGCTGTGGAAGTCTTCCACTTTCATCCACTCGGTGGGGCCCATGGGCAGAGAGCGGCCGGCATTGTTCACAATACCCCAGAGTCCTTGTGGGAGAAATGACGTACAAATATAAAACATGAATATATAAATGAAGAAAACGGTCACAACTGCTCAGCAAGCTGCAGTAATATCTATCATTTTTTTGCAAATCAAATACAATCAAAGTAAAATGGAAACTATGTGGTTCTTTTATTTTGAAAGTTGTGCTTTTATTTTATATGCACACATGTGGATGTTACATACAAGTGAAGTAGCAAGCAAGAGCTATGACTTGGCTGAAGTGTTGACAAGCAAATATGACAACAGTCCTCATGTTCGCAACATTCTTATTTCCTGCAAGGTGGAGGTTAGAGAGCCAAGAAGATTTGGCCAGATATTACCGTACGCAAATCTACAGTTTCACATACTGTACAAATTGGTTTATTTATAAGTCATCACTGTCTCATTATACATTATTGTCAATCATATTACATTTCTCGCTTAACTATATATTTGGGAGTCCGGACTTGGAATGGCTAATGAGTTAGTGGTTGATGAACAAAATTTATGTTATCATGTTTAAAGTGGACAATGTCATGTCCACTTACAATTTTGCTTAACATTTGTGTTTCCTGATTTATAACAATACATACCATATCTACACGTGTAACAATTTATTGAAAGAAGACAATGTGCTTTTCCTAAATACAAATTCAAAGACAAGGTTAGCATGTTAGCTTGGCCCTCTGCAAGTATTCCAGTTTCTCATGTGGCCCCTTTGCACAATTAATTGTCCACCACTGCATTAGACAATAATAAAATAGTACAGTAAACTTCCACTGTATTGTTGCTCAGTTTTGGTTGTCCTGTTATATCACCAAAAGTGTTATTACAGTTGTATATATATTGTTTGGATAGTATTTTTGTGTTATCCGTTGCTCTTGCTCTCTCTCGATATATTATGTGTTTGAATGTGTTACTATTCAGGATGTCACAATATCGGCAATATTGTGATATCGCGATATTAAAAATGCCACGATATATTGTCGTCGGCATGTCACAATATTAATAGCAACATATCTGTTTCAAAGCCCGTTGTTTTCCATTTGTGCAGTTCCAGCACCCTCTGGTGGTTAATTTATTAGTGGCAGATACCACCTATGTTTAAGAGCCATGCTAATCGCCAGATGGAGGGCAACAACACATTTGAGTTCCTCCACAAATTGACCAAATTCCCAATGTGTGCATGCATTAGCAAGTAAGTGCTGTTATGTACAAGAATTTAGTGATTTTTTTTTTAGATTTCTTTTTACCAATATCGTGAGCTTTTATACAGTATCGTGAATTTTTTATATATCGCCAACCTTCCCACAATATCGTGTTAATTCTCATACACTGAGGTTCCTATAGTGATATTATCGTATCATGACATTTGGATATCGTGATATCTCTAGTTTTTATATTTTTATAATTACGTTTAAAGACCTTGAAAAATGTTTAAGAGCTATAAATCATGCCTAGAGTGCACGGGCGTAGCTACAAATGTTTCAGTGGAGTGGTGAGAGTGATACAACACCTGATACAACTGAGAGGTGGCCACTGGAAGGTGAAATCTTTGTGGGGGAATCTCTCGGGATTCCCACGGGATGGGAGTCGACTTTACCTTTCATCGCAGGATCAGGACGGTGCAGGATAAAATGTTCACGGGAGATGCGTAGCCATTTTTAATGTAACTGATCTCCAAAATGGAGTCATTTTCACCGGTAGAGGGATGAGATAAGATTTTTTTTTTTTTTTATAAACTATGGTTGAGGACTGGGACAGGACGACATTTTTACTGGGGTTGTGGGATGGGATGGGAGTGAAAATTCACTTCCGTGTCACCTTCTAGTGAAATAAAATTCACAAATATACAGAACCTTGCCCAACACACTCATAATAGAAGCAGAATCAAGTAAAAAGCAGCATTTTGCTTAATTTAACTCGATAATGCCATTTTATTTGCTGTTGTTTTACTTTTGTGTACTATCGCATATTCTACTTCTATTTTGTATACTGTGATAGATGGCTCATTAAAAATTACGGTGACGCAAATATTTATCATAATTCTAAATGTTCCTTTTAACTTGTTTTTTTTTCCCCTGATTGTTATGAGTGTGCTCGGCAAGATTGCTGTGCATTTTATGGCATGAAGCCGTGACTGTGGATGGTATGATAAACAATGACATCTCGGCCATGTTGGCCACGTTAGTTATGGAGTTGAAGTAATGATTTTCAGTTACATTGACTGCAAGAAATAAAAATGGTCTTTATTAAAGAGAGATTCCTATAAATGTACAATTATTGTAAATGTATTGTGGCAGAGAAATAGGGGATTTAAGAATACTATATCCATTTGAAAATAGCAAGAAAGTCACAGGTATTAAAAGCTTTCCTTGTTGCGGTGTTGGCGGCCAGAGAGTGACCACCGTTGGCCACCACATATAAGCCCTGCCCCTGCTAGGGTGTATTTAAACATGGTATTTCTATATCATGGACTGAGGACGGGATCTCCTGCGATGATTACTGAGTGGAATTACTGCATAATTTAATATTTGCAGGCCAATTCGCTCACCGCTGTCGCCAACCTCCTTCTTGGTCCATTCCATGGCTCTCTGGATGCTGTCCTGACTGGTCACGTCCAGCAGCACCGTCTTCAAGTAGGGCCCCGTCATCTTCCTCAGCTCCTCGGCTCCTTTTTCAGTGAGGCAGCCGGCCAGCACGTGGAAGCCCTTTCGCTCCAACTTCTTGCACAGCAAGTTTCCAAAGCCTGAGTCGCAGCCGCTCACAAAGACGTATTTGTCGGACACGTCTTCGATCTCGAGGCTGTCTCTGTACAACCACGCGGCAATCCACAACACCGCAAAGGTGGCGCTTATGTATAGCCAAGCATTGTCCCTGCAGACAGTAAGGATGTACGTAACCTATATGAGAAATATTATACTTGACTTATGAAATGGTGCGTACCAAGTGTCACTGTCGAAGTTTTTTTTTTAACTTATAAGAACGATAAATCCATTTATTTCAGTACAGTATTTCAATTGAAAAGTGAAATTGGATACAATATAGAGTCAATGAACACACAGAAAATTACTTTTAAGAAGGCTAATTCCAAACTAATTGGATTTTCTATAATCATTTAGATTTTTTAACGTGAAATGTTAATTTGATTTGATTAGCTATAGGTGATAATCATCAAAATCATTTTTTAAAAATCATTAAAAATGTCACTTTGTATGAGAGTGAGTCTGCATCTAAATTTTGATACCTTAATAGCATGTCTATTCATATTAGCAAGGGGTAAAAACCAAACAAACATTTTTTTTCTTATTGCTATTAAGTTCGCTGAAAAGGTTGTTGGTGAATTTACTCAGTTTTATTTTGTCAAGTGGTAGCACGAAATAAAAATATCTGGATCCAGATACATTTTTTATGCAGACTATATGTCTACTTAAAAATATATCTGGATGATGTGTGATGACTATCTACAGGTGGGTATCAATAAATGAGAAAATTGTGGATTTAAAAAAATATATATTTCTATATCTTAATTCAAAAAGTAAAACTCATATCGTTAGCCTAATTGTTTATCACCAAAGTTATTTTTAACGTTTACAAAATGGTATGTTGAACTTACTCAATTTTATTTCATCAAGTGGGTGCACAAAATGAAATCATCTGGATCCAGGTATATATTTTAAGTGGACATATAGACATTTAAAGACATTTAAAATGAGTTGCATTGACTCTTAATCTTGGTCAATTAGTTGTTGCTGGGCAGAATTCTTGGGGGGCAGTCAACCCCAAAATTAAACAAATGCAACATTTTTATGTTAAACAATTGTGTGGAACAGACAGTTAAAAATATTACTTAAAGTCATTTTATTTTATTATTTTTTTAAATATCAGCGTTCATGCTGATTCCTTGACAACTTGGGCCAGGGAGCGCTGCTGCCCCACACATAAAAGTAAGGACAAGGAAACACGGTGAAACTCATTGGCAATTAATGAAAGTAAACAAACAAACAAAAAAACATTGTTACGATAGTACAGTGTATCTGTATTCAATATAAATGAGGGATTTGGAAAAAAGGAAAAACAATTTTTTTGCAACACAGAACGAACTACTGGATTTGTTGCCTAAACTGCAAAATCATTGTGTTGTTTCTCAGGAGCAATTATGTTATGAGTCACTTTGACCTGCAGCATGTTTAATCATCCAAAACTGTCGACCTCATTATTAACTTATCTTACCAACTGTTGAGTGCAATTGCAGAAGTTTCATACTCAAAAACTTTTTTTTTAACTTTTAAATGGGTCAATTTGACCCACAACACAACATTAAAGGACAGTTAAACACTTCTTACCCTAAAAGCTCGTAAACAAACTCCATGTTTACTCTGCCTCTAGGCTCTGAAGTGGCTTTGCGGTCACCTGGAGGACTGCATAGGAAAAATAGTACAATATTACATGAAAGGAAATTGTCAAATCATAAAAATTATTCATTTATTATAAGTCTGACTGTAGCGCAGCACTACTCTCCATGTATGTACTCTACGTGTAGTTTTGCTGCTTGGGGCCACATGAGAAATCTTTGCTTAATACTCTTATGAAGGACAGAAAGGCATTTGTGAGGGATGGTGGGGGGTTTGGGGGGCGCTGCATTGTTTGTAAGTGGACATGTAATGCCCGTGACGGAGCTGCTTAGAAGCTGCTGGTAACCAATAACTTTCAAGTCCTATTACTGGGCCAAAAAAAGGTAATTCTATATTCAAATAGCTCAATGCTACACCACTTTTGCCACAATGTCCAGTTCAACTTGTGGGAACCCTGGGTTGGGCAAAGTATAGCCCACGGGCATATGGCCCTATCTTTTATACGGCCCAATGAACATTTACATTAATGAGAATTGTGTAATATTTGTTGCATAATTTTAGCCATTATGCCGCTGAAAATTGGTTAGCTAAAATGCATATATTCATTCATCATCATCATTTTCTTAATTTATTTTTAATGAATATGTCTAATTATTCTCAATAATTCGATAATTGAAAATAAAAATAGCAATAATATGAACTAATATTAATTAATTTAATTTAATACTATACGGAAACAATTTTACATTTAATGTTACATATATTTATTATTTTACTAATTAGTTAATTAATTAAACCAATTTTAAATAATACAAATTATTTATTTAATTATTTATCTAATTTGTCACACTTTTACATTTAACTTCTTGTTTTATCTTATCCAAGCAATAAATTACATTTAAGTTAACAACACTTCAATGCCAAAATAATGATAAATGATGAATTCAAGTGTAATATCCTGAAATATGACGGATACGCTTATAGCCAGAACACATATTTTACATTAGAAAAATCTCATACTTTGGCTCACCTCCAACAACGTCACAAAAACTGAACAAACAGGTGAATTATGTACCTTCTGCCATCTAGTGGAAAAGCATTCAATTATTTTACTTATCACTTTATGTCTCTAGCAAAGATAGATGAAGCAAGAATATACTCAACATTATTTGTAGTAAGTAAATAACTTTCAGACCATTTAAGTGAAATTGGGCAATTAGGAAAAAGTTAACAAAATTATATGCGAGACAGTGTATGTAATCAACCAACGTTTAAAAAATATTTTCATCCTACCTTCTTCCTGTTTTGGAGTAGTTATGGATGTGTACAAGTTATCCCTGTTCCTCCGTGTATGCTCACGTCCAACACCAAGGAGGCCACTCAAAGAGAGGCTTTCTCTCGCACTGCTGCTGCTTTATCCCTTAAGACAAGTCCGCCATTGCTAATCCCAAATCCATCAAGGCATTTGCTTTGTGCACTTTGAGGAGAAATATAGCAAAATGTCAGCATTTTGTTCAAGTCATTTAGATTAGCGATCTTCTGATTGCTGTATAGCATTGCATTACTTTCAAATTACTTTGGGATCAGTAAAGTGTTCTTTTCATGTGCAAAAACACAATAAGGCTTTTTTTTAAGCGTGTTAGTTAACGTAATCCCACTTGTGAAAGCCTTTTGTAAGACTTAAACATGTGCCAGATGTAAAGGGTGTCGTTTGTTTGCACGTGTAATACAAATGTTAAATCTTATTTGTGACAACTGGAAAACTATCTGTTCATTCATTCATTTTCTATAGTGCTCTGGCTCATTAGGGTCACAGGTGGGGTAGAGTCTACCATCTCACTTTTGGGCGAGAGAAACACCCTTGAGTGGTCGCCAGTCAGTTCATGGGCAAACGTAGACAAACAACCAATCACGTGCTCACAATATCTCTCGAGTCCTAACATGCATGTGTGGAGTCTACCCCAGTTTACTTTGAGTGAGAGAAGTAGAGTACATGATGGACTGGTGCCAGACAATTGCAGGGCATTTACAGACAAACAAGCATTCCTAGCAGTGGACAATTTAGCCTTCACACAGTTTAACATGCATGTTCGGAATTGCCGCCATGTGTGATATTCTGCATTCATATTTTGCCACCATTACAAAGCTAAAGTCATAATAGTTTCATTAAACACATCAAAAACAAAACTAGTTTACCAAGCATATTGTAAACACATCATTGCAGTGTATTCTTCTGTTCTGTAAGCAATTATTGTTCTACATCACGTGATCAACTGATTTTTTTTTTTCATCCGAATATTAGCAGCAGTGCAACAGCCTTGTGGTGTGCACCGGCATAACTTTGCTTTCACCCGTTACGCATGCCGCAAATAGTTTGGTCACCATGCAAACACTTATCTGTCAGTCATTTAGACCTTGAGAGTGACGCTTGTTGTTGTTTTCATCAAGTCAAGTGTTCTTTCACGCACAGCTTTTTTGTTTTTGGTAGAGAGCAAATATCATGGAAAATGGCTTGTATTGTAAGTACCGGTAGTGGGGTCTCCTTAAAGCGGAAGTTGACCCACAGATATTTTTTTCAAGAATATGTTCCCAGCAGGCCCACTAGTTGAAACACCGCATTCTGATTAATTTTGCGTTCGTGGAATATAAATTTATATAAATAGATTTTTAACCATCTCTGGGGGCAGCCATTTTGTCTTTTGTCGACTGAAAATGACATCACGGCTGACCTGTTTTCTCAATCTGAGCCGTGATTGGTCGTTGTGAGCAGTTGTGATGTCATTTTCAGTTGACAGAAGACAAAATGGCCGCCCCCCAGAGATGGCTAAAAACGAGTGGGTTAACACTTATTCCACAAACGCAATACTTATCAGAATGCCCTGTTTCAACTAGTGGGCTTGCATAGAACATCCATCCATCCATTATCGATACCGCTTATCCTCAGAAGGGTCACGGGGCGTGCTGGAGCCTATCCCAGCTGTCTTTGGGCAGTAGGCAGGGGACACCCTGAATTGGTTGCCAGCCAATCGCAGGGCACACAAAGACAAACATCCGCACTCACAATCACACCTAGGGGCAATTTAGAGAGTCCAATCAACCTATCAAGCATGTTTTTGGAATGTGGGAGGAAACCGGAGTACCCGGAGAAAACCCACGCAGGCACGGGGAGATCATGCAAACTCCACACAGGGAGGCCGGGGCCGGGATCGAATCCATGACCTCTGAACTGTGAGGCGGACGTGCTAACCAGTCAACCACCGTGCCGCCTGCATAGAACATATTTTTGAAAAAAAAAAAAAAAAAAAAAAAAACGTTTGTGTTGACTTCCACTTTAATGCCTGTTCACCCATCAAGTGTTGGTCATTTACAAACAAAAAACCCCCACAAAATGTCTACATCTATAACCACAAAACCAGGCTGAGTACAGATCAAACGCCACTTTGAAGCGATGGCTGGACAACACCGTCAGAGCCCATAAGGTTTTGACGTATAACAGGGGCAGTCCGCCCCCCACAACCAACAGTAGCTTGTTCCTGCCTGTCATTTCTATCGTTTAGCTTTTGATGACAGTTTTGTCAATGACATTAACACATTTCACTTCATTTTGATCTTCTCTATATTAAAAAAGAAATCAAACTTGACACATATCGTTGACAGTTAATACACATTAATACTGACATGCATGATTCCAGAGATGCTCTTTTACAAAAATGGACAAACAGGTTCATCCTCTTTATGCTCTGCTAAAAAGCCATAATTCGGTTTTCAGCAGTGCACATACTGTACATCAACTTTATAAATAAGCAAACATCATCGTGAGCTGACAGATTTTTTCATACTGATACAAACATTTCATTAAAAGAAAGTTGCCAGCCTTCACAATTTATGTTTAAAAAAAAAAAAGTCAGATTTTTTTGCATGACACGTCCATGTCATGTTTCGTTGTTTCATGGATCTTGGTAGCTTTCCGACACCTCTGCGGAAGCACCTAGGAGGGGGCTGACTGAAGCGGACCCTTGTGCACGTACTCCAGAGCTGTGGCGATGGTCCTCATGTCCATCTCGATGCTGCGGGCCCAGTTCTCCACATCACCAATTTCCTGTTTTCAAAACAAGCGTGTTCATTTCTTCCAATTATGGCAGAAGTTTGCAAATGCTTTCATTTCTACTAGACAACCTTTTTCTAAGGAGCAAGTTAGGATTAGTAGAAGAAGATGCCACTGGACTGGCCCAACTCAATGTCAGATTAGTCATTGTAAATACTGAACAGGTTTAACATTTAAAATTGCTGGTCCTGATCGATATCCAACCAGATCCTAGAGGGAAAAAAAAAACAAATCACTCCTAACGTATCCCACACCACAGGATAATCACTCACTCAGGATAATCTTTTCAAGAGATCCAACAATCACATCTTTGCTGACTTTGATTGGAATGTGGGAAAAATATTAATCTGGCCCAATTTTCAGTATGTGTGCACACCCCTTAAGACTGATTACGCAACTTGAGTTGATTCTTTCATTCAAATAAGTAGGACAAAGATGGATGACAAATACAATTTTTAGTAAAATGGCCAGCTCTGATTTCTACCTCCTCTGTCGATCTGAAATTTTTGTGCGTGTCACTCAACGTCATGCTTTGTGTGCATGCGTGTCACATTATGGGCTCATTACGTTCACAGTAGAAGTTGCATTTGTTTTGGGAATGTGAACGAGTACATAAAGGATTGGATTTAACAAAAAATCTGAATCGGGCATCACACCCTGCAGTGTGAATGCAGTCTTTAAAATGATGTTGCCTGGCTGACACCGCCTGGACAGCTAGCCAGCTACAATGTCTATCTAATATGTCAATATAATAAATGAACATAGCTGTAGACTGCGCATTGTGCCAGACGTGCACTGGGTATGAAAATAGGGCCCTTGGAATTTAGCCTGTTTTAAGTACCTCTTATCTTTTCTTACCCGGTTGGGTGTTTTAGACCTGGAAAAGTTGTTGATCTGTGTGAACTGTGGGCTCTTGAAGCCACATGTTACCTTCAGGGCCTGATTGAAGCCTTCCACCATGCTGATCCACTGTGCAGTCTGTTTGGAAAACTGACCGGCCTGCACTTGAAGTGTTTTCACCTCGTGGTCGAGCTTGCGCTGGTTGACATATGCCTGGGCCACGCTGAAAACGAGAAGCACCTCAGCTCAAAAAGAAGCACAAAATCCTCCACCGATGTTATGCTAGATAGCGGCAAATGATAACCCTACACAACCAGTAATGGAACATATTGCAAAAAAGTGGCTATGCACCAGCTACTCAGCACGAGCATGGCCAATGACAAGGTTTGGTGAACATGTTTGATAAAACAAGAATGACATATTACATGATTTGTACACCTGCTACATAACTTTGCAACTTGAATTATATTGGATTTTCCTTGGTATAATAAGACAACTTGTATCTTATAGTTCATATTTTCCTATTGTACTTCTCACGTCACCACACCAGACTCCTTTGTTTTGTAATGCTATGTCTCAATGTTATATTTTGCTTTGCAAATATTAGGGTTATCTGTATTTGTATCTTTTATATTTTATGACAATAAACGCAGGGCGGCACGGTGGTCGACTGGCTAGCACATCCACCTCACAGTTCAGAGGTCGTGGGTTCGATCATGGATCCGGCCTACCTGTGCGGAGTTTGCATGTTCTACCCGTGCCTGTGTGGGTTTTCTCCGGGTACGCCGGTTTTCCTCCCACATTCCAAAAAAAAACATGCATTGGACACTATAAATTGCCCCTAGATGTGATTGTGTGTGCCGATGTTTGTTTGTCTCTGTGTGCCCTGCGATTGGCTGGCAACCAATTCAGGGTGTCCCCCGCCTACTGCCCGAAGACTGCTGGGATAGGCTCCAGCACGCCCGCGACCCTTGTGAGGATAAGCGGTATGGATAATGGATGGATGGACAATAAACGCTATGAATTTGAATGTACATCGCAGTTAGAATGTACATCACAGTTAACTGTGTCCTCTGCATGCAAGATATGTTGGTTAACCTTTTTTGCCGCACTTATACTACAGGTAAGCGCGTCTGTTGTCAGAAAGTTGGCTTGGCAGTGAATCAAAGTTTGATTTTTTTTAAGACCACCTGGAATGTGGTAGACTTGGGATTTTCCACTGAAATTCCAACAGTGTAATAGTGTACCTTAGGTCTATTTAGTCACATTTACTATCATTTTGATGTCTAATGTTTGGGTCAACTGTTATATTATAAAGTTGCATCACACTACAGGAGAAGCACTAAGTGTGTAAACTGATTGTCTGTGTTTCTCAACATTTACAAATCAAATGTCGACCCAATTGAAAGTCATCATGTCAAAGCACCTAATTTACTACTTCTACTAAAATTAAATATAAAGATATTAAACGCCGCAAAACGTGAGGACGTTCTTACCCGACGTTGAGATGGTCCACCAGAGCTTCTGTAAGGCAGGTGGCTGCGGAAATAGCTTCACGTCTACGTCGTTCTGCGAAAGGACCAATAAAACGCAAAAATATTGAAATATATCACTATTAGCAGTGACGTTATAACGAGGCGTTTTGGACTGTAGTGTCGATTTTTTTATTTCTATTTATAGCACAGAAATATCCGGCTTTGACTTTTTTGTTTTTAGCATCTGCTAAATAGTGGCCAATCGGCTCAATAATGGCCGGTCGGGACAGCTCTGCTCACCCTGCTGCTCCTTCCGCTCGTTTTGCTTCGCCTGGTGCTCCTTCAGCAAACGAGACAACATCTTCATTCAAGTGGAAGTGTTTGGGAAGTTCGCAACAACGAATACAAAACACTGGCAAGATGCTCACAGCTGACAAGCAGTCACGAGACCACTGCGATGACGTCCTAGCGGACACTTCCGCGTTGCCCCTTAGATAAATGCCACTTTATTCTGATGAAAATAAAACTAAATAAAAATATGATGGAATGTAACAAAATGGGATATGATACACAATTTAAGTACGCGTTTGTGGTTTTATTTTTAATTCGTCTTTTAGAGAGATGACGTCAAACCAAAACAGCCTTTAAAATAAAAGTTATGCATTAAACAGGAACAGTCTTTCACGTTTTCGCGGTCATTGAGTCTACATCAAACTGACAAGCAGTTTTTTCATATGTTAGCTGTTACAAATTATCAGCCTTTACGAACAGTTTCAAGCAAACCTAGGGCGTATTACTTATAATTTATGTATTTTTATTGTGAAAATCTTACCACCGGAAAGGCTCGCATGTCTCTTGCTAACTATGCGAGCCTAAGGACTGGATGCAATGATGGCAAACAGACCGCAACCATAACGTGACAATAACCTCGGCCCGACGTAAGGAGGAATCAGCCCCGTGTCTCTTTATCGCCTGCCCACGTCAGGTACGCTGTGGTCTCGCTTGGGGCTCCCAATTTCCTCGACGGAAAGCCCGGAGCGCCGGTCGGCGTTAGCACAAATGCTGCGTTCAATGATTGTTTAATTATGTCAAGTTTGTCGACAACGGTACTTTCACGGCCAGCGCAAGAACTTTTTAGCATGTTTAGTCTTTTTTTTTCCACAAATTTCAACACCTGTCATAATAATAATTTAATGTTGATGTTATCCTTTCGGCTTTTCCCCTCAATAATTATCATAACAATTATTATTAGTATTGACGTCGACGTATAGCGTGATACGGGGGCCAGTTTGGCAAGTAGGCACCAGACGCAAAAGGTGTTAAGTGTTAACTATGGAACACCGTCCCTGATATTTTCTGTAAATTACAATGGACTATTCGGGGAGAAAGAATCGCATGCTAGCTTTAGCTCAGGGTGGGATTTTCTATGCTGCGGAAGCAACTCCCTCACTCCTCGAAATAGCCAAGCTTAACCAACCGCGTCATTGCATAACGTGATGTGAAGGCAGTGTCATTGGCGGATGGTATGTTGTTTAATATGCACGACATACACGCCTTCATGATATTGAATACAAGAACTGGATCACACATTTTCCATGCACTAATTTAGCTATGCGTTGATTACTGTGACTGTAGTCTCCTTATAACCTTATTTATCTTATTAAGACACCAAAACTGTCCAGTTATGAATTAGTATTTTTAACAAAAGTAATTGTCAGCATTTAATGCACTTAGCTGAAAGGTTAGGATGACTTTGGTAGCTGTGTAAACATCAAATAAACTGCTCCTTGTGTTCGCCAAATAGTGCTCCGACAGCTTGTGTTTGTTCTCTGGTAGCACCTCATCAACCTTTGCCACATGGCAATGGGACTGGCTGTGTAGTGCAGGTTTATATAATGTTATTGATAAACTTTTAAAGTGGCTAATTGTAAAAGGTTGTGCCTTTCATGTGCACATTCTATGGTAATAAGCGCAGGTGGCGATCATCCAAATCACTCTTGAAGTTGGTTGCATGTAATAATGCTGCATTTCCATCTCATGTTACAGTTGCTGGTTATTGGCAGTGTTATGGATGAACTATGAAGGCCCAATTACAAGTCACAGGTATCATATTATGCTTTTTTTTTTTTTTTTTTTACATTTTAAAACTATTCTCAGGTGTCTTAATAACGTATATGTGACAGGATTTTGTCTACAATATTCCAAGGGTCAAGAATTCTAGCTCGAACCCTTCTAGCCACAGATATTTGAACACAAATGGTGCATCAAGACATCTTGACAGACAATAACAATACTCACAGCCGTATTTTTTTCATGGTCACTTTCAGTAGTAGTGAACCTATTCTGTTTCGTTTGTGTTTGCATGACTTGAATTTTTTTTATTCATTTTAATGAGAAAAGATGACTTAAGATATGAATGGTGTGAGTTACAAGTGTGGTCACAGAACAGAATAAACTCGTATCCCACGGCACCACTCTATTTGCTGCTTATCAGAAGCTAGCGCTGTTAGCTGGCATGAATCTGTGAATTCAGCCGAAGTCAGTGCAGCTCTGTTTACCTTTTGGCCGTGACATGCTAGTGTTTTCAACCTTTTGAAATTGTTTTATATGTGTTTATGTCTCTGGCTTGAAAGTAGCTCTGGATATTTGTGCTGCCTACCTCCAATTCATGAGCAGAGAAGTATTATGTAGGGCAGTATTATGCAAATGATTTTCAATTAATATAATAACTTGTTAATTTCACACTTGATAGGAGGGCAGGCACAAACCGCATAAATTGTATTCAAGCAATGGAAAAGTCTTATTTTATGTGCCCTTATGTGCCCCTTAAAAGCCCATATCATGATATTTTAAGCGTTCCACAGTTTACTATAGGCATATGAAAAGTGCTATACAAATAAAATGTATTATTATTATTATTATATATATGATTATACAGTATATTACCTTTGGCACAATGGCGATCTAATTTCTTATTAAATATTAGTTATTTTGGTGGCTATATAACGTGGAAGTAAGATGCCTGGCTCACTAAAACCCGCTTCTCCCTAAAAGCCCTGTGTGGCTGCCTCGCCCCTTTCATGACGTCTCCCTAATGCTGTCCATGAAACAGTAAATAGTAATAATTAGGGCTGCAGCTAACAAATATTTTTGAATTTGGATATCATATTGAAAATTCTAGCGAATAATTGGGTATTCAGATAAAAATTAAAAAACATTTGTTTTGTCTGCTTGAAGCGGAAATCAACCCAAACATATTTTTCTCTAGGATATGTTCCCAGCAGGGCCACTAGTTGAAACACGGCATTCTGATTAATTTTGCGTTTGTGGAATATAAATTAAGCAGCAAAATGCAGTCATTTTTAGCCATCTCTGGGGGCAGCCATTTTGTCTTCTGTCGACTAAAAATGACATCACAACTGCTCAAAATGACCAAACACGGCTGACCTGTTTTCTGAATCTGAGCCGTGATTGGTCATTTTTGAGCAGTTGCGATGTCATTTTTAGTTGACAGAAGGCAAAATGACCAGTTAGCTTGATAACTTTTTCCTGACAGTGTACACGTATACAAGCAGATACTCAAGGCCTTACGTCCTCGATCCAGAGTCAAGTGGCAATCTTTACATGCGCCTCGGCCAGGGAGGCCGCTCTGAGCGCACTTTGATTTGACGCGTGTGCACGCGCACATACGGAGGTAGACTTCGGCAGAGCTCCGGCCAGGAAGGCCGGAGTCTTGCTCAAGGTGGCCGCTCATAGCGCCTCTTTCCCGGATACACTTGTTGGGCGTCCCGCTGGCTGCTTTGAGAAAGTGGGCGTGCGATTAGTCTGCAGGGGCGGTACGGTTGTGACTCACTCAATCCTATATGTATAAGATTGAGGACCCAATCGTTGTCTTGGTTTGGGCAGAGCTGGTTCTTAATGAGCAGGAATGCTCAGAGATGGGCAAATGGAGGAAAACACCACTTTGGGGGTCTTTTTGATGAGGTTAGGGTTTTAATATGGCTAAAAGCTCAACAAAGTTGATTTTGCATGATATAGGCCCTTAAAGATTCTAATTGAAAAATGATGTTGTTCCTCAGCAATTTTGAGCAATTATTACTATGTGATGTTTGGTATCCCTTCCCAGTGCTTTCTGCCAAACTCAAGGAAAACAAAAAGAACTGGTTCGGTCCCAGCCCATACGTAGAGGTAGCCGTGGATGGTCAATCAAAGCGGACAGAAAAGTGCAACAATACGCACAGTCCAAAATGGAAGCAGGCTCTCACCGTGTAAGTACCTTTTTTTTTTTAACCCTGCCTTTTTAGTGGGATATATTCCTTATTCTTCAAAACTTCTGCCAGGTCTTAACACGTCTCAGCTTTGCTTACAGAATCGTGACACCTCTCAGCAAGCTGATATTCCGCGTGTGGAGCCACCAGACGCTGAAGGCGGACATCTTGTTGGGAATGGCCACGCTGGAGATCTGCGACACCCTGAAGGCCAACGAGTTGAAATGTGAGCACTTGCTATTAATGTGCAGAGGAGTTGATATTTCCCCTCGGAGGTATGAAGGACTGGCTCAGACTTATCTGATCCAGGATCTATCAAGCGTGGACCCGTGTCTTGAAAATGAATGTCTATCAACAGCTTATCGTCCACGCTTTGCCAGAGGTTTTGCACCCTCATTACACAAGAGGCACCTGCTTTGTTTAGGGGAATGTTTTATAATGTGTTAGTGTAATTAACCTGAGATACTGGTCCTATCTTAGCTCTTGTCTCTACTTGTGTGTGTGTGTGCGTACATTCACTTGTGCATGTGTGTTTGTGTGTGAAAACTAGTGTAGGCCCCATTTTGCCAAGTGCAAGCCTAGCGCAAAGGCACAGTCTAATTGTGCGCATTAGTGGGGTTTTGTTTCTCCTGGTATTTTCAGACACCCACAGTTAGAAACGGGCATTTGCGCAGCTGTGGGAACGAACACAGCCGACTTGCTTCCCGACCAATGGAAGAGGCTCCTGGCATTCCCTTTAAATTCATTGTAGGAAAGGTGCACGGTCTACATCAGTGGTCCCCAACCTCTGTTCTACCATGGACCGGTTCATACAAGTCTATACCCTTCGCAGTCCTGGGGCAGGGGTGGGGGGCTTCGCAAATCTACCGTTTTTTAGAAATAATTTTTCGTCAATATTGAATGACTTTTTAGCCTAAGCGAAACGGCCCCCAAGTATGATGCTCTCAAGGCACTTACATTTGTTGACAAATCAGTTTTGAAATTTGCATTGACTGCACATGCTGTTGTGCATAGCAGCCTTCCTTCCTGCGTGGGAATCACTTTTCACCGTAAATCCTAAGTAGGTCTTCTGCTATTGTCATGTACCCTTCTTTTTCTTCATGGGCATAGCCTCTTGTGTTCAATTCTCACTGGGCCTTTTCCCCATTGCAAAGAAACTTTCCAAATATGTCTGTTTATCATTTGCTAGCTTGTGCATTTAATATTGGCGTTATGTGACGGAGACGACGTTACATACGTTGAGTCAGTCATAGATGGATGTAACGGAGAGAGTCCGGTCACTTTTCAAATTAAAATATTTTCAGCCTCAAGATAATAAATAAACCGGAAGTACTGTATGGTTTTTTTTTTCTTTCATCTGTACGGACAGCCGCGGCCTCGTCCAAAGTGGCCTGCCGCCCGGTACCGGTCCGCGGCCCGGAGGTTGGGAAGGGCTCTTCACCCTCTGACAGAAAAAAATGTTTTATCGCTATTCAATCTGGTGACCTGTGGTGCTTTCATTTCGCCAATCACCATGCTGACTGTGTGTATTATGTATATGAGGGGTGGGACTCAATTAAAAGCATTAATCTCTTTAATTAGAAGCCTTCTAATTAATTAATTGTGATTAATCACATTTTAATCATATAACCTAATTTGTCCTAAAACACTTTAGAAAATATATTTTAATGTATGAATGAAACAACGACAGATGTGAATATTTTTAACTCTGAATAAATGCATTTAACTACATTTCAATCTAAAACAGTAGAAAAAAATAACTGAGTTAAAGTCTCACTTTAGGACCAGGACAGTATCGGCTCTAAATGATTTCTGCATGGCATTTGAAAAGTTATACCACATGCACATAGCACGTTTTCTAATGATCTATCTTCTGCCACTAATAGTGGTCTACAGTCCAGAGCTACTACTTTGCTACTACTATTTTACTACTTAACTTGCTGTTTTTCTGTGGTTGTGTGGTCCTCAGTGTGCGAGGTGGTCCAAACGCTGCAGCTGTGCTCTGACAGAGATTCCCGGGATATCGTTGGTGACCTGTCTGTCTGTCTGGACGGCATGCATGTGGACCCGGAAGCCTTTTCCGCAGCAGAGAGAGACCATGGTGAAATGATTCTTCTACTACAACTCCAAAATACAGCAGACCGTGGTCCATTTTTCATTCATGTTGATTGTCAGTTGTCCTCAGCTTTGCAGAGTGCATTGCTGCCACCTACAGGACTGGAGTAGAATATTATAGATGACAGTTTTTATTATTGGAGTTGCAGTTTTCGTTAGTGCATAACTGCATGTGCAATTGACGGACCAAAATGTTAGAAAACACAATCAGTGCAGTTCTAGGCCACTGCAAACCAAAACCATCAATAATTAGTCAAAGGAAACATTTTTTCTGTCTTTTCATTCCAGCTTCTATTCTAAAAGATGGGGCGAGACCAAATGGAAGCGCTGGCAGGTGGAGTAAACTTTTTACTTTTCATCAAAACCCAGGACTCAACTATTTGTATACAAGCAATTAGAAAATAGATTTTCTCGAATATGTCCTCTTTAAACAAATAATAAACCCTCATCACAACCTTACATGCAAATATTGCAGGGCAAGCAGAGACGCATCACCCTCTAGTGACTTGGATGAGTGGGTCATAGTACCCGATGCTCGCACTGTCAATGGTGCGAGCTCCCCTTCCCATTCTCCAGGAGGCGGCGGTGGCTCTCGCCGCTCTGGATCGGCCCGGCCTTTTTCCGCACCCGGTAGACCTGCCGCCTCACCAAGTAGTACGATCACGTGATAAAGCTATGACATTCATTTCAATTTTTTAAATTGTTTAAAGCATCTCTAATTGTATGCCGCTGATCCTTCCAGCTTCGTCCAGCAGTTCCTCTCCTAGCGAGTTAAGCGAGGGTCCAGCAACTGACGCCTCCTCCCAGGCGTCCGCCAGCGGGGTTTCGGATCAGCACGTGGACTCGGGGGCAGCAGGAACGGCAGCGGGAGCTATTGCCAGGCCCCCTACGGCGAGTGGACCCAAACCAGCCACCCTGACAGCACCTGCCACAGCTGCTCCAAGAGTCTCGCCCGTGAGCAGCGGCCCCTTGCCACAAGGGTACAGACATCTTGCATTTACACTACTCACAAAAAATTACGAATATTCCGCCTTTGGGTGAAATTTTAGGATGAACATAATTCCACGATAGCCTTTATAGGTAAACTGAATTTGAATGTCTCTAAAGTTTTGAATGCACATCCAACTGCTCAGTGTTTCAGTACTATTTGTGGGTAATGTATGTTCTGCCTTGGGCTTGACATGCAGTCACACTGACGTGTCTCCTTTTGTTCAGTGCAGTTGGGAGCAGCGAGTGGACCAGAATGGACGCATGTACTTTGTAGATCACATTGAGAAGAGGACTACCTGGGAACGACCCGAGTCGCTGCCTACAGGGTAAGGCCTGCACCTGATGCGTGATAGTAAAGTCGTAAATAACAAGTGATGTGCACAAGTGCACAGATCCTGGTTTCGGTCCATTAGATACTGTAAATGACTATGTGTTAAATATGCTGTCAGAAGGCAATCCATTTGACACACAAACCTTTTTGAGATACACTCTTCATGCTATTTTTTGGCCACTTATTGCAATTTTGCTTACAGTGGTAGGCAAAGTATGGGTGGGCACATAATCCTGCTCATGATTAAACCTAACAACTTTGCCTCAAAAAGAGGATCCATCGTTAGTCCTGCAGTAGCTAAATTCACATGTAAGAGAAATTGTCAATCAAGTGGTCGTAATAGTGATGAAAGTACTAATTTGCAAACTATGTAATCTGCTCTATTCAAACTTGTGTATGTCACATGTTGAAAAAAAGCACACTTATGTAGAGGTAACTGTATACTACACTGTACATGGAGGTGTGTTGTAGAAGTTTTATTCAAGAATTAGTGGCTAGTGATATCATTGTGTGCACAGGTGGGAACGTAGGGTAGACCCCATGGGCCGTGTGTACTTTGTGGACCACATCACAAGGACCACCACTTGGCAGCGTCCCACGCAGGAGTCGGTGCGAAACTACGAGGAGTGGCAGCATCAGCGCAGCCAGCTGCAGGGGGCCATGCAGCAGTTCAACCAGAGGTTCATCTACGGGGTGAGAAGAGGTGGACCTTTAAAAATCAAAAGCCCAAGTTAAAAGAGTTTAGATGTTAAAGGCATTTTTTGTGCATTTTTGTGTTTTTTTTCCCCCCTTTCTTTAAGCTCCAGGACCAGTTGGCAGCCACGTCCAACAAAGAGTTCGATCCGATGGGCCCTTTGCCACATGGCTGGGGTAAATACCACCCATAACTGTAGTTGTTCACTTACGTACTCACTTAGAGGGGAAATCAACCCAAACACATGTTTTTCAAGAATATGTTCCCAGCAGGCCTACTAGTTGAAACACGGCATTCTGATTGTTACGTTTGTGGAATATGAGCTAAGTAGCAAAATCCACCCCTTTTTAGCCATCTCATGGTGCTGCCATTTTGTCACTTCTGTCATCTGAAAATGACATCACAACTGCTCAGGTCTCGGGTAACTACCAATCACGGCTGACATGTGTTCTGAAGCTGAGCCTGTTTTCCAAAGCTGAGCCGTGATTGGTCGTTACCTGAGCCCTGAGCAGTTGTGATGTCATTTTCAGTCGACAGAAATTACAAAACAGCCGCTAACAGAGTTGGCTAAAAACGGTTGGATTAACTCTTATTCCATAAACACAATATTTATCAGAATGGCTTGTTTCAACTACTGGGCTTGCATAGACCATATTCTTGAAAAAACATGTTTGAGTTGACTTTTTCGCTTTAAATGTTTTTCTCCTTTTTTTAATATCAGAAAAGAGGACAGACACAAATGGAAGAGTGTATTTTGTCCACCACCCGACTCGGACGACTCAATGGGAAGACCCCAGGACACAAGGGTGGGTGTGCATGGGCATAATGCTAATCTGAGCATGGTTGCTGCACAGTGAGTGTTGCGGCTAATCTGTCGCACAGTGTGTGGCCAATCACACATCATGGTCTTTTTCCATTTTGGGAAAAAAAAAAAGAATGAAAAATAAAACTTTGTCATCATTTATTTTATAAAAATACTTTTTTATTATAATTATAATTTTAAGAAAACATTCAGCTCAAAATGTCTGGCAGGACACCTTGTAATCATATACACTGTACCACATATAAAATAAGAATATATCCTGCCTTATATTGTGTTTAGTTGCCTTCTTAAATCCTAAACGGCCATATTAGACAGTAGGAGTTGATTTTTTTTTTTTTTTTTTGTTATGGGCAAAAGTGTTTTATAAAATAAATGAAGAAAAAGTTCTATTTATCCTTTTTTTTTTTCCTGCTGATCTGAAAAACTATCCGATCCGTGACCGATCCAAACCGTGACTTATGTGATCCGTTGAACCACTAGTGAGTACAAAACTCATGTGAGTAACCATGAAATCTGCACCCCTGACTATATTTTTAATATCCCATGTAGTAGTGGATGAAAATGTGAAATGCACGAGTATAAGCAATGAATGCAGCCAAAAGCCTCTTAAATATCCACTCTTCTTTTATTTCTGTACCATCTCCTCATTTTGTGTTAAAATGGCTACAGTGGCCAAGGCAATCTGCTTCTTCCTCGGTAATAGTGCCATGTTGTTTGTAGTTCAATGAAAAAAGAAAGTACAGTGTACGTGGCACCTAAACTTACAGGGGCTCCTCAGTTTGACAACATAGTTCCGTCACTACAGCGGCAACATAGGAATTTACATGTAAATTTTTCTGTAGCGCTTGTCCTCATTCGGGTTGCCAGTACGCTGGAGTCCATTAGCTATTTTTGCAATTTACCTTCCAAAATTAAGTTTCCTGAATCTGAATCAGTTTGAAATATACGACTGTTGTAATGATGTAGTCTTACCTGCAAAGGGCGCTATCCTTTCACTTTGCTCCTGTATTTCCTTTTAAAGTAACAAAGTGGATACGTGCAATTTTTTAAAAACTTTTTTGAAACAGCATGTGGCATTTCCGGTTAAATTTTATGTTATTTCTACTTCTCATGTCATGTGGCTATGCAATAATAATAATGCTAATGTTATTTAATCTGGGGTTTTGTTGGTATGCCCGAAATACTTACACATAACGCAAACTCAATAATGTAATGTAAACTATTCAGCACTATTTCAACATTGCTGTGGTGGTGCTTTTTAGGCTGCTGAATGACAAGCCTCTGCCCGAGGGCTGGGAGATGAGGTTTACCGTGGACGGCATCCCCTACTTTGTGGATCACAACAGGCGAACCACCACCTACATTGACCCTCGCACGGGCAAATCCTCGCTGTGAGTTGTCGGTTAAGCAGCCATAGATTTTTGATGGCTTTTTCTGGCTAAAATAGTCATACTGTTATTCCCCAACAGTGAAAATGGACCGCAGATTACCTACGTCAGGGACTTCAAAGCCAAAGTGCAATACTTCAGGTTCTGGTGTCAGGTAAGAAAGGCAGATTTTATTTGCATTGGAATTGAAACGCATTAGGCAAGGCAAGGAAGCTCCATTTAGGTAAGAAAGGCAGATTTTATTTGCATTGGAATTGAAACGCATTAGGCAAGGCAAGGAAGCTTCATTTAAATAGCACATTTCATATACAAGGCAACTCAATGTGCTTCACACAAGCAGAGACACAGCCCCTAAAATTATTCACAAACAAAACAGCTAACGACGTTTAGAATTAAAGCAGAAAAAAAACAAAAGTATCTTACCAAAATTACTATAAGAATGTTCATTGACAACATTTAAACACATTTGTGTTTGAAGACATTTAAAAGTAAAGAAATAAAAGTAGGTTTCTAACATTACTAAAAGGAAAAAAAACATAAGAGTGTTTAAAAGATTTTAATCAAAGGTATAGGAAAAAGAACCTGGATTTAAAAGCATTTACACTCGGGCTGACTTCACTTCTATTGGCAGCTTATTCCATTTGAGTGCAGCATAACAGCTAAATGAAGCTTTACCATGTTTACCTTGAACAGTGGGCTCCACTAATTGATCCAAGTCTGCAAATTTATTCCCGGTTTATATTCAGTCAGCTTTTCTTTCATATATTCAGACGCAGCGGTGGGCAGTTTACTAAATTTTACTGGTCCGTCATTCATCATCTGTCAGCGGCCAGGGTACAAGTCTGTCATTCGTCAGTCCGTCATCTTTTAAGCCAAACTGAATGGTAATCGTCAGTTGGTCAGTCAATCCATCAGTTAAATCTGTCACTTACTCTGTCAGAGGTCTGTGGGTCCGTCAGTCGATCAGTCAGTCCGACCCCCTACTCCCCAGCCCCAAAGAAATGTCAGCAAAACAGGACTCAGTCCGTCACTGACAGACGCGGTTAGTGACGGTCACACTTACGGACGAAATTCCACTACTATCATTTTTAAAAATTGTCCCGTTTTATGTCAATCGTCAGCAAAACGGGCGTTCATCACTGATGGACTGACGCACCGGTCCGTACGATTGACGGGAGCCAGTGTAAAATCTTTGGGAGTGGAGTACCCAAGCTGCAGCAGTCTGAATGTGCTTCAGCTGTTTGATGCTGTTTTGAGGGGGCCCACTCAGAAAATTATCGATCGTCGTTGATCGTTACAATAATCATGTTTACTGAAGTTAAAAACATAGATAAGTTTCTCCTGGTCTGCTTGGAGCATGCAACCCTTTAGTCTGGATATGTTTTTCAGATGGTAAAAGGCTGTTTTCGTCGTTGATTTGATAGGATTGCTGAAAAGTCAGCAATAATATTATCATATCAGCATCCCAAGATTTTGGACTAGGTGTTTGGTTTATAAAGACTCCAGGTGTTTTCTTTTTTTGTATTGCAGAAAACAATTACCTCTGTTTTGTTTTGTTTTTGTTTTGTTTTAGCTGAAGGAAAACTTTGATTCTTCCAGCTGTTACTTTGCTCCAAATAGTGACACAACACATTAATTAAAAGTCTGTCATTTGGGGACATTGATAAATATAGCTGTGTTTCATCTGCATAGCCATGATAACCAACATTGACGTTCTGAAGATTTTGACAGACAGAGGGTCCAAGGACTGACCCTTGAGGGACGTCACGTGTCATGGCCATTCGATCAGATTCAAAACTTTCAATGGTCACAAAACAACTCCTTTCCTGCAAGTAGGACCTGAACTATTTTATGACTGTTCCATTTAATCCCACTCAAGTTTCCAACCTGTTCAACTGAGTATTGTGATCAATTGCATCAAACTCAGTCTCTATCTCACTGCACTGAGATCCGATAAGACCAGGACGACACCTTTCCTGTATCAGTGTTCAATCTTATGTCATTTAGTACTTTAATAAGAGCATTTTCTGTACTTGGATGAGGTGAGAAACCTGATTGAAATGCATGAACAGTTAATTTAAATTCAAGAATTTGCTGAGTTGATTAAAAAACACCTTCTTGATAATCCTGGTTAAGAAGGGAAGGTTTCAGATGCGTCTATAATTTGCTAACAAGGAGACATCCAGTGTTCTCTTTTTTAGAAGGGGCTTAATGGTGGCTACTTTCAAAAGCTCGCCCGACTGCAGTGAGCAGTTGATTATTTGCTGTAACTCAGAGCAGATTTAACACTTGTTTTGAGAAAGTCATGTGGTATTGAGTCAAGACTAGTTGATGGTTTCAACTGCTCAACCAAATCTGTTATGTTTTGATCCATTATATTTGTATCAAATTCTGTCATGGTAATTGAATTATTCCTGGGTGATTTTAAGTGCTGCTTCATTACTATTTTTTATACTTTTATTTCCTCACAGCAACTGTCGATGCCTCAGCACATTAAGATTTCTGTATCCAGGAAAACCTTGTTTGAGGACTCATTCCAACAGGTAATGAAAAGAAGCCTTCATGACTTCTTCTGCTGGTGCTCAGTCATGTAAATCAGTGATTCTCAACTGGTGTGCTTTGGCACATTAGTGTGCCGTGAGAGATCATGAGGTGTGCTGCGGAAAATTATCCAATGTAAATTATTTTGACAAAAAAGAAAAAATAATAAATATATATATAAAAATAATATATATATACTGCATGTATATATTTATATATATATATATATATGTGTATATATATGCATGTGTATATATGTGTGTGTATATATATCTATGTGTGTGTATATATATATATATATATGTATGTGTATATATATATATATATATATATATATATATATATATATATATATATGTGTATATGTGTGTATGTGTATATATGTATATATATATATATATATATATAATGTTTATATATATATATATATATATATATATATATATATAATGTTTATATATATATATATATATATATATATATAATGTTTATATATATATATATATATATATATATATATATATATATATATATATATAATGTTTATATATATATATATATATATATATATATATATATAATGTTTATATATGTGTATATATGTGTGTATGTTTAAGGTACGTAACTAAACTGTGAATTGTTTTGCTAAGTGGTGTGCTGTGAATTTTTTTCTGATGTGATTGAACTGTTTCTTTCAAAGATCATGAGCTTCCATCCTCAAGATCTAAGACGGAGACTGTGGATTATTTTCCCCGGGGAGGAAGGTTTGGACTATGGCGGTGTAGCCAGGTAATCCCCTTCCCTTGGGTACTCTTTCCTCATATGGTTTCTCTGTGCCCTTCCATGTCTCTTTTTAAGGTTATATGTGTGTGCGTTTGTGCATGTGTGTGTGTGTGTGTGTGTGTGTGTGTGGGTGAGTGAGTGCAGGTGTGCTTGTGGATGTCTGTCTTTGTGTATACTGCGAGGGAGGGAGGGAAGGTGGCAGCGGGTTCTCTTTTTATGCTGTATTTTGACGTTCTTAATGTACAGCACTTTGAGTTGCATCTTGTGTGTGAAAAGTGCTATATAAATAAAATTTGATTTGATTTGATAATCTCACATCAGTGAACAAGGAGTGCATTGCTCTCTGTTATATTTATTCTTTCCTTGTGTCTCCACATTCAGGGAATGGTTCTTCTTGCTCTCTCACGAAGTGCTCAACCCCATGTACTGCCTGTTCGAGTATGCTGGCAAGGACAACTACTGTCTGCAGATCAACCCCGCCTCCTACATCAACCCCGACCACCTCAAGTACTTCAAGTTTATCGGGCGCTTCATCGCTATGGTAACCGCAGCTCAGTGTTCCATCAATCCGAAGTAGGCACAAGCAGCAATTGATGAAAAGAAAAAAAACATCAATTTGGGATTTTTTTTTTGTATTTCTACTGATATTAGATCAATCAATCACATTTTATTTATATAGCACTTTTCATACATAAAAATGCAACTCAAAGTGCTTTAAAACATTCAAAGCAAAACATAGAATTATCTTCAATCAAAAGAAAAGATAAATTATTTAAAAGTTGTTGAAAGCCAAACTAAAAAGGTGTGTCTTGAGCTTCCTCTTAAAAATATCAACAGTCTCTGCAGACCTGACATCCTCTGGCAGGCTATTCCAAAGGTGAGGACCAAAATGGCTGAATGCAGCCTCGCCATGCATTTTGGTCCTCACCCTTGGAATAAATAAAAGGCCGGCGCCAGAGGACCTCAGGATCCGCGAGGGCTGGTATGATAAAAGCAAATCAGATAAAGATGGCAGAGAATACTTAAAATGAAAAAAAAAGCACAAATGTCAAAATTGTTTTCAAGATT
Organism: Filicampus tigris; assembly: GCF_054856515.1. Taxonomy (NCBI): domain Eukaryota; kingdom Metazoa; phylum Chordata; class Actinopteri; order Syngnathiformes; family Syngnathidae; genus Filicampus; species Filicampus tigris. Next base: position 4,482,537 of record NC_141225.1, on the reverse strand, counting down.
TTTGTTCACAAATAAGCACAAACTTCTTTGGACAGCTGAAGAGCAACCCAGGATAGAAACAGACCAAGGCTCGGAGCTAAATCTCTTCTACATGAAATGCATGCAAGAAAAATGTAACAAAGTAAAGGAACTGCAACGTGCTGACTGAAAAATATGAGTAACAAGTCTACAAGCAGCTTTGGATGATCAGTTTATGAGCTGAAAACACCCTCTCTCAAAGTAAGCAGGGAAAGAAAGAAACCTTACTCCATGTAATATTCCACTCCATTTATTTGTTTACTACAAAACAAAAATGTTGTTAAAACGTCTTGCACATGATCCTTTTGACAGCCTTTTTAGCCAGCACACTATCCATCCATTTTTGAGATGGCTTGCCTTCATTAGGGTTGAAGGTGATGAGAAACTCGGCTGACTTTCAGGGAGATGCCCTGGACTGGTCACAAGCAAATTACAGTCTACTTACTTATAGACAAACAACCATTCACTCGCACTTTCACACCTGTGCTCAATTTCCAATCTTCAATGAACCTATCGGACATGTTTTTGAATCAGGGAGAACCCAAAGTCTACACTGAGAGGCCTGAGCTGACATTCAAACAGCGAACTTCAGAACTGTGAGGCAGATGTGCCAACAACTTTTTAGAGTGCTGCCCAATTTGAATTCATTATGCCTTTCATACTTTTTGTGCGCAGCATAACTTTACTAACGACTTTAACACATTCAAGTGAGCTTTGTGTGGTTGAATAAAATCGAAATCTTAATGATCAAAAACAGATTATTTCATGGCCCTCTGGATCTGTTTTGGCAATGTTAATCTGCTAATTGAAACTGTTGCAATGTACTGTTTTAGACACGCAGGGCCTTATTTTTGTAGGCTGGCACATCATTCATTCATTTTTGTGCCATGGCAAGTCTCGTTTAGCGTGTTTGGGAATTTGGCAGACCGCAATGCGCTCGTTCTGGCGGACCGGGGACTTTTTCTTTCACACGCCACCGCCATACCTGACAATTTGGTGACAGAAAGTACACTACATTTTTGACAAGTTGAAAGCAGGTGTAAGGCACAGATGGTGAAACACAATTTTGGTGGATTTGATCAAGGTGCAGATAGAAAAATTCTGAGCTCCGCAGACATGTGTGGTCAATGTATTTATACTTTTTTCATAAATATGACAACAATGTGCATGAAACCCTCTGAATCATTGCATAAACCAATTCATTGAAAGCATTATTATCATCACCTTTAATATATTTTTAAAAGCACTCGCTTGGCTCAGCTATGTTGTGTTTGTGTGTGTGCACGTGCATGTGCGTGTGTGGTTGGAGGTGTGTCAAACACGGAAATGAGAAGGCCTGTTGAAGGCGGTCTCCAAGTGCTCATGTCAGAGCGGCCAACTTTAGATCATCCACCATTAGAGATGTTCTTGCTGTACCTTAGAAACGTACTTTGCGCGCCTCCATCTTCTATATGCACAGCGAGTCTGTTTATGCTTCCGCCATGTAGACCGCACGCTTTTCCTGCGCTGAATGTAAAGAGAATGAGTGTAACCACTTCCATCGGCATGGTTCCATGTCAACTGTGTTCACTCCCACAACAGCGCAAACGACTCTTTCTAACTGCGCTTGTCTACGAAAATATCAAAAGAAAAGTGCACCCATGTACACACTTGACTACAAGAAAATCGGGCCCGTAATGTGACTTTGTCAAATTTCTCTCTGTTCTGTAGTCAATGTACTGTAATAAATTAACTAGCTTTTCCCCCACGTGTTGTCATCTTAGGCTTTGTTCCATGGCAAGTTCATCGACACAGGCTTCTCGCTGCCCTTCTACAAGCGCATCCTGAACAAGCCTCTGGCCCTCAAAGACCTGGAGTCCGTGGATCCCGAGTTTTACAACTCGCTCATATGGATCAAGTAGGTTGGGGTGCGGGGGTTTCTAACTTTCGATGCTTGTCGATGGGTAGAAAGATGACAGTCTTTATTTGTTCAGTTTGTTTTGTTGTTAGAACACTATCAACAAGCTAATGTTATGAACCTTGGGTTTCCAAGGGATAACAACATAGAAGAGTGCGGTCTGGAGATGTTCTTCTCCGTCGACAAAGAGATCTTGGGTGAGGTCACCACACACGAGCTCAAGCCGGATGGCGGGAATGTCCAAGTGACTGAGGAAAACAAAGAGGAGTACATCAGGTGCCATTTTCGCACTCCAAGCATACACCTTGGAATCAAAAACTTAGGCCGCGGCGGGCAGCACATCCTTACTTTTTTGGTGATGTCAGGTTGGTGGCCGAGTGGAGGCTGTCCAGAGGTGTGGAGGAGCAGACCCAGGCCTTCTTTGAGGGCTTCAATGAAGTTCTACCGCAGCAGTACCTTCAATACTTTGATGCTAAGGAACTAGAGGTACTTGTGGATACCGTCGCGTGTGAGCTGTGAGGTCTAAACTCCGCAAGGTTTTTTTTCACTTTGCCCGCTCGCTTGCCGTCTTTAGGTGATGCTTTGCGGCATGCAGGAGATCGACCTCGTGGACTGGCAGAGAAACACCATCTACAGGCATTACGCTCGGACCAGCAAGCAAATTTATTGGTTCTGGCAGGTCGGTACTGTGCTCTTCTAATATACAGTACAAATATACAGTAGTATATGTCCTCAAATGGTGGCTTCTCTTATTACTGTATAAGCACAGACATGTTCTTATTCTCTTTTAAGCAGAACAGTAACAGGTGCTGCCACTAGGTGCATATACCATGGTGCCTGGAGATTCGAGTTTTGTTCTGTGACCATGATTGTAACTATGGCTGAACGATTAATTGCATTTGCAATATAATCCCAAGTTGGAAAAGTGTGATTTTGTCATCGCGAAGGCTGCGGTTTAAATGGTCATTACTTTACTGACAGAGGGGGGGGGGATTCACCGAACACTAAGATAACGCTGCCGCAGCTACAGCATGCTTGATCATTTTCACCTCGCATGGTTAATACTTCCAGCGCGTGGGGAAAAAACCTCACCATGGACATGTGTTGTCTCTTTTGTAATGTTTTGGCTGCCTTCGTATGTCGGAAGGCGTGTGTGAGGAAGTGAATACCATCAGAATCTAATATCGGCCCATGCCTACTCAAAGCCCCCGTATCTCGAATCATCATCCCACCCATTGAAATAAATGGAAATACCTTTAATCCATTCCAACATTCCCAATTGGCATTCATCAATACAATACAATACATTTGTATTTATATAGCGCATTTCATAACAGCTAGAGCTGTAACAAAGCACTTTACATACAAACAATCAAAATAACATAAAAAAAACATCAAAACTTTCATTCAAATACATTGTACTTAACAAAGATGCTAATACAGACCTCTTTTCATTGCTCCTGCCTTTCTGTGTGATCTACCAATAGCTCTCGTACATGCTGCTCTGAAAGTACTCAAAAAATATTTTCTGGGTTGATAAAATCCAGCTAGCAACAGTGTTGGTTGGCCTAGCCTCAGAATGTCTGTTTTTTTTTCTTGAAAATGTATTTTTAATCATAGTCAACATTGCCCTTGCCTATAAATCAATCTTTGGTGCACATATTTAGCTGAACCAAAGTGCCAGCCAGTTTCAGACACTCCTTTATCCTAATACAAATTCATTATATATAAATACACTAAGTACTGTACCTAGCATTGAATGTCTGGACTCATAAAAATACATCTTTGAGATTGTATTATCAGAGAACAGAAAAGTGCCTGTGTCACTTTGAGCTTTCACAAACGCGCAGAGTAGATTTTTCTTGTGATTGGTTAAACAAAACAAAAACAACCATGTCAATGGTGTGTGTGTGTGTGTGTGTGTGTGTGTGTGGTCGCCGCCAGCATTTGGATTTCTGACGGCCTTCGGCAAATTACATTTACATGGCAAGTGGCAACACATAGAAGCTGAAATCTGATTGGAAAAAAAAAAGAATTGAATCAACCCACAAACTCCTGGAAAATGCACAGCCAAGACACATGCAATCAAATGAAGATAATACACCGTTGGAAACAAATTATCACAATTTCACCTACGTTGTAAATGTCGGTCCTTGCCTCTGAAAGCATTTGGGTCAGCAGAGAAGGCCTTGAACATCCAACAATGTCTGTTTGCAGTTTGCAAAGGAGATGGACAATGAGAAGAGGATGCGACTGCTGCAGTTTGTGACTGGAACATGTCGCCTTCCCGTCGGCGGCTTCGCTGATCTCATGGGTACTTAAGTCACATTGTCCTTGTTTCTTATTATTATTACTAATTTGGTTTGCTTCATTTACATTTTCCACCTTATTTGATTTATTTTTGTCATTTTTTTTTTTTTTTATATAATAAATGAAGGAAGCAACGGCCCGCAGAAGTTCTGCATCGAGAAGGTGGGCAAAGAGAACTGGCTTCCGCGAAGCCACACATGGTACGTCAAGTTTACTTCTTACATACACATACTGATACTCTGGCTCAGTTTTAGTGAGCCACATTAAACATGCAATCTTGCAATAGTTTTACAAACCCCCCCTTCTTTGTTTTGTTTTTTAGCATATGTAGTGTTCAAACCTCCAAGCAAGATGAAACAAGTGTTAAATAAATGGGGAACAACTGTGTCTATTTTTTCTACCTGACCTTTCAAAAAGACCAACTTGTGCTTGCGAAGTTCAGTCCCCTTTTGAAAATTCCTGGTTGATGTTGGCATGGAGGGAAGTGAAGTACCGCTGAGGATGTGAAGCCTTGCTCAAACGAAGCCAAACATATGAGGCAGAATAATCCTGCAGAAAACCTCCCAGCATAGACCAGCATATGCTAGTTTTGCTGTGTATTTGTGTTGGTGTTGCTGTTTTGTTTTTGTTGTTTGTTTGGTTTTAGTGGGGTTGCCATTACATTCAACAAAAAACTGTTAAAACGTCCAACGTGTTTGACTTCACATTTTTTATTTTATTTATTTATTTTTTTTATTTTTTTTTCCCCACTCCTCCCATTTTGAGAGTGAACTTGGTAGGCAACACCACTCAGCGTTCTTGTCCCTCGATCTCATTTCCGTCAAAGTGCATGAGTGAGATTGCACGTAGCTGGTACCTCGCTTGCCGAATGTAATCTGTTCAATCACTGCGTTCAGACAAGCTCTTTATCATACGTGCAACAACATGCCCATATTTGGAAGTGCTGACGTAGCAGCCGACCAGGAAGTAAAAAGTGATGCCTTCCCCACTGGTTTTAGATGAGAAATCCATCTTTCATTGTTACAAAAGTAAGCCCAGTCTTTGGTCGTTTTTAAAAATTCAAATCAAGAGGAGACAAGATGTATCTTTCAGTGCCTATACAGTAAATGCACTTTATTTATTAAGGCTTCCTTCATTGTTCTCATGCCGCCAAAGTAGCAGTAAATCGCTTGCCACTCCCTCTCCTATTTCAAACACTTTCTGATGTCACAACGGCGCCACCGTAAAGTAGAATATATTTCAATCCGTGGGGATTTGGCGCCGTGGCAGATGTCCGAGTACGCACAGCGCCGCTCAGCAATGCTCCATTCTGTGGTGCTGCCCCTCACCACACACACAGTGAATGAGACTGACAATGGCGCGCTGCCATTTCAGAGTGAAAAATGCTTTAAGAGCCGCATGAAACCCTGCAAAGAGTCGCGGGTTGGCCAGGCTTGTTATAGCGCCTCCATAGTGGCGACAGCTGCAACTGCAGTTAAAATACGTGCTGCCGCAGACATCAATCAAGCTGTGTTGCCTAATATCAATCGCTCTGGCTGGAGGCGGGCACCAAATTAGCTGGAGGCCGTCGGCTCTCAATTTTGAATGCAGGAAAAACCCTGGTTATTTTAAAAGGAAATGAAAGACTTCCTGGTCGTAGGACGGCATTGGCAGATATTTTTACATTCAAGAGATGTGCCAGTTCCAGATAAGGACGTACTGTACTTCGCATGAAAAGGTATAAGGTATGTCCTGAATGTTAACAGTTAACATAACAAATTTGTGATCCACCTTTTTCCTTCACCCAACACATACTTTATCCCAGATTACACACACAAGACGGGCTCGTTGTGTTTCTGCCAGTCGTCAGTGAGTGAAATGCATCGTTTGGCATAATCCATGGTATTGCATGTGTTGAACCACTGAAGGGCAGACTTTACCTGTGCAGTATTACGGCAGGGAAAGCACATGAAAAAGTGTTGTTGCAGGCAGTTAATAAAGGTGGCTCAGTGGCATCGCAGAAGAGAACAGTGGTCTTGCTTTTTAAAAGAACCCAAACAAAACACCTCAGCCGGTACTTCACATGGTTAGGGACGATTAGAGGAACGGATGAAAACCCACTTCCCTCCTTGCTTAGTCCGTCCTTTTAAAAAATGTCTCATCATCCGTCCGTCAACAAAATGTCCCGGATGGAGGGACCGGTCCGTCCCTGGGACAGAATGCCCATCTCTGGTACTACGTCAGACATCTCGTGTGGGGGAGGAGACTCGATTATCGCTTGGGAGATTATGCGTGTGGTATGATTTGTGGGTCATCTGTAGTACACCACACACTGTAAAATCAGTAAAGCACACATGCCGATTTTTTTCAGGGTGTCTCACATTTAAAAAAAAAAAAAAATGGTTATAATATTGAAAATCATAATGTTTTGCTTTACCTTGCTTTAGCGTTTTGATGGTATGAATATTGTGGGATAGTTACTAAAAAAACCAGGAATAAACTATTCTTTGTCCTTATTAGTTAAACACATAATGACGTTTTTCCTTAAGAAGAGCAAGGGACTTCTTATGGGTGGAAAAATAACGTTACAGCCACTTGGAGATATGTTTTTTTCCATTTGGGGAATTGTTTCTTTCTTGTGACCTCATTCACACTAATGACCATTTCTGATTGTGTTATTTCTGTCCCTCTTTTGTCCCGTCAAGCTTTAATCGTCTGGACCTGCCTCCGTACAAGAGCTACGAGCAGCTAAAGGAGAAACTCATGTTTGCAATCGAGGAGACAGAAGGTTTCGGGCAGGAGTAACCACAGCACGCTGCACCTTCTTCATGGCGTCTCTACAGCCAAGAGCAGCGTTGATCTCAACATCACATCAACCGTATACAATCATAGCTGCTTCAAGAGCTGTTTGAGTCCTAGTCAGACAATTCTCCAGCTCCCCTCTGCATCGGCTCTGAAGTCACAACATTATGATGTGCGAGACCATGCACTCAGATTTTATTTTCAGAATTCATTTCCACTTTAATCCCAACAAAAGTGTTCTGACGGGACTAAGATGTAGCACACGATGTTCCTTTCTTCACCATTTAAAAAAAAAAAAAACGTGTCACTTTTCATTTCCCTGCTTTCTTGAACATAGTTTGCACATGAACTCAGAGCGGCAAAGACCGCGTGATTGTCCCGGAAAGAGCTTGTATTTTTTTAAGTGCAATAGTTTTGTAGCTCTACCAACAATCGTTTCTGATCACTTTATGAGATAAGTTTCCACTTTTTAGTGCTGATTTTACGCTCAGAATAATTTGTTTTTATTTCATAGGACCAAACTTTCCAGAAAAAGGGACACCTATGTAATATAAATATGTTGGACCTTGAGGGGCCGTTTTGTAATTGCGAATGAGTAACAAATAATTGGTTTTAAAAAAAATGTTACTGATGAAGTGGGAACAATCCTGTGTGATAGATTTGTAAAATAATGTCCTATTCCCACTGAGTGGTAGCAAAGTCTTTTGTGTATGTCTTTAAAATAATCCTATAGGTAGATAACCAAGAAGCGTAATCATAAGTATTTAGTAGGTTAAGTGACTAATGCAGTCGAAATACACTTGTTTACTATCTAAATACATATAATTCACACGTCGTCATTCTTTTTGTGATTGTGGTTTGGAAATAAAACACGGGTGGCTCTAGTTTTATAGGGCATCTTACACGCTGTTTGCAAGACAGCCATATTTAGAATATAAACAAAAAAAACAACACAAAACTGTCAGTAATTATATAATTTACCTATAAAGTTGCATACCTTAACTTCACCTTTGTCACTGTGTGTGATTCTTGATTGTCATGGCCACAACATTAGGTACACCTGCGTGTCTTATATTTTGCCCAACTTCACGTTAATTATCGTAGGAATGGCTTTAATATGGTGGAATGCAGTCGTACAGTACACACACACACATATATATTATATATATATATATATATATATATATATATATATATATATATATATATATATATATATATATATATATATATATATATATATATATATATATACGTTTTTCCTTTTTGGATGTTAAGGTTCTTTATGCTATGGCTGCTGAGTCTGTATTCACTCATACTGTACAACATTAAAATAATTTCACAAACTAGTGGTTGATTACCTGTGATTCGGGGGAAATTGTTTTTTCACTCCAAGGTTTGCACCTCAAAATGATTTTAAATGATCCACTTCTCTTGGTAATTGGAGATTATATAATATTTCAAATTAACAAAAACAAACAAATGTAAGATAGAATAGTAGATAATTGTATGATGCAGATACAATGAACGGGCTCTATACACCAAATGATGTAACTCCAAAAAAATACAGCACTTACGCACTTGTGCTAGGACAAGTGTAAGGACTGTACGAATTACATATCGGAATTACACAATCAATCAATGCAAAGCTCATACAGATAAAATTACATTGTGTAAAAAAAAGAAAGAAGATAATTTCATTTATAGTACTTATAGAAACAATACTAAGACCGCTTCAGCGTAATGTTACTTTTTGTCTCGTTGCAATTTGTATGTTTCACGACGGCACCATTTCAGTGTGACGCAGCGGTCTTTATTGAGCGTGTGTAACGTCAATTTATGCCCCTCTAACTAGACTTGTCAGTAAAAAGTCATGGCAGTTTCAGGGACGCTTAAAACTTTACTTTATACCGTCAATCACCTTTTACAACAAGAAAAATACAAAGCAGCTCTGGCTATTGTCAAAGGCTTCCGAAATGGTGCCGTGTGAGTGAGATAATTCAATATGACTCGTTGTAATTCAAGGTGTTAGTGATAGGATAATTTTGTGTTTTTATGTCTGTTTGATAATGACATTGAGTATAAAGTACTTGTCCTTAATTTGTCGCCATTTTGTGTGTCCCAGATATGGAGCTAAAATCAGAGCACCACATGCATTTGTCATGACTTTTTTATTCCGAAGTGGAAGGTAAGTTGTCAATAATGTTATTTCTCATCAGGACTGCTCCTGCAATTGTCCATAATCAATGGCAAGGTGTACATTTTATGACCATTATTACCATAGACACTCATCCATCTGAAGAGTCGATTGATTTACAGGTGCACAATTTGCACATAGATTATACTGTATGTGAATTGTATTGGGCTATCACTGAATGAAAGCGTTTGATTTAGTGTGTAAAGTATAAAAGCTTTACAGTGAACAAACACATTGGGAATGGAAATTAACCCTCGAAATTCTCCACATTCCTGCTACTGGATCATCAACCATCATGCTAAAGTTTTGGCTTGATTCATGCTGCCGTCCACTGCATTTTACTTGCTCGGTTTTGGTTCATAGACTAATTGAATTGTTATAACACACACGCTAAACAACAACAACAATCCAGTAGAACAATGATCTTCCACTTCTTCCTACTGCTCCGTGAGAGATGAATTTGATCAAAGAGGAGACTGAGGAAGCTAGTGCAAAGGTGGACAGTTTAAAGCTTTAGCAACCAAAGATAAGGCATAGCCGCTTGGTAGTTAGTCTGGGTATTTATTGTTGATATTTCTCAAGTGTTAAAATGGAAATGCGGGAGCAGAGTAGTTTCAAGGTGAGTACAGTTAGTACCATGCAATAGGCAATAACATTACATGGACGTATTGTTCATGTAGTGTTCTGCATGCTCTTATTTTGGTTTTAGTACGGGCATGTGTTGGTCCCACTTCTGAAGTATTTGCTACTATACTTCTTTTTTCCTGAAGTCAAAGTTATTGATTCAGTGTTGTGTTCTTTCTCGCCTTTAACAGTTTGGCAGAAAAACTCAGAGCCATTTTGAAGGCCACCTACACACACTCACGCAACCTGGCGTGCTTTGTGTTCACGTACAAGGGACTGCAGGCCCTGCAGGAGAAACTCCAGGGCCGCAGTTTGCAATCTCACTCCTTCCTGGCCGCCTGTGTAGGAGGATGGTTGGTGTTTGGTGACAACAACAACATCAACAGTCAGGTATGACAGGTCCATTGTTCTTCCTCTTTCCTTGTTTTCACAGTATTATATTGCAGAAGAATTTGGGCAGAATAGCGTGAGAGTGTTTTTTTTCCCCCATCATGTAAATTGAAACTGTAGCCGTCATAACGCCTTTATTAACTGCAAGTGATTTTTAAGTAACATTATAACATTCCTTGTCATACAAATATTAAGAGAATTCTGACTATGTAATGTAACTTAAATTAGGTAAAACTACACACTCTTCAACTTCTATAGTAAAACCTAAACAAAGTAATGGTACTTTATTCTTTCAATGAAAGTAAAGTAAAACTACCCACACATTACTGTATAATACAACTAAAATAGAGCTGCAATGATTAATTGACAACTAATCAATTATCAAATTAATTGATAATTATTTTTCATATTTGATTAATTGCTTAGATATTTTGTTTAATTCAGTTTCACAAAGTGCTCGGAATTTCAGCTTCCTTACAGTAAATATTGTCCAATTTCTGTAGTCTTTTTATTACAAAGTAGAACTACTTATTTTTTCGACTTCTATAGTAAATCTAAAATGAAGTGAAATCATGCATCGTTTGACTGAAAATAAAACTAAAGTAAAACTACTCATCCTTCCTCTGTACAACAACACAAACCTGAACTACCCATACTTGACTTTATAATTCACCTAAAGTACAGAATAGCTGCTCACTCTTGACCCTATAATAAAACTAAAATAAAGTCAAACTCCTCATATTTAGCATGTCGACTCTTTGACTGGAATATTCACCTAAATTAAGGACCAAAACTATTCATCCTTTGAAGCCACCTGACAGGGATCACATAAACACCAAAAAGCTACCATATTGGCATGATTCGTCTTTTGTCTGATCCGCGATCAGAAGTCCTGCGAGATTTACTAACATAGCACATCACCTCCGCTGGTCTGCCATGGTTCCAGATCAACATGTACTTGCTGTCCCGGATCCTGTTTGCCTTGTCGCGGCTGGCCGTGGAGAAAGGAGTGGTCCCGCAGCCTAAACGAGACCCCTTCCCGCTTTTCGCCACCCTGGTGTGGGGGGTGGTCTTGTGGCTCTTCGAGTACCACCCGCACACTCTGCAGCCGTCACTGCAGTCATCCATGAACTACCTCTACCACGACAGCAATGTGTGGCACGACATCTCGGACTTCCTGGTCTATAATAAGTCCAGGACTGCTGCTTGCAAATGACGCTCTCACGTGATGGACCACTTGTCTTGAAGAAGAGGGAGGACATGATTCATGTCAGGATGCCGTTCCATTTATGAATTTAAGGTGTATATAATTTATCTGATATGAATGCTGTCGCCACATAATAAAAGACTGATTGGACTGGATCTTCTGTTGCCGATTGTGTTCCACTGAAGCGGCTGCAACAGTTTTTAGTGCCACCTAAAAATAAAACTTAGCTCTCCATTACCACCATAATGACCAAAGGATTACTGTTTTATGAAAAACGTAACTCATTTCAGGAGTTTAAGTCAAAGGGCCATCATTTGGTAGACTGGCTCCTGTGCGCTCGTTGTAAAAATTGGTGTAACTTCCGGTGTGTTTGGCTCCGTATTGTGCTCATCTGGGCATGCTGGCGCACGAAGCAGCTTCGCCCCCGCCGTTCCTGATAATTTGGTGACAGAAAGTAGTCTGTGCGCCCCCCCCAATCCCCCATTGACCTAAGGTGCTTGTTGATCGGCTTTCAATAATGGATGAATTTGCATGTTGAAGTTGCATTCTGCGAATATGAAAATATAGAGTAACAATTGCCAGCCTCAGTTGTACCTTTCGCTGCAGTCATAATGCAATTCGGCAAGCCGACAGCCCTGATTTTTATCTTAGCGGTTAGAGCAACTTGGGTTTAGCTATTTATCTTTTTCCATGTCTAGGCCAAACTTGCTTGGTGTGCTTTTCTTCCACATATGAATGGTACTGCCCCCCCACCCCCCACACACACGCACACATGCACGCACATAGACAAAACAAGTTCAGAGCGTTCCAGCTGCTTTTGCTAACCTTTCCCTTAGAGCTGTGCTACCTTTCAGAGTGTTCCAGCTGCTTTCGCTAACCTTTCCCTTAGAGCTGGAACACCTTTGTAATCAGGGACTCCTAAGAAAATAAAAGGGAGGAGGCGCAGGAGCCGGGCAAATGATTTTAGGAACTATAATCGTACACTTCCCTGCGCTCAACCTTGCAAGTAAAAGACAAAATTGTGTTGAGTGCCTTCTCTCCTCATTGTGTGCGTTGTTTACTAATCTCTCACTTGGTGTGAACCTGACAGCTTCCAAGCTGGGGGCAAGAGTAGGCCTAAATTGGGTGGCTTTTCGTTTGCGCAATGTCACGCACGGCGTCCGCCGGCCGTGCACTCCGTACCGCCCTAATATGCAATTGAGGGATGCTGCGAGTATTGGCAAGGAAAAGTCAACTTCCATCCCACAAACGCCCCGTTAAGCCCGTTTCAACCTGCGCAAAGTCAAACAAAATTGCAAAAGAAAGAAAACAGAAAATTGCAAAAGAAAGAAAACTCCACCCACATGCACAGTTGCGCTAGCCTTACACTTGGCATGACCAAAGTGATTTTTTTTTTTTGTTGGGGGGGATGTGAGGGAAGTGATTTTGCGCTTTAATAAAAAACAAAAATCACCTTCTCAATTAATGTTACTTGAAGTAGTAAAAACGGCTTTTAATAAAGAAATTAGGGAGTGGCCTTCAGATTTTTAAAAAAGTTGAATTCATCCAAATTTCACCTTTTGAATTTAACCACTGATACCACGGCCACTATATTGGATTCTGCATTCCGAATAACACTAAACAATAACAGTGCTTGATGATTACTATAACGGTGCATAGATGGAGTCGGATTGCCTGTAATCTGCAGAAACAATAAAATATAAAGGAGTCAAAATTACACTGTAAATATCGATGTCTATATAAAATCAAATTAAAAGAGGTCAAATCAAATAATTCCAAGTTTAAAAAAAACTAACAGCGATTGAGGAATAATTTGCTGTCATCTAATTGATTCGGTGTAAAAAGGATTGCCATTTTAACAATATCGATAATGCAGCTATACATATAAGTATAACATATATAACATACAGTACATGTACACTAACAATCACAAGAAAGTCTCAACTGCATAGCAAATACATTTGTTTATGCAAAATAAACTGTTAAATACAATAACAGTTTTTAAAAGGAATTGCGCATTCATGTTTCAAATGATTGTCAACGATTGTCTGTAAAATTATAATCAAGTGTGCATGGGTGTGATTAGATCAGATTAGTTTCGATAATTAGTAGCATTACTTGAGAACGACAGTGTGTGTGACCCAAAAGCAGCTGGAAAATCTTGTTTAGTGTCGTCACTGATGCGCTGTAAATATGATAAGTTGGGTGAGTTCGATTAGTCACGCATGCCAATGAGCGTCGGTGTTTCCCTCCAGCAATTTAGAGGTGTGTGCATAACGCCAGTGTATGTTTTCATTGGAAACAACAATTAAAAACACAGTGTTCCAATTTCACTGAATGGAATGCCGGGGGTGGGTGTGGCAAAGGCGTTTATAGCTGGAATAACTGTCGCGCCGAGCTTCTGTCTATTGTCTAGAGTATAATAACGTAAGGTGAGCTACATCTCGCAGTCTTGTCTTGTCTTAAACGCAGACATTTTCCATTCCATTAATTTTCTGTGTCTGCCATCAGATTTCAGCATGCAACAAATCGAGTTGGAAATTGGGGAGAACCTGGAGCGCCACCGGACGGCCGGCTTCGGCCACTCCAAAGCTCTGGTGGTTCGGAGAGGGGAGCCGTTCAGAGTCAGCCTGCCCATGAAGAATCGCCCTTTCGACCCCCGCATCGACACGCTGAGGGTTAAAGTCATGCTCGGTATAGGACGTTTTGTTTGTGTTTGTTTGTCATCTTGAGCTTAGATTTAACATAAATACATTAATAATGCATCAAAATATTTATATATGTATGTATATATATATATATACATACAAACGTATATAAATATTTTGATGCATTATTAATGTATTTATGTAAAGAAGAACACTATGCAATTAATCTATTAATGTTATTAAAACCAATATTGATTTTTCAAAGAAAATATCTCTTTCTCTCCTCAGGCCGCCTGTACGTGACCATGCCCGTCACTATGTCTGAAAACTCTCCTTCGTCCCGTTGGGGGGCCTTTATGGACCTGGAGGGCCTGGATTTGACAAACCCGTCGGTGTTCATCCGCGCCCCCGCCTCAGCCTCGGTGGGCTGCTACAGTATCAAGCTGTTGTTATTCGCTCAAGACAAGCTGAAGTTTCGTGCTTCGGGCAAATTCATCCTGCTATGCAACCCCTGGTGTCGTGGTGAGTCACCCTTGAGACATTTTATTACATTTTTCTCATAATACTGTACAATTGTGAATAAACAAATGCAGGAATATGCACACAGTCTCATCCGTGCACCTTTAAAAATAGCTTGAGAACTGTTTCTAATATTTTGATTTCCTATTAAATGCTGCTCCGATCGATTGACCGCTGATCGTGATCGGACGATATCTATGGATAAGTACGCGACTGATCAACCTATGTTGATCATTGCCTTTCATTGCCGATCTCAAGAAAGAATCCCCCGCAGCTTGTACTTCGCAGCCTGCAGCGAATTAGAGACCAGCCTGTGTGCAGTGTAGTATCCACTGCTTTCCTTGACATTGCATGTGTTACGGAGCAAACCAGTAACTGTATAATACGTGTTTGTGCATTTTCGATTTGAAATGATGTCTTGTTTTTGTACAATAAAGGGATGGGAATTTGGATAGAATGTTTTTTTTATTCTAAAAAATTCATCAATTAATCAAAAAAACTGACACACTCTATTAACAGTTGGGTTAAAAAGGACCCCATTTTGTGTCACAAATGGACCGATCCACTTTCAATTTCAACTAACTTTCTGGGTTGTTTTTGCAGAAACGGCCCAAAAAATGGGTCCTTTTATACAAAACAACTCCCAATTGGGCTGTTTTTTACTAAAATAAAACCCAAAAGGTGGGTTGAATTGACAGAATTAGTGGATTGGTCCGTTTCTGACCCAAATTGGGTTAGTTTTGACTGAAGTGTTTTTAGAGTGATTAATCCATTTTAAAATAATTGCTAGTAAGCAGCTGTAAAATTGAAAATTTGATCAGAAACGGTATCTGCATTCTCACTCATGGATGATCGGTAGCGGAATCGGCAGCATAAAAACCTGATCGGAATATATATATATATATATATATATATATATATATATATATATATATATATATATATATATATATATATATATATATATATACATTTTCATCAAACATTTTTAATTAATAAAATGCATTGTTACTCTTTTTTAAATTGTAATGTAAATATACCGTACAATATTATTAAAATGATCCGTAATCAAAATATCCATGTTTGAAGGTTGGTTGTACCCATTGTTAATTTAATTGACAAGTGCAGGTCGGCGGCTCTTCAAGAGGGAGGGCTGCACGACTGTGGGATCTGTCACTGTTGACTTCATCCATGTTTTTTCATTCCTTTGAAATGCTTTGCGCTAGTCACGCAGTAGTGTCTCGACATGGCAGAAGTACATCTGTGCCATAAAGTGGACACTTGGAGACCGCCCCCCCCCAAACATCTTCGGTCATGTGCACCCCCACATAGCTCCGCCACCCAGTGGGATGATTTACATAAATATATGATACTGTACATTTATTTATAGTGTTTGATTCCGCTGCTCAAGTATTTATGAATGAATACGTTGCATTAGAACAAGCTTTCTCCCTGCGCCGCTGTTAGACGTGACCTGAGCCAGAGTAAAGTTTAGATCGACTTTCTGCCACCAAATTGTCACTCAGCCGGCTGCATCTCCAAGACACTCTTTCTGCTGGACCGGCCCGCCCATCTTTTCCAATGAAGTTTCTAAAAAAAAAAATCTTTCTTATTTGGCAGGGCAAGGCAGCAAGTTTATTTGTAGAACATAATTTGTACACAAGGCAATTCAAAGTGCTTTACAGTTACAGCTACATAACAATGACAATGACAAAGCATATAAAGTACTGTATGCATACAATACAGTAAAGTATTCATAAAATATCAACAGAACAAATGTAAATAAGTTGTCAAGACAAATGTTTACGTATTCACAGCTGACAGTGTCTACATTCCCTTCGAGGACCAGAGGGAGGAATACATCCAGAATGACTCGAGTTTGCTCTTCATGGGCACGGCTACCAACGTAGTGTCCAGACCGTGGTCCATGGACCAGGTATGAAAACAAAAAAGCGCACTTATTACACACATTATGCGCGTATAGGCCAAATTGCAGCCGTTCTTCAATCTCCGTCTTTATGCCTGCACAGTTTGAGCCACACGTCCTGGAAGCATGTCTCAACCTGCTCAATGTCAGCCCTCAGCACCAACACAATAAGAGGATGGACTACCTGTACCGCAACAACCCAGTCTACATCAGCCGGGTAGTTTCTGCCATGGTGAGTACACAATTAATCACCCAGCATTGCTGGGTATGCCCTTTGACTCACCGCCAGTCTCGACACTGGCGTCACTGCAGCCCATAAAGGAGGAACGTTGTCTGATGTGAACTATGTGTGCTGGAGAAACCTGCCAAGCAAAACAGTTTTGGACTAGTTGCAATTCAAACGAGGGGGCGGGGGGGGAAACGCCACAACAAGCAATGTGTATGGCAGGCATTACAAGCAACAAGAGAAGAATAAAGAAATGTAATCCATTTTAAACCTACTAACTTGAGCTCAACTTTGGAGAGGAGACAGGATAATTCCTGAAAAGAAGATTAAGGGTTAATGAATAATAAACATAACGTATGGCAGTAGGGAAGGTGCAGCAACTGTGAGAAAAATAAAACAAAGCATCTTTAAAACTGCTAACTTCAGCCATGTTTAAAAAAAAAAATCAGTTTTAGGGAGGGTAAAAAAACTCGTGAAAATAACATCAACTAATTAAAGGGTAAGGAATTACTGTACAGTACATGTGATGTTAGGGGAGGCTCAGCAGCTAGAATTAAAAGAACTATTCCTTTCTTAAAATGTATCCTAAGTTCATCTATGTTAATAAAAAAACAAACAAAAAAGGATTTTGGAGCAGCAAAAGAAAAACCCTGAAAATTAGTATCTGGGAATAAAGGAAAGGAATCCTGCTGGGTATTAGAAAAATCAAGTAAAAACACATTTGAACCTACTCAGCTGACTTCAGTGATGTCCAAGTAGATTGGCTTTAGAAAACTCAGGAAAAGAAGATACAGTTAACTAATTTTAAAGCTAACCTGACTGCTCTTGGAAAACACTTTCTCTAAATAAAAACTACTCCGTACTTCTTCCGTCATGTTGATAGTGCTGCTTTTCGAGTCACTTCCCTGTCGCCTCTTCCTGACCTTCCTCAACTGCGTGAAGCGGCAGTATTTTATTTGGTCTTCCTTGTGATCAACACAGATCAACTGCGAGGATGACCGCGGCGTGCTTAAGGGCAACTGGTCAGGCGACTTCAGCGGTGGGGTCCACGCCTCCACGTGGACCGGCAGCGGAACATCCTGAGGAGCTGGGCTCAGTCCGGGTACCGGCCGGTCAAGTACGGCCAGTGCTGGGTGTATGCTGCCGTCATGTGTACAGGTGATTGAGTACTCATGCAGTCGATGATGGAAGCGCGGGCGTCTTTTGTCATTTGTGATTGTTTGTAAAAAGAATGGTTCTCATGTTCCTCAATGTTGCAACGTTGTCTTTTTCAGTCATGCGCGTCCTTGGCATTCCTTGCCGCGTCGTCACCAACTTCAACTCGGCTCACGACACCAACGGCAACCTGGTCATCGAGGAGTTCTACAGCGAGACGGGAAAGAAGCTGAAGAGCACCAAAGACTCAATATGGTCAGTAGACAACCGGTAGCATGTTTCGTAAAGGGAACTGGCAAAATTAGCAGGAACAGAAGCCGCCCCGTTCATTAGCTTTTTCCTTTTGCATTCGCCACTGACGAAAACAAAACATATATCTGAAGTCTGCTAGCATAATGCTAACACTCAACGCAAAACACCATTGATGGGCTTGTGAAAATATCATCAACTTTGTGGCAGTAGCCCGTTTGCAGCAACAAATGTCGACACGCATGTGACCGAGCGGCTTCATCTTTAAGGACTAGGAAACATGGCTACGATGACTCTCGCGCACACCACGCACACACATTACATTTACACACTCATTCCTTCATTTCCAGCCCAGTTTAATATACACACTGGGCACCACATCAATCCCACTTCATTTACAGTGTCAGTAGAGCGACTGAGGGTGCATACTTACTGTAGTTGTTTTATTATGGTTTGAAACATACATTGACACACACGCTCACATTCACCAGTTACGAGACACTGCAGACGACACATGACACACCGTCTAGGAAAACAAAAAATTGGGCGTAGTTTACGAGCCGCTTAAATATATATTTTTTTCGCACGTTTCAGCTGTCGGGTGACTGAAAGTTTTTGTTTTATTAAATAACATGTTTTTTTTCATTACGTGGTAGTAGACGTGTGACCATATTTATATGAATTTATAGTGAGAACTAAAGGTGATTAAATTGCCTTTGTGCTGAAATAAAAGTAGATACATGTCTAATTGTACCAAAGGGAGGGGCTAAACACATGAGCCATTCTACCGAATTGTTTGAAGTTGCTGTCCCACAATTAAAGTCAAATTTTAAAAAACAATGAAGTGTTCAGACCTTGCATATTTAGTAATATCTTGTTACAATCTATTTTATCACAAGACATGAATTGAGATACTATTAAACTGAATGTATAAAAAGTCATCTTTTATATGTCACTTCCTATTGGGAGGTGGCTGTCCCAATCTCTAACTCCTAAATTTCAATTCATGAAAAAAATTTTAGATTTTTGCCAATTTAAAAAATACTTTACTTTTTAATAAAACATTTTGGTTGCTTTTAAATGTATTGTGAAAGATTTACATTGATTTTGTAGATTTTTTTCAAATTAGAAGTATTTATGTAAAAAAACTTGTCCCAACTTTTCATGTCACTACCGAAACGCAAAGAGTATTTGTCTGTAGGCAGGGCTTGGTTTTAGCCACATCCCCAGAAATTTCACCAGTAAGAGACATTACCTTCATATTCAACACTGGGCACATGGCGAGTAATAAGTTTACAGCATTATTAAGTTATGTGCCCTCCAAAGTCTGAAAATCAGCATGTGGTTTTTAGGACCGTCACTACCGAACACCTCATTTCGGCAATAAAAAATCTATCTCTGTACACATGCTCAAAACTGTCTGTGGTAGCCACATTGTTGAGTATTGTCAACAACTATCATAAAACGTCACTACCGAAACGGTCACTCCCGAATCATTCTGGTAGTGACAATATGATGTTTCTTTTTAAATAAAGTAAGTTTTAAATAATATAATACATAGATACATATGTCATACATATATCTTTCTGATTTTAACAATATTCTATTCCATATTTTATCTTAATTTGAAGGGAAAAATAAAACGGAAACAGTCACTACCGAAACATACAGAAAGGTTTCGGTTGTGACATAATGGTTTCGTTAATGACAATATGATGTTTATTTTTGAATAAAGTAAGTTTTAAATGATAAATCTGAAGAATATTTAATAAAGGAAAGAGAAAGATATAAGAGATGGAAGGAAGAAGGAAAGCTGAAGTCTACCAATGAAGTATCCAGCAGAGAGCTAAGGAAAGTCAGAAGAGCATGGAGCAAAAGACAAGACCACCAGAAGTCTCTAAAAAAAAAGAGAGAGGGGGAACATACATACAGGGAAATGTATGTTACAAAAATGTTTGTCATTCCAATTCAATTTTCATTTGGAAGGTGAAACCACAGTTTTTCAATGATGAAGAGCCCTGTGATGCGTGTACCCTGCTTTTGCCCTAAGTCAGCTGCCATCAACTCCAACCCCCTGCGACCCTGAGTACAGCTCAAAGCAGTAGAAAATGGAAAAAATAATGTTTCATTTGCAATCAACTGAACAGGGTTGTTATACTTGAATTCCATTCAGTGTTTTGTAAATGTAAATGTATATCCATCCATCCATCCATCCATTATCCAATCCACTTATCCTCACAAGGTTCGTGGGCGCGCTGGGTCCTAACCCAGCTGTCTTCGGGCAGTAGGCAGTGTACACCCTGGACTGGTTTCTAGCCAATCACAGGGCACACAGGGACAAACATACTCACAGGCATATATTCCTTCCTCTTTCTCTTCCAAAAACGACAACTGTTATTGCGGCTTATTGAGCTTCGAACAGACCGTCCCCTCTCTGTATTTACTCTATGTAAGTATTATACTGCCCTGCAATTGACTGGCAACCAATTCGGGCTGTCCCCCGCGGCCCGCCTAATGCCCGAAGACAGCTGGGATAGGCTCCAGCACGCCCGCTACCCTTGTGAGGAGAAGCAGTATATGGGTGAATGGATGGAAGTATTATACTGTCCTCTAGTGGCCAACACGTGCACAGCAGATGTCAATGGGCTGTCACTTGAATAGCGCTTTTGGGCAATGAAGCATTAAATCATGATGTACAAACGGTGTAATACTTTACAATGTAGTTCATTTTTTATTATTATTATGTTTTTATAAAGTACAATACTGGAAAGTGTGCTTTTAATAGAAGACAGCCACAATCTTTTTTGTTAGTTTTTTTTGTTTTGTTGTTGCAGTCAGTTTACTGATGGATGTAGCATGTGGATATAATTTTTCTTATTATAGAAATATTTTCAATGTGATGAAAACACAACAAAAAATAGCGTATCCAGTTAGAATCCACAGTTTAGCAGGTAGACACATTGCAGTTATTAATAGTGGACAGAGAAAGCTCCATTCTTCTGCAAAAACAAAGGATACTAACCTTCTCGACATGACTAACATTGACCTATCCCAAACAGGAACTTCCACGTGTGGGTGGAGTGTTGGATGACTCGTCGGGATTTGGGCAGCGACATGGATGGCTGGCAGGCTCTGGATCCCACCCCGCAGGAGAGGAGCAGAGGTTAGCAAAACAGACAGAAACAGAGACTCGAACCAAGTGTGAAGCAGACGTACTAACCACTAGGGTACCGTGCGCCCCTGTAGCGATATGTCTTCTTTAAATCCATACTGTCTTTCTGTCTTCACCAGGTGTGTTCTGCTGCGGGCCGGCTCCCGTCAAGGCCATCAAGGAGCGCCGTGTCGACCTCTTCTACGACATCCCCTTCGTCTACGCCGAGGTGAACGCCGACGTCCACACATGCGTGGTGAGCCAGGGTCGCGTGGTGAGCCGCAGCGTGGACACGGAGAGAGTGGGGCCGCTCATCTGCACCAAATCTGTGGGTTGCCCCAGGCTGCACAACATCACCAGGGATTATAAAAATATCAAAAGTAAGATCCAAAAAGCTAACAATGTGTATCGCCTTCAGGTGTACACTGCTAAAACTAAAATCTACTCTAAAATGTAATGTTCCAAGTCAAGGCAAAACACGTTTGTTTGTCCACCAAGATATTTCTTCCTATAAGGCTGGTTTTGTGAACAAGCATCTAACTTATTTCAAGCTTTTCCCCCCTAAAAAAATCTTAATAAATTAGAATTTTGGATTGAGATTTTATTATCGGGGCATGGTTTATCTTAAAATAACGTGTAGGTAGTGTAAATTAGTTTTAAGCAATTTTTTTTTTTGAAATCTGGAACATCTCCTACACAATAACAGGGGGTTGGTTCACTGTACGTTGTGTTTTTTTTGTTTTTTTTCGGCTAGCTTTATTTATGGTTGTAAGAAATCTCAAATTTTCCTGTTCTATCGGAAAATCATTTATCTTAAATAATATATTCCTAATTTTCAGAGGTGGGCATTTTACTACATTTTTCTGCTTCGTTATCATTCAGCGGCCTGGGTACACGTCCGTCATTCGTCAGTCCGTCATTTTTCGTGCTGAACCGAATTGTAACCGTCAGTTGCTGAGTCCGGCAGTTAAGTCCATCAGTTAGTCCGTCAGAAGTCTGTTGGTCCGTCAGTCGGTCCCCAAAAAAACGTTAGCAAAACGGGCGTCCAGTCCGTCACTTTGGATACGATTAGTGACGATTACTTAGAGGGGGAAAAAATCAACTTCCGTCACTGCTTAGTCCGTCTATCGTCAATCGTCAGCAAAACAGGCGTCTGTCAGTGATAGTCACCTCTGCTAATTTTACTACATTTTGTGTTTTTAAAAGGGACATCAACCCAAACATAATTTTTTCCCCAGAATATATTCTATGCAGACCCACAAATTGAGACATTCTGATTGATATTGTGTTTGTGGAATATGAGTTAAGCAGCAAAATGCACCTGCATTTTGCCATCTCAGTGGGCGGCCATTTTGTCACTTCTGTCAACTGAAAATGACATCAGAGTTGCTCAATGCTCAAGTAACGACCAATCACAGCTCACTTGTTTTCTCAAGCTGAGGCATGATTGGTTGTTACCTGAGCCCTGAGCAACATGTGATGTCATTTTCAGTCGGCAGAAGTGACAAAATGCGGGTGCATTTTGCTGCTTAACTCATATTCCACAAACACAATATCAATCAGAATGCCTTGTCTCAATTACAGAAGTGACAAAATGGCCGCCCCCTGAGATGGCTAAAAATGGGTGGATTTCTCATACTTCACAAAGGCAATATTAATCAGAAGGCCTCGTTTCAACTAGTGGGCCTGCATAGAATATATTCTGGAAAAAAAATGTTTCGGTTGACTTCCCCTCTCAACCCATTTTTTGCATTCTAAACACTTGTTTTCTTCCCAAAACAGGCCACTTTTCAACACTCTCATCAAACAGTTCCTCCCGCTCAGAATCCTCCACGCTAAGGCGAGGAACAAGTAAGAACCGCCATCCAAAATAAGTCTGCAACTGCGACATTTTAAGAACACCAACTTCTAAGTTCATTGCTTGATCTTCTAACAGGCAAGATGGCTGCCATTCTGGCACTGGATAAAACTCCCGTGGCTGGAGCGGTCATTCACATTACCTTGAAGGTCATCAACAAGCAGCCCGTTGCCAAAAGGGTGAAGGTCCACGTCAACGCGCAGATCAAAGAATACAACAGCAGCCCTGCAGACACTTTCTGGGAAATCCATAGTATGGTACAACTGGGCCCTCTGGAAGGTAGGCCACTGTTTCTATAAGAGATGGCCGTAGTCATTGATTAATTGATTGGCAATCACAGTGGTGCCTTGTCGCACGACTTTAATTAGTTCCGTGGCCACCCTTGTAACTCAAAACACGCATCTTAAATCATTTCACCCCTTTGAAATAAATGAGAATTACATTTGTCTGTACAAGCCCTCCGGCAACCCCAACAAAACTTTTTAAATGTTTTTTTTAATGAGACAAATAGCACTCTTCAGTATTATACTTATATAAAAAATACAGTAATAATAACATCATTAAAGTCTTGCTACCTTTTGTGTTCAAATAGAAATTGTTTAAAGGTTTAAAAGTAACGTTATGGCGGCCAATTAATGGCTTTTCCATTATGCGTAAGCATTAAACTAGTTAACTTTTGTAAGGCAAAGTTATCTGGTTTGGCGCTTGTTTGTTTCAGGTTCACAGCAAACTTCGAATGGGAATGTCCATCAATTTCTTACGGAAAGAACATTGCCTCTTTTCAAAAATTGTTATGATCCGCTTCTTGTTGCAAAGTTTGCTGCCAAGTAGCTACAATCAAGCTTCTAAACGCTCCTAAATCACATTTTTGGTTGCAACTCCTTCGGAACATTTAAAAGATTCAGAATCGATTCATAGGTATTAATAATCGATATTTCAAGTTAAAAAAAAGTTTTAAAAAACTAAAAGCATGTGCGTGTGTTTGTACGTCAGACGTCTGTGCTAGACTTAGCTAATCCGTGACAAGATGGCGGAACAAGCAAAACCGCATACGAGCGGCGCAAAGCCAAAGTGTGAAATATAAATCCTTGCTCTGCCTTGAGTTTTTTGATTTAAAAAAAGTACCAGTGTTTTACATGGACTATAAAATGTAAGCCAATGCAGTGACGCATCGGAATCGAATCATAGGCCTCTGAATCGGAATTGAATCGAATTGGGAGCCTTAGAATCATAATCGGATCAAATCGTGAGGTACCCATAGATTCCCACTCCAACCCAAAATATAGCTTGTTCCTTGAAAAAGGTATAAGATGGGCCTCAAGTTGAGGTACTACTGTATTCATTTGCTTGATTGTTCATTTGAATGTGCAGAAAATGAAGCAAAAATAAAACACAAAATGAGTGATTCACTGTCAACTACATTAGCTTGTTGTCTAAAGAAGTACAGCATGATGAGTGAGAAACTGTCACCACAAAATTATTCAAATTCAATATGAGCTTCTGAATTCATTGGCTAAGTAATGAATATTGATAATGTAATTATATTAAGAAACACATTTGATTTAATTTTCATTTATACTGTAATTAATTTCTTATTCATTGCATTTATATTTTTTGTTTACAGTATATTGTAATCAATTTGACCATTTATTTGTTATTCAATTTTATTCATGTTTATTTATTTTTTTTAATAGTGTAATTTATTTGAGCATTTTAATTTAATTTATTAATATGAGTGAGTTGGTATGACCCAGTATTAACAATGTTTAAAGTTCCACATTTAATCTGAATGAATTGATCCTTGAAACATAGTGAAACGTCCTTGTGTGTGTGTTTGCGTGTGTGCAGCGAAGCTTCTTAAGCATCAGATCCTTCCGAACCAGTACGAGGACGTGGTGGGGGACGACCTGATCAACCTGGCGGCGGTCCTGGAGGACGTGGCCACACACGAGCGCGTGCTGGCCTTCGAGGAGTTCAATGTGGCCACTCCGGAGCTCCTCATTCAGGTACACGCGCACATTCAAACAATATAGAAATACGCCCTATGTTACTATAGCATTTACAGCACTTACAATTCTTTAATAGTCTTAAAACACACTTTTAAAATGATACAAACAGATTTAAACATGTATAACATATTGACAGAACGGTGCCAATGAATAACATAAATACTGTACAACGTGTACTCGTGACGACTCACGACAATGATGATGATGAAACTGCCATACTCCCCTTTCAACGCTGAAATAAAGGTGTCTTCTTTGTAAAAAAAAAATTGGCAAAGGTATCATGTGTTGAAGTTGACCGTCAAATCTTTGGCCTGCATAGTAAGTAGTACAATTGCGTATGACCATAGTCTCAGCCCGTCTACATCGGTGACTTTTTTTCGTTTTTGTGACAAACATGGGCATGTGAGCATTTTTTCTGGCTGGCTGTGTTTCTTCTTTTGTATACCTGGGTGGCTCCGCCCATCGCGTTTTGGAACTGCAGTGCAGATCCATGTCAGGATGCCACTCCGCTAACATTGCATTCGGTCCAGGATGGGAAAATGTGGAAGTGAATCCACGATGCGTCCACTGACAGAATATAACACAACACAACAAAACACGCTCTGTTTGGCTAACTTTTCGTGATGCCTGTGATTTTAACTCAAAACGGCGTCGCAAAATTTCGGGCACACAGCGAAAATACACAATTATTCACACTTAGAAAAAATTCCATGAAACCAGAACCCAGGATGGA
Source organism: Filicampus tigris (assembly GCF_054856515.1). Lineage (NCBI taxonomy): Eukaryota > Metazoa > Chordata > Actinopteri > Syngnathiformes > Syngnathidae > Filicampus > Filicampus tigris. The sequence goes on along the minus strand of NC_141225.1, from coordinate 4,456,638 downwards.
GAGGTTTTGCTCTACATTTAATTCTATACAGTGGAATCTCGATTCTCATGATTAATACGTTCACGCAGTCTAATTAAAAAACAAATTGCCAGGAGACCAAATGCAGAAAACAGATGAGCTATGTCGGTTGCAATTTGAGTCCAATGGCATTTGGACATCAATTTTAGTCGAGCAGTTTTGGCCAAAATGGCAGCCGCCTAAAATGGATGAACATGGATGGAGTAATCTGCTTAATTCTTACTCCACGAGCACATTAGTCAAAATACTGTGTTTGTATGAGTCGGGGCACGTAGAACATATTATTGCAAAGAAAATGTTTGCCTTTACTGGATGGATGGATTGTTGAGGTGTACCTAAGGAATTGGGTTTTAATGCTGCTTCTCCCTTCAGATTGAAAACGAAAACAACTTGGCAGTGAACCAGGAGCAGAGTGCCAGCGTGATCTTTACTAACCCGTTCTCGCATCCCGTAAACGGCGTGCTGAGTGTGTCCGGCGCCGGCCTCCTCCAAGGCCACGCCAACTTCAGGTAAGTCGCCATTTCCTCCTTCTTTCAACTCGGTAAGATGATAAGAGTGTGGAAGTTTTTTCGATGGACAAAGTGAAGCAGCATTAGTCATACTTTAATTGTTATGCTTATCACAAGGAATAATTGTTAGCCTCTTCCGACAGCCACCGCACACATTGTTATTTTGTGAAAATGTTCTGGTGTTGAGTGTAGAATGAAACCCATTTCACCCAATATTGTATGAGTCAATCCTTTCAGTAACATTACATAAAAAAAAGAAAATGTAGTTCTCCTGGTTTTCAATTAGGGATGGGTGAATACCAGGTATCAGTTTTGGGCCAATAACAGCCTTTTTTCAAGGTATCGAGTAAAAAAAAAAAAATCACATAGAGTAAGTCCTACTTTCCAGTAGTTGGGTCGCTACACTGCAGTCGTTTGACAAATCGACAAATCATCGTATGCATCAGAAAGAAAGTTCACAATTATCTGTCATTGTGTTAAATGAAATTATATCCATCAAAATTACTAGTGGTATCGGTGCTTGGTATCTGTTTAAAAAAAAAAAAATCCATCATTAAATTTCAATTGGCCAAAAGGGGCCATGATAGAGCCACAAGTAAAATTTGTAGTAAACAGTACATTATTGGTTGATGATAATTAAAGAGATGTTTTTTTCTTGTTTTTCAGGATGTTCCCGCTGCATCCAGGAGGAAGTGGAAAGCAACGCATCACCTTTGTCCCCAGCATGACAGGAACTCGGATGCTTCAGGCCTCGCTGACCCTCTCAAACAAGTCCACTGTCAGAGGATTCAAGATGGTCTCCGTCCGCCCGCTTTAGATCAAAATGTTTTTTGATTAACCATCAAATGTGAATGCCGTCAGACACTTGCAATTCAGCTTCTTTTAAATTGCCGAGCTCTGACATAGTTGTTTTTGTTCATATTAAAATATGTATTACGGTATATGCACACTGCTTCACCTTGGAAGCTAATTATTGCCACTAAATGATAAACAATTCATTTAATCTTAAACTGTTAAAGTATGTCCTTAAAATAGTGATGAATGAGTGTATATTCTTTTATATGTATTGTAGTATTTAGTAATTTATAAAATTGTACTTGGAAATAAAATCATTTGTTAAAATTCCTGGTATTTATTTAATCTTCTGAAAATTCACATTTAACCACATTTATTTTAATGTATACAATTAATCTTTACAACACATAGAAATTGATCATGTTTTATGTATCTAATAGTGTTGCGTCAGGAAGGGCATCCGGCATAAAATACTTTGCCAACTCAATGATGCGAATAGAGCGTGCACTTGATTCGCTGTGGCGACCCCTGAGGGAAAAAGCCGAAAGGATAACAACAATGTTGGTTTGCTGTTCAGCAGTTTTGTGCCAGCCATCCTTGAATGGTATTTTTTTTTTTATATACAAGAGAGTCCTTTTTACAGTACTGGGAAAAAAAATCTCAGTATGTGGTTGTTTTGTAGTTGTTTTCTGTTCAAATCCTTTGTTTTTGGGTTAGGATAGTGCACATTTTATTCTTGCATTGAGAAATGTATTAAGAAAAATGAAATATATTAAGAGCATGTAGTTTGCAGGCATGCGCATATTTTGCCCATATCTAAAATGGCATTTTTGTCATACATCATACGTGGCCCCACCGAGTAGCACTGATGAAAAATGGTGGCCCCCTCCAGCATTTAAGTTGGCCATCCCTGAGATGAGTCCTCCAAATGGTGCAATTAACTTATTTTTTTATTTGTCTATTTGAACCGCGTGTCAAAACAAATGGAGCACAAAGCATTATATACACATCATCATAGCTAAGCTGACAGGCACATGCGTGACCTTAACAGTCTGTCTAATTTACAAAAGAGGCAATTCGGGAGACAAAAGGAGGGTTAAAAAGCACAAAAGCGAACAAACATTTACATCCCGAAACAAGGCAGTGGAAACAGAAGAAACTTCTCATCTCTTCCATTTTTTTGGAGGCAATTTCATGAATGACAATAAATAGCTCACTTTTTAACTGGTAGGATTTCTCCTAGCCTCTATGACGCATTCCCCCCACCCCCCTAACAAATCTATGTCATTACTTGGGGACTTCAAATCAAGAATCAAATCAAGAGATGTCATTCTTTAAACTGAGATGAATTGAATTGAAGAGACAGCGAAGAAAAAAAAAAGACATTTCAAGAAGTTCCCTGGGGTGAGCACTGAAGCTTTGGTCCTCTCGCCGTTTGTTTTGGTCATTTTCAACATTCAAACTTTCCGCCGACTTGACTCAGCAACACTGACTGGGAATCATCAGTCTCATTTTGTTCAAGAGTAAAGGAGTTTTTAGTGATGGTGGTGTGTGTGTGTGTGTGTGTGGGTGTGTGTGCATGGGGAGGAGCATGGGTGGTGGTTGACGCCATCTACAGGTAGTCCAGCTCCAGTGCGTGGCTCAGAGCCTCCAGGTCGGCTCGGCAGGACACCCTCCAGAAGGGCATGTTTTTCTGAGGACGCGTAAAAGGACACGTTTTAATGTATCCAGTACATTACGAAAGCAAAATTTCATATCATGATTATCACAACAAATATCATCACAGGTATTAAAACCATTTCAACATATGATTTTCCTTCGAAAAATGACAAACTCAACATCGTTGTGTAGTTTTTTTGACATTAGAAAAATTTTAACAAAACAGCTACGACAGAGTTAATTTTTATACATCGTATCGAAATGAGAGGACAGTATGGAAATGTTTTTATTCAATTTAGATTTAGGTCTATATTTAATTGGTTTATTTATAGTTAAAATTTAGATTCAACATTTATATTTAGACTTAACCTTTATTCATCCATTTTCCAAACCTTTTGTTATTTTTTTAGGTTTAAAGTTTAATATTTGGATTTAACTATTTAAGGTGACAAAGATTGTAAATGTGTCTCTAAATGTCACCCGAAAAGCTAAATGTGAGAAAAAAAATGCTGCTTTTCAGCATGAGCCACTTTACAAACGGTGCCCCCATACAGGTACGCTACATTCAACGTCATAGTGAGTTTTTTATTTTTTTTTAAATCATTTGTTTCCATTCCACTCCCTAGAAATACAGCGATACGTGAAACCCATCCGTGGTGCAAAAAAGGTTGGGGACTGCTGTACAAAGGCGATTCATTGACTTTGACTAGGCTTTTATCACACTATAGTCGATGAGAATTTTTTTGAGTTGTTCAACCCCTTGTTGAGACACAATAAAAATTTGAAAGTGAGCCTCACCTTCTTGGCCACCGTCTCCTCTTCGGTTCCGTCTCCGACCACCACGTAGACGGCTCTCCTGCCAAACCTCTGAGAGATGCGATCGAAGCAGCTCTCCTTGCCTGCCACAGGCACCAATGACACATTGTCATTTTAAGAAAAGATTGAGCATGCATGTTTCTGTTTTCTTTTTCCCCCCGCACTCACTCACCGATCTTGGTGGCACTGTAGATGTTCTCTATGGGAAAGGCGGCTCCCAGACCATACAGTAGCACTTTGGAGAGGGCCGGGACCAGCTGGGTGGTGGTCACCAGCACGTTCACGCAGTTGGGCCTAAGATCACACGGATGACGCACTCAATTTGATGCTAAGTCAGCGATCAAGGATTCAACGTTCCTCATATATTGTACAGTGGGTACAGAAAGTCTACACACCCCGGTTCAAATGCCAGGTTTTTGTGTTATTAAAAAATATGGGACCAAGGTAAATCATTTCCTATAAATGTGAGCTATATCCTATAGAGCCAACTAGAACAGCTGAATTTCATTTAGGGTTAGTCTTTAAATTGAGGCAAGTGAAATTTAACATGCATTTGAATGTTATGGATGTTATTATGCCATAAATGTAAAGTACCGTATTCATATTTTGAAGACGTCCCAATTTAAACTACTGTTTTGCCCCCAAAATACAAGTTGGTTTTTTTACAGTGTAGGTGATCTTGACAGGTTATCACGTCGAAAAAGATGGCTGTCTAAAAAGCCAAAGCAAAAGCCAAATTAGTCAACTGACCTAGTGCTGATGAGCGCCAGAGCCTTGAGCGCTTGGGTGAGCCACAGGTCAGTGAGGATCTCCATCTCCCGTCTCAGCTGGAGCCACTCCTCCCGCTTGGGGCTTCCCAGCAAACCTGACCACCAGGGGGCGGTACAAGCGTCAACGTGAGAACGTGACAGAGTTTGCAGACAATTGAATGGAAGCTGCAAATCATTTAGTTAATTACAAGACACTTGATCCGTAATTACAGCTCATTGTGGCTTATGATAATGTCACTGTAAGACAGGTTTTCGTTTGTTGTCCTTTGTGTCCTCTCTCTGAACTTACAAGTTGTTCAACAGCCCACTTTCATTTTGGTAGAATTCAATGTGTATTTTTCTTTGAATTGTAAACAAAAACTTCAAGTTGTTGGACTGCGTTTTGTCCTTTAAACTTTAATTGAGATTCGGAAGGTGTTAGACAGTGTATTTTTCTTTCATTTTAGGAATTCCAAGTTGTTAAACAAGCATTTTCTTTCAAATGTATTTTGAAATTTCAAGAAAAATACAGTGTCTAACCACGGCTTGGAATTTCTTGTAATTATCTTTAAATTGTAGGTGATGTTTAAGGAAACAACAACCTCATTTTACTGTAATCTAATTTAACAAATTTCAGGCACGGTGAGTTTGACACTGTAATTTTTCTTCAAACTGAAGGTAAATTCCCATATTGTTAGCATATTTTAGGATGAAGTTGAAATTATTATAATTTTTTTTTAGTCAGTGTGTTATCTTTAATTTTAGGTGAAATTACATTTTTTTAAATAGCTGGTGAAATTCCAAGTTGTTTGAAAGCATAGTTTTCTTTAAACATTCAAAGAAATTTCAAGCTGTTAAACAGTGTATTTTCGTGTATTCGTCGGTGACATTTTATGTTCTTGATGTGTTTTCCTTTACAATTTAGGTGACATTAGACATTTTTAGACAGTGTATTTCTTTCAATTATAAGCGAAATTCCAAGTGGTTCAGATGTTTTCCTGTAAATATCAGATACAATTTCAAGTTGCGGAACAACAAAATGTCTTTGAAATTTTGGGTGAAACTTCTAGTGTTTAGTGTAGTTTATAAAAAGAAAAAAGCAACAAAGGAAAAAAAGGAGGAAAAAATCCATTTTTCATCCCCTTTCCTAATTCTCATGTAACCAAACCAAGCAAGAGCTAACTGAACATTACACTAAACGGAGTAAAGGCCTTACCTCCGACATTATTTTTGTAGGTGTTGTAAATCTCCTTGACCCGCCGGTATCGGAACGCCAACTTCCTCATCCAGTCCACTCCTCCGTGAACCCCCGAGCCCAGGCACAGGGAGCCGGCCCCCGCCGGGCTCTGGAAGCCGTCTGTCGTGAAATTGTATGTGCTGCAATACAAAACGGCCGCTTGATATACAGTAACCTATATAACATTGAAACCACAAGTGATCCTAACAATTAATTATGAACGTTCAGTTGATTGTTGACTGCAAATTTTCAGTAAAATTGAATGAAATGGTCTCTGATATGACAGATCATAAAAAGGTGTTTTGCAGTGCAATTTCCCCACATTTCCATATGGGGCGCTAATGAGGACCTTATGTCATGCTACAGGGACAAGAGGTCACATATACTGTAGATCAGGGGTGCCCATTACGTCGATCGCGATCGCAAAGGCATCGTGGGTAGATCACCAGCCTATCATCCGTCCTCACTTCTGTATCGCTACGTTCACACCAACTGTGTCGGGAGCGTTTCTGGCGGTGCGTTTCAATTGGAAATAAATGTAGTTAGCGCGGGCGGGCGCGGTTGCGTGCGGTGTGGCGCGAATGATGCGTTTGAAAATCCGCCCATTCGGTCCACTCGGCGTGTATAAACAAGTCACCTTTTTTGCCATTCCGCCTCGCGGCAGCCATTCGCCATCGGCCATACGTCATACATAGCGTCCTGTTCACTCGGCGCCTTCTTTTTTTAAACAGTTCTTAAACTTTACAGACAGCAATATTTATAGCATTGATAGCATTAGCATAGTGTAAAAAGTTGACTTGTTTAATAAATGTTTACGTGCCGAATGGAGCGAATGGGCGGATTGTTGTTGCTGCAAATCTGCTTGAGGCTGGCTGTCAGCAGCTACTGTCCGGACTATGCGTCCCTGGCTGATTCCATTCAATGCAAGTCATCAGAGTAAGGTACAAACATTGTTTTGTTGTATTGTGCTATATAGGTTGATGCAGTCATGCAAGGTACACCAGCATATACAGTACATATAAAAATAATTCTCAATATATTTATAAATAATGTGTTTTGCATTTTTAGTAGGTGGTAGGTCATTTTGACTCGGTCATGTCATAAGTAGCTCTCAGGCTGAAAATGTGGGGGCACCCCTGCTGTAGATAAACAATAAACAAAATGTCCACTGTGAGTTCAAACAGGAATGAAATTATCACAGAAAGTCACAGAAACAGTGCATGGAATATAAAGAGAATTCTAAAGAATGAATGTGGTGACACAGCCCCATAAATGGGCTTCTATTTTTACTTTTAACTCACTTCAAAAACATGAAGCATGGTTTTATACCTCAGGTCCTGACCGTTGTCGTCCGACGCCACGTCGTCGATATGGACCTGGTCACACTCCTAACAAACGAAAAGGAAAAAGACACAAATGTAGAATAAAAAGCTAAGCATGATTATCCCTGCAAATGCTCGTAAAATTGATTGAATGTATTTCCCTTCTTATTTTGAGGTGAAACTCCAAGGAGACTTTCAGTTAAGGTATTATTACAAGTTGTCCAACAGCACATTTTCCTTTCAATTAATGAGCATTTTTCACATTTTAACACAAATAAAAAACGATTTTAAATTTAAGTAAAATAACTATGTATATTTCTAGAAATTTGCCTTGCAATTCCATCAGCCCACGGGTGGGCTTTCGCGTCGTGCCCGCGGGACTTGCTAAACACAGAACAACTTCGAAGTAGTCCCGGGCATGTTATATATGGTTAGAAAACTGAGTTTCCGCAAATTCGAATGATACCAAACATTAAAAGATACAATCATATCTGCAGGCTCGGCGAGCGTTTAAGTCAAAACAATCGCTAACACACAAAAAAATACGGAACACACCATTTCAGCCTCAAATGTCCGACACAATTTCATAATCCATCAGAAATAATCATATTACATCAACAAGGGTCCAGTAAAAGTATTCCAGTAATATAGTTAGTCCACACAAGCCTGACATCCACAAAGCCACGTTATTAGCTGCTCCAACCGTTATATGTTGCCATCAGATACGCATATTTTGTACATATTTTCCATCATAGATTGAGTTAGCTTTGACGATTCAGCCACACGAGATTTCAAAACATAAGATGGACCTTATGTTTGTTTGATTGATTGCTTACTTGATCCAATAAACAAATGTTTCCCGTGTCAGGAGTACAACAACAGCCAATGAACAAATTAGAAATTGGAAACAAATTAAAATAGCACCAAGTCTTAATTTTCATTGGAACTCATGATTGTTGAAGCATTCCACAATAGCAGCCTTTTCCCCTACGTATGTGATAAGGGTGGGAATCTATGAGTACCTCACGATTCGATTCGATTCCGATGCATCACTACAATGGCTTACATTTTATAGTTAATCTAAAACACCGGTACCTTTTTTTTTTTAAAAACAATTGCATAACTCAAGGAAGAGTAAGGATTTATAGTTCAGTTGTTTACATGCGTCAACACAAATTTCAAAAAGTGCCAATGGCAGCATGTGTTGCAACAAATGTCTGTAACTTCTCCTATAAAAAATGATCAAAACATATTTAAACTTAATTTAGCGTAACCTGTATTTTAATACTTTAAGTGCAATATGCATCGTCTGATTGACATTACTGTGTAACTTAGCAATGAACGCTGCTTTTATTTAAGCTAATGTAGCACCTGGTGTCATATACTTTCTTTTAAATGATATTGCAATTTTCCCTGCGATTGGCTGGCAACCAATTCAGGATGTACCTTCTGCCCGAAGACAGCACCCCCGTGACTCTCGTGAGGATAAAGCGGTTTAGATAATGGATGATGGATGATATTTCAATTGGTGACCTTTATTTCACATGTAGTTTATGTTAGACGTGATATTGTGTTTATTGATATTACAGCAGAGGGCAGTGTTGAACATTGTGTGAAAAATGACTGTTGGTGAAGTGAACCAGAGAGCAAGAATGTCCCTGGGCGGACAAAAACAAAAGAGAACGAGACTGAAGAAAGAAAAAGGCGCGCAGTGCTGTAGCGATATAGCTGATATAAGTACTGTACTGTGTATTTCCTCTGTTAAAGAGCAACAAAAGTTCGCGCTCGTTCCACAGCTTACTGTGAGTTGTGTAATTAACACTAACATTAAGCCCTGAAAAATTGCCATCAAACAGAACAGCTTTATTATTCGAAATATAAAGCAGCATATTTTGTAACAATAAATAACAGACTTTAAACTGTTAATCTTGCATATGGTGTGCATATTCTAGGTTTTTGTGTGAGGAAAGACGCAATCTACATGCTCTGCGGGAATTTTATATACAGCGTCACTGTGCAACGGGGCTTCCTTCCACAACCGATTCGGGCGCAAATCTGATGCAATGTACTCTGCAATGGATTGGGTAATTTTTCTTAGTCTTTCGGGGTTTGGTGGGAGAGTTGCGAGAGCACCTGACAGAGTAAGTTTAGTCGGCTGTTATCATCTCCGACGGGTCGCAGCACTCAACTCTGGGTGGTAAACGTGTCACCTTTGTTGGGTTCCCGAAATGTTTTTTATCAACGTCTCACACTTAATAAATAAACGAAATGTCTCCAAACCGATGCTTTTAACGAGGATTGCGCCGCTCGTGTGAGGTTTTGTTTTTCCCGCCATCTTGTCACGTAAGCCTGGGCACAGATGTCTGACGTATACGCACGTAATCGCTTGCACATCTTTTATTCATTTTATTTTATACTTAAAACATTGATTATTAATAACTCCGAATCGATGCAGAATCGTTTTAATAAAACAAACGATGCATTGAAAAAACGATTATCGTTCCCACCCCTTGTATGTTAACATGGTTGCAATTGGATCACCCAAATGGCACACTTTTGGTTCGCCTGGACATCCGCTTTTGTAAAACTTGTGTAAAATGCGAATTTTCTGTCGTATTATTGTCAAATTTTAAATGGAATTGGAGGAGCCTTTGAGCTGTAATCCTGTTGTGTTAAAAAAAAAAGAGGCGGACATAAAATCCGCCTTCTTTTATGTATTCAAACTTCAAAGCCAGTAGCACTTAAAAAGATTCTGATAGTTGAGGAGAAAAATTCAAAGTGTTATCCTCAAAAAGAGACCAAAACTATGCTGATACTCCAATAGTACAGCTGTGAATCTCAGCTGTGTGGGATATTGCACATGCCCCTAATAAACATCACCTGTGGGCTTAACCAGCAAACAAACAGAACTAGTTGACAACATGAATGAGTGTTAATGTGATTAACAATACAATCACAACACCTCAAAGCCATCCCCAGCTAGCACGCTAACTAACATACCTCGTACGAGCAGGCAGACGCTACCTCATCTTCCCTGCACGCATACCTCAAGTCTCAGGGGCGCCGAACCGACGCCCACCATGTGGAGACCCCTGCACAGCTGCTACTGTGTATGTGCGCAACATGGAGGGGGGAGTGGAAGCACAACAGCCACCATGTGACCTCATTAAGTGGTCCAGCCACCTTTCATTGATGATTATTTAGCATGTTTGTTATGTTGTAGCTTGTTGGTGCTAAAAACAAACAAAAAAAAACATCTGGAGTGTTCTCCCATTTTCACGCAGGATCTCTGGTGCTCAGCCAGTGAGAAGAAGTTTCTTAGTAATCATTTCTAGGCGATTTCCCCCCAAACGTTGGAATTAATTATTGAGGCACACACAGCGCTATCGAGGCTTACTCACTCCCTGGCTACAACAAACGATATTTTGAAAACAATAGATTGTAATCTCTTCCAAGTTTCATGCCAGTACATCAATGTTTATTTACAACAAAAGCACACACTGTATGAATGTTGTGACACTCCAGAACACTAACAGCACTCTCTCTCACCTGTTTTCTCAAGCTGAGCCATGATTGCTCGTTACCTGAACCCTGAGCAACTCTCATGTCACTTTCAGTCGACAGAAGTGACAAAATGGCCGCCCCCTGAGATGGCTAAAAACGGGTGGATTTTGCTATTTAACTCATATTCCACAAGAGATGGGAAAAGTACTGACATTTTGCACTTGAGTAAAAGTACAAATACCTGTATAAAAATGACTCTGGCAAAAGTACTCAGTCAAATAATTACTCAAGTAAAAATAAAAAAGTACAGGCTCTAAAATGTGACAAAAATAAAAGTAAAATAAAATTAAAAAGTAGTAAAAAGTTTTACAGGATGTTTCTTCTTCATGTCATATAATTTGAAGGCTATTCAATTTGAAAGGTCATCACTTAAAACTCATTCACTGCAAGACATTTTCGGACCCTCTTTTACGCTCACATTTGAAAAAAATAGAAAAAAATATAAATATCAGAGGCGGCACGGTGGTCGACTGGTTAGCACGTCCGCCTCACAGTTCAGAGGTCGTGGGTTCGATCCCGGCTCCGGCCTCCCTGTGTGGAGTTTGCATGTTCTCCCCGTGCCTGCGTGGGTTTTCTCCGGGCACTCCGGTTTCCTCCCACATTCCAAAAACATGCATGGTAAGTTGATTGGATACTCTAAATTGCCCCTAGGTGTGATTGTGAGTGCGGATGTTTGTCTCTGTGTGCCCTGTGATTGGCTGGCAACCAGTTCAGGGTGTCCCCCGCCTACTGCCCAAAGACAGCTGGGATAGGCTCCAGCACGCCCCGCGACCCTTGTGAGGAGAAGCGGTACAGATAATGGATGGATGGATAAATATCAGAAATATAAATTTCTGGGATTGAATGTCTGACCTGTTAAAAGACAAATAAATTTGTCTTTGGCAGTGAATGAGCTAACACACTCTTTAACCCATTAAGGGGGGGAGCGCATAACCGCGTTTCTACCACTAGAGCCGGGAGCGCTTTTGGGTCTTGCTACCCTTAAAGCCGAGAGCGCGTACACGTAATTTTCTTTGTATTATTTAATTATTGGTCTCTTAACCAATAAAATGCATCAGAATAGACATGTGACAATATCGTAAGCCCGCGGCGGATGTTCCGGTATTCTTGCGACTCATAATGGCGGTTGACAGTCGATCGTGGGAGCTCTGAAATGTGTAACGGCACTGATATAGACGACGCGCTTGTGGACTTTGAACCAGTAGAACCAGCCGAACATGACATATAGTTAAGATATATGTTTGTAGACAATGACAAAATCGACGTCTTTGTAACAGAATAGAGGATGGATTTACCACTCTATTTTTTACATTAAAAATAGTGCGTTAAGTGCTTACTGACACTTTATTTTTACATCTTTGATTGAAACAGTAAAAATGAATAAAATCGGGCCTGTGTGCAAGCCACATGTCTAAGGTCTAAAATTCTTTTGGAATTGTGTTTCTGTCTGCTACAGGGGCTGAGATATTAATTATTTTGTACGTGTTGAATATCTGGGAACACTTCAGGTTTTCAGGGTAATTCCAAAGACGACGTTAGGTTTTGGGGAGCTGTTGAGCCAGGCGCTTTAGGCCTTAATGGGTTAAACTGACTGGATTGTTTTTTTTTGGGTTCTGAAACTTCAAAATTTCAAGTTGTTCCTGAGAACAAACAAATGAAACCAAATGGTCTTCCACACAACTGTAGTATGTTAGGCTAAACTAACATCATTAACCATGGTCAAGCTAACGAAATTGTAATCATTTAGCTTTACCTCGACATGTTTTCTCAGATTAGATGGGGAATTATTGTAGGTGGGAAGCTCAGGACTCTGGGTTTACACAAGACAATGAATTCGCTAAGAATCGTTCGTCAGCACACTCCACTTCGTCGATCCTTTTTCTTCTTCTCACCTTCCAATTAAATTCTTCTGTAGCGAGTAGCATAGCGTCTTCTCGGGTGATGTCATAGCTTGAGATAGAGCTAATTACAAGCTGGGATGTCCCAGATCGGTGATCTGCCAAATTGTCCTACTCCATCGAAACTTCCTATCGGAGGCTGAGGAGACAGCCCTCAACCTACCCCTCAACCTAACCCTAAACTCAACCTAACATCACCTCACTATCGGCCAGAGCTGGGCATTTTACTGAGCGCCTGTCATTAGTCATCCGTCAGCAGTGGGTACCCTTCTGGTACTTCCTAACCTTTTTTTTTTCAAGAATATGTTCAAACATGCATATTTTTTTCAAGAATATGTTCTATGCAAGCCCACTAGTTGAAACAAGCCATTCTGATAAATATTGCATTTGTGGAATAAGAGTTAATCCACCTATTTTCATCAATCTCTGGGGGCGGCCATTTTGTCATATCTGTCCACTGAAAATGACATCACAACTGCTCAGGTAACGACCAATCACGACTGACCAGTTTTCTGAAGCTGAGCAGTGATTGGTTGTTACCTGAGCCCTGTGCAGTTGTGATGTCATTTTCAATCGACAGAAGTGACAAAATGGCCGCATCTGAGATGGCTAAAAAGGGACGGATTTTGTTGCTTAACTCATATTCCACAAACGAAATATTAATCAGAATGCCGTGTTTCAACTAGTGGGCCTGCTGGGAAAATATTCTAGAAAAAAATGTGTTTGGGTTGATTTCCTCTTTTAGGACCAGCAGCTACTTCGTCACGCCCTCAAAACGTATGAATTATAGACTCAAATTTCTATGAATTGTAAGTGAAATTCCAAGTTGTTAGAAATATATTTAACATTTTTCTTTAAAGCGGAAGTCAACCAAGTCAAGTCAAGTCACTAAACACCATATTTCTCGATAAACTTTAGGTGAAATTCCAAGTTGTTGGACAGTGTATTTTAAAGGAAATTTGACTTTAACTTGACACCTAATTTTCCTTCAGGTTTTAGGTTAAATTCCAAGTTGCTTGCTAATAAACAGTAATGTAAGGCTTTTCGCGTGTGAATTTGAAGACAAAGCAGGTGGAGACGTCCTTGACAGCCTTAATACGAGTCTGTGAGTGGTGACACGGCAGAGACGAGATAATTGCACCTTAAGACTTTAGCAGCAGTTGTCAGCCACATGCTGTTGCTGCTTAAGAGATTTAAGTGAAGCCTGAAAACAATGAGAAAAAAGAAAAACGGGTTTTGTTGGCTCCTTTCCGTCCGTTCATTCTCTCCTCCGCCCACTCTACTAATGTTTCTGTCACACACACACACACACAAACTCTTTTTCATCTGTTTGACAAGCACGCACACATCATTCACAAGCTTATTGTGCGTTAAGTAATTCATTGTTTTACAGGTACAAGCTTAGCTGCTAATGCTACTAGTAACAAAACTTGCCATTATTTTGATTGAAAAAGTCACAGTAGTATTCAAGGAACAATGTTCATTTATTGTGCGTATAAAGTCATCACCCAGATTGGTGCTACTAATATTTTGACCTGCCCAGGCTGTTCCCAATAATAAATAGTAAAATAAATATCTGAAAATCCAAAAAGAGTGAAGTAATAAAATAATAAACAAATAAAGTGACCTGTTTTTATGGTGACTTTAAAACTCCGTCGTAGCTTCTTTTTTTTATTTATTTATTAAATTTTTGTTCCCCGTTGTGTCAAATAAAGGAACAAAAAGGTCAGTAGATGTATTAGAAAAAATCCTCACACAATTGAAGAAAAAACATTACGTGCGGAAAAAATAAAAACAATAAAGGGAATTATAGAATTTTATTCAATACTCACCAAACCATTTTAATGAATACATTCTATGTTCTTTCAATATTTATTATGAATATCATTATTCTATAATATTATATGATGGTATTTTAAGGGTGTAACATATATAATTATGCACAATATGTAAAATATCATCAATGGTTGCTAAAGTGTCAAATGCCACCTCAAAAAATACTCAGCCCTCCAAGTACCACCATCATGCCCAACATTAAAATACAGGAAGAAGTAGGCCAAAGTGTTCATCAAAAATGAGGCAAAGGTTTTACTCCCAAAAGGTGTATTTGATATAATATCTATCTATCTATCTATCTATCTATCTATCTATATATCTATATATATATACACAGTTCAGAGGTCGTGGGTTCGATTCCGATTGTGAGTATATGCATGTTCTCCCCGTGCCTGCGTGGGTTTTCTCCAGGTACTCCGGTTTCCTCCCACATTCCAAAAAAAAGCATGGTAGATTCATTGGACACTCTAAATTGCCCCTAGGTGTGATTGTGAGTGCGGATGTTTGTCTTTGTGTGCCATGCGATAGGATGGCAACCAATTCAGGGCGTCCCCTGCCTACTGCCCAAAGACAGCTGGGATAGGCTCCAGCACGCCCCGCGACCCTTGTGAGGAGAAGCGGTATCAATAATGGATGGATGGATGTTCTATGCAAGCCCACTAGTTGAAACAGGGCATTCTGATAAGTATTGCGTTTGTGGAATAAGTGTTCACCCACTCGTTTTGAGCCATCTCTGGGGGGCAGCCATTTTGTCTTCTGTCAACTGAAAATGACATCACAACTGCTCACAACGACCAATCACGGCTCAGATTCAGAAAACAGGTCAGCCGTGATGTCATTTTCAGTCGACAGACGACAAAATGGCTGCCCAAAATGAGTGCATTTTGCTGCTTAACTTATATTCCACAAACGCAAAATTAATCAGAATGCCGTGTTTCAACTAGTGGGCCTGCTGGGAACATATTCTTGAAAAAAATATCTGTGGGTTGACTTCCGCTTTAAGGATACCCCACTACCGGTACTTACAATACAAGCCATTTTCCATGATATTTGCTCTCTACCAAAAACAAAAAAGCTGGGTGATTGTGAGTGCAAATGTTTATTTGTCTCTGTGTGCCCTGCGATTGGCTGGCAACCAGTTCGGGGTTTACCCTGCCTACTGCCTGATGACAGCTGGGATAGGCTCCAGCACGCCCGCAACCCTTGTGAGAATAAGCAGGAAATATATATATATATATATACACACACATATACACACTGTAAATTTGATTCAGGGACTCTATCGTATATCACCAACGTACCACCACTGGTATTTGTACCACACGTGTACTGCACTGCATTTTTTTGTTTCAGTCGTGTGTGTTGTTTTTTTTTTAGCTATTTTATTTATATCGTGATTAGTATTCCGCATGTTACATGCTGTTTTAATTTATATTGTTACTATTATAATATGAGTATTATTTTGCATAGCCCATTGTATTACTAACGTGATCAGTAAAGTTTGCGTGGATGATGATTTAATAAATACTTCACTTGATTTATTTATTTCGTGTTATCCTTTAGAAAAGAAAAAGCTTCCTAATTTACCTCCAAATCGTTGAAGAAGAGTCGTGAATCGGCCAGATTGAAGATCATCTCCTCCATCCACAAACCCAGTGAAACAGCTTTGGATGAATCCTGCAACATGATCAGATTCCAACAGGCAGCTCAATTAAGAGTACTAAATAAAAAGATAAGATCTGCAGATTGACAGCTTTGGCGGTATTCGGCACTATCGCGTCGGTCTGATTTGGGGAACAATCATTCATCTTGACAAATGTTCCCGGCCTTGTCGATGCAGGCTGCCTGCTCTGAGCGGGAAGTCAGTGGCTTCCGCTGTCAACTGGCAGAGCGTCAACCGCGTTCCAGAACAGGCAAGTGTGAATCAGCTTTAATGCACCTCTGATTCTTATCGTTATCTGGATCCCTTCATTTACACCTGAACACTTTTTGTGACAGCACATTTTTAATGTGTCATTTTTTCTGACAAAATACTATTACAATTTAAATAATGAGATTGTCATTAGCCTCGCAAATGCTAATCATGCTTTCCGATAATAAACGCTAAAGTAAATACATGTAATTTTGTATTGTAATCTGTGTATACCTTTTCAACGACCATTTTTGGACAAATGATCTGAAAGTGGTAATGTCCAGTGCAACTGAAAATCGTTGCTTTAGTCCAATTAAAATTGATATACATCAAATGAATAGAAATGTTAGTACAATAGTACAACAGTAGTACAAATTTGGGCTTGCACTTTTACTTTGTGCACCAGCAAAATGCGCGCCGGGAAGCTGCGTGGGCGGGACGTCCCTCGAGATGACAAAAGCAGTTGTGAGCGCAGATGTGCGCCGCATTGTTTAGAGTGTTGTCGTAGTCGCCGGCGGCGCGCTGGCTGGGAGAGGCAGCGGGATGTTAGCCAAAGGTGAACGCCAGATTAGCACACTCACATTGACAGGCCAAGTCTCCGGCTGGCAGGTGAATAATTACCCAAACAGAAAATAAGCCCTTTTGTACATACAAATGAAGGGGCAATGATGGAAATAATGCTCAGTGAGGGGGCATCACAGGCCAGAAGAAAAAGAGATGAATGAAAGGATGAAGGAGGCGGAGTTGAAGGATTAAAAAGGGATTGTTCTTCTTCTCTAATAATTGGAATAATTATCTGTAATCACCCTTTCCAACATATAAAAGCCTTTCTCGGATAATCCAGAGGAAGAAAGATTTGAAAACATCAAGTTCTCGACTCACGCAGAGGGAGTTGTGGGTAAAGGAGTGCACACATTGGGAGTTCTGGTCAAACCTTTGTTTTGGGTACATGGAAGGCGGAATGGAAAAGAAAAAAAAATGGAATGGCACTCAGAGAGAAAGCAGACCTCCTCTGTTGAAACAACAACATGTATTTATTCATTTTTCCGTTAGCACATGAAACCTCGTAATAGCCACGTTTCATTATTCATTTTATATTTGCTATTCGCTGAAGAAGGCACCTACTTGTCGTATTTGTGCTCTTTCTGCAATGCCTTAAAATGCCACAAGGGAAGGTCTAATGGGAAAATGTGTGTGTTGTTCTCAAGGAAGTATGTTGAAATGATAAGTGTCGACTGAGAGACAAGCTAGGCATTTTGAGCAGGAGCTAGTTTAGTCTGGGTTCTTGGTGAAATTTATGGAGAGTCTCCACCTGCATGTACATGTGCACTTTGAGTGCATTTTTTCCCAAATCAAGTCTTCTGTGAGCAATTTATTTTTTAGGGTAATGTAAGATTAGATTGAAATGATATTGATTTGGGATCACATCTCAGCTGGGTTCCTGTAATGCATTTTACTTTGGAGTCAGCCAGCACTTCCTCAAATGTTTCCAGTTGGTTCAAAATGCTTCTACTCACCACTTAACTGGAACACGTAGAAGGGAGCACATAAGCTCTATTCTGGCATCCCCACGATCCCTTTCTGCTGTGTACTTGAGAGTTGTTGTTGGTTTTTAACTTTAATGTTTGTTTTTTAAATGATGTTATGTTTGATTGTGTTTTTTGTACAATTTGTATGTATTTATGTACTCTTTGTTTCAGATGTGGTTATTTTTGAAATGCTCAATAAATAAATTTGAATTGAGTGGAGTTGGGCTTGTCATTGTCCATGAAGCAGGAGGTAGCTTGCTAATGAACAAATAATTGACAAGTAAGTAGATGGATTTTTTGGGGGCCTTGGCTGAGTGACATTCCCATTCAAGTTTTGAGCTGAGTCCAAGTGAGCTTCCTCGGTTCCAGCGGAGAGGCATTTGGGCTCTGGGAATTAATCAGGAATTTTTGGCATATGAGTCACATTTCAACACTCTGCGAGCCATATTTTGTTCTCCTCTCTGTTGAAGGTTTGGAAAAAAAAACGGAAGAGAAAAAAAAAGAATAATAATAACAGCATTCAGCATGAGGCCATCGCCGACCCCACTCTCAAATCCCCGTCAGCCTTGCGTCGAGCCGCAGGGGGACCGTGAGAATTCAAAACACGAGATTCCAGGCCAAAAGCAAGAAACGCACCACTGTCCGCACCCCCTCTGTTGCTCCCGTGTTATGTAAAACGTCCCACCGGCTGTCAATCATGCCGCAGGAAGCCGGCATAGCTAAACAGGCCGGCTGCGTTAAGAAAAGAAACAATGCGGGGCAGAGCAGCAAAACAGCTAGCGTGTGAAACACTTCACAAATGTCCACTGCGCTTCATCCGAGCAGTTCGACCACATTTGAATATTAATGTAGTGAACTCCGAATTATTAGCGGTTCGCTACTCACAAATTCAGCTACAGTAAACTTCCTCTATCGTAGGCGTTCCAGACCATGCCGTCAATAAGTGAAATCTGCGATATAGGAACACTGTAGTAAAATACTCCCTAAGCATGTTTTTGTAGCATTTAATGCACTTATTCTTTTTTGAGGTCTCTAAACACACTTTAAAAAATTTAAAAAACACATTTAAAACATTTAATATATTGAGAGAGAGCAATGGATGAGATAAAGATATTGATCACCCTGGCCAACTTTACATCATCCGAGAGTGGAGATCTTGTTGCAGTTCTTTCAAAACGTACTTTGCGCGTGTTGATCTCCTGTATGGACTCCTTGGAGTCATGGAGTCTTTTTCTGCTTATGCCATGTTGAAGACTGTGTACGTTTCCTGTGCTGAATTTAAAGAGAATTGAGAGGAGCTGCTTCAATTGGCCGGGAAACAAGTCAGCTGTGTTCATTCCCACAACAGCGCAAACGCCCCTTTCTAACTTTGCCCGTCTACAAAAATACCAAAAGAAAGAAAACTCCACCTATGCGCACGGTTGTAGACTTACGCTGGGTACGAAAATAGGGCCTGTCCTCTCACAACATGCAGCAATAATCATGCCCAAACATGTACATTATAAGATTAAACTGCATCCATTCCTGCTTGCCAAAAAAGCACTGAGACATTCCATAATCTTTTTTGTCACCAAAAATTAGGCTGAGCTTGAACTACTTTGTTTTCATTGTTTGTCTTTCAAATTGACAATGATAAACAAAATAAAGTGCTACCATCTAGTAGCCAACAGTGAAATAATACCAAAATAAACAAATAAAAGTGAGTTATAACTGGACAAAAAAAAAAACGTGGACCCAGAACCCACAATGGAGGGGGTTTACTGTACAGTATTTTCATGTTGTTTTCCAGAGCTGGGCATCGCCTAACCGCCACAGAGTTCCCGACTGAATATTTAAACGACTCATGTGGTCCCAGTCTGTCCCTCGTCGGTGACAGTCAATCGGTCAAGTCAAGAACGCAATCTGCACGTCACACGCAGGTCTTTGTCACATGTGCATGTACACGTGCACGTCTAGTTGCATTTTTTTCAATATCAAATCACGAGACGGTCATTTTTAAGGGTCTGTTATAAGATAAGTTTGAAATTATATTCATCTTTTGTGCGATCATTAGTGGTATACCTATGGCTTAAACTATTTACGGAGGCAATTCCAAAAACAAAAACTAAAAAAAAAAATTTTAAAAACAAAGAAAAAAAATTTGGCAGAGGTCATGCCACCTGTGTGGAGTTTGTATGTTCTCCCTGTGGCTGACTGGGTTTCCTCCGGGTACTCAGATTTCCTCCCACATTCCCAAAACATGCATGCATAGGTTAATTGGACACTCTAATTTGGTGTGATTGTGAGTGCAAATGTTTGTTTGTCCCTGTGTGCCCCGCGATTGGCTGGCAACCAGTTCGGGTTGTATCCCGCCTACTGCCCAAAGACACCTGGGATAGGCTCCAGCACGCCCTCGGGCCTTGTGAGGCTAAGCGGATTGGATAATGGATGGATGGAAGAAAAAATTGGGGTGTTTCCAAATACTTGCAGTTTACTCTCCCTGAATTATTGCACACATGAACGTGAGTGAAGGGTAGTTGGGAAAGGGAGGGGGGGGGGGGATTGTGGGAGGAGGTGGGCGGTGTGATTGTACCTTGCCAAATCTTGAGGAGAAGGTCCCCGTGAGGAGAGAGTGGAAAATGATGATGGTTTCATCCAGGTCCCAGATAAACACCCGCTGCAGTGAAATAACACACATTGTAGCGTTAACCTCAGAAGACGAGAGTGCGCTGTGCAGGAAAGGCAAAAACAAAAGCATCTCCTCCCGTCTTTCATGTAACGTTTTCCTCAAACATCTGGGATGACAGGTCATTCAAAATCAATAGGGTTTATTGCTCGGACACCAAAAATGGTCCGTGATATATTCAACATTGTGTCAAATGGAACAAAGAAAGGTATCTCCTGATTAAACATTAAAAGGGACTCTGTGTTAATAATTTGAATGTCTTGCATACGAATGATTGAATCTCTGAGGGCCTGACCACCCATCAAATGATATGAAACAACCAAGTTCTGATCTATCTGCTGCATGTGCCACAAGCATGGATCCACACAGAAATTGGCAGAGCATAATTCTGTGAATTATAGGTGAGGTTCTACCTCCAAAATTGAATCTGTATGGACACTTGTTTTATGGAGGGGGATATGGTTAAATTTGAGCAATCATTTGCAGTCTGGACGTGGAGGGACGAATGTCACAGATCTCTAATAACATATAAAGTTGCCAGAGGGGTTGGAAAAGTTGCTAACGTTAAGCGCCGCTATAGCTTTGCCGCAAAGCCATTGCTCCGCCCCCAGTCTTCAGACAGAAAGGGCTCTCAAAAACAGTGTGATTCCAAGCAGAGTTTCCTTTAAAAGATGGGGATCTTTTAAAATCCAAATCTTTCAAAAACAACAGTTAGTCATTTAAAGAATTTTAATTAATGCATTTAAATATGTTTGACTACCACCTGTCTGGGTTTGGCTATCAGTCAAAATCAATAGGGCTCAATAATCAATCAGTGTTTGGGTATGGATGGATGGATGACAGGTAGGTAAATCGGTAGGTAAGTAGATGTTTACCTCAATGTCAGCATCCAAAGGCGGCGCCGGGTCACTGACTTTTTTCCTCCCCCTCAACTTCCCATCGGAGCCCCGCCGCATGGAAACTGTCCCCCTCTCCCCCTCCTCTTTACCCGGTGTAGGGGGGCTAGGCGGTAGGTGGTACTCTCCTAAAATACAAAACACGAAAATCAGTCCCTTTCTATTGAAATGTACAGTGCATCCAAAAGTGTAGGGATAAAATATTGGGCTTTTTGGCGGAATTTGAGGATGAAACCAAAAAAGCACGATAAACCTTTACAGGTGAACTCAATTTGAGCTTCTGTAAAGTTCAGCCTGAAATTCCACCAGATGTTCGTGGATTTAGCATGAGTAGCAAACGCACCCGTGTGAGACTCTGGGCTGTGATTGGGTAACATGACGGGGTGCTCCGGGTGCTGATAGGCTAACGGGGTGCTGATGGAGGCGGGGCTGATGTTGCTGCCGCTCAGGTACGGGTTGTTGTAGTGATGCGAGTTGTAATATGGCGAGTACTGACTCTGACTGTAGCTGGAATACGATGAAAACTCCTGGAAAGAATCAACAAGTAAGCTGATGCCAAATACACACACATGCAAAAATTGACACATATACTCATTTTTTTTTTTAATACTGCTCATTTAATTGATATATGATCTAGGAATAGGTGGCAAAATGATATCACAACATTCTTAATTTGTAAGAAGTATTGCAACAATATTTTGATACCAATCATGGTAACAGTGTGTTTGAGGGAGCCAAATTTAAGACTTTTTAAATACTTTTTTTAACTAACTTCCATTAGATTCGAGGCCTCCCAGTCAATAAATATGATTATTGGGCATAGGCAATATAGCCTCAAAATTCCATCACAACATTTTAGACGGTTATCTGAATAATTAAGAATTAGATACAAGGGTATCTGTGGGTTTTTTAAGGTCTCATTCAATTAAATTTAAGACCTCTCAGTCTGTACATATATTGTAGATACTTTGTCTGATTTTGTGAACCAAGGTATCCGCAAGCATAAGCAAAAAAACCTTGAGACTTTTAAATTAAGAAAAAAAAAAAAAAATGAGAAGGCCCCTTCGTTCAAATTTAAGACCTCTCATTCATAAAATATGTGAAGAAGCAGTGTACAACATGACCTCAAATTGATATCACAATACTTTTAATAACATCTATGGATTTAATGGAGCCAAAACGTTTTTCCTCAGACTTTTGAACGGTGGATTTTAGGATTACTGTAAAATCCCGTATTATACACGGGTGTGTGTTATTAATGGGATTTTATGGTAATTTTTTTATCATAATTAAAGCCTTCATTTTGGAAAATTATATATCAGGACATCTGATGGACACACTCACTTGCTGCGTGGTGTTGAACGGCGTGGACGTGGAGATAGCGTGGCCGCCTTGGAAAATGCTCGGGGAAATACCTGCACCTGGAAAAGCACCAGAAGCCAAAGGTTCAAACTCTGTTCATCAACTCATCAGATGGAGATTGTGATCAGCAATAATGAATCAACGGTTATTTATTATATCGGTCGTGTGTGGGAAGTTGTAGCTTCTTGAGTGATTTATGTTTGACACGCAACAACAACGCAAGTGCTTCTCCAATCAAGTTGGGACAGGAACATCTTCCTCCGAGCTAATTTCCTCCCGCAACCCTGTCCTGTTTGTCTGGTGGATTGTATCGCTTGTAATCTTATCACCTCCGCACATGGAAAGAATTCCCACATTTTCGCTCCACCGCCCGACCTCCTGTTTGTGTACGAAGCGCATACCCTGGCGTGCTGTGATTTGAGGTGTGTAAATTCACACGGAGTGTTTGTTTGGGAACCGGGGAGCAACTTATGAAGATTTATGGCACCAGCTGGCTTTGTTTTGCAAGCAAAAAGCCACGCCGGGACATCGGCCCTGTAAATAGAATGCCAACATCTTTGCTGGAAATCATTTTACATGGGATTCACACATACTGATAATCTGGCCTATTTTAAGCATGTTTAGTTCATTCATTGCTGTCGACCGATTTCCTCATTTGCACGAAGAAATAGAGTTTATAGAACTAATTTCGCCCAAATTAATGAAAATGTACACAATTTAGCAAATCGTTTTGAAGCAAACAATTAACAACTAACACTCTTGTCATAAATTCCAATCATTTATATTATTCAAATTTAAATGACTGTTTTAGCCCCCCAAAACTACAAAATGTGTTTTTTACAGTGTGGCCAAAAAATTAAGTACTCCTGTAACAATGCCATATCCCAAATCCCTGCCCTTTTGATCAATTGTTACCAATATGTTTACACTGTATGACATTCACACCTGTTCCTAATATTTTGACCATCATAAGCATCTACAATACACAGCAAAATGTTAAGAACGGCGCTCAGCACAATGTAGTACATTTTTAGACCACTGCAAACTATAACCACAAAAGTGTTAGTGTTACATTAATCAGAACTGAGCATTATTAATTGTGTAAAGGCAGGACATTGAACCTTATGAGAAAGAGTAAGCGCACCTAATACATTTTCATTCAGCATTCATGAATTATTACTAAAGAATGAGTCACTGGAAGCTCCCTGGTGTGACTCTTCAAAATAGATCGAGTTCAAAAAAGTGTAAACAAGTAAAACAAAAAGAGTCCCATAAGGACAATTGCAGACACCCTGCAAACATTTGGCCTGCGTGGCACTTTACGACCACTTAAGAATATTTGCACACATCATTGTTATGGTTTTGTGTCTTGCTGCTTGGAAGGCAACATGGTCGCGTTGCAGGCTTTGCGCTGTGTGTGTTTACAGAAACATTTACATTCCTGCATAATGTCTGACATGTGTATTCTCTCCAAAAGAAAAGGAAAGTGAAGTCTCGAGAAGAAAGAAGGACGGATCGCATGTCACGTTGTGATATGACATCACGTTCATGAAAATTCACTACATTTATTCATTTTGCCTGTGCGGACTGTGAAATACTGATTCAGACAAAAAAATTATTCCTCGCACATTCCTAGCCTTAAAAGTAGACTGGATTCATGAAAACACTGATGTCAAATGACACGAATGGATGGATGACTTTGATTTGTTCAAAGAATCGGGCCAATCAGGAGGTAGCACACAAATGGACACAGTCAAGCAAAATGGGTCATTTAGCTTGTTGACAATTGTGTGACCAACTGAGATTAGCATTGATGCTAACCTAGCCATTTTAGCGGAACTGGATATTAGGGAAAGACGTTTTTTAACACTCTTTATTGTTGATGTGATTGGAGGCTAATAGATGTGATAAGTACAACCTTTGTCCAATCACCTTCCAAGTTTTTTTTTTTTTTAAATAAATAATTTTTATACGTTACTTTGTGACTGGGAGTCATTGGTTTGTGATCTTGCAATGCCATTACAAAAGCAAAGACCCAAAAGCAGTGCAAGTAAAACAGGAAGAAGGTAAAAACGTGCCGAGGATCTCGGTCAAAATTGCGATATGCCAGATAATACCTCACATCTGGCCCGGAAACAGATTCAGATTTTGAATTTGATCAAGTAACCTGGTTGGCTTGGACAAGGCCAACAAAACATTCGTTAACCAAGTACCATAACATTTATTCTGTGCTTATATTTGCGTTTTATTTGGCTCTTTGTAGTGTGTCTTTTTTTTCAACAATGACTAAAAATCATGACACTCTATATTATAACAATAGAAAGGGAGGAAACAGGCAAGACTTAAAGGAGAAAGGGAAAATTGGAAAAGCTGTTGGCCCCATTTATGGACCGCACTCGTGCATTTTCCGCAACAGGGATTCTCCATGCGTTGCTTTTATGCCACAGGTACATACAGTATAAAATTAGAAATATAGTACTACTGTGAAATGCAATACATGGGTATACTGTTCATACTGTATTGGCACAGCCAGATCCCGCTTCGTGAAAGCTATTAAGTATTTCGGTTACAGGGACACTGCGCTTTTTAGCCACAGGTATGTACAGTACTGTATGCTCATCTAAATAAAGTTAAGGATTGTAAAACGCAACATATAGTCTATATTTACTGTGTAGTTTGCCAGCTAGATGCTGCTTGGTACCCGGAAACGTCCTTTTTGTTGTGAAAGCTCATGTGATACAACATGGCATTTCCGACCGGCCGATACATCTGCCAATGCGACAGCACTCACCAGGGATTCAAATTTCCATTAGCAGCAAAACTAGTTTAGACGGTTGGCTACTCATGAAAACTAGTTGCAGAAGCCCACACAATGGGCAACAGCTCAGTGGTGTTCGGTTGCATTGCTGGATGTGTAGCAGTCCTTAAACCAAGGTAAGTACTGAACCCTGATTTAAAAGTACGAAAAAGTAATCAAAATTAACTGACCAATAAGAAGGAATCTTATTCAACAGTAATCAATCTTCTATCTTTTCCCTATAATTGTGTCGCTTTTGTTGCATCTCATTCATAGCGCGGAGGTCATTAAACCCCTTCAGCCCCTTGTAAAACTCACTTTAACCTCACCCCCGTCACGCCCAAGGTCAATTTCACGCTGCTTTCAAAGTCTTCGGGATCAGGACGTGTGCTGCCAACATTTTGATCTGAGCCTCTTTCAGCTCTTTTGTTTTCTTCACTCCTTCCATCCAGTCCTCTCCCTCTCTGTCCGCCCATCTGTCTGTTTTCTCACTTTCCCTCCGTCCTCGCCATGCCTGTTGTGCTGTTGGCCTTAGCGGGAAAAGTGGGGCGTGGGTTGACCCTGAGAAAGGAGGAGGTGGGCTCGGGAGGGCCGGGGGGTGGGGGGGGGGACGTGGAGACGTTTGACGCCAAGAGTCCAGACCGCAGCTAATGGGGAACAGGTGTGGGGGGCGAGCGAGGCGGAGGAGGAGAGGGAGGTCACACAAACTGAGACGAGAGGTGAGGAGGGAGACGGACGCTCTTTCCAAAGCAAAGCTGGTCAATGCGAGGTCTTCCAGCCTCGACGCTCGGCCGATGTGGCAAGGAATCATGCGTACCACACGTCTCGGTAGAAGACATTTGAACCATGTGACTTCTGCCAGCCATTCAATGAAGGCAGTTCCATATTATATCAGAGATTATTTTATAGATACCAGCGGTGGACAGTCTGTCAGTAACGACGGAAGGTTCGGCACTGACAGACTCCCGTTTCGTTGGCACTCTGACGATTGACGGAAATCTTGAAACACTGACGGACTAAGCGCCAACGGGAAAGATTTTTGGCCATCACCAAGATGAAAAGCGAAGATGAACTTCGGCAAATAACGTTTTGCGGCACACGTCGCGTCCACAGATAGATAGATAGATAGATAGATAGATAGATATCATTTCAACCCTAAATATTCCACAAAAAAATGATCATTAAATATGTTTTTTAATTACAAAACTTTGTACATCTATCTATACCAGTGATATGGGGACAGGCAGAACAAGTACAAAGGTACATGCTATTACTAGATGGCAAAAGGTCCTATTAACCTTTGTATCTACATGTTGCTATTCATAAAACAGAATAATGTCTTTGAGTCCAACTAAACAGGCCCACATTTAACACGTCAATTTGTGGGTAAATTGAGATGAGATTGCCTTAACAAAGGTTGGGAAACACTGCTTTCATGACAGCAAACACCCTAATAGTTAAGTCGGCTCCGGCTCACCGTGTGTGTGTGAGTAGCCGTAGAGGCTCTGACTGGCAGGGGCGCTGCTGAAGTTGGAGTAGCCCAAAAGACCCGTCTGGCCTGGCGAGTGGCTCAGGCCCTCTTCTGTCTTAATGTCTGCGCACACACAAAAACACACACAAATCATTAAATTCACTTTAAAGGGTCTTTAACATTCATGCATTATTTGTAAAAAAGAAAGGACAAAAAAAAGCTAAGTGTGTCTTAAATGTTATGTATTGTATTCTGGATAATCCTGCTAATTAACAAACAAATAAATGGAAATGAAAACCTCCTAAATGCTTGGACTTGTGTGTGGAAACTCAAGTTTTAGCTTGAAATACTCGTTTATGTATCAAGTTTTAGCTTGAAATACTCGTTTATGTTACAGGCAGGGCCAGCTCACCCATTAGGCGAGATAGGCGGATGCTAAGGCCGCCATGGACTCTAAGGGGGCGTCAAAAATCTGGTGAAAATTCTCCTTCAATATATTTTTATTTAAAGGAACTCTATTAAATCTTAATTTTAAGTCAAAAGGAAAGAAGAGTAAATTGAAATGAATATAAATAGTTAAATAACCAAAGAGCAGCAAGGTGAATTCATTTGAAATCAGCGTTCCTGCCACGGCAGCGCTGCGGTTAACACACTGTGCGTCACCTGCAGTTGAATTTAACTCTTGATTGCTCGGGTTACTTGCTGTGTATTTCTGAATTTAGAATGGTGGTAGTTTCAAATGTTTTGTGAAAATTAATGATTGAGTAACAACATTTGAACTAATCAATTTTTGGGGGGTAAATATTAGTGGTGGAACAGTTGACAAAATCCGCATTTTGCTTTGGTTTTCAGTTTTGTGCTCAAGGTTTTTAGTTCGGTTCATTACGCCATCCATCCATCCATTATCCAAACCGCTCATCCTCACAAGGGTCGTGGGCGTGCTGGAGCCTATCCCAGCTGTCTTCGGGCAGTAGGTGGGGTAAACCCTGAACCGGTTGCCAACCAATCATAGGGTTCATTGTCCGTTTTTTTTCAACAATGACTAAAAATCATGACACTCTATATTATAACAATAGAAAGGAAGGAAACAGGCAAGACTTAAAGGAGAAAGGGAAAATTGGAAAAGCTGTTGGCCCATTTTTTCTCTGTTTTATGGCCCCCATTTATGGAACAGCCTGCCAGAGAACATCAAGGCCGTAGAGAACTTTCTTATTTTTAAAACTAAATTCAAGATCCACCTCTTCTATTCTTTTAACTAATATTTATCTATTTACTTTTAAAAAACGTTTTAAGCTTTTAACTAACAATTATTTATTCACTGTACTTATACAAATGTTTACTACTTTCAGTCTTTTATTACTATTCATTTTTGTCTCAGATTTTAATCTGTCAATCTTTTTTAATTATAGAGTTATAGGTCTTTTATGCTTATAATTTTTCAAGTTTTTTAAATTGTTTATTATATTTTAGCAATAGTCATAGTGATGGGAGTTGTCATGAGTGCAGGGTAGAGGACCCAAATGCAGGAGGCAAAAATGAAGTGCAATATAAGGTATTTAATTTAAAGAAAACAAAAAGGCTAACAAGGTACTGGGATAATACCAAAACAACAAGGACGAAAACAAACTAAACAAGCACTAGGACATAACTTGGCTTGACTTTGACAAATAACAAACCACAATGAACCAACAAGGACTGAAAGAAAGCAGGGAACTAAATACAGACAAGTTGATGATACAACGAGGGACACCTGGACAAGATACAGAGGGTAGGAGGGAGCTGGTTGGCTGGCACAAGGGACCAGGATGACGAGCACAGGTGGACTCAATAACTTAACGAGAGACAGACAAAGGAACACAAGGAAAAACATGAAACTAAAGTCAAAAACCAAACTCAAAAGACAGACTATGACAGGAGTCCTAAGGTCATGTTACTTTTAAAAATGTATGTACGATTAAGGTATGAAACAAAGTGGATGCTAATCTACTTTTTTTGTCTCCTTTTCCCACCAAAAAAGTATCGATAAGAGAATTGATAAAGAAATGAATTGTTAAACAGAATCAATAATGGAATCAGAATCGTAAAAATATTAGCAATTCCCACCCCTAAATAGTCATTATTTTCCTGTGTTTTTGAGAGCCCTCTGCCTCTGGGAGCTATGGTGGGCCATGTCTGTGGTCCACGTTAGCTGTCCGCGCAGGCACCTGCAGCACTGCTGTACTGGGGGCTCAATGCTGGCAGCCTGTGGCTGTGGCCTGCGATTTGGTCCTGGTGCAGAGGGCTCCACGCGATGGTGTTTTCCACAGAAGATTTCTCTGTTCTTTTAGTCCTCATTTATCATTTTACTTTTTTATTTGTTTATGTGCATATGTGTGATTGGGTCCTTGCGAGTGGTGGGGTGGTGCAGGATGAGCGAAATGGATGCCTCTTCAAAAAATGTGGTCACATGACCAACTTCTATGGTTGTCTGAATAACAGGGGTGGCATTACTTGCCCCTTGGCACAAATTACCCCACTCACCCCTACGTCACACGCTGGAGCAGCAGAAGAAGACTCGAGTTTAAAAAAACTAAACAAACTGTGTTGTATACATTTCGGTCCCACAGACCGCAATGACATTGTCCCATATTGTTTTTGTTTCACCAATCACCGCAATGTGTGTGTGTCGGTTGTTGGCTTTTTCTTTGTGCGTGTGAGGTAGTAAGTACGTTCTCCAACGCCAACGACAATGGACTGAGACGGCCTGAAATAATAAAGGAAGGAAGACGGACTGACGTCCTACCTCTGCTGAAGCCTAAACGCGCATTTGAGGTTATTTCAGTAAAAGCGATAAAAGATTCAATTGAACTAAATAGAGAGAATAAAAGTGTTGGAGTTAACATATCACGTGAAACTTGGAGAATTTAGGACGATGATGATGATGTTGAAATATTATGCTTAAAATAAACATAATGGTGTACAACTACACAAGTTGAGTAAATTTACTTCCCTTTCTACAATGGCTATTTGATAGACTTTTATATGATGCTAGTTTTATTAATTTGGTTTGTAAGCATGCCAACTCCAGCCCTTTATTTTGGTCATTGTGGTTGGTGCCTTTGGTGCCGATTATTAGCATTCATTTGTTCATTCATCTTCCGAACTGCTCAAAAAATAAAAGCATAACCTTAAGATACAGAATATAGATGCATTAAGGTTATTTGTGGAATAGTCCCATATTATAGTGTTTCAGTGGTTTCATATGTTGTATTTATTTATACATATATATATATATATATATATATATATATATATTTATTTATTTATGTATTTATTTATTTATCTATTTACCACTTTAGATAATCTAACTAGAGCGTGCCAAGTCACAGGTCGGGATAACAATAAAGTAAATGTCTGCAACACAAACATGAATCACTAGTCGGCTGCGCTCCACTAATAAGAGGGGGCAAATCAAAGCCAAAATGCCAGCGCTGATTTTTTGTCCCTTTCCAGCCCTGTCTGAAACATAACCATGCGATGGAGGTGGCCATACAATAATAATGATTTTAGAAAAAGTCTCGCTAAAATTTGTGGTCTATAGAGCGAGGTGACAAGGAATAGATACAGTACCAACCTCGCCTCAAGAATTTTGTTTTACTGAAAATCAATAGGAAGTTTTGTGTGTACTCACTGTAGGACGGCACACTGTAGCTTTGCGTGTGGTGCGTGTAAGGGGTGTAGGGTCCGGCAGCTTGGAGGGTGGGGCTGTACTGGGTCTGTCCGTACGCCGCCATGATGCCGTCCCCCATAAAATGAGCCTGGAAAAGAAAAAAGGCAAAGATTTCAGTGGCAAGTAGCGATGACTGGGCCCTCTCGCCCTCTTTCGTGTGACAAATCCTCAAAATGACCATCAGACCTTTACGCCATGCTCCACCCACATTAAAAAGAACCTTTGCAATTTCACATTACCCATCAGTCTAGGATTCTTGCTTCTGATTGGGGCTCATTTGGACACATTGTAGTCAAAGTTCATCCAAGTATGATGCTGTAAATTGTCCAAATGGCTGCCTTAAACCAAAACGGCTAACGGCCTCTGCATGTGTCTTGTTATGTAAGATAAGTCCACCAAATTTTCTGCCTATCAGTGGTACAGGTGTTGGGCGTCCATTTTTCATTTCAGGGGGAGCTACTGAGTGAGTTTGTGGGGGCAACACTTCTACCAGAATACACATATGTACAAAACTTAGTGAATGAATTGTAAGGACTGTTGAAGCCCCCCAAAAAACGATTTATTTGTCTAAAAAAAATAACGATTAAAGCAATTCTGTGATGAACACGTGTGATGGAGTTTTGTCTTCTTAATTTAGTAAATGAAAGTCTTACAAATCTCACCAGTTGAAGGTTTGAGGGAGTTTCCAATCAACGATGAGAAGCCCTGCAAAAGACAGCAGAGTCGCCTTAAAATGAGAGTACTCGGGTAACAGAAGATTACTACTACGACAACGACAGCTAGTGCAATTGCATGACTTGTATCTTGAGGGACCACTGTAAAACGAAATATAGTTTATTACATTAATTTATTGTTTTTGTAATGTTTTAAATTTCAGCTATTAAATGACAAAGTAAACAAATAAAATGTAATAACTAGTTGAAAAATCAACAAACAATAAATAAAAAATAACATTATTAACTAAAATAATTAATGTTGTAAAGCATATGAGTTACATGAACTTACATTTTAAAGTATTATGATGAATGCCTGGTTCGCAAAAATATTTATCCAAAATGAAATGCCCTTTTTTAATATTAAATAATTATATTCAGAATTAATATTCAGTTTTGTCCCTTTCATCACTAGCGAATAAAATAAAATACAATTTCGGGTCTACTACAACCTCCCACTTGTCAAGCGAGGTCTCACCTGTTTCGAAAACGAGAGCCTGGTCCACTTTTTCTGCTGTTAGCACGGATCCGGTCAGGTTTTGTCGTGTCCTCAGCTCTCCTGGAGAGAGACGGAAAAAACTGAGAAGCTAGCACACACCATCAGCACTCAGCCGTCCACGTGAATAATGATTGGTAAGTACTGGTACGGTCTTTACACAGCATGTTACGAGTAGCACGTGTTGTGGATTGTCATGGTGCCTGACAGTTGCTACAAGGTGCAAAATATGTGCACGGGCAAGACAAGTTGCGTCACAAGAAATAAAGTAGGAGGAAGGGGGAATACTATTTTTAAACCTGAATCAGCATTGACGTCTTGTGTATGTTTTGTTCTCTTTGTTCTACTGCCTCATTGCCATGAAAATATTATGAATGATTTGTTGCTGACAGCTTCGGCTGATAGAAATGCTTCATTTGCTCAGTTTTTCATGATTTGTCCTCAATGTGTCAAATCATCTTTCCCCATTGAAATGAATGGGAATTCAATAACGAATATCGATTTGAATCAGAATACCATTTTTGATTTATTCAAATCAAATCGAATTGTGACATTTTAAAATGCAATATCCTTGAATCGTATCGCACCCTGTATATCGAGATAAGTGTTAAATCGTCTTTTACAAAAGATAAATCGGTATAAATTGGTTTGATGTTGCCGATGGTAACTTGTTTCTTTGAATTTAATTAACTTGAATAGTTTGGACTTTGTACATGTTGATACCTTTTAATAAACATCAAATCAAATTTTACTTATAGCACCCATAAATGAAAAATGTAACACTAAATTCTGTAAAAAGATAAAAACAATCAATAGAGGAGAGAAAGGGGGAAAAAAACACAAGCATAAGAAAATCTTCCCCTCCCATCAATCACATGTAAGTGAATGTATGAACACACCCACCCACATGTACACAAGCACACAAAACATTTATTAAGTGACGGTGGTGGATAGGTGGAAGCAATCCACACCGAGAGGTGCCATAGTTGGACCACCCCAACCTAGGCGGGTGGACAGGGGTAAACTCCTCACATTGTGAGGAGCCCCATCCAGTTCACAGGATGACATCCCCGCGCACGGAACAAGCGCACCTCCCAATATGGAAGCTCCCATGAGGTGACACTGGAGTTAAAGCTTTACAAATATTTAAACTGAGACTAAACGTCAATGAGACAAAACTAAATAAAAAAATAAAGAACAATAGGGGAGAAATTAAATACAATGCGATAAAACATTTATTGAATGGATGAATTAATGAATAGGTGAGTAGCACAGTCTTAGTGAAGGCCTACGTCTGAAAGTCACTGGAGGAAGCTGTACTGTGAAAAACACTACTGTCCATTTTTGTTTTCATTTTTCTTATGGTGTTTCCACGTTACAGACATCGCATTATTATTTTTTTTTTAATTCCCAAATTGGACATATGTGTTTTTGACAGAACAGCGACGATATATAGATAAAAAGAAGTGGACCTAAAATTGAACCTTGTTATGCACCCCCAGTGCATAACAAAAGCTACAGCCATACCATATTCAATCAAATCATAATCCCACTGAATCAAACCGAATCGTTCCACATGAAATTGTACCGTTCATGAATCGTATCATACCCCATTTATTGATATACATCTCAATAATCTTTTATGCATATCCTTAATTAATGAAAATACAATTTAACGGTTCCAGGCCCCCCAAAAACATAAAAAAAAAATATTTTGTCAATGTGTTTTTTCATGAGGAAAGAATGCATTAAACTCAAGTATTATATGGCATAAAAGCAGAGTAATAACATTTGCTCTCCACATAACCTGCAATCACAGACAATGCTAGCACAAAACGTGACTGTCCCACTTGTTCTTCTTCTGTGGGGGTCTATTGGCGCTTGGCAAACCAGTTTAATGACACATTACTGCCACCAATGAAATGTGCCCTTCCACTGCTAGGAAAACAACGTGAATTGATGTTGGCCAGACATTGTGACGTTTGCTGGTGCCATCTATGAGTGCAGATCTGAAGCTCGTATCTCGTTTCTCATACCTCAAGACAAAAAAAATGGTCAAGCGACTCTCATCTCTCTCTCCCCCCAAAAATACTGTACTTCCTTGACACCAATTAGGCCACGTTAAGATCATGATGCAGAATTTTTTTGTGTCAGATTTGATCAAAATTGGAATTATACTGCTCACAGCATTATAAAAATCAGGCACGTCTCGCATGGGGGAAAAAAAAAAAGAGAATTAACATTCAGTGTGAACGCAGCTCAAATGTACTACTTTCCTATTTGGACAGGGCTTTCGCTGCATTTTGTGGCATCTTAAGGAATTTCAGAAAGAGCACAAAAACTGTGACAAGGTGAGTTTTTCAGTGAATAGTGGGGGATAACTTGTACACTGAAAATGAAACATCATATGGTGGATTAGATAATATTGAAGCACGAATATGCGGGAAATTGCTCATGTGGTCAGGCTCAAAAACAACCCCGGGAAGGTCCCACTTCCCAAGGATCCAAAGTGAAAGGGACGTCTGCTCAGAAACCTCTTGACATCAGCTGCATCCCTTTTTGCAACACACACATTTTACACACAAAAGGCGAGTGTGTGATACCGAAGACACTTCCTGGTTAAGGACGAGTTATGCGAGAAACCATGGGAACGGCAGGACACCTGAGGGAGTACGAGTGGAAGCTCAGCGGAGATGTAGATGGCAGAGGGATGAAACTGAAGCTAAAACAAACCCAGCAGGGCTGCGCTGAGGCCGAGTGGAGGTCACGGGGGGTCACGAGGGGCCACAAGGTCAAGTCCCGCAATGCTTCACCTGAGTCTCACGCTTCTGTTTGACCGATTCCTACACGGAAGCGTCACATGATTGCGCTGGGATGGCGCGATTGCGAGTGGCCTGGTTAGCGGTTAGCATGTCTGACTTCAAGTTAGGATGTCCGTGGTTCAAATCCTGACTCGGGTGTTTTGTGTGTGGAGTTACATAAAATATATGTGTACAATACATACATAACAATCTCTTCTCAAACTAGACTGGGTAAAGCGTTTCATCCTCACTGTTGCATGCTGCTCACGTGGAGTTGCCAATGCTTTTTCTGTAAACTGCACATCGTCAGCCTAATAGCAGAACTAGCCCGAATCATTTTGAACTCAATCAATATCAATATCAATAAAAAAATGTTCTTGATAATAATTGTGTTTTTTTCATCATGTCTAATTGATCAGTCATCCAGATTACGGTAATCCGAAAAGGTTGAATCGAGGCAATTGGACTCTTTGTTTGTTGTTTATTCTTGTTTCCCAGAAAGATTCACAAATGGCCTGGGTAAGTATGCTATTAGGCAAAAGATACTGAATACTTGAATACAATGAGAGGGGGCACGTGCAAGTGCAGTGGTACGTCATTTGCGAGTTCCCCGATTTACGAGTTTTTCAAGTAATGAGCTGTCACTTGCTTTGAGGTACAAGCCAAAATTTGAGTCAAAAGCAAGCTTCACAAACACCACCGCTTGAGTGAATTGGAAAAAAAAAATGGAACAATTATAGCACCCTTACAAGTGGGAAAACGGAGCCACAAGTACTGGTGCACTTTTAGCCGTTTATCGAACTGCAGAAACAGTCAAAAACACAAATACAAAATGAAAACAATAACAAGAAGCAAGGAGCATTTCTGAAATAAACGCCCAAATCGACTGATTTAGCTCCGGATGTCACTCACCAGGCCACACCCCTTAAAGGCATACATCAACACAAATACTATTGTGTGTGTGTGACTTTCATCTTAATTAAACATTAAAAAAATTTTTTATCTGCAATTGGCCTGTGTTCAGGGTGTGCCATGCCTACAGCCCAAAGACAGCTGGGTTAGTCTCAGCAAGCCCACGACCCTTTAAATTCTCTGTCAGAACTATTTTTCTTTCTTAAAACATGTTTTGTTTTGTGGGTTTTTTTTTTGGCCTAGAACGGATTAATGGCATTTTAGCTCATTTCATCTGGGACAATTGATTTGATATATGTCAACATTTCAGGACCACCTGCACGTGAAGAACTTATTCACTTAGCCATTCCCGTAAAAACATCGCCTAAATCTTCAAAAAGCGAATGTTCTATATGCTGGAGCCGTTCCTAGCTGACTGATCACCTGTCAATCACAGACTTATGTTAAAATATTCCACTGCTCAGCCCCAAACCTTAAAGGTTAATCATTTTAGTCAGCCAAGTCTCCCGAGGGGAGCAATTATTCATTCAACTTTTACTGTGTTTACAGTGTGCATGTGTGTGTCTGTGTGTGCTGAGTCAAGGCCTCTCCAAATGGCTACATGCCTCGGTGACCCCTCCAATACTTTGACCTTTTTTATTGAAGCATCTCCATCAGCGGCCTGACAAGGTGAACCCGCCAGGCTGTGCTTGTGCCATATGGAAGCACACCTGGAGGCCTCCATTTGGACAGACTGCCCTAAGGGTGGGGCTGCATTGGGGAGATGGGGGTGTGTGTGCGTGTGTGTGTGCGTGTGCGTGTGTGTGTACAGAGCTTTTCTTTATTTGCCTGCTAAAAGAAAAGACAAAGAACAAGGGCCAACATGAGCATCCTACTCCCTTGTCGAAACTGCCCACAGCTGTTGCTCGCTGTTTTCTTTTAAGCACTCAGCTGATGGTGCCACACAGCAATGTTTTGCACTTCAGCGGTACGTTGACTTATGAATGCCCCAACTTGGGAGTTCCGAGCCGTCGCTGGTATTTTTTTGCTCTGGTGTTGTGATTTCTGTATTCATTTACGAACCACATACTGTGCTTTGCTTAGCGAAAGGCCACTAGCTTAATGCTAACACATCATGTTAACTAGCATACACAAGTAACAAATCAAACAGTGATGCCACAGTACTTATAAACCTTTAAATAACTGACATTTAGACAACAGCGCAGCAACACATTCAGACAAAGCATGTTTGTTCAACCATTAACATTGCATAATCAAAGACAGCAAGCCATTTTCAGCGCTATACATTGGTCAATCATTTGTAAAAGAATTAAATACATTTATGAAAAAAATAACACCCACACATGCCACCTACCAATAATATAGATTTGTGGGGGAAAAAATATGAATTTACAATTTATTTTATTATGAATTTACCAAACTGTGACATTGGAGGTTATGGCCTACTTATCTGTCATATTATTCATATTGTGTGTCATATTATACTGCCCCCAGGTGGCCAAGACAAAAACACCAGAAGCAGCACAATGCCCATTGAATTAGGATATAAAGAATTGAACAGTTTTTCCAATATGAATAATATTGCAAAAACTGTTCAATTCTATACATTGTATTGAATTATGCTATGACCGTATGGTTTATATAGTACAATAACTAAAAAGTACTATTTTCTTATTTAAAAAAAAAACAACGTTATGAAAATGCGTAGGTGTTTTTTGGGGGCTGGAACAGAATACCGGCATTTTCATTTATTTCAGTGGGAAATGTAGATTTGGGATACAAACATAGTCACGGAATGAACTGAACTCATAAGCAAGGTACCAGTGTACAAAGTATAAACAATACCATACACTTCATTAGGTACACTCCCACACATCTTCATTTGTGTCTGCCTGTGTTTTACTAGGCTGTTGTATATTCTCATAATAAAATTTGACAAGGTCAAAGTTAAGTTTTTTGAAGGATAGCAAACTTTTTCAAAATTGAAATAAACAAATAACACTTCATTTGTTTTAGAACATTTAAGTAATAGTCACTTTTAAAATCTGAAATTATAAGTACATTTCAACATTACAAGAGCTAACTCAAAAAAGTATTTTAAAATGTAGCTATCACACTAATACTAATAACTTTTTGCTTTGCCGCCAATAGCACCAAACTGAAATTTATACTGGATTCAGCCTTTTTAAAACATGTTTAACAGCAATCACCATCAGCAAAGGTTCTATCAAAAGTTCTTACTTGACAAACGTAGTAATGCTCATTTTTTTATTGACACTGCCAGATTATATCCATTTGACAATGTTTGTTTATTGTTGTTCAAGGCAATTCAACAAATAAATTTGACTTCATAGTTAGTTTTCATTTTCTGGGGGACATAATGACATATACACGTGTGATAGTGATGATGATAATACTCAATCATTTGTTTGTGTTAAATGTCTCATACCCTCATGTAACCATATGGATTTACATATGAGCTATTAGGTGTCATACTCATCTGGATGTTGACAAGGAGTTTTATTTGTATTTTAAACCTAAAATCAAAGCAATTTAAAAGGAGCTCCATTACTTGGAAATTTTGAAAAAAGGTGTCCCTGCGCTAATGAATAAATGTATGCGTTGAAAAATAAAATGATAAAAAGTACTACACATTTGCAATTGCGTGTGAAGGCTGAAATGCTGAATGAAAGAATTGTGGAAGCAAGTGGAATGAAATGGAATGATTTTGAAGTTTGTGGAATAAGGATATGGTGTAATCCTGAAAATATGGTATGATATGAAATTAATATAATGGATTTTTTTAAGGTGTTATTGGGAATGAATGGATTTTTTTTGTGGGGTGTAAAAAGTGTGCCGAATTTAGAATGGGAATGGTGTGAATAAGTTTTTTTAATGTGTCATTGTGAATGAATAAGGAATATTTTGTGGGAATTATACTGGTGAAAACTTTGATTTAAAAAATGCATATAGTAATTTTTGGCATGTAGAAAATCATTCCTATGATTAAACACAATGAGCTGAACATTTTGAATTTCAAATGGAACTGAGGTGACTCTGTTTTGTTGAACAACAAACATTTAGATTTTTTTGGCAGTAATTTTTATGGGGGGTGACTTTTTAGCAAATTTGAATTTTTGGGATGTGAATTGAATGAGCTGAACGTGTTGAATTTCAATAGGAACAACATGAATCTGTCTACTCGAATGAATAGAGATTTTTGTGCGTGTGTTGATATTTTAATGGTGAAAATGTAGAATTTTTGGTAAATGGGATTGCTGAATGTGTCATTGGGAATAACTCGGGATTTTTTTTTATATGGGGCGCGAGGGGGAAGTTAGAATTTTGGGAAAACTGTGAATATCTTCAATGGAAAATTAGTAGTACGGCCCATGGTGTGAATATTTGGAATTATTAGAATGATGTGAATCAAGTGAATTATGTTGCATTCACTGTTATTAAACAATGTAGGCTGTTACATTTGCATTGTTTCCCTTGTGAGTAATTATTAATACATTTGTGTCACATGTCTTTCATGTCACATTTCTTAATAGGTAAATACACAGCTTCTTGGTGAACTCTTATGAGATTTCAGTAGAAAAAAAAAAACAATGAGCAAGCACTACAACAAATTATTTTCCAGTGCCATTGTCCATGAACATGAAAGAGGGTAAAAGTTGAGTAAAACAACACATCCTTTGGAACTCTTACAAATAGGTGTGAATAAAATAAGAACAAATTAGATCATTCTCCAGTGCCATTGTCCCTCAGCTAATAATCTAATTTCCTTTTTAATGTAATGCCTGTAAATGTATAGAAGGAGTTTTTTTTGTGTGTGTTGAACCTCAATTTAAAAGGATGGGGTATTTAAAATATTTTAGGAGAAAATCTTTCGCAAGCAAGAAAAAATAAGTACAGTCCAGGGCCACTGTCTCTAAGCATGTGCAGGAATTAAAATTCGAGTCTTGTTGTAACACAACACATCCATTATATTTGAGTTGGAAATCTTACAAAAAGGGTGTTAGACTTTACTCTTTACTATTACCGGTACTTTTAATTATCTAATTGTGTTTTCGTTTATCAATTCTGTTGAATTATTTATGTTCGATTGTTGCAAATGTCACTTTTCAACAAATTGCAGAGAAACTGGGAGAGAAATTAGGCATAAATGATGAAATTCAGGTGCGGTGTTGTGTTCTATATTTGCATCAACGCTTGACCGCCGCGCCGCCGCAGTAACTTTGTGGCAGTGTGACAGCCGGCGAGTTTATTGACAACAACCCGCAATGAGGGAAAACTTGAGCAACCAGCTGGAGAGGCAACAAATCCCTCGACTCACAACTTTTTCCTGGAGCGAGCCAAGCGGACGGTGCGCGTCTCGCTAATGCCTTTCACGGCGACGACAGATGCCGAGGCTCTCGGAAAGAAGCTCCATAAACTCAATAAATCTTGGGCGAGGGGGTGAACCTGCTGCAGACCCCGTAACTTTACCTCGCGCACGGCGCACGCCCCGCCCCCCATTTCCACTTGACTAATTCCTGCAGCCCCTCCGCACCCACTAATGACGAGTTCTTTTTTAGACAATGCCATTGCTTTATCTCTTTGCGCCCTTCTACATTTCATCAAATCGCTCATTATCAAAAGCAATGCATGTTAATTTGTGCAGCACCATTCGGACACAAGCAAATCCACGGTGCTTTACAAAAGTATAATAAGAAATAATGATTAAAATCAAAATGAAATGAAAGGGTGAAAATCTGAATAAAATGCCTTTAAAGGAGGATAAACAAAAAGGTCAAACAAAAGAGTTGAATGACAAAACTGAGATTATCAACTTAAAATAACAAATGAGCCCCAGTTTATAGCAAAGGATACATTCCGTAACCACCACCAGTAGGTGAAAATCTGGGATATGTATTTGCTTTAAATGTATTATTAATTATTATTATTATTATTTTTAAACACATTCAAATCAGATTTTAACACACATAAATAAAATAGCAAGTAGAACATATTGAAAACCATGTAGACATTGAGGTGCCAGTGTACGTGTGCCTTTAACAGGCAGGACTTGGTGGGGTGACGTGTAACGTCTGTGAGTCTAGGTTTGCATGTCTGGGTGTGAGCTGTGGCTGACAGCAGGTTCAGCGTGGGAATGCTGGGAGTACAACAATTGGCCCCTGCTAGTTGCAGAATATGAAAATCGGCAAGAAAATGACACCGTCCAAAAAGGCTCATAATTCCCTTTAGATGCCACAAGAAGCAAGCACACTACTTTTTCCTAAATGAAGCTCCTCAACTCACTTCGACAAAGTTCCTTGGCACCAAGACGTCAAAAGATGGCACAGAAGCAATACTTTCATTGAATTGACCTTAGAGGTGAGTTTTTCAGCGTGGGGAAAAAAAATCTGAAAATGACTGTACATGTGTAAGATTTGCTGTAATATTTTTTTATTTACAAAAAAAAAGCAGTGTACAATAACATTTCCAGGGCAGAATTGACCAAGCTATATCAGCAAGTTTTAAGATCCCCCAAAAAGTTTAGGAACAAACAGAATGATTTTTCATTTTTCTGAAAACACTCAATAAAGCCTGCACCTGATGACCTGACTAGTCTGGATGTTAAGTTTTATGTCTTGACTATATTTAAAAGTCAGTCCTTTGTAGACTGAGAGTAAGGTTTTAAAATCTATTCATAGACATGAACATTTGCGAAATTATGGGAATTTTGAAATGTGGACTTTTTTCATGTGTGAGAATAAACGGGAATAAAAGAGATATTTACAGAAGTGAAGGTTGGCACAATGCCAATTTGGAATATTATCCCATATTAGCCAATTTAAATTCTCACCGAAATTTACCAGAAAAGAATTAAATAAAGTCATCTGTTGGTTTAGAACACTCACAGAAAAGGAACCACCTACGCCCAGGTAAAAGAAAAGGTAAATGGCCGGGGTTCAAACCCCCAACCTTTGGGTAGGGAGACGACCACTCTACCACTGATCCATGGCGCCCTATGAATAGGTTTCTCCCAGGACCAGGATCCCAGAGAGGGGGCCAGGATTGTGGTGGCAGACCACCTGGCAGACCCCCCTCCATCAACCACCCAACAGCAGCGTCGAGAGGTTGCAAGCGTGTGCTGACCCCAGTCAGATGGTGGTCCCACTCCCAGGTGAACAACATCTGGTGCACCCAGATGGAGACGGAGGTCACACACGCACTTGCACGCTTTCCCGAATCCACTTAGATACACACACACACACACACACACACACACACACACAACCACGCATGGGCACACATACGCTACAATATTAGCCCCACTGCTAATAATCCTAAAAAAACTGAAGCCCTGACAGACTCAATAAGGACCAATTACAGTGATTTGCCTGTTCATGGTGGGAGATCATATTAAGACCCAGCATCAAAAGGGGAAAATCTGCTTTATAGACACCATATATATATATATATATATATATATATATA
The DNA here is from genome assembly GCF_054856515.1 of Filicampus tigris. Classification (NCBI taxonomy): domain Eukaryota; kingdom Metazoa; phylum Chordata; class Actinopteri; order Syngnathiformes; family Syngnathidae; genus Filicampus; species Filicampus tigris. The sequence goes on along the minus strand of NC_141225.1, from coordinate 4,414,486 downwards.
TATATATATATATATATATATATATATATATATATATATATATATATATATATATATATATATAGTTCCAAATACTCACCTTAACATGATTTAAACACATTAAAATTTAACATACATACTTTTTAAACATGTTGTTAATATATGTGAACACAGGTTTTGTATTGTTGTTGTGTTTTTTTTTATATATATATATATGGGTAACAGAAATATCTGCAATATAGCTGGCCCATACAAAATGTTCAGAAAATATGTAATAACAACGGACTAAAACATTTTTATTTCTTGAGCCTTACAGCCCAATTGCCAAGGTCATTTTTAAACGTTTATGAAAAACAAAAGAAAAAAAAGCCACAGCAAAATTAACAAATATATGCAATTTTTAGAATTTTTTTTTTTTTTTTTTTAATCAATATTGTGACGTTAAATTAAAAATGACTTGGGCAATTGTGCTATTAGGCAAAACATTTGTTTCATAGTTTAAGCCTTAAAATGTCCCCTGCACATGCTGTAATCACTTTGAAACATATTAAAGTAAACAGTAAACATAGATGTTGTATATAAATAGTGACGTAACTGGCAAACGTAGTGTCCTTTAAAACATTTTTCTTTGTTTGATTGTTAATAATTCTGTCAATGGTGTGGAATTGATTGTTGATTTATCATTTAAAACTACTGTAAAAAAAAACAAAAAAAAAACATGGAACAGCTTTAGGTATTCTAAAAACGTATACGTTTAAATGTTATAAACATTGCAGAATTATACAGAACAATGTATTGGTTAAATGGAATTTTTCTTTTTCTACACTTCCAATTGACACTCGTTCATTTGAAGAGGACCATCCAGAGGAGCCACAAAGTACTGACCTGTTTAGAAATCAAATTGGATTTACTTTTATGCACATAATAATATCATATATACAGTGTACCAATAATTTATCACCAGAGAAAACACACTGCTGGAGCAACATTTGATAATTATCCATGCGTATATGCGTAAGGGAGAGACTATAAAATCCAAGAAGGAAAAACGGTGGAAAAATGCTGAAGCAAAATTCAGACACCTAACTAAATAGTCCCACAGCCGCAACCTCTTATTACATTTCAGTGGAAAGTAAAGATGATTATCTGTACATGTGTAAGGGGAGGGAAAAAAACGTCTGTTTGCAAAGGCAGTGCTGCGATGTGGGTGGCGACATGGATCGGAGGGACAGCTGTCTTCTGATGACAGCATTGCTTATCACATTCCTTCCATCCATCCACCATTATTAATTAGTTTATTTATGAAAAGTAGCATGATACAATATCTTCTAATTTGTAACTCTCAGTAACTTTTTTTTTTCAATTGACATGTTAACTATATAGTCTATTGTATGCAAATCACTATATAATGATTCGGGAGTAGGGAATGAGTCACCACAGATTGGGGATTTGTTTAACGGCAGGGGTTTTTACCCTTGTTGGAGCTACTGAATTGCGCAAGTTTCATAAACGCATTCAAGTGACATGGATGCTTTTCCCACTTGTTGGTCTATTGTCGTTAGTGCCACAGAAATGAATAGAGGACTTAAATACGCCAGCACGCTGTAGCAGCCCGGCGGCTAAGCCACGTGCTTATGTTGCAGCCATGTTGGTAAATTCCCATCAAAGTCAATACATGTATATTTGAAAAAAATAATTTTAAGGTGCTTATTCATTTCTGAACCGATTTGAATTGTTTACTTTTTCGTAAATGTCAAAGCTTGAGCTTATTACACAAACCATTTGAAAAAATGCGTAGAAAAATTAGTCTCACCTGAAAAAGGTTATTCCCAGTTTTTTTGTTGTTATTCCACGTTGTGTGCAACTGTAGCAGCACTATGTAGGGTCCTTGTTGTTTTTGTTTTAGTGTCATCCCCAAACATGACATGCGCCAACACTTTGCCCCACTAGCTTAGCGTTGCCACAGGTAGGCGGCTAATAGGGCCGTGCCTTACTTATTGTTCATATGTACAGTTACCACTCTGAAATCACTTCGCCAAACACTCTCTCCTATTGGGTGCACATTTGTCTGATGTCAAAGCAGAGCTTCTCCTGACACCGCTCCCGAATTGATCATTTGTCAGCTTGAGGCTCGGCCCCATCACAGCAAACGCCCACCTTGAGCATCGCTAGGCAACGCGTCATGGACTACGTTTACATGTAGTCAATAATTCTTTCAAAACCTGAATATTAGCAATACTCTAAAATTCCATGTAAACACACAGAAAAACCCAAACAAGACACCTGGGTTATTCCTTTTCTGATCCGAATGTTGGTTATATAAATGTGTATCAGAATACCTCCATTGAAATTGGTTTGTGTACATTTGTTTGTGTACTGCCCATTCGCTATCCACAAGGAATCTTGGTCGCCAAGGCAAGAAGTGAAGCCACCGCCGGCCATCTTACATCGCCACTTGTTAAGCAAGCCTAATGAATACGTTGATTTATCCGTGGTATCTGTTTGTATGACACACAACCCACTGGAAATACACAAGTACAGGTAAACATCCATGACGAAAATCAGACGCAGCACAGCGGCACACTTTTGGAGCAAGGAGGAAACCCACTGCTTTATTAGTGTGGTGAAAGAGAAGAATATAATGTCTAATACACAGTAGAAAGTAAGACGCGAAAATGACATCTACTGTATTTGCATCATGACATCTCGGCATCGTAGTTCAGATGAGGATATTCCAATTAATCACAATCCCCATGTATATGGGAATAACTCTGTGCGCTCCCGCATGTCAACGGGTTATCCCGCAAGTTTTAGAAACCGGAATTTTGACTTTAACCCGAATATTGACTGCATGAAAATGTAGTCATGGAGTTCTGTCATCGTGCCCTCACAGCATATACACAATAAATGGGTTTGTTGAATCTGCACTCCGCCCTGTTAAATGCAGTGTAAAAGGCTTAATACAGATGGACATACACACGTGCACACGTACACAGACACACGCGCGCACACACTCTACGTGTGTCTTGATGCCTGTCAAATTCCTGAGATTGTCTCACTGAAACTCTGGGGTTCAATCAAATGCAAGTTAAAAACCACAGTTTAAAAATAAAATAAAATAAAACAATGATGATGACAGCTTTTAATCGTGTGGTAATGATATTTGGCTGAGATTAATGAGATGATTATCGTAAAGTGATACATTTTGAACGCCTACACGCTCTTACCGAAAAAGGGCTGAATAAGGTTAATGAATACACAATCCGGCAAATATTTAAATAACAATAACAAATCCTGGATTCACACTGTTTCATGACTTCACAAAATTTGGTGGAAATTTCTCATGCGTTTAATCCTGCTAATAAACTAATGAAAATGCAACCACTGACCAATGAAAAGCATATGTCACTAAATTAGTCAAACCGAATTTGCGTTGTGTTTGGAGCAATATGCTTGACTCCTTGGCGAAGGCAACAAGTGCATGGTGACGCTATCCACACAGTAACTGAGAAATGGCTAAAGAAAAAACAGCAGCAACCGTCATGCTTTTCCCAAATATTTTCTTAACTCCAATAGCTGTGTATCATTTACCACTTTTACAGAATCAGCCCTGCTTACTTTAATACAAGACATGAATCAAAGTGCACTGTGGCTGACATCTGATCTCTTTACGATGCGTTTCACACACTTAGAGCCGGAGCTGTCAGACCGACTGTGAACTGCTGTCTAACACCAGAGCTGTGTTGGGAATCACTCTCTAAGCATGATATAGAAGTGTTCCAAAACTAGAGTATTTTTTATTTGACTTATTAGTCAACCATAAAGTCCTCTGCATATACAATATTGTTGCTGTCCTGTGAAAAACACTTATGTCCAATTTTTAAATTTTTTTTAAATTTTCACTTTAATGCGATGTCTGTAACGTGGAAACACCATTCACGTAAAAATAAGAAAGTTGAAAAAAAATTGACTCACGTGTTTTTCACATTACAGCGACGATAAATACAAATCGAGAATAGGGAATGAGGAAGGGATTTCGCCCTACTCTGCTGGTCACTATAAAGTGGCACCTTGACTTAAGAGTCAATTAATTCCATGGCCATGCTCGTCACTCAAGGCAGCTCAAGGAAGTTATATTGGGTTTTGCAAACTTAGTTTGTAGTAGCCTTTGGCTTACCCCAACTGTCATAAGCAAAAACGTTTCCAAATGGGGTGATGCTTTTTGCTCCCTGAAGCCGACTGTCAATAGCTGGAGCCCTACTCATAGATCATAACACACACACACAAAAAAAGAAGAAAGACTGGGTGAGTGCTTGTAACTCTAAAAATCCCTAAATTGGGACATTCATAAATCAAGGTACTGCTGTATAGTGATCAGGGGGTAGGGAAGGAGTACGAGTGTTTGATGCACAGCAATGAGTCACGCTGATTCGGTGCAGCAAGTTATATTTGCAAAGTGAGATGTATAAGAAATGAGGAAGAGCGAGCTCCCTATGAAAATATTTATCATTCCACAAAGGGTTGGCTTACAGAAGGGTTTGGAATTAATTTGTGTTTTCTTGGGGGGATGGCGGGGCTAACAGGGCTGGGGTGACGGGATGTCTTACAGGATGGGGAATTCTCTGAGCAGCAGACTTTTTCGGGGCTTATTCACAATTTATTAGAGCCAGTAATAAGAACCGTGGAGGGTTATGGAAGGTTTCGTGGGGGGTGGGGTGATGTGAGGTGGTGTGTGTGTGGCTGGTGGAGGGGGGGGCAGTGATTGGTGAAGAGGGGGGGGGCGTCCCGCTGCAGAGTCCATAAACTTGAGGCCTGATGTTATTAGGAGACAAACCACAGCGCTAAATCAAACAGCGTTCGGCATACTAACACCTTCAGTATTTGCACACCTTACACTCCCCCCCTCCACATACAGACACAAGCATACACCACTATCATGTGTGTGTGCGTGTGGGGGTGTGCGTGCCCGTGTGTGTGAAGGGGATATGCAAGGAGATTTAATGTTTGAGCATCTGTAACAGAATGAATGTGATACTACAACTGCTTATGGGAAGCCATTTGAGCATTTATCTTATATTAGTTTAGGGTCCATGCACGAGTACACTCTTTGCACTCACTAGTAAGACAATTCAGCGCACCAACAGAACAACCGTGCCTTACAAGGAAAGTATTTTCCGCTACTGCCTTCGACAATGCGCACTATTGAATGGCTGTTTCTTGTGAGGCAAAACTTGGCACTAGTTGACAACTGCGTGCTACTAATACTACTAGTGACATTACATATTTTACTAGTTAACATCTAGTAATTCAATGGTAGTAATAGAAGTGCACAGATGTCAACTTGTGCACAGTTTTGCCTCATTAGCAACATACTTGTATGCCAAAGTTGTAAAAAACCCTTTTATTAGTTAAGACAGTAATTCCGCCAGTGGACCGTAGCCGTTCTAGTAGTACGCTAAATTGTCTAACTAGTGAGGACAACAAGCGCACTAGTACATGAATCTTAAACTGGATATCAAGGATATTGGATACTGTAAATGCTCAAATGCCGTCCCATAATTGCTCCATTTTGAAACTCTCTTTAAAAAAAATGTTATGTATTCACTAGGTAAGCAACACTACATTATCTGCACATTTGAGGTGTTTTTGTGAATGTATATCCAATTTATCCATCCATCCATTACATATACCGCTTATACTCACAAGGATTGTATTTATTTTTTAATGAAAACAATTTGGAAATACTTGCTTTTTGTTGGACTGTGGTTCACATGGAATAACAATACTGGAGTTGTATTAAAAACATATTGCCTTTGAAGGTAAATAACATCCAATTTTGCTGTCGGAAAACTGTATCATACTACAAAAATTCTAATAAAGTTCCCATGAAATAAAATGAAAAAAATCTTCCAAATAATATAAAAAGTTTCAAATTATATAATGTATCTCTCGTGTAGTAAAATGAATAAAATAAGTACTAATAGAAACGCCCCAGTGACTAACCCTAACCAGTGAAAAAGACCACCACATTAATGAACATATTATTATGGAAATGTATCAATCAATACTAAGGATTATTCTCATTATAAGATAAATTTACTGGATGATGCAGTTGTACCTAATGTTGCATTTAAAACATTTCTGTGCAGATGCAAGATGCTGAAATGAAATTTAAAGCCACAATCTGCATGTATGTGATATTAATAATTGTAGTGATTTACACAACATTCGTTAATTAATGCAGATGGATAAACGCTGGAATGGTTGTGAAACCAGTGAGCTACCGGGGAAATCGTGACATGAAAATGTTTAGTGAGGCACCCCTAATCTAGTTGATGACGGTCCCTGCGTGGCGGCTGTGGACACCCCACAGTGAGTGCAATATTGTGTGTTCGATTGCACTCTTAAAGACTTGACCCCCCCACCCCGCACACCCACAAAAAAGAAAAAAAAAGGGGGGGAGGGTGAGTTTATGGGTTAAATGTTTTGGATTCGTCAGAGATTTTATTTGTTTCTTTTGGTCAGATCAAATGCTCTGGTGGGATCAATGGGGCCCACAGGCCTTAGGTTACCCACCACTGATACTGACTGAATTATTAGGGTGGGTATGCACTTTGTCCAAACACAGTCAGTAAACAGAAATTACTTGGGGGGTAAGACAAAAACGTGGTAAAACATTAATTTCTATTCATTTCTATTATGCCTTTCAAGGATGCCTTAAAAATGTAAATACTAATCAAGTCAGTCATTCGGGTTTTACAGAAGAACACGGTAGAATGTTTAAAAAGAAAAAGAATAAAAAGAGGCTGTTATATATAACGTTTTTGATTGATGAAGTTGCTTGTATATCGTGTATATAAATATATAAAGCCTATGATGATATAATAATTTATATAAACTTGGTTATTTGTGCTCGCTGATCTGTAGTGTGAAGTAATAAATAAACTAGTATATTATATTTTTTATATTCTTATTTAACGGTAAAAGACGTTCATAATAATGTTGCCATTCTTGATTCATTAATAATGCCAAAAAAGGGACCTTATAAGTGTATTTTTATTGAGTAATTTTGACATGCATAATAATAATAATAATAATAATAACAACAATAATGGTAATAATAATAACAATAATAATCATAACAATAACAATAATAATAATAATAATAATAATAATAATAATAATAATTCATTTTGTACTTTACATAAATATGAGTTAAATCCACAATTACATGTCGCACAAAGATAAATGTGTTGCTTTTTAAGAGAAATCTGAAGTGAGATCCAAAGTAAAAGTGAAAATATTATGTTGTCTTTAAATCCCACCATTAGTCAACACAACGAAAAAGTTGAATAAGAATTAGTGAAGATATTTTGGGCTCTTACCATCATTGTGCGCGAGCGGGACGTGTGGAGCAAATCCGATTATCCATGTGCAAAAAAAGGAATTTAAACAAACAACACCAACAACGGTGGCTGCGGCGGCGTGTCCGTGTGGAGGTAAGCTGCGAAAGTGACAGCTTTCCACGCACTTCTAAGTCGAGTGTCCCACGATCCGCAGCCTGCGTGCGTGCAGCGTGTTTGCTTTGGCCGAGGTGGGAAGTCACGTTAAGTAAATGCACGCACTTATCTTGCTGCTCCTCCCTCTTTCGGTGCGCGCGCACTCTCCTCATCCTCCTCCTCACCACACTTTTTCTTTTGACTCCTCCAATCTTTGTTTGGGATCATTATTTGCTTAAGAGCTCTTCAGTATGATTGTTTACACAAGCAAGAAGCTCTCAGTCCATACGCCAGATAGAAGGATTTGTTAGTTTTGCACTAAATAACTGCCAGCAATGTGCGTGTGTGTGCCTGCAATGAAATAAAGGGGAAAACGAAACAAAAGATTATCAAAAGTCCTCTTTTTTAATCCAGTGATTTTTTTGGGTCATACATGTTGATGAATATCTGTCATGGAAATATCTTCCTATCAAGATGCTGTAATTTCAATATTTTTGTGTAATTTGCGTCAGGAATGGAAATAATATATTTTCCTATTAAAGTGACAGTGTGTTCAATGTTTTGATTTTTCAAAGTTCATTCATTTTAAAAACAATATTAATTAAAAAAATATGTTGTATCATTTTTTTCAAAAATATAATCGTAGGTCTAGTACTCTCTAATTACATTACATAGGGCACGTCTCTTCATAGGAGGCTGCCATGTTTTGCCATCATCTTTCTGCTACGGGTACCCGAAGGAGACAAATTTAGCGAAATTAGTTCCTCAGGATCATGACTACAGCAAGTGTAAGAAATGCAATCCACTTACTTTGTCATTTGAGGGAATACGAGAAGTCGTTTGTGATGAAATTTTGCTTGCACCTCTGCTGAGGGAATTAGTGGTAGGCTTGCAAAGTATGGTCATTCTGAGGCACCGTAGCATGTGTGCTTCAAAATGCATGCACTTTGAGCGTAGGTCATTGCATTCTATTAGTTTACCAATAGATGGCACTAAATGATATACATCGGACATTTAAGCACTGCAATCTATAATCAAATGCGATATGTTGCTTTAAACCTGCTGTAATATCGATATGATTGTATACTTGTTCTGCAATTTCTGATAAAAATGATATGTTTCATTCAAATTTTGTTGGTAATTTAATTTTTTTTTACCACTTTTATTAGATTTTGTTGTAATTTGTCATACAAATTCTGCACTTTGCTATAAAAGTTCTGTAGTTTCCAGAGCTGGCCACTTCACCCTTTTTTGTCGCTCCGGCCGCGACCCTCCACCCTTGACCCGGGTACCCTTCTGGCCGCGACCCTCCACATAAACATTGTCGGCCCGCGCCAGCTTAATATACTCCCGGACACAAGTTGTTTTGAAACCGTTAAGTTCCAAGTCGGGAGGGCGTCGCTTCAAAAAGACAGCGACAACAATAGATATCGTACCTGCTACAACCATAAAGGGACCGAGATGATTAGACTATGCATTTAATTTTATTTCCAAACTAGTTTGCTTTTGCAGCAGCAACGAGCTGCGTGCTGCATCCTCTCTCTCCTCTCCATGCGGGAAACTGTATGTCATCGCAACATGTGACATAATGGACCGATCAGAGCAGCAACAATTCTTGATGGTTGCGTGGCATGTGTTGCAGACCTGTCGCCAACAGCACAATGGTCGGGCACGTGAATCAATGCGGCAGTTGACGGTCGCGCAGACCCAGGAGTAGAAAGAAGCCTAAAAAGAAGCTTTTCACTGAGTAGGCTGAGATGAAATTTGGCCGCCTCGCGACCACATCACACGCATTGGGGCCGATTAGTGGACCGTACTAAAATCCACTTCCGGCCATGCTTAGTCCAGCCATTTTGTTTTAATTTGTCGCTATCGGCCCCCCGTACCAAAAATGGGCATCCGGCCCGGCCGGAGGGTCCGACCGGTCCGTCCGGCCCAGGGACGGATGCCCAGCTCTGGTAGTTTCTATATTTCAATCGAAAAGAGTTGTAATATGACATGGAGATGCTATATTTTACCATCAAAGTGCTGAATTTTCTATATTTTGCAGTTAAAAGAGCTGTAAATTTGATCCCAGCCACCTCCAGCACACCCGCGACTATAGTGAGGATAAGCGGTACCGAAATGGAATGGATGGATGTATAAAATAGTAAAAGGAGTATATTTTATAAGAGTATATTTTAGCACCTTTGAAGTGACGCTTGAGAGGAAAATACATTTAAATTGTTGTGAATGAATGAATGCTAATAGATTACACAAAAAAAAAATCATAGATTTAGCTCACACCTATTTGAAAATGTAGTGTAGGAGCGTATGAGTTAACAATATTTAGCATTACTGCCTCCTACAGGACTGGAGTGTTACAGTATTTCTTCAGTGACTGATTCATAAAAGCCTCGCATGTATGCGTGTTTGTGTTTACTTTAGGTTCACTCTGTAAAGTACCTCGTCATACTATATGGCTGTTCAAAGTTGTCAAATAACTTGACATTGATTGCTTGCCTGGCCAATTTGCATTCAAATGAAAAGGAAAGCCTGGAGCCCATCACCTGTGCGCATGTGGTGAGATGTCAAACACTACTGGAGGTTACCAAAACAGGTCGCACACACATAATCCTCAACACCCAAAGATTTGACAAGCACGTCCACCATCATAATTTCGCCCTCACAAGTGAGGAGGCGTGACGCCAGTGTCACTGCCCCTCGGCCTTGTTTGTCCGATAGCATCAGTGGATGTGCCTTATTGTGTGCCTGTGTACTCTGTAAGATGAGCACCAATGTGCTGGACCTGCCAGCACTGACTCACAAGGAAGCAGAAGGGGGGACAACAGGATGGCTAACCCCCCGGCACCTGTGCACATGGAGACATGAGGGCACCCCTGAGGGCAGGGGGGTCCGAGCTGCGGCACCGTCTGGCATCTAAGAGCACATCCTCAGAGGGGTATCGCTTTCAGCTGAAAATAAGAGGAAAAGGGAGAAAAGGGGAGATAAGGGAATCTTCATGAAATATCATCCTTGTCTTGAAGTTAGACTCAGCACAAAAAATGCAGTTAGTGGACAACTGACACATTTTAGGTTGAACACTTGTTGAGTTTTGCACTTGCAGGTGAGTTGTGAGTTTACACGCTTTATATATATATGTGGGAGGCGCGGGTTACGTGATGTGACAATGGGGAAATACAAACACGCTTGAGCGCACGTTGCTGTCTCACATGTTGCGATGACATACAGTTTCCCACACGGAGACGGATGAGCCACGCAGCTCGTTGCTGCTGCTGCAAAGTCCCATCACTCAAAGTAAATAAGCTACTCACCCACGTTCCCCCTTAGCCGCCACCTTCCAGATCGTTTTCGCAATAAAATTAAATGCATCGTCTAGTCATCTCTTTATGGTTGTAGCAGGCACGATATGCATTGTTGTCACTGTCTTTTTGAAGCGACGCCCCCCGACTTGTTTCAAAACAATTTGTGTCCACGAGTATATTCTGAGGCTAGCACATCAAGGTGGAGTTCATGCACTTTTTCTGGCGTTCACTACTTCCGGAAATAAGCCATAGCAAACCTGCAGTGTATAGTGGTTTGCTGGTATGCTTTTATTTTGAAGTCCGGGAAGGAGGGGAAGTGTGCAAAATAAATAAGTAACTTGATTACGACTTCTGCGACTTCTTGTTCCACGACTCTTCTCTATAATTATTGGACCCAAATAATTATACAATACAAGTCCAACCCCGGGGCTCACAATGCAAGGAAGCACGCAGTTGGGTAAATACTACTGGCGCATTTGAAGCGTGTCCACAGCGGGTTTGAATAGTAAATTAGCCAGCTAATGATCCTTAAAAAGCCTCTGCCTCTGCCTTTAGCGTCTCCCCCGCAGTGACGTCAATCACGGACGCTTTTTTTTTTTTTTTTGGGTCGGGGGACGGAATGGGGCCGGGGCCGACAAAGTTTATGAATATGGCCGGAGGGTTGCGGCCGTAAGGATACCCAAGTCAAGAGTGGAGGGTCGCGGCCGGACCGGCAAAAAATGGTCAAGTGCATATATATATATATATATATATAAATATATATATAAATTCAAATGGTCTCTTACTCGTTAAGAGGTCAAGAAATTCAAGCTATTAACTCTTGATAATGCACAGCTGTGAATTGAAAATCATTCCAGGTCATAAAGCGTCATCATCAAGCTGACTGAGAAAATAAATTATAAAACATATCGCTGCCGTTGGCCAAATCCTCATAAGTCGCATTTTGGTAAATTTTTAATTTTTTCAAATATCTATGTTACTGGTCAGTGTGGGTGTTGTTTCTACACATTATTGACTTGTTGTCATTCATGACGCAATGCTAATGATTGAACAAAGTTGCCATTTTTGAAGTCTCCTGAAAAGTGACTATTTCGAAAGTTTTGGCCCGACGCCAGCGATATTCTGTTTTGATTAACATTTATTTGTTTGCCAAATAAATCCATCAATATTGTTTCATAATGTTGATGACTTGAGTATTAATCGACAATTTAGGACATTTTTAAATCATGAAAAAACACTGAATTAAAGGATGTTTCCAAACTTTTGACTGGTACTGTACATATGTACATATATACTGTACATACATATATACATATAAATAAAGCCTACTGACCGACCAATCTGACGCCGTTTTTTTTTCAACCCCCAAAAACTGCAACCTTTGCAATTTGGAAATTGCATTGCACACATAGTAATGTCGATTTGAATTTGATTAAAGGGACGGTGGGGCCGGGATGGACATGTTTTCACTAACAAGTTCATTTTATATATTTTTTGATCAGGAAAATGAAAAGAGTTGCCATTTTCTATTTTATCCATTCATTTTGGAGAAATTAGGAAATAAGTAACTCCATGAATAACACCCCTGGATAATGAGCACAATGGCCGCACCCTCAACCGTTCTATCCTTGTTCGGCCGGAGTCACGCGAGGAACCGATTCCAAACCCTCCATTGGAAATTATTGTACTTTTATTTCTTATCACGTCCAAAAACGGCGATCAATTGGCACCAAAATTTATGTGGACATCTCTACTAATGCCCACTTCAACATATCAATAGGATTAACCTCTCCGTAGCTGATTTATATGAGAATGAGGAAATGTGGAAGTGAGCAGCTAGATTTAGGCTAGGACGAGCGCACACTGCTTCTTTGCTTAAAAAACAAACAAAAAAAACACTGCTTCTTTGCCTTAAAAAAAAAAAAAGGCTTCTTTGCTGATCACGGTTAGGATGGGTGAGGCATTAAACACTAGTCAGGATATTTACAGAGACTGAAGTGGGAATGCGTAGACGTGCACATTTTGCACATTTATTTGGATGAGGGAATGGCCCCGCAGTTTTTCGACTTACAACGCGGCGTCCAATTTGGAAGGTAACAGCCAAAATGGCACGTTCCAATGCGGCCTCACTCGGCTGTGCAGTCAGCCTCGTTAGAAATTTTTGTTCGCTGTTCGATGAGGGATTTCGGCACTCTCACGCTGCTTCAGTCGGGCAGAAGGTGGCGGCTGCAAGCAAGCAAGCAGGGACACTGCACGCGACTGCTTGTGAGGTGACATGAAGACACAGGCTCATCTTCACCTCCACACGCTGGGCGGACAGTAAGGAGCAAATGTTGTTGTGCTAACGCCTTTTGTTTTAACGGCCTGGAGCTAGTTGTTGCTATTAGCCGTCCCATTATCCTACTTTTAGCCAGGGAGGGAAGAAGGGGACGTAAACCTCCAATCTGCCTGCTGCTGCAAGCCGCCGTCTCTCTGAGACATGAGTTTAGCGTCGCTAAATGTCCGACTAGTCGGGGTTCGTGTGCGTTTTCATGCAATGCAAATGCAGACACTACGTAGTTGATTGATTGTTTGATTCAGTTATTATTTCATCCAATTTGACGTCTTTTCCAAAGATAGTTTGAATCATACTAAATTCGAAAAAAAGAAAATCTTTGCTAATCACACAATAAAATTTAGGAAATGTAAACTTTTCATGATTGTTATTTCATATATTTGCATTATCTGCAATGCAAATGCAGACACTACGTAGTTGATTGATTGTTTGATTCAGTTATTATTTCATCCAATTTGACGTTCAGCAAATGCATTTGCATTTTGGTGGCGATCGGTCACCGTTTTAGACAACAGAACTGACAAAGCGAGTAATATTACCAAGCATGCCATCCTTGTGTGACGTAGACCGCTGAGGCCGAAAACATAACATAAACCACGCCCTTTTTGGGGCGGGGAATTTTGTCGTAAACCTAATCACAAAAAAAGACTTTAAATCACTACAGAGTCTTTTGAGGTGGGCATTTTAGTACTAATGTCATTTTTACATGCAAACCGATTATATAAGTGCCAATGTTAAGATCACCCAAGTGTCACTTTAATTGTTCAGCCCTAGCTTAACCCTCCAGTCCAGTATGTGAAGAAACGAAAGAGACACAACGGAGATGCGACTTGGACGATGACTCACCACTGACCTTGAGGCTCAAACATCCCTACAAAATAAGATTTGCTGGTGTTACAGTTAAAAACATGTCATCATCATCATCACAATAGCAACTTTGAAGTGATGCTTGAGAGGAAATCTGGTCTGCTAGTGTTGACTCGCACACTTGACATGTTTTCCAGAAGTCGTGTACAAAATGACGCCAATTCAGGGGAAGTACCACGACCCAGACACTGAACGAGTCAGTGTGGGGCGCACAGGCCGATGGTGGAATATGAGCAGGAGAAATAAAAGCCGCCATTGTCTCGCTCTTCCTCCAATCGGCCATCTGTCTATCATCCTGGCAGCTGGCGGTTCGGTTGACACACGATGTGTCATGTACGTTCTCCGAGCAAAGGCGCACACTCTTTGCGATTAGAGTGTGTAAAGGCGCGACAGGTTTAGGGCTAAGCATGTTGTGTCAAGGTCACATATAGGCCAAGTGGCACAGCAGTGACTCGGTAAAGTGAGGGTGAGAGCATATAAACACGAGGGGAAGTGAATGTAATGGTATATGTTATGCTGTTTAACACAGCGTTAGTTGAAGACAAACTTGAAAACCACAAACGGCGCTCGAAATAAGTACCGTGGTGTCGTCGCCTCCGCTCAACAATAACTTTTCCCCACGAAAAAAAAAAGAAACATTAAAGTATGTACTGATATTAACTTGAGTATCATGAAATATGTAATGGGTTGTTGAACATTGTTGTAATCTTATGATTTCATTGAAAATACATCTTCTAAAAGATATCATTCAAAATCAGTTATGTTGCTTTTACAGGATGCAATTGGCGATAATGCAAATATATGAAATAACAATCATGAAAAGTTTACATTTCCTAAATTTTATTGTGTGATTAGCAAAGATTTTCTTTTTTTCGAATTTAGTATGATTCAAACTGTCTTTGGAAAAGACGTCAAATTGGATGAAATAATAACTGAATCAAACAATCAATCAACTACGTAGTGTCTGCCAGTTTCATGCTCATATCCATTGGGGAACTCTAAGTCAGGGGTCCCCAACCACCGGGCCGCGGCGGACCGCTCAGATGAAAGAAAGAAAAAAAAAGTACAGTACTTCCGGTTTATTTATTATCCGAGGCTGAAAAACATTTTATTTTGAAAAGTGACCGGATTCGCTCCGTTAGAGCCATCTATGACTGACTCTTAACACATGTCAAGTTGTCTCCGTCGAGTAACGGTAATATTAAATGGACAAGCTAGCAAATGAGTAAAATAAACAGATGTATTTGGAAAGTTTCTAGATCTTGGGTCAAAAAAGGTTGGGCACCCCTTCTGGTGGTTGGTTGGTGTGATTGTGTGTGTGATCGTGTAGTTGTTCATCTATGTGATCCCTGCGATTGGCTGGTGACCAGTTCAGGGTGTATCCCGCTTAACACCTGAAAACAGCTGCGGTAGGCTGAGGACAAGGTTATAATATTGCCAAATACAAATACTAAATGAATTGTTCACTGTTATTGGAATATAGGGGTTTAAGGTGTATTGCTTAGTAAAATGAGTGTTATACTGATGGGTCAGTAATAAATGTTTTCCCCCACACCTATGATTAAAGGGCCACATCTCATATGTATACCATTTGCAGCAGTAAAACGTTAATATTTTGTCTATAAATAATTTGTTAACTTCATTATTT
The DNA here is from genome assembly GCF_054856515.1 of Filicampus tigris. NCBI lineage: Eukaryota > Metazoa > Chordata > Actinopteri > Syngnathiformes > Syngnathidae > Filicampus > Filicampus tigris. The sequence continues at coordinate 4,398,853 of NC_141225.1, read as the reverse complement.
TTCATGTACAATTTTTAAATGTGTATCTTTAAAAATGTTTTTTTTTAAATAATATAGCTGGCCGCCATGTTCATTAATCACCTCACTAGATAACTGTCACACGTGTGTAAACATTGGACAAGACTGCACACACCTCGTTGCTCGTTAAAAATACACGGCACAGCATTGGTTTTTAATGTCACAAGTGTAGCGTTTCCCATCTGAAACTGTAAACAACTCCTCCTTGCTGAAATGTTCACTGCACATGTACACATTGAGTGTTCCTGCCACCATTATACAGTCTGGGGAAAATACCCCCATGTCTCACTACCTTAAATAAAACATGAGAAGATTTCAATTCAAAAACAAGTTTTTTAATCCAGTTCACACAGCTCACACGAAACAGTAGGGCACCATGTATGTTGTTTCATCATTTCCATGTGAAAACTGCCCATCATGATGCCAAATATAATCAGGTCAGACTCACCAAAAACAGTGAACAAATCCTCCTCAATTCTAAATGCAATCAGGAAATCATCAAAACCCAAAGTAATTGTTGTTCTGCAGCGGATCTTTCATATAGCGTTCGGGAGGCATTCCATCTCTCTTCCGAAGCTGTGGTCTCTGTTGACATCTATGCAGACGAACTTACTTCGTCACCGAGAACACACAAGACAGGAGATATGTTTATCTTTTTAGCTAGTCGCCAGACTCGCCACAATGCCCAATTCTGGCTCAACAAAAGTACCGGGAGGCTCTGCCTTTATTTTATTTTCAAACAACTGGGCGTAACCTTACGCACAATAATGTAGCGCCAACAAAATAGTAGAGTGGCAAACATCGCAGTGAAAAGGAAAAATATTTGAGGTCAAATGAAATGTCTTATTAAGTCATGAAGATATTAACAATTTTCCTGAAAGAAGGGAATTCATTTTGGGTACCCACACATACAAATGTTCCAGTTTGTCATTCAGTTCCAAGTTTTTCCCCAGCAGGTAGTGACAACACATCACTTGGTCTGGATAGTGTGGCATCTCTCTGTGCGTGAACGTTGCTTTCATTTTGAAACTTTGATAACCGGCTAGTTCACCGAACATTTCATCATGGACATGCATTCATCAATGGACGGCTGTTCAGATGTTGAGGGGCCTTGCAGAGGCTTTGGGCCACCTTCAAAATTGCATGGCAACAAAACAGACAGAAGAATATGGACACAAAACAATTAACATTACATTCTCAATTCCATTTCCAGATGGCCAAATGAGAAAACCCTAAATGTTTTTTTGCAACTCAATACTCACGTAGGTTGCCTTGTCTTCCAGACTGGGGAAGAGTGTGACAATTCCACGAACATGGATAATGTGGACTTTAACTTTTCACACGAATACTTCAATGCAATCAAATTCCTTTCATATCATCTTATCTCAACTTGGTAATATTACTCAACTTATGGGTCAAAGACTTGAGACTTGCTTTGGACTTTCAAGACTTTTACCCATGCAACACCGACAATCTCTTTTTAACACTGTCCCTGGACTTTTAACACTGGCCAATTTGCAGTACTGTATACACACAAGGCTGCTGATTACTCTGGTCAACAGAAAATTAGAATCACAGATGGCTAAACATAGTTTAGACTCTGATTTCAAGCACATCGTGTTTTTTAGATTTTTTCCTTTATGTTTTTAAGTTTGACCTATGAAAGCTTGCACAGTACGAATTATACTATGCGCTGCAATTTATAACTATGACGTTTCAGAAAAAAAATCTTCCTGTTGCTAAACCTAACCTTTAATTCACAAATATTACTACTATATTATACGGATGTCCCAATATCTGCAATATTGTGATACTGCAATATTAAAATTGCCACAATATATCGTCATCGTCATGTCACGGTATTAATAGCAGCAAATCTGTTTAAAAGCCCAAGTTTTTTTCCATTTGTGCAGTTCCACCCCCCTCTGGTGGTTAGTTTATTAGTGCAGTTTAATTTGATGCCACATGTTTAAGATCCACGCTAATTGCCAGTAGGATCCCATGACTGGCCAAGTCTATTTCTTTGTGAATGCTGTTATTATGTACAAAAACAGAATATCGTGATTTTCTCTTTTTTTTACAATATCATGAGCTTTTTATATATCGCCAACCTCCCCACAATATCGTGATAATTATCGAATCGTGACATTTGGATATCGTGACATCCCTACTATAGTGCTATATTACATATTATATTATTGTTATGACCCTACTATTATTGTGAATTAAAAAAAACGGAAAAACGGCAACAGGAAAAAACGAGGGCAGAATCAGTGCAAAAAAATAATCTAGAAACGTTTACTTGCATTTAAAAAAAAATATATCGTACAACATTGTTAACCAGTGTTTTGGGCTTTTCGCTGCTCATTCTCAACAGCTGGTGTTGTAAAACTGTACAGATCGTATGCCTTTGATATTCTTGTTCCTGTGTGATGCTTCTGCCACTGAATTTCCCCACTGCTGTATGTATAAAGGTCATGATGTATTTTCCCACTCAGTGGCAAGATAGTAAGTAGAGTAATGGTATCCGTTCAGAACTGCAGTCCAAATTATGAGCAAAAGCAAGAAATACTACTTTCATGTTTTACATGCATATTGGTTCTGGAGCATAAATACAGAAATAGTGTGGACCTGCGCTTACATACTCCACCCCCGCCGCGCTACATTACACTCTCACTCCTTGCCCCCTGTGTCTCAGGAATGTGGGAATAATTGCCTTAATTTCATAAAGCACACGGCTTCCTTTGGTTCAATTTTCACCCAAGCCATAAAAAAGGGAAAAAAAGAAGCAGTTGTAAGGTCAGCAAGAAGCCATCTGGTTTCGCCATCGCTGCAGCTTTAATGACCAGCTAATAAAAGTTCAATTTGAGAGAAATTACAACAGATGTTCGGGGCTCGGAACACAGTCGGGTGAAACCTCAGCCTGCGGGAGCTGCCCTGCCGCTTTGATATACGGCCTAATATTACTAATGTTTCTCCACTTTATGGTGTATTAAAGCGACACAACACAGTGCCGAGGGAGGGGGTCCCAAAGATGACTGTTAAATACGAGATAGTAAAACCCACTTTTGGTAGGCGTACGCCACGGCGGAAATGCTAACATTCAAATAGCAGCAAAGGTTTCTCTCATCTTAGATATTTGTGCGATTCGCCGCAGTGCTGCGAGTTCCACCGTATCAAATGTTCTTCTTCTTGCAAAATACAACCTAAAAACAGACATCAAGTTGAGTTACTCCCTGTCTGACAGCGTTTAGGTAATACTGAACGGCTCTCCACCGTGACTTTGAATAACTCATTCTTGGACATTTTTTCAAAGAACTGTCAGAGATGAAGTTATTGCCGATTATCAGCGAGCGGTATTGTTCCAAATCCGTGGGCTTATTTCTCTGAACATAGCTTTAATGGGGCAAAAAGTAGGATGCAGTGTGCAGAGTCGATGAGGAACATGAGATACGTTGAGGCCTACAGATTTGACATATGATTGTAGTTACTTGGGGTTGATAGGTTAAAGATCTTATTTTGTTTTCGACTGCGATGCGATGAAAGTCGTATGATACCATGACTGTATGGAATTTTATAATGGAGGCATCCATAACATATTAAAATTTGGTGGAGGATGAAATGCTTTTTTTACTTAAAGGTACAATATGTAGAATTTAGTGTCATCTAGTGGCAAACTAATAGAATGCATCGACCTAAGTCTGAAGCACGTGCATTTTGCACTTGCATTTGCACTTCGCAAATCTACCACCATTTTTTTCAGCAGAGGGGCAATCAAAATGCTATAATGGAAAACTGGAATAATGGAATACTATAGTATTCCCTTAAGTGACGAAGTATGTGCATTGCATTTGTTACCCATGCTGTAGTCATGATGTTGAGGAACTACGTGTGCTAAGTTAGTCTCCTTCGGGTCTCCGTAGCAGAAAGATGGCGGCGAAACATGACAGCCTCTTGTTGGGGAGGCCTGCCCTATGTAATGTAATTAGTGATTAATTCACCTACAATAACATGAAAAAAAATTACGTTGATGTGATAGAGCATGTTTTTTTTGCATATTATGGAAAATAATCATGGGTTTTTGAAGTAATGAACATTGAAAAATCAACAAAATTTTACACACTGTCTCTTTAAAAAACTAAATCAGCAAAAACAACAACAACCCAACAGCAATGAACTTGACCTTCGATTAAATATTATTTAGTTTTTCTTGCTATCACATTGTTGAACTGTGTGGAATCAAGTGAAACAGGTATAATTGGATTAGTATATTAACGGCTTATTTGAGACATGTTTTGAGAAATTGAAATATAGGCTTATCTTCTATTTTGGGTTCATACTTTTACCATTTTCACCAGTCACAAACCTCACTGCATGTCACTGCCCTTACGCTAATTGTGGTTGTTGTATTTGTTGGGAATCCTGCGCATGTTTCTCTTCAACAGATCAACAGAAAAAAAAGTTGTTCTCTGTTTCACTGCTACTACTTCACTTGTGCTTTTATTATATTTAAGAATGGACTTGTCTCATTACCAGTTAAAGGGACGTCAACCCAAATATATTTCTTTCAAGAATATGTCCTATGCAAGCCCACTAGTTGAAACAAGGCATTTTGATAAATATTGCGTTTGTGGAATAAGAGTTAATTCACCCGTTTTTAGACATCTCTGGGGGCGGCCATTTTGTCACTTCTGTTGACTGAAAATGACATCACAACTAGTCAGAGCTCAGGTAGCGACCAATCTGACCTGTTTTCTGAAGCTGACCCGTGATTGGTTGTTACCTGAGCCCTGAGCAGTTGTGATGTCATTTTCACTAATCAAAAATCCATCCATTTTCTAAAATCCTCATTAAAACTCATTCACTGCCATTGACAAATATACTTGTCTTTTAAATTTTTTCAACAAGGATGGGTTCGGGAGCGTCTGACGCTTAGCAACTGTAAATTTTAAACTTGCAAACAACTTTACTGATGCACACCCACCAGTAGATGACACCAATTCCCCATTTTTAGATATGAGATAAGCATAGTTTGTGAGTCCGCTTTTGTGCAACCTACCTTTTTCTTACGCTAATTATAAAAGAATGGAAGGTGAAAGGAGAGAGTCTATTCTTTCATTTGGTAGTTTGTTGTATAAGAGCCATTCTACCGAATTGGTTGAAATTGCTGTCCCACAATGAAAATCACATTTTAAAAAACAATGAAGTGTTCATACCTTGCATATTTAGTCGTATCTTGTTATGATCTATTTTATCACAAGACATTAATTGAGATACTATTAAACTGGATGTATAAAAAGTCATCTTTTATATGTCACTTCCTATTGGGAGGTGGCTGTCCCAATCTCTAATTCCTGAATTTCAATTCATGAAAAAAAATTTTTGAAGATTTTTTCCAATTTACAAAATACTTTACTTTAAAAGAACATTTTGGTTGTTTTTAAATGTATTGTGAAAGATTCACATTGATTTTGTAGATTTTTTTTCAAATTAAAAGTTTTTATGTAAAAAAACCTGTCACTTTTCATGTCACTACCAAAACGCAAAGAGTATGTCTGTTGGCAGGGCTTGGTTTTAGCCACATCCCCAGAAATTTCACCAGTAAGAGACATTACCTTCATGTTCATCACCGGCCACATGGCGAGTAATTAGTTTGCAGCATTATTAAGTTATGTGCCCCCCAAAGTCTGAAAGTCAGCATGTGGTTTTAAGGACCGTCACTACCGAACACCTCTTTTCGGCACTTGAGCACTTTTGATTTTAATGCTAAATGTACTGTTTTCTATCTCCGTACACATGCTCAAAACTCTGTGGTAGCCACATTGTGCCTAGCATTCTTGAGTACTGTCAACAACTATCATAAAACGTCACTACCGAAACGGTCACTAGCGAAACGTTTCGGTAGTGACATAATGGTTTCGGTAGTGAGAATATGATGTTTATTTTTGAATAAAGTAAGTTTTAAATAATATAATACATAGATATATATATCATACATAGATCTATCTGATGTTAACAATATTCTATTCCATATTTTATCTTAATTTGAAGGGAAAAACACCAAAATGCCAAAAAGCCTAGCAGAGACAGAGTGCGGGCGAAGGGTTACAATGACCCAGTGAAATCCAAAGAATATTTAATAAAGGAAAGAGAAAGAAATAAGAGATGGAAGGAAGAAGGAAAGCTGAAATCTACCAATGAAGTATCCAGCAGACATCAAAGGAAAGTCAGAAGAGTCAAAAGTCAGACCACCGGAAGTCTCTAAAAAAAAAGAGAGAGGGGGAACATACATACAGGGAAATGTATGTTACAAAAATGTTTGTCATTCCAATTAAATTGACCTTTTGGAAGGTGAAACCACAGTTTTTCAATGATGAAGAGCCCTGTGATGGACAAGTGACCAGTCCAGCATGTACCTTGCTTTTGCCCTAAGTCAGCTGCAATCAACTCCAACCCCTGAGTACAGCACAAAGCAATACAAAATGGAAAAAATAATGTTTCATTAGTTATAATACACGTTAAGAGTTCAAATACAGCAAAACTAGTTAAGTGATTACAATGCTACCCTCACACAAAGTATTACTGCAACAGCAGCGACAATATGGTCACTACTGAAATGTTGCAGTCATTTTGCACAAACTGATGTTTTAAGAAAAATAAAAAGTATTGAATTATCAACCAACAATTTTTGATAATGAATGTTTAAGGGTATGTTTGTTTTAATTAATGATGACTTTTGAAGTCAATATGATCAACTTTCTACATTTTACAATGAAAAATAGCGTATCAATTTTGATTTATTTTGGAAAAAGGCATATCAAATTCTGTAAAACATTCATTTTGATTGGTTTTGATGTCAAAACCATATATATTAATTCATAAAAATACTCTGTAGAGGGGGGAATGGAAAAGAATATGAATCGGCTAGTAGAATTATTTTCATTCTTCTCTAATTGTGTGTTTCGGTAGTGACACATTTTAGGGACAGGCAAAATATAAGGGAAAGCTAGAAAATAGCATTTGAAAATTGACTGTACTTTTACTATATTTGTCCCCCTTAGATATGGTGCAACATGAATTTAATAAAAGTTTTTCTGAAATAAAATACAAATTTCACACATTTTCCAACTCTGAATTTGAACCATTTCAGTAGAATGGCCCGTATACCTGTATAATCATTGACAACAATATCCTGTTGGTGTCGAAAATGTCTAAATGCCCTAAAATGGCTAGCTGTGAATGAGTTGAAGCTCGTGGGTGAGCTGGAAAATATCCCAGCTGAGTTCAGGGAGGGTACACATTGGACTGGTTACCAGCCACTGGCAGCGCAGGGTCTAACATGCATATTTTTTGAATGCAGGAGGAAGCTAGAGTACCCGAGGAAAACCCGGGCAAGCAGAAAGAGAACATACAAACTCCACACAGGGAGGACGGAGCCAAGATTTGAATCAAGGACTTCAGGAATATTGCGATTGCCAAGGTGTGAAAAAGGAACCCTATCCCTTCACTTCCTGCTATTCACACAGTTTTGGTTTTGACATCTGTAGTAAAGCAAGTGTGAGCTAGTCAGTTTCAATGGTGAACCGTGAGAAAGTGTTTGGATGGCTGCTTGACATGTTTCTCACCCGATGCAGGAAGTGTAATACGTGGGCAATCAACTTTTAAAGGAATGTTTGGCGCGGAAATATCCAATTGAACATCCTCGGGGCAGGTATTAATGTTTCTGTGTGCCTTTTCTCATGTTTGCCAGTGTGCAAAGTGGCTGTGTACCGGTGTGAACCTCAGCAGGCATTCCTGCTTTCTGTACACAAAGTGTGACTCAACACACATTTGGACATGATGCTAACTCTTCACAGGTGGGATGGGAATAAACAGCACAAATGCAACACTTGTTGTGTACTTTTTTTCTTCCCCTTTAATGACATTTTAAAGCTGTCTTTACAGGTTTACAGGAAAGAGAGAATCCAATGGAGAATTGACTTGTCAATAGCTTGTATACAAATAGTTGGTTCTCTGGAATAGCTCCCCATCCATCAAGCATGATCGTATGTGGATCCGGAAGTCATTATCAGCGACGTGTGTGCGTCTTATCTTCAGGCAGGAGCTTATGTTTTTGCATTCATTTTAAATGAATCCAATAAAAGCAATTTAAACATAACGGAAAGCTTAGGAGACGTTGCAAATTGAAAGTTCACCTGTCAATGTGGTCCATCAGATAACCCCCACAAAAAAACGAAAATGAGAAGAAAAAAAATGCTATTTTAAATCTGGACAAAATCATGCATATGTGCAAAATACATGCTTTTAATATATTTCATTTTTGATCATGCAATTTTCAATCCATGTATACAATATCCACTATCTTAACCTAACAACAAGCAAACAACAAAATAACCACATACTGTAACTTTTTCCCAGTGCAAAGACTCACTTACATAAAAATGACCATTCAAGGATGGCACAAAACTGTTGAAGAGCAAATCAACATCAAGAACTCACTGTGTGCATTTTTTCACAAAAATCAACTCACTCAAAATTGTAATATTATTGAGGTACCGTACTATGTTTGTCCTGCATATCATTCCAAATCCCCCCAAAAAATATTAGGGCCTACGCTCATAGTGTACGGCAGTATAAGACCCAGTCCAAGCACAACTAAGACAAGTCTGCCTGCTAGTGGTGATTGGTGATATTACAACTTAAAACTACAGTCGACCGCTGCACATTCACGGATAAAAAATGTTGTTTTAAACATTTTCAATATTTTTACACATTTTGGATTTTTGACGTTCTTTCTGGGATTTTGTTTCCCATTTGTTTTTCCAAAATGTGTATAAAATGTTTAATGTCTTTTGAAGAATTATTTGGATACATAAATACATTTAAAAAAAAATAATATATATATATATATATATATATATATATATATATATATATATATATATATATATATATATATATATATATGTATTTGTTTTTTGTTAATCAAGGTGCCACTGAGTGTGGCCGCAGGCCACGTGCCATAGATCATATTTAGTGGCACCAAATAGTAGTAGTAGTAGCAGTGGTGGTAGAATTTGTAATAGCCATTTATAAAATTGATCATTTCAGAGGTAAATTGGGCACCTTGACTCAGTTGCCTCACTAAGCCCTCCCCTCTAGTCACCCTGTTCTTGTCCCCCTCCCCTAGCCATTTACAGTACTAATCGTCTGTCATGGCAGTTACCATTTATGAGGTCTCTAAACTTGGGACCGCTCTATTTTTCCCTCTTTTCATTTTTTTAATCAGGTTTGTTAAAAACAAGGAATCACTATTGTGGCCCTAAAGAAGTGATTTTCAACCACTGATCGGTCAAAATTCCATTTCACTTATTTGGTCAAAATTGGATTATTTATTGGGTACTATCTATCTTTGCCCATCTATCTCTGTCATCTATGTATGGTGACAGGCAGAACAATTCAATTTAAGTGTATACACCTGTTACCATTCATTCAACACCATAACAGCTTTGAAGTTCTAACTGAACAGGCGCAGATTTCACTGAGAGAGTACTTTATATTTCTGAGTAGATCAAGACAAGATCATCATTATTTGAATATAACCTATAGATACTTTTCGTATGGTGGTGTGCTGTGAGATTCTTCCAATTTAAAATATTTGCTTTGGCTAAATAAATCTTGGAGCACACCACACTGCCCTTAATGGTCAATAAAAATGTTAAATCATCGCTAAAAGTCAGACTGGGACATCATCGTTCACTACCGCTTTACTACCGCTTTACAGATATTTACCAGCTTAACGAGGCCTTTTGTTGGCATATAGGAAATGATGCAATGGTGCCCACGTTTACATTTTTGACTAGTGTGTATACTCTTGTCCGTCTCCAACATGCTGGAGAATAACTCATGCGATTGACACTTGTACGCCGGCGCGGTGATTGATCATCCCCCTCTTGAATGCAAAATAAAGCAAAAATCTCAGCCAGGCTGCCTCGCTCACATGATGGATGAGCTCCTGGGAGAATTTCGGCCCCCTGAAACTGGGGCCACGCTCCAAAACCGACACGCCAAAACACACTCTGCAGCCGCTCGGCTTCCTCCGCTCAGCTCCCCGAGGTGAGAGATAAGTTCACTTGTGGGGTTTTGAGCGCGTTCCCACGGCGGGCCAGAATACGACGGGGCGTACAACACGGCTACGTTCTCTCGTGCTGACAAAGACGAGGTGTGTCAAGAGTATTGGGTTTCTGTGACTCACGGGCAGGGGTGAAATACCTTTGGAACAACATGCGCTATTGTTTTGTTGACAATGCAGGATGTTTTGTTGGTGGGAGCCCAGCAGCGTCGGTGGTGGGTGATGCCGATACTCTGTGGATAGTTTTCCTTCAGGGTCTTTTTTTTTTTTTTTTTTTAATTGGGTGTGGACTCTAAATTTCAGTGTGCTTGTGACCGTTTAGCATTTTGAATCGGACTCAACAATTTCAAACCGAATTTGTCGTAACAGACATAAAAGCACCGTGCAGCAGTTCGAACACCAGCACTTCTCAATTTTAGCCTTTAGAGAAAGTCAACGCCCAAATTTTCTTGAAATTAATATGTATGCATCACTAGTCCAAACATGGCATTCTGATTGATATGGCGTTTGTGGAATGTGGGTTGAGCAGTAAAATCCACCCGTTTTTGTCCATCTCAGGGGGCGGCCATTTTGCCACTTGCTGTTGACTGAAAATGACTACACGGTTGCTCAGGGCTCAGATAATGATCAATCATGGTTCAGCTTCAGAAAACAGGTGAGCCGTGATTGGTCGTTACCTTTGCTTGTTAACTCATATTCCACAAATGCAATATTAATCAGGATGCCATGTTTAGACTAGTGAAGGCGCATAGAACATATTATTGCACAGATTTTGGGGGGGTTGACTTCCCCTGTAAGCGACACAAACCAGGACTTTTTACAGCATAGTGGGACTTCACATGAGCCCACAGTACCCTCTCTTGATCTATTTCTTTCATGCACTTTTTGATACTTATACAACGCTTATGGTACCTCAAAATAAAAAATAAAAAAGGGGAAAAAAATTGCCTTCGGTAAAAGTTTATTTGACGTGTGCACCATTATTTAGACATTTCAAGGAAGCTGCAAACATACTCGTAACGTAACACACCACCAACGCAAAGGCTAACTTCAAAATAAAAATGACAAAATAATACTTTGGTACCAACACAGCCATAGTAGGCTTTTATTCTTAAGTTGGCCCACATGACTGCCTGACGGCTAATTTGATTTGTCTCTTCAACATTTTGGCTTGCCATTACAGTTTTATTGCCATTAGTTGCTACTAACATCAGCACAATGCCATCCCCAAATCATGGTCAATCGCTAATTTAAGACGCTACGAAAATGCTAGTTAAGTTAATTATGCAGTCTTTGTAATATATGGCACAAGTCTCCACCGTTCGCAGTCAGCAGCTAGCTGCGAGCAACAAGTGCCGAGCTGGCAACATCATGTAGTCCAACGGCTGCTGCTTTTTTTTTCTTTTTTTCTTCTTTTTGAATGATGTGGACATAGTCTAGTTTGTAATAAAGGAGGAGGATGTGTCTTAAATTGCCCTTTGAGGTCATTTTTTCATTGTCCATTTACAAAATAAGAAAGTATCCTGCCTTGTAGTACATTTAAAGTAATGTTGCTAAATTCTAAACAGCTATATTTGACATATTGTGTTGAATGTTTTTTTAAATGTATTTATTTAATGGTCAAAATGTACCTTTATGTATCTTGTTTTATTGGTTGTTTTTCATTCATTTCTTCTACTGATCAGAAAAATGATCCATTCCATTACTCAAATCTGCTATCCAATCCGAATTGTGAGGTTTTTTTTTATCTATTGCACCGATAACTGGCATACACCATGCGCCCGGCCCTTGTGAGGCGCTCAAGAGTCAAGTGCATGTGTGGCCGAAAAGAATCGAAAACAGTTGAACCCAAATGTTGACGTGGTTTCAAATGGGGCCAAAGACAACTCAGACTAGTGATGAAGCGAGTGAAGATCACACATTAATCTTGCAAGTGAAGAGCAGCCAGCAAACAGTAACGCATCTGATATACTTGTTGCTAGCAATTTCAACAATAATTGCACAGAACAAGATGGTCAAACAAAAATAAGATATTTATTTATTTATTTAAATGAGTACCGGCACTTATTTTTTTCCACTTAAAGAACTACATAATAGCATAGCACTCAACCATTCAAACTCATTTTCCTCTTCGGCAACGTCTGAAACGTCATCAAAATAATTGCACAGAACAAGAATGGCTGGACTGATGGTCAAACAAAAATAAGGGATTTATTTATTTATTTATTTATTTATTTGTTTGTTTGTTTGTTATCCATTATCCATTCGTCTATTTATTAATCAACTTACTGTTACCCACCGCCTAATTTAGCTGACAGCAGTCAAATAAGTGCTTGGGAGTACCGGCACTTTTTTTTTTTCCACTTAAAGAACGACATAAAAGCATAATATTCAACCATTAAAAGTCATTTTCCTGTTCAGCAATGTCTGAAACTTCATCAAGAAATAATCATGTGTTTTCACATATTTTTATTTTTGGGGGTTGAAACAGTCATTTTAAATAGTCATGGATAACAATGCAATTACAAAAAGAAAAGGTTAATGCAAAGTCTTGAAGTGGCACAGGGATCATTTTCCCCCACATGGATTAATATTATTGCAGATGCACGCACCACCCGAATGAGCAAGCATCGCGAATATCACTACATACATTACATATGACAATTAAGAGTGTTCAAATGATGCTTAGAATATTGTTTGCACACCTTATAAAAGGTTTTACAATTGTTATTTCCTACTGGAAAAATGCTTTAAAACCCCAGCAAATCAGAAGTCTAAAAGCAAACGAGTTATTAAGATGCAGTCAATGATTAAAGTTAAGATTCAAATTGAGGGATTACTATGTCACTCAACGCAAAACGATTTACCCACACATCAATCATCGCCTGTCGACTGACAAGCAAGAACGCTGAGGACTTCCCCTGTGAGAAGAATTAATTACCCCTAATTATATTTTCACACGTTGACCTTTCAGTCAACTTCAGTTTGCGCTTTCTTGGCATTGCTAAAAGACAGACAGGGAAGAGTGTGAGTCCAAATTGTTGCTTTCAGCCTTTAAAAATATGCCAACAATTACTGTAATGGTTGTAAAATGTGTTTTCATCAGCAGATTTCTCCACCTTTTACTTTATAATGTGCAGATTCTGTGGCTCATTAACTGCTGAATGGCTACTGGAAAGTGTAAGAAAAGTGAGGTAACAGCAGCAGCGTGTAAAAATGAATGAAGATTAATTGGTGAGGTGTAGGACAGGAAGTGCCTGTATGGATGTCAAAGGTTCATTCAAACTAATGACTTATGCTTTGTGACGAGAAAAAAATAATAGCTCCCTGTTTGCTACTCAACATGGCATGACACTAACATTTCCTTACGCATCTTGGTTACCCTCTAAGGGGCCATTTTAATGATGGAAGATCCATCCTCTTGCTGACGAAAGGACGTTTTCAGCCGAGACTTTCAGTACATGGCTCTGTATTGCGCTCTGAATGTGGTGAAGTCACCCTCAATCCCAAAATATAACACCTCCATGCATGACTGTGTGGATTGGTGCTCTTTGGGTCATACTCTTCATTCTCCAAACACGGCTGGATGGAGTTCATGTCAAAAAGTTGAACTTTAATTTCATCTGACAACAGCATTCTCTCCCAAGCCTTCTCTGAGTCATGTAGATGTTCATTGGCCAATTTGTGGCGGGCCTGAACATGTACTTTCTTGAGCAGGGAGACCTTGCGGGCATCGCTTGATTTCAATCCATTCCGTCTAGTGTGTTACCAACTGTCTTCTTGATGACTGAGGTCCCATGTGAACAAGTTCCTGTTTTTTATTCTGCCTTGTACTTTGAGGCTGCTCCTTTATGTTTCGCTTGATCATCCTCACTTCCTATGGCAAGCTCTTGCTTGGTTGTTGGATATTCCATCATGCTGGTGATTAATGCTTTGCGATGTGTGGAAAAATAAAAATTGTTTCCTGTGTGCTTTTCATCATGAAACCATGAAATCATTTTCTTAAGCATTCTTTTCGCTCTTCGGGCGTTACTGTCATGTTGGAGACACATTCACGGCCCATATTCAGTGTTCTTGCTGAGGAAAGGAGGTTTTTGGTAAAATTGAATTTAATCTGATCACATCACTTTCTCCCAAGCCATCTGAGTCATTCATATTATCTCCAGTATACTTATTATTGTAATGGCTTCCCTCAAATGAGCATCAAACAGCTGCAGCTCGTTCAGAATGTTGCAGCTTGAGTTATGACCAGAACAGAAAGATCAGGAATATTACTCCAGTTCTGAAGACTTTACACTGGCTCCCGGTCAGATGTACAGTTGATTTTAAAATTATGATACTGGCCTTTTAAATCACTGAATGGTTTAGGTCCTGACCTCATTAAGAAATGCTAATTGAATATAAACCCAGCAGGGCTCTGAGATCTGCAAACTACGGTCAATTAGTGGAGCCCAGAGTTCAAAGCAAACATGGTGAATCAAGTGAAGTCAGCCCCAAATGTGAATGATTTGAAATCCAGTTTAAAATCTATCCCCCCCCCGACCTATTATTAAAGGTAAAGGGCTACTTCACATATGTATGCTATTTGCAGCAGTAAAAAGTTAATATTTAGTCTGTAATTAATTTGATAAGTGAATTATTTTTCATGCCCATTTAATAACTTTAAAATCGATTTTAAAATGAATATAGCTTGCCGCCAAGTTCATTAAACACGTCGCTAGATGTCCCACTGTCCCACGTGTGTAAATGTTGGACTAGACAGCACAATGATGTACACACACAGCTTTGCCGAATGGAATGAACCTATAGCATTAATCCTGAAAGAATGAGGCCATATTGTTTCCAGCCAACACTATGAAATAAGTCTACCGAGTGAGATTCCACTTTGGTGTGAAAAATGCAGCATCGGATGGCACAAAATACCCTTTGGTGAATGAGTAGACCAGGAAGTGCGGCAGACAGCACCACGTCTGCCATATCTTTGCTCGCTACATAGTACACACGCATGGCCAATGCTGTAATTAATATGCCCTCGTACCTTACCAGCATTAAGGTATGAGTGCTGCTTTGGTCTCAGCGGCTGGACTCCGCTCATATAATGGAAATAACGCCGCCTGCGTCCACCGGGAATCACAAAGGGTCGAAACAAAGCGGATCCTCAATCTGGAAATTAATATCCTCTACCACTTCTTGCTAGTTAAAAATATTCGACACAGCGTTTGTTTTTAATGCCATCTGCCTAGCATGTCTCCTCTCCAACTGTAAATGACTCCTTGAAATGTTCACTGCACATGCCTGCCTGTTCTTGCGCAGTTTTGCACATAGGGGGTTCGACAAAACTTCAGTAAGTCTCTCTTTTTGTAAAACTTTTGGAATAACATGCCAGTGTTCACCTTGTTTGCTGTTTCTGGTCAAACCCTTGCAAATGTTTGCTATGCATTCTGGCATTGTCTTTCTTTGTGTCCTCCTTGTTGTTGTTTATCATAGTATAGTAGTAAATGACACAGTCTCATTGGACCCAACATGGACATACGTGTTGAAAATGTTGCCATAAAAATGAAATATACCAATATAGAGGTGTATTTTTCCAAGCTAAACTAATTAATAACAGCCAAGCAAGCCAGACATGTAGAATGAATCAAGCCTTCCTTTAAGAGGGAAATTAACCCAGACATATTTTTTTCAAGAATATGTTCCCAGCAGGCCCACTAGTTAAAACACAGCATTCTGATTAATATTGTGTTTATGGAATATGAGTTAAGCAGCAAAATCCACCCCTTTTTAGCCATCTCAGGGGGCGGCCATTTTGTCACTTCTGTTGACTGAAAATGACATCACAAATGCTCAGGGCTCAGGTAACGACCAATCACGGCTCAGCTTCAGAAAACAGGTCAGCCGTGATTGGTCGTTATTTGAGCCATGAGCAGTTGTGATGTCATTTTCAGTCGACAGAAGTGACAAAATGGCCGCCCCCGAAGATGGCTAAAAACGGGTGGATTAACTCTTATTCCACAAACGCAATATTTATCAGAATGCCTTGTTTCAACTAGTGGGCTTGCATAGAACATATTTTTCAAAAAAGGTTTTAAGGTCTTAAATGTTTGAAACATATTAATATTACATTTCCCCCAAAGTAAGTACCGGTAAGCTATTTATTTATTATTTATTTATTTATTTAAATGTCTTAAATTCTTTTGTTTGTTAACACTTTGAAATATTGTACGTTTTGATTATGTGAAGCACACTGCACAAGCAAATTGCACAGTTACCTTGTGTATGAAATACACTACACCGCGACCCTTGTGAGGATAAGCGGTATCGATAATGGATGGATGGATGTCCTTCTTTCTCTTCTTTAGATCATTACATGTTCCGTCCATGTACTTTGAGGCTGCTCTGAGATCATGTTTGTCTTCACTCCATCATACCTGGAGGTCAAAAGTGCATTAATGTTTTGTGATATGTTAAAAAGTCATGTATTGAAGTGGCTTCTGCATGCGTCTCGTCATGGCACCACACAAACATTTCGTTATGCATCCTTTTTACTCCTTAATTGCCAGTGCATCATCTTTGCAGTGACGTGATGTAAATCTAAGTATTGTCAAGCGTAACCATACCAGCATTATGGCGAAAGGAGACACTCAAAGCCGCTGTTGTGGTAACGCAAGCGAACAAAGCAATCAGACGAGGGGGATTCCCGCTTTTTAAAGTGCCCGCCAGCGACCAACTTTTAATGACAAACATCTCATGAGCGCACACGCTGACCTTTTACCATAAATATGCATTTTTATACCTGTTCCACTTTCTTGTGTTTGGGTCGAAAAAGTCTGTTAAAGCGTGTTTTCTCAGCTTCAGAGAACATGAGGTCATTGCTACATAATGTCAAGCTGCATTCCCATGACCGAGAGTCTTCAAAAGCTCGCTGTGTGACCTGTGAGTGTAAGTTTGTGACTTTTTTGATAGGCAACACTTGAGTCACTGGAAAATGAATTCCATCTACAGCTAGTTCATTTTAATTGAAATATATAGTATGCTTTTTCAGAATACACAATGCTATATGCTGCATCTTTAGATATAGGCTAAAATGTCCAAAACACATACAACCTATGTAGGTTTATTTGGGGAAAGTAAATTACACATGGATACGTACATACATACATTATACGTACTAGAAATACTGTACTAGAAATACTGGAAATACGTAAAATATACAATACAAATGCTATAGAATACACTTATAGAAATAGATTTCTAAGAAATAATACAATTAAATTTGCTATACAAATAAATGCATATACTGAATATGCAATACATACCTAAAAATACATAAAAGAAAAGATGCAGCACTATATAATTATGCTATACAAATAAATATTTATATAAATGTAACGTTTTACACAATTACCGTAAATGCCCAAATATAAATATAAATAATGTATATTTCAGACATTTATTTATGTTTTAAATTTCTATGTCGTATATAATTCCACATACAGTATTTTACATTTTTACTTAAAGTCAACACAAACATCTTTTTTTCCAGAATATGTCTATGCAGGCCCACTAGTCTAGTCACGCCATTCTGATTAAAACTGCATTTGTGGAATATGAGAAATCCACCCGTTTTTAGCCATCTCAGGGGGGAGCCATTTTGTCACTTCTGTCGACTGAAAATGACATCGAAGTTGCTCAGGGTTCGGGTAACGACCAATCACGACTCACCTGTTTTCTGAAGCTGAGCCATGATTGGTCATTATCTGAGCCCTGAGCAACTATGATGTCATCTTCAGTCAACAGCAGTGACCAAATGGCCACCCCCCGAGATGGCTAAAAGTGGGCGGATTTTGCTGTTTAACTTATATTCAATGAACACAATATTAACCAGAATGCCGTGTTTGAACTAGTGGGCCTGCTGGGAACATATTCCTGAAAAAAATATGTTTGGGTTGACTTCCTATTTAAGTTAAAATGTATAATACTGTATGTGGAATTATATATGACATATAAACATAAATGTCTGAAATATACATTTAAGAAACATTTATAGTATAATTAAATATTATACAGTACCAGTCAAAAGTTTGGAAACACCTAATTCAGTGTTTTTTCCTTATTTCAAAATGTCCTGAATTGTAGATTGATACTTTATGGAATTATTTGGTAACCAAAAAATGTCAATCAAAATAGAATGTTTTATAATTTAGATTCTTCAAAGTAGGCACCTTTTAACAAGATAACATCTTTGCACTTCTTGGTATTTTCACAGTCAGCTTTATGACCTGAAATGATTTTTAGTTCACAACTGTGCATTATCAAGAGGTAATAGGTAGAAATTGAAGAGATAATAGGTAGAAATTGTTGACCGTAAATTTGAAAGTGTTTCCAAACTTTTGACTGGTACTATATATGCTATAGAAATAAATGTACGGGTATAAGTATTATACACATTTGAACTGGTTTCATGTTGTATGTGGTCTCCTCTGCAGAGGTGGGTAGTAACGAGTTACATTTACCCCGTTACATTTACTTGAGTAAGTTTTGGGAAATGTTGTACTTCTAGGAGTAGTTTTAAATCACTATACTTTTTACTTCTAATTGAGTAGATTTTTGAAGAAGAAACTGTACTCTTACGATCTCGCTATATTAGGCCACATTGAACCCGTTACTTAAATTGTATGTCATCTCCGTTTCTTAAATCGTACGTCATCTCCCTCTCTCTCTCTCTCTCTCTCTCTCTGTCTCTCTCTCTTTCTTTCTCTCTCTCTCTCTCTCTCTCTTTCTTTTTCTCTCTCTCTCTCTCAGAGAAAGGCACATTTACTTTGTCAGAGACCTGCACCAGGCTCTACCATGTGACTGTATTTCACCAAACAAACGTAGCCGTATGGCTGTATAGCCCTGCAGTCTCGTCACGTGAACATATTCGACTTCAGCTACGGGAGAGTTGTTACTATTATTATTTTATTCTTTATTAAAGTACTTGAATTTACCTTAAAATTGTTTTAAGTTATTCTTTAATTAAATGTAATTCATTTTATTGATTGGATTGACTTTAATTTGCCTGAAGATGATTATTTTGTATTTTCGTCTGATTGAATGGTTGTTTTAAAGAAATAAAAAAATAAATGAGACGCTACAGTTACTCAGTACTTGAGTAGTTTTATCACCAAGTACATTTTTACTTTTACTCAAGTAATTAATTGGATGACTACTTTTTACTTCTACTTGAGTCATATTATTCTGAAGTAACAGTACTTTTACTTGAGTACAGGTTGTGGCTAGTCTACCCACCCCTGCTCCTCTGTTGCAATATTTCTGAATAAAATTATGAAAAAAAAGTTTTGATTATCACAAGTAAAAACCAATCTAATGAATTGCCACGGCTGGTTTACCCATCTGCTCGGCGGCGGTCATATCGATCGACTCCCCAATGAAATGGGTGGGAAGGCGACCTGCCCTTGACCTTTGAACTCCCAGGCCCTACCAGTCAAAGCTGGAGCAGTGACCTGTGGAAATCAATTATTTCAATGGAAATGATGTAAGCCGATAGCCAGAGAGGAAGGCAAATGGATGACTTGGCTGAGTTAAAAGGTGCTTTTAGAGCTGAACTCGTCCAGATCAGTTTGACGGCTGGAGACAAATCACTGATTTGGTTTCAAAAGAGGACAGCTACTTGTGTTCATTTATCTCATTTGTCTCAAGAATAGGAGTCAAACAACTGACTGTATGGATGAAATGTGTCCCCCGTGTCAGAATCCAAACTGCTGGGGAAGACATCCCTGGGGGGATTCCACATGAAATAAAATCAGAAAACATAGGACGGAACTCAATGAAGAACCAAGCCGCTCAGTTAAGTGAGGTAGACGAATATAGATTCTGTCATCAGGCTGATTTGAGCATATTTCCCCACTTTAGATCAAAGTAAGCAAAAGCCTGTATGTTTGAGATATGTAAGACATTATCCTAAGTGATTATCCTGTAGGATGGGGTGCGTTAAGAGTGAAAAGATCGCACATAAGGATTTCTGAACTAATAGTCTGTTGCCTGTCTAAAGTATAAATAACATTGAGTTGCTTGGTGATTTGAATTCGAAAAGCACTGGCTCTCAAATTCATCCCTGAGGGACTCCACACGGAATCAATGCATGAATAAAAAGGCAATATTGACTATATTACTGCAAGGAACATTGGAAATATTCATTCACTTCCTTCAAGAAAAGCGATATCACATTCGAATGAATGAGGAGTTTCAGGATCACAAACACACAATTGTGGAAAGTTACTCTGGATATGACGTGCAAAATGACTTGGCAGAAGAAGCCATATCCTCGTTCACCAATTGTTAAGATATTTTCATCTGATCACATGATGATGTCGCAGCGCAGACGGTTGGTAAATTTCAGCTCGTAAATTTCCAAGACAGCAAAATCATGTTCAGTGTTGATTGACACTGCTGGAGCGGTAAGGGAGTCTTGGAATCATTCCGATGAATGAATCACATTTTGGGGGCCTCAACATGCCCAAAACCTCAATACTTTTTGCAAGCATGTGAATTCTGGTGAAAATGTATATATTTAGGCATCTCAAACAAGATTTCTCCCAAAACTCATTTACTAGTAAGTAAAAAGTACATCCAAAAAATAAGCTCACCCGATAGACATTAAATCCAATGGACATGTTTATGATAACAGTACGTAAAAGTCTCAAGGAATTATTATTTAATCATTGTTATTGTTATTATTATTATCACTGTAATAAAGGAGTTAAGTTTACAGCTAAATTAAACCAACTGAACCAAGAAGTGGAAGAAACCTGTTTACCTCAGTTTATTAGCCTGTGTGTATACGAGTGAAACTTCCCTGGGGCTTCGCTTCTCATTTTCTTTCCTTTTTTCGCAACAAAAAAAGAAGGAGGGGGGCCATCGGTGACCTTTTGGGATTATCCACCTGATGCCTGGGGTGGATGAGCAAGCGAGTGAATGAGTGAGTGAGCTGGTTGTGCTACAGGTGAAGGCGTGGAGGATAGCGGAGAGAAAAAAAAAGAAGCTGCAGCGTGTTCATTTCCTCTCTTGGTTTGCTTGGTGGCTCCAGGCGTTGGATTTTCACGGTGGCCTCACCTTCTTGCACATTGTCTTGTCACGGAAAGTGTGTGAAAACCCCTCCCACAGAGCGCCAAACGGGCTGGGAGAAATTGTCTTGAGGAGGGAAGAGACATGGAAATACTTTAATACTCTTGTCTATCTGATTGCTATCACTGTCTTCAGAATGACATTCAAAGCGGAAGTCAACCCAAACATATTTTTTTCAAGCATATGTTCCCAGCGGTCCCTATTAGTTGAAACAAGGCATTCTGATTAATTTTGCGTTTGTGGAATATAAGTTAAGCAGCAAAATGCACTCGTTTTTAGCCATCTCTGGGGGCGGTCGGCTGACCTGTTTTCTGAATCTGAGCCGTGATTGGTCGTTGTGAGCAGTTGTGATGTCATTTTCAGTAGACACAAGACAAAATGGCCGCCCTCAGAGATGGCTAAAAACGAGTGGAACACTTATTCTACAAACGCAATATTTATCAGAATGCCTTGTTTCAACTGGTGGGCTTGCATAGAACATATTCTTGAAAAAAGTATGTTTGCGTTAACTTCCACTTTAAAGTCAATTTCCTCATGAAAATCTAATGATGATGGGATGATAATGTCACTCTGAGTGTCTGTGTATTGGTTTTACCAATTCTCTACCCCATTTTGTGTTCATTGGTGAAGCTCTCAGGGGCTATTTTTTTTCCAACTTACCAATTACTTACAATTCCAATTGCGCCTGAGTGATTTTCAGTAGGGTACGATAAGGAGTCTTCTTGATCGCTAACATAGAGTCCTTGAACTTTTTGACCCTTTGCCACATTTCCTTCTTACTATTTTGTGTACATCTGGAGAGTGATATTTTTGCTCATCGTTTCTTGCAAAACATCTCCAGCTCAGGTAGGTTAGATGGAGAACGTTTGTGAACAGCAGTTTTCAGGTCTTTCCACAGATCCTCGATTGGATTCTGGTCTAGACTTTGACTTGGCCATTCTAACACTTGTTGGAAGGTAAAGTTTGGCCTTGGTCTCAGGTCTTTTGCAGACTTCAACAGGTTCCCTTCCAAAATGGCCCTGTATTTGGCTCTGTTCATCTTCCCATCTAACCGGGTCAAGTACCGACTAATGTGTGTTGTGTTGGGTTCTTTGAAAAAGAAAGACCACTGTTCTCATCTGCGATACCACACTCACAGGCATAGTCTGCCCTCTAGTGGTTCAACACATGTAATACCATGGATTACACCACAGGACGCTCACTTTACTGATGGGGAAAAAGGTGGATAGCAATTTTGTTTTGTTAACTGCAACTGTTAACATTTAGTATATAGCGTCATCTCTAGAGCATAAAAATCTCTCCAAGAGGACGGACGGGGTCAACGAACGATTATTTTCATATGGACGGAAGGACGATGACGGAAGGGTGCCCGGGTCGCGGACGTAGAACGAACCGGCATAATAGTGTAAAGTGCCCTTCTCTGGTAATTTGTGACAAAAATCAACCTAGTTTGTTACTTTTATTTCAGCACACAGGGCATTTTAAGTATAATTAATTAAGTCTCAATACAATCTGTATAAATATGGTCCCACATCATCCACTCATAATGGAAAACATGTCATTTAATAAAACATTTCTAGTCACCTGTCCTCTGAAACATGAAAGAGCTTCATTTAAGCCGTTGTATGCTTCAAAAAGTGTAAAACAATTGAGTGTGTGCACCTACGGTCACACTATTAAGACTGACAGGTAAGTGGGAATGGCGTGGTGTCTTGTTTGTAGATTAAAATAGGATAGAAATGAAGGAATGAGTGTAGAAGTATGATGTGTGTGCATAGTGTGCGCCAGCCACAGTGTCATCATGGGAGGGTGAGTGACGTGCGCAAATGTTCACGCACGTAGTTTAGAGGGAGCATTGGTGTCAGTACCATATTTAACAGTGGGGATGGTGTTTTCAGCGTGATCAGTGTTTTTTACGCCAAACAGTGTTTTGCATTTAGCCTAAAATAGTTCGATTTTGGTCTCATCTGACGTGAGCACCTTCTTCCACATGTTTGTTGTGTCTCCCAGATGGCTTGTCAAACTTCAAACGGACTTTTTATGGTTGTCTTTGAGGAATGTCTTTCTTCGTGCCACTCTTCCATAAAGGTCAGGGGCCTCATTTATCAAGCGTGCGTACGCACAGAAGTGTGCGTAAAGCATGCGTACGAACATTAAGTGTGGGATATATCAATTTGGACTTTGCAGCACCGACCATGTGGACGCAAAGCTCCTTGAAATCAATGCACGACAGTCACAGAGTTAACAAACGTGTTCCCCCTTTCCTCCCATTGTACAATTTCATAATTCATTCGAAAATTCTAACGATTGGTGTGACAGGTTATGAAAGGCAGCGCAGCAGTAACAGAACAACAAAAGCCTAATTGAAATGCACATGCCGTCACTTTTGTTGACTTGGCGAACTATGCACTCAGACGGCAGCGTGTTTTCAAAGAGCGTGCCGAGCCATTCCGTATATTTCATCCAGAGTGGCTTCGGAGCAGGTATCGCTTCCCCAAAAATATATTGCTTGATTTGTGCCGTGATTTGCTATGTTGGAGCGGGAGAAGAAAAGCACCAGAGCTGATTGATGAGCGTTTCAACATTTCAATATTATTTTGTGGGCTCCGTGTGGTTAATCATAACATCTCCACGGGTGATCTGGGCTATCCACTGAAGCTTCGGCTAACGACTGCCGTAGCCACCCCAAAGACACCGCAAAGCAGCATTCCAACCGGACCCAAGCACGTTCGAGAAGCGCCGTCGAACGCGCAATAGGCCCGCTAAAAGGACGATGGCGGTGCTTGTCCGACGCAGGGGGGACGCTTCAATATGAGCCGGAAAAAATCTGCCGCATCATCTTGGCTTGTGCCGCACTGCACAATGTAGCCCTCAGACAAGGCGTCCCTTTGCAGGAACCGCCCAGAGCAGATGAGCCGATGCCAGCCTGTCCACCCCCTCAATGCCGCCGCCATTCCAACAAGACAGGGGATCGTACGGAGATTGTAGGCAGGCCTGCCTGATAACTATGTATTGATAAGCAAAATATTTCAGGTTGAAAGTGAAGTGAAAATAGTCTCATCATTTGACATGTCAATTTTTTTTTTTGTTGAGCTTTTTTGTTGCGCATGTAGCAATCTGTACCAGTCATTCATTCATTTTCTGTAGAATGTTCGCAATATTTGTCAATAGATCCTTAATGGCTTTGGTTGTGATTTTGCGGCACTGCCAGCGTCAGCACCCTCGCTCGTTTTTTATTATACCTGCAATGTGGCTGATTGATGGGTTTGTTTGGAGAGCATCTGTGTGGCCATCGGGTATGATCCCCCTTACTGACGTGTCCCCTATTATGCTGGCAACACGGAAAAGATGGGTTGTTGTTTGTCCTCCTCCAGTTAATGACATCTCCCGCCTGTGGGCCGTGACTCATTGTTTGGCACAGAGTTGGATGTCAAACCATTTTTTTTTATTTCAGAGACCGCTCTTTCCTCCGATCCAACGGAATTAACGGCAGCGGTTATATCTTCCCATGTCGTTTGTTTTTTGGTTTTGGGTTACGCCCGCATTGAGGGTTCCAAATAGTACATTTCGATTTTTGTCCACTTCTCCGACAAGAACATCTATCTCCGTCTTGGAAAAATTTCTTTTCTTGGTCCTTTTTGCCATGATATCGGATGAGGAAATGGTCCGTTGGCGCATTCTTAAAGAGATTTCTATTATTCTATCTGGTCAATTTCTCACCGCAAATAAGGTTACCTACATGGCACTTTAGAGCAGGTGGGATTTATCCAGAGCTGGGCGGTCTGTCCCGGTGCCGGACCGGTCGGACCCTCCGGCCGGGCCGGATGCCCATTTGTGGGGCGGAGTTGTGGGGGGTGACAAATAAAAAAAATGGCTGGACTAAATAAGCATGGCCGGAAGTGGATTTTAGTCCGGCCCACTAATCGGTCGCGAGGCGTACAAATTTCATCTCAGTGAAAGGCTTCTTTCTAGCCTTCTTTCTACTCCCGCGTCGGCGCGAGCGACAACTGCCGCATTACCGACGCATTGTGCTGTTGGCGAAGGGTCTGCGACACATGCCACGCACCCATCAGGAATTGTTGCTGCTCTGATCAGTCCATTATGTCACATGTTGCGATGACATACAGTTTCCTACACGGAGAGGAGAGAGAGGATGCAGCACGCAGCTCGTTGCTGCTGCAAAAGCAAATGAGTTTGGTAACAAAATTAAATGCATAGTCTAGTCATCTCGGTCCCTTTATGGTTGTAGCAGGTACGATATCCATTGTTGTCGCTGTCTTTTTGAAGCGACGCCCCCCGACTTGGAACTGAACGGTTTCAAAACAACCTGTGTCTGGGTGTATATTAAAGCTGCGTGCAGCACTCAAGTATGACACTGCCACATCAAGGTGGGGTTCATGCACTTCTTCTGGCGTCTTCTACTTCCGGAAATACGCCGTAGCAAACCTACTGTGTGCAGTGGTTTGCTGGTATGCTTTTATTTTGAAGGCCGTGAACGAAGGGAAGTGTGGAACATAAATAACATGTTGAATGCAACTTCTGGCCGTCTGTTGGACCCAAATAATTATACTTTACGACAAAACCAACCCCAGGGCTTGTAATGGAAGTAAGCGACACGCAGTTGGGTAAGTAGTAAAGTACTAGTGGCGCATTTTGAAGCGTGTCCACAGCGGGTTCGAATAGTACTTCATCCCTGTTCTGCCTACTGTGTTCCTTCATCTCTGTGATGCTGTTTGATCCCCAATTTTCTTTTAACGGACCTCTGAGACCTTGACAGAGCAGGTGCATTTATGCAGGGACTAGATTACACACAGGTGACTGTAATTATCATCATCAGTCATTTAGGTCAACATCAGATCATTCTGAATTCATCAGAGAACTTCTGGAGTCAGTTGGCTGCACTGACAATAAAGGGGACGAATAATATCGCAGGCTCCAATTAATTTGGTTTATTACTAAAAAAAATAAAATAAAAACAGGAAAGGTTAAAATATCATATGAATTTCATTCCACTTCATGATTGTGTCCCACATGGTGTTGATTCTTCACAAATTTTTTTGGGGTGAAGAAAATATATATATATTTGTTTTATATCTTTCGGTTTAAAGCCTGAAAGATCAAAAAGTTCAAGGGAGTCGAATACTCTTGCAAGCCACTGTATGACATTTTGCACAACTGTATCTTAAAAACTGAATTTTTAATGGAGTCAATCTCATCCATATGGGGCAATTATCTATTATGAATGAACTCCCGATCAGGGAGCCCACCGGCTTATCAATAATTCATATATGTGACCGGGAACACATTCCCTACTTAATTATCTGACAAGTAAAGAAGCTTTTAAAAGATGGTGTTCTTTCTGTTAAGTGTATTGATGAAACCACCCCGATGGATGATCGAGCTGATAGTCGTGGGAACGCTGCAGATGGATGCTGATTGTATTTAACAACTCGCAACGTTAAGTGTATTGTAATTTGTGATCCTCATGATATTTTTACAAAAGATGTTATAAGACACCGGGGAACTGTTTTAAATTGTTCTGTCAAGTTGGCCCGCTCCATTTCGGTCATCCTGAGCTCACTGAACGCCCTCATCCACTGACGGTACACGAGCACATGAGCCGCGCTGTGATTTTGACAAATAGGAGCAGTTTTCCTAATGACGCTTGGCCGAGGAGAACGCCATGGAGAATGTGCGGCTCTTCTGGGCTCGGGGGGTGACCATAATGGGCCTTGAGGGATCCACAAACGCAGACGACTGCGTGTCTCAGTGTGTGAATCATGTTTTCTGCTTCTGAACGCAGCTTGAGCTGTATGGTTTGAATTTGGGAAGAAATGTTGTTGCTGGTCTCCGTCTTTGGTCGTCAGATGTGGGAGACGAGACGCCACATCGTGTGCTGGTGTGGTTGGAATCATTTACAGCGAAGATGATAACTCGAACCCGGTGGACGTTTTTAGGAGTGCGCTGTATGAATGTTACGAATTCAGGGAAGAAAAATCGTAGTTTGCAGTTTGGGTTCTGAAAATTATCTTTTGTGACACCAGTTCTGAAAGCTTTCAAACAAACCATGTACAAGCCATTCAAGTATTTTTCCATTATAAGTCCCCTTTAAATGTGTTCTTAAAAATTTGCATCAACAATCATTCAAGGTTTTATGATGTCGACAGTTTGATTATTTTCTATTTCCTGCGAGAAAGAGTGGCTCAAAAATCCAGTCAAATGGACATATGGGCTTGTTTTCAACGTCACTGGTTTATTTCAAAATCATGCACAGATCCCTCTTGCAAAACAAAAGATTTTCTCTATCACACACATTCATTGCCAAGATTACCAAATGGTCTCTCCAAAGAAAATTACCAAAAGGAATGTAAGGAAAAAAAAAAAAAAAATAAGTGACCCATGTGTGAAACCTCACAACGCAAGTATGAAGTCTTTTTCAGCTCCAAACAGCTGCTGCTGCTGCTGCACTTTCTCTCATGTAGCCGAGAAACCTGAGCCGTAGTATTGATCAGGCTTCCACTAGCAGGTTATTAGTAGCCTGATGTCTCCACATTCTCCTCAAGATTGTGTGTGTGTGTGTGTTCATTGCTGTGTGGGCGTGTGTGCGTGTGTGTGCGTGTGATGAATGATCGACCAAAATACAGCCTGTAAATCTTCCCAGTAGAATCGAGGCATCGGGAGGAAGTCGTGTCTATTTCAAATATGTTTTTGATCCTGACCAGTAATTCCTTCAACCCATTATTGGTGTGACCGATCAGTTCCTCTTCTACATGCATATTCAATCATAGTTACATATTACATGTGATGGCTGCTACAATGTGGAAGATTACACAAATTTATGGCTATTTTAGCATAGCTGTAATGCACTCTTAAGTAATCTCTTTATCTGTCAGTTTTCATTAGAACTTTAGCAAACTGTCATCCAACTGTGTTTGTGAGAATCTAGTGGAAGACTGTAAAAATAAAATATGTATGACAATTCATGAGAATTGGATTCGAATTTTGCTGCCAAAACATTTTTTTTTTTTGCAGTCATTTCACAGTGCACATAAAGAACTTCATAAAATTGATTTAATTTGCCTTCCAGAGTACAAGATTGTCTACTAATTACTACACATGAATCTTTTGTACAAAATCCAATTACGGGAGATTATCTGAAAAACAGACTCCAACAATCGGCTATACACTGTGCTGAGAGAGAGAGAGAGAGAGAGAGAGAGAGAGAGAGAGTTAAAGTAAATCATTAACTATGGAGATTAATTAAAATTTTATCATGCATTTTAAAAAAATTAACTCCGTTAACTCAGTTTTATTTTCTTCCTGCGGCAGCTCCCTCTGCTCACTTTGAAGCCAAACTTAAAGGAGAGTCCTTGTCGGAAAGACATACTTTTAAGTAGTTTTACTTTAAAAAGTTGCTCGATGGCTGATTGGAGAAATCCAAAGTGATTTGTGCACTTTGCAAAGCCAAATTCAAATACCGTATTAGTTGTTGTTGTGTATCGTTCAACTGTTGTATTTTACAGGCAAAGAATCAAAATATACTTTTATTTTTTTCCAGATTAATTCCAAGATTTTACTTAAGTAAATATCAGTTCCGAGCTTCGTAAAAAATTGTAGTTGAAAAATACGATAAATTGCGATCAATTATGGACAATTTTGCGATTAATTAGCAACATTTTTTAATACTAAAAATTGAGCGTCCGTTACTTCATTCATCTGCAGCATGGGTACCCTTCCGTCATCCGTCATTCGCCTTTTTTTTCGGGGGTAGAAAATAGTACCCATTTATAGGCCGATCCACCTCTATTTTTAAACACGCGTCCGTCGGCGAGTCCGACTAAACTTTCACCACAAGCTGGATGATATTTGAAGAGAAATAGTGACTCACTGCGCTTTTGGAAGCCTCTTTACAGCCTGGTCACTCACTCAAATCTGTCCCCCAAACAACAACAACTATTTTCCTCACCGCGCTCGTCACAGCCGTCGAAAAAAATAGACTGACGGACTGCAGACGGATGGCGGACTAAATAAAGCGGTTTCCCTCTATGCTTAATCCATCTTTTTAAAAAAAAAAATTGCCTCATTCGTCAGCAAAACGGGCGTCCGTCAGTGACGGATAAACGGACTGGTTAAACCACCATTCATCACACAATAACACCTAGGTACAATTTAGAGTTCAGTTAACCTACCATGCATGATTTTGGAACGTGGGAAGAAACTGAAGAAAACACACAGGCACGTGAAGAACAACACTCCACATAGTAAGGCCGGAGGCCAGATTCGAACCCACACCCTCTGCACTGTGAAGCGGATGTGCTAACCAGTCATCTACCATGCCGCCATAAATATCACATTTGGTCTAATGTACGGTTAAGGGAAAGGCAGGAGTTTGTCGGGGCAGGGGTCTGGGGAGGAACGGCCTTGTGCAAAAGCACCTCTTAAGTAAAGAAAAACACAGGAGTTGAGGAGAAACAGCTGTGTGCACTGAAGCCTGACATGCCGGGGGACAAAAACATGTGTGTTTTATAATAATAATAATGATGATAGTGATACACAAATATGCCTGTGTTCCTAATAAAAGGGCTTGGAGCCAGGCGAGGGGATGACTTGCATCCCAGAAACGTCAACACATCAACTCATCCACGATAGAAGAAGGGCTAAAGTAAGGGATGACAGGTAGCATGTTAACACGAGTGCTGCCTGGTTTATGTAGTAGGCTATGCATGCTGTAAATAGAGTGGTGCCTTGAGATATGAGTCTAGTTTGTTCGGTGACCACGCTCATAACTCAAAACACTTGTATTACAAATCATCTTTCCACATTGAAAAGAATGGAAATGCCATCAGTACTCTGCAGCCCCCAAGCTGACAAAAACAAAATTTGCTGTATTTCTTAATAAGAAAAATAACACTCAATAATATTATTGTACTATACAAAACCATACACTAATGACATGAATAAATGAATGATGAAATAAATGAATAAATGGCATGCAAAGAATAAAACATTTTGTGTATCATGATTAATTCAATGTGATTTTTATGGCTCATTTTGGTGTGTGCTTGTTGACCAGTTTGGGGAAAACATATGAAACCGGTCAAAATTCCTCAATAAGCTACAGTGATATTGGAATTTCTTCACCGAGAATAAAGAATATATGGTTGTGAGTATTCTTATCTTATCTGTCTACATGTGTTGCTCCACGGTTTGTGTTCAAATATCCATTGCTTAAAGAGTTATTCATAATGTATAGTTCAAGTTTAAATAGATCGTTAAAATACATAGCAAGGCTGAGCACAGAGTGGAGTGAAGAAGACGAAGTGCCATCACAGAAGGCCGTCAGCAACAGGAGCTGTTAGCAGCTCGAAGCCGCCGAATCAGAGCCGCACAAAGACCGCCCTGCCCCAGGCCGACGGAGGAGTCAGGACCACAGGCAGAATACTGAGGCCAAGATCCACAATCCCCACACACCTCCGTGGCCAAGGCTCACCACGACTGCTGTCACTGACGCCCCCCGGTGAGGAAATGCTGAAACATCAAAACAAAATTAAAAAACGAACTAAAACATAAACTAATACTGCAAACGATGTAGGATATAGAACTGCAATGTATAAATTAAACTAAACAGCAGACATTAGCAATAAATAACAAAATATAGATGGTAAAATAAATAAGAGTAAACTACATATACAAAGCATAAAAGTATATGAACTATCCATCTAAACTCAGGTAACCTAAACTGCTATTATGACATGCTTTATAGGTTAAATAGGAATAAAAGAAAAAATACAAATCAATATTAGGCATAACATAAATGGAGTCATAATCAGTTAAAAGATAGAATAAAAAGGTGGGACTCCTTTTAATTTGTGATTTATTCTTATCAACAAATCTTCTTGGATCAGGGTGACCTGTAGTATGTTTTTTTTTTTTAAATCAAAAAATATATCAATGCAAATATTGTCAACAAGTTCAAATGGGTCAATCAAATTAAAAAGCCTACTGAAACATCTGAACTATGAATGGTAGCAAGTGTGTGCTGACTCTCCATCCATCCATTATCTGTACCGCTTATCCTCACAAGGGTCGCAGGCGTGCTGGAGCCTATCCCAGCTGTCTTTGGGCAGTAGGCGGGGGACACCCTGAACTGGTTTCCAGCCAATCGCAGGGCACACAGAGACAAACATCCGCACTCACAATCACACCTAGGGGCAATTTAGACAGTCCAATCAACTTACCATGCATGTTTTTGGAATGTGGGAGGAAACCGGAGTACCCGGAGAAAACCCACGCAGGCACGGGGAGAACATGCAAACTCCACACAGGGAGGCCTGGGCTGGGATCGAACCCACGACCTCTGAACTGTGAGGCGGACGTGCTAACCAGTCGACCACCGTGCCGCCCGTGCTGACTCTCCTTTAGCATGAATTTAAATGTAATTGGTTAATTCTGAACAGTCACATCCCCAGTCATAAGAGGCTGTGCAAATTGTGCAACCACATTATTTCAGTTGAGTATTTTTACTTCCAGTCTTGAAAAGAGTTCTTTTTTTTTTTTTTTTCAATTGAGTTGTACGAGTTATAGGTCTTAAAACATTCGAACAGGGGTGTGTGGACATTTTTTTATCTACTCTATAAGAAAGAATTTTTTTGTCCAATCAGCACAAGATGGCCAATGAAACTGCCGTCAAAGTGCCTGCTTTCTTTCAGCCTGCCTTTGTATTTGTATTTCATGAAGTCAAAATAAGAAGCTTATTCCTTTTTTAATGGCGTCCATTAGAGCTTGGGTAGATGAGGTTATTGGTCAAATTGGTACAACTACACAGAGGTTCGAGGTGTACTGTTGTTCTGTCATAGCGAGAACCTTTTTGATTAGGAAAAGCCATCATTTTTCCTCAATTTTCCTCAGTAACAGTTGTGTGAATTTGACTCAATGCATGTAGACTGAACTTCTACTGTATTCTGTTAAGGCATAGTCCTTGAGGTCCCATGGGGCGTGGTGTGGCTGCCATGGTTTCTCAGCTGCATTGATTTATGAGACGAAATAAAGCACATTAGCACATAAATCATCATTGTCAACTAAAGCTTCATAAAACTGGAGCCAAACCTTCAGCCAATGGGGGGAAAAGAGACTAAAAAGCAGCAGAGAAAAAGGAGACGTGAGAAAAGTGGAAAGGCACCAAAGACCTGATATGGAGCGTAAATGAATACTGCCACGATTAGTCATGCCATCCGTGGGCCTTGAAAGTTGAAAATGCCCTCGTTGTTGCTATTCTTAAAAATTCCTCCCTTTAAGAATAGGCACGTTTATTTGTATAGCACTTTTCATGTACTAGACAATTCAAAGTGCTTTTCATACAACATTAAAAGCATTACAGAAAGAGAAAAAACACACGTTAGGACATTACAAAAATCACAATAAAATCATCTAAAATAATTACATTAAAATTATGTATCAGCCTAGATAAATTAGAAGGTAGCGTGCAAATGGGGATTAAAATAAGAGAATAATAGATCGATTCAGGAGAATGCTGCAGTAAACAAAAAAATGTTCAGGCCTGACTTAAATGTACTGACACTTTGAGGGGACCTCGGGTATTCGGGGAGTTTGTTCACCAGGTGAGGAGCATAGTAGCTAAATGCTGCTTCACTTTGCTTGGTTCTGGTTCTGGGAACACACAAGAGGCCTGTCCCACATGACCTGAGTGGTCTGGATGCTTCGTAGGGTAATAGTACATCTTGGATGTATTTTGCTCCAAGACCATTTCGAGATTTATAGACCAGCAGCAAGATTTTAAAATCTGTTTTTTGGCTCAGGTTTCAGGTGGTCCAGTTTCCTGGTGTCTGTAAGGACTCTGATGCCAGCATTTTGGATCAGCAGCAACTGCCTGATTGATTTTTTATCAAGACTTTTAAAGACCACATTACAGTACTATAGAGCTGGGCATTCCGCCTATGTGACGGACCGGTCCGTCTATCCGCCTATGACGAACATCCATTTTGCAGGCGATAAACGATAGACGGGAACCTTAAAAAAAATAAACGGGTTAAGCATAGTCGGAAGTCCATTTATTCGGTCTAGGTAATCAACTATCGACTAAATTTGCTTTTGTGTAATTCGGTTGAAGTTTGTAGCTGGAAACGTAAACGGAAGCCCGTTTAAAATGATAGACGGCCAGGCCTAGTTTTTCTGTGTCTAGTTGAGACAGAAATCAAAAATTCGAGCTATGTTTTTGAGGTGGTAATAGGCAGATTTAGTAATTGCTTTTAAGTGGTTATTAAAATTCAGGTCTGAGTCAATAATTACACCAAGATTTCTGGCTTGATTTTTAGCTTTCAATGACATAGAGTTAATGTCTGATCTTGAACCTTTCCGTTTTTTTAGTCATGTGATGATGCTGAAATGTAAAGTTGCGTGTCATCTGCATAAGTATGATTAGAGATGTTGTGATGCTCCGTAATCTGAGCAAGAGGCAGCATGAAGATATTAAATAGAAGAGCTGCAAGAATGGACCCTTGTGGAACCCCGCATGGGATCGTTTTTCATTCAGACTCCTGATTACCAATTGAGACAAAGTAGTCCCTATCTTGCAAGTAAGATTTGAACTAATTTAACACAGTGCCAGTAAATCCCACCCACTGTTATAGTCTGTTGAGCAGTGTGATCGATTGTGTCAAATAGACCGTGACTCAAAATGTATTCTTCTTTTTGTCGCCAAATTGTGAGATGCGCTGGTGGGCACTGTTATAACGCCCAGTGAGCCGTAGCCAATGTTCCCTCTAATTATCCATGCGTCTGATCATTCACACAAAATCCCTGAGCATTTCTTGGATCGTGGTGAGCAACATCAGACATGCACACGCCGGCCAAACCAGTATCACATCTGTCCAAAACCTGAGATCAGAACATGTTACATGATGTAGATATGTTATAGAAAAATGAAAATCCCCTATCTATCAAAATAGAACATATCATTGAATAGAGATTTGCGACCCAAATAAAATCAGCCCTCGTTTACTTTTATTTTAGCACACAGACACAGGTCATTTTAAACATAATTAAGTCTCAATGGGATCTGTATAAATATGGTCCCACATTGTCCACTTATAAATAATGGAAAACATGTCATTTAATAAAACATAAACATTTCTAGTCACCTGATGTCTGAAATGCGTGAAAGAGCCTTATGGCGCTCGTAAACTACGCCCATGTTTGGACTTCCTGAATGAAGTGGTCCGCGTGTCTTCTACAGCGTCTCGTCAGTGGTAAGTGTATGTGCGTCAATGTATGCTTCCAACTAGTAGGTACAACAACTGGGTTTGCACCTTCGGTCACATTACTGAAACAGTAAGGGAAGTGGGAATAGTGTGGTGTCCTCTTTGTAGATCAAACTGGGGTGGAAATGAAGGAACGAGTGTAGTCTGTGTGCGTGGTGCGCGCCAATGTCATCTATGAGGGTGAGAGAAGTGCGCAATTGCGCATGCGTGCAGCTTGGAGGGAACATTGGGCGTAGTGCGTCTACCAAATTCACAAACACACTAAACTAGACCTAGCATGAAATTGAAGATGGGCCTGTTTTTATGCCGAGCGCAAATTATTTCTGTCGCCAAATTACCAGGTGCGTCAGGGGAGAGGCTGTTTCGTGCGCTGGCACGCCCAGACAGGAGCAACAGAGCCCCAAACACCCTAGACTAGACTTGCACTGGCACGAAAATGAAGTTACGCCCGGTTTTAGGACGAGCGTACGGGCACCAGTCTACCAAAATAGGGCTCTTAGTGTGCTGTTTACGGTTCCTTGGGGTAACTGAAGTGCAGAGCTGGGCACTTGATCCTTTTTTGCCAGTCCGGCCGCGACCCTCCACCCTTGGCCTGGGTACCCTTCAGGCCGCAATCCTCCGACCATAATCATAAACATTGTCGGCCCCCACTCCGTTCCGCCCCCCCGACCCTAAAAAAAAGTGTCCGTGATTGACGTCGCCGCGGGAGAGATGCTAACGGCAGAGGCTTTTTAAAGATCATTAGCTGGCTAATTTACAATTTGAACCCGCTGTGGACACACTTCAAATGCACCAGTACTACTTTACTACTTACCCAACTGCGTGTGCTTACTTGCATTGCGAGCCCCGGGGTTGGATTTGTCGTATTGTATGTATAATTATTTGGGTCCAACAGACGGCCAGAAGTCAGTCAACAAGTTACTTATTTTCCACACTTCCCTGCCTTCAAAATAAAAGCATACCAGCAAACCACTATAC
The DNA here is from genome assembly GCF_054856515.1 of Filicampus tigris. NCBI lineage: Eukaryota > Metazoa > Chordata > Actinopteri > Syngnathiformes > Syngnathidae > Filicampus > Filicampus tigris. Next base: position 4,363,324 of record NC_141225.1, on the reverse strand, counting down.
ACAAGTAGGGAAGACGAGACAGAAGAAGTGCATGAACTCCACCTTGATGTGCCAGCGTCATACTTGAGTGCTGCGCGTAGCTTTAATATACTCCCGGACACAAGTTGTTTTGAAACGGTTGTGTTCCAAGTCGGGGGGCATCGCTTCAAAAAGACAGAGACAACAATGGATAGCACGCATGCTACAACCATAAAGGGATGACTAGATGATGCATTTAATTTTACTGCGAAAACGATCTGGAAGGTGGCGGCTAAGGGGGAACGTGGGTGAGTAGCTTCTTTTTACACATACACCGCTGCCAAACTAGTTTGCTTTGCAGCAGCAACGAGCCGCGTGGTGCATTCTCTCCTCCGTGTGGGAAACTGTGTGTCATCGCAACGTGTGACATAATGGACCGATCAGAGCAGCAACAATTCTTGATGTGTGCGTGGCATGTGTTGCAGACCTGTCGCCAAAAGCACAATGCGTCACTCACGTGAATCAATGCGGCAGTTGTCGCTCGCGCCGACGCAGGAGTATAAAGAAGCCTAAAAAGAAGCCTTACACCGAGTAGGCTGAGATGAAATTTGGCCGCCTCGCGACCACGTCAAACGCATGAGGGCCGATTAGTGGGCCGGACTAAAATCCACTTCCGACCATGCTTAGTCCAGCCCTTTTTTTAAATTTGTCAGCCCCCACCCCCAGCCCCAAAAATGGGCATCCTGCCGGGCCGAGGGTCCGACCGGTCCAGACTGCCCAGCTCTGCTGAAGTACTGCAAGTTTGCTGGAAGTTAACTGTCTGTAGCAACATTTGCAAGCTATTTGAACTAATCAGAACATAGAAGAAGACATTCCAACACCTCCATTCCGTGAATTTGATGCCAAATGTTCTCTATTTAAAGCGGAAGTCAACGTAAACATATTTTTTTCAAGACTATGTTCTATGCAAGCCCACTAGTTGAAACAAGGCATTCTGATAAATATTGTGTTTGTGGAATAAGTGTTAATCCACTCGTTTTCGCCATCTTTGGGGGCGGCCATTTTCTCTTCTGTCGACTGAAAATGACATCACAACTGCTCACAACGACCAATCACGGTTCAGATTCAGAAAACAGGTCAGGTCGTTGGTCGTTGTGAGCAGTTGTGATGTCATTTTCAATCGACAGAAGACAAAATGGCCGCCCCCGGAGATGGCTAAAAACAAGTGCATTTTGTTGCTTAATTTGTATTCCACAAACGCAAAATTAATCAGACTGCCGTATTTCAACTAGTGGGCTTGTTGGGAACATATTCTTGAAAAAAACATGTTTGTGTTGACCTCCGCTTTAGAGAAATTAATTTGACACTCTTTCATCTGTCACTGCATGAAGTGAAATCTCACACAATGAGATGGTCTGTAATTATTTGCTTAACTGCAGATGGGGGGGCATGTTTGGAAAAATAATTAGACAGTAGGGACCAAGCACTGCCGTGAATTGTGAAAACCCATAAGTAATTGTAACCTCTATATCAATAGTTTAAACTGACAATATCCCAGAAACTATTCTCAAAAGTTTAATATCAATTTCAAACTCATGTTAAAACATGATCCATCAGATTTTCTTTTTTTTTTGGGGGGGGGGGGGTAATGCACTGGAAGTGAACGTGTAGCTACACAGACTCTCGAAAACTTCCACCATCAACCCATGCTAAACCTCTCAACAAAGCTCTTCCCTGGCATACAATTTTGCAAAAACACCATATACTATGAACTAAAACAATGCCAAAGAGTCAAACACAGAGAACACAATTTTCTAAAAATACTAAATGGCCATGGCCTTACAGTGGCCTCAGCATCTGCTTGTTCTTGCATTTCAGCGCTGAGTTCGTTAGCTCTACCTTAAAATGACAAAGACAAATGAACGTCTGTCGTAGCACAACCCAGTCTGTCTGCTTTATAACTTTTTCTACACGAGGAGGCTTTTAGGACAAACCAAAACACATCTCTGGTTACTTGGACTTGGAACTGTTGGAAAATCTCCCAAAATCTGTTAAAGAGAAACCGGACATATCTGTGCTCCCACTTAGAAGGTAGGATAACTAACTTTAACCCCATATTTAAAACAAACAAATGAAGGGTTGTATTTACAGCCATTAATGCATAACGTGCTCAAGGGATTGCCGATATTAATGAGCTGAGCTGCTGAGCAGCTCTAGACGTATACCACTACATATGTGAAATTTCTGCTACAGGAAAGGTAGACAAGAAAACCTGCTAGGTTATTTATGGCCCTCATACTGTTTTAATACAAATATGAACTGGAATTATGACTTCAGTACTGCATAGGTTTCACTTGTAAATTCCGCAATAGGAAAAGAATCAGTCGTAAACCATTCAACCACTGTAGTTACCCTTTGTAACTTTCTCATTGAAATCCCTACACACACACTAAACTGTTCATACTCAGCAGTTAATCAACTAATTATCAATGAGGAGTCAGTTGAGACCTTTGTTTAAGACAATTATATGCTTACAACTTTATTTACCTTTCCACAACAACAGCACGACCAACAATGAATCCACCAATACTGAATCAAAGCAGGGAAGTTACATGCACGCAAACTGATGAAACAACGAGGTGCACCTGGACAAGACACACGTGGCTGGAGGGAGCTGATTGGTTGACACAAGGGCTGATGTAAACAGGTGGAAATGAAAACCTAACAAGGAAGCCATGAACATGGAATACAAGAAAACATGGCAATGTCAAACAAAACTAAATATTGATCTAAACAACAAAAAAAACATCCGACTCATGATTAATAATCATTTGTTTTTATTTGGTTCTATGCTATTCAGTGAAAATATGTCATGTACATGAAACCCATCAATGGCTCCAAAAAGGTTGAGGTACAACCTGAACTGGCCGTCAGTCAACATTCACACCATCACCAATGTTGTCAATTAATGTTGAGGGATAGGCCTTGATCAAAACAGGCCTATTTTTTGCTTGACATTGCCAACTGACATCGTCATTGCGTAATGATACAAAACATTAAGTGGACTACACAATGGCATTACTTCAATTGACTGGCCATCTCATCAAAAGAATATTTTAAAGTTGTTATTTGTTTGTCATTTTTATTTGTAAAAGCAATATCAGAGGTGGGCATTCCTCGATGCTTTAGTCCGTCTATGACTTCCCGTCTATATTTCAGACCCGCCCGATCGGTCCGAGTCAGCCAAACGGCGTCGAGAACGGACTTACCGGTACCATGTCACATGCAGGTGCCCCACTCCTGACACGCAGCCAAACAAATAAAAATAAAAATGAAACTTTCAGTCCCACAGCTGCAATGATATGTAGCCCATATTGTTTTGATTTCACCGATCACCACGCTGTGTGTGTGTGTGTGTGTGTGTGTATCTGTTGTTTTTTATTTAAAATTTTTCTTTATTTGGTGGCGTGTCTGTTTGCGTGTCCATGTGAAAGTTATGTTCTTCACGCTCATTGGCTGTCACCAACGAGGGACGGACTGGGACCACGTGGGTCGGCCGCAAATACCGCCCAGACGTTATAGACGGCTAGATGATGCCAAGCTCTGAGTAATATAAACAACGCATTTTAGGGTTTTTTTAATTCATATTTATCTTGTAAATAAGTCAGCCTGGATACGCTCCAGCATACCCACGACCCTTGTGAGGAGAAGCGGTGTAGAAATGGATGGAAGGGTGGATTTCTCTTCTCCACCTTTGAACTTTTAACTAGTTCTGATTTTAATAAGTCCCCACAGAGACCAACAGATGCTCTCTGTGAGGACTTTGCAGACCACTTCAGAAGTAAAATCGATGACATAAGATCCAGTCTTTTAGCCCGGCAAAACACAAGTTTTAATAAACCCGGACAATCATATTTACATGAGGAAACACTGGAAAGTTTTGCCCTGGTTGATGCAAGGACACTTGTTCGAGTTTTCTCCCAGGTAAACCCAACAACCTGCCTTTTGGATCCAATTCCCACATTTCTTTTTAAGACATTTTATGGATTTTTTGAAGAACAAATTTTAAATATAGTCAATTGCTCTCTTCAGACAGGCGTCTTCCCCGCTGCCTTTAAAACGGCGGTGGTGAAGCCCCTTCTGAAGAAGAGCGGTTCTGACCCGAGCGTTTTTAATAACTACAGACCCGTATCCAACTTACCGTTTTTAAGTAAGATTTTAGAAAAACTGGTTTTCATCCAGTTGAATCATTTTTTAAATACAAATAATATTTTTGAGAAATATCAATCTGGTTTTAGGATGAACCACAGTACGGAGACTGCTCTTTTAAGGATCTTAAATGATATTAGGTGCACTGCAGACGTGAGAAAACTCACAGTCTTGGTGCTACTGGATCTAAGCGCTGCTTTTGATACAGTAGATCACCAAATTTTATTAAATAGACTTAAAAATCTAGTGGGCATCTCTGGTACTGTTTTTGACTGGTTTTATTCCTATCTCACAGACCGATATTTCTTTGTAAGTATGGATACTTGTTCCTCTAAAACTCATGAAATCAAATGTGGGGTTCCTCAAGGTTCGATTTTAGGCCCCTTACTTTTTAATCTTTATATGCTTCCCCTCGGGGATGTCATCAGGGGACACGGCATCAGCTTTCACAGCTATGCTGATGACACGCAGCTGTATATTGCCGTGTCTCCTGATGACACAGGACCCATTGATACCCTTTTAAATTGCATTTTAGATATCAAGTCATGGATGGCAGATAATTTCCTACAGCTCAATGAGGACAAGACTGAGGTTTTAGTCATCGGTCCCGAAGGTCAGAGAGAGAAGCTTTTACCAAAACTACACATTTTTAATCCCTCACACTGTGTGAAGAACCTTGGCGTCATTTTTGACTCTGAGCTCAGTTTTATTCCTCATATTAAAAATGTAACCAAGATTGGTTTTTATCACCTTAAGAATATCGCCAGAGTCCGCCCGTTTCTCTCTCAGGCTAACACGGAAGTGCTGATGCATGCCTTTATTTCCTGTCGTTTAGATTACTGTAATGCCCTGCTCTCTGGCCTCCCGAAAAAGAGCATTTCACCACTGCAACTACTGCAGAATTCAGCCGCTCGGGTGCTGACGAGAACCAGAGGGCGGGAGCACATTACGCCAGTTTTGAAATTGCTGCATTGGCTCCCTGTGTGTTTCAGGATCGATTTTAAAGTACTTTTATTAGTTTATAAATGTGTTAATGGTCTTGGGCCATCTTATTTATCTGATTTGCTTTTATCATACCAGCCCTCGCGGATCCTGAGGTCCTCTGGCGCCGGCCTTTTATTTATTCCAAGGGTGAGGACCAAAATGCATGGCGAGGCTGCATTCAGCCATTTTGGTCCTCACCTTTGGAATAGCCTGCCAGAGGATGTCAGGTCTGCAGAGACTGTTGATATTTTTAAGAGGAAGCTCAAGACACACCTTTTTAGTTTGGCTTTCAACAACTTTTAAATAATTTATCTTTTCTTTTGATTGAAGATAATTCTATGTTTTGCTTTGAATGTTTTAAAGCACTTTGAGTTGCATTTTTATGTATGAAAAGTGCTATATAAATAAAATGTGATTGATTGATTGATTGATATTGTTATCTAAATTTGTTCGGATTTAACTGTGGTTGTTGAAATATTTATACCAGAGAACTAAATACAGTTAATGTCGTTAAATCAAATGTTGAAGACCTTTTGCTGAACTAGCTTGATTTTCACCTGCAGCGACTGAGTGCATTAGCATGTAGTATCACTCACCTTGTGCCAGAGAAAACACTTTTGTGTCATTTAGAGGGAAAATGTGTGTGTTTTAGCATTTAAATCACTTTTCAAATATTGCTGAACATTTCCAAACACAATTTAGGAGTAGCTAAATTTGTTGCTAGGTGCCTTTTGTAGGGAAGTTTGCTCAGGTGGTCTAAAAGTTTTCTAAATCCAGCAATAACAGTGCGAAGTTGGCATCAGTGGGAACAGAGCCCACGCCAACTTTACCATAGTCAGGTGAGTGTATCACTACACCATCGGTGACATGAGCAAAACAATGTAGCCACATATTTCATTTCCTAACTGTGCCAATATTTGTGTGCCTAGAAGAATCACAGCCATGGCCTGTTCTGTCTTGCAGTGATGTTTCAGGGCATAAAAACACACTCTTAAACCCGGTGTGTTTTATCTGATACGGCGACCACAATGTGTGATGTCAGTGTTTGCAGAGCTTAGAATGGCCGCCCCCACTCCATCTCTTTCATCCCCTTTCCCCCCCTTCCTTGTGTATGGCTCATGTGTTGCTGATTACCCCCAAGTCCAGGTCTGCATCCAGAGCCTCCACCTTCATATGGTTTGAAGCAGCCCAGGTAGCTATGCCACTTTGGTGGTTCGTGCACGCAGCCTCTCCACCACGCAACCGCACATGTTCTGTATCGACGCGCATGCACAGCGTCCTTCCCTGAGGTCCTTTTGATTGACAGCGCCCACTCCTGCAAGAGATTACGCTGGGGGACGAGGGGGGGGAGGGGTGACGGGGTTTGAGGCCGGGGTGAGGGAAGAGTGAGAAAGAGGCTTGAGGATTAGGCCCACTGAGCTTCATTAACCTGAATGTTTACACAAGCTGATCTCTTGCAATGAGAGTCTTTTCCTTCCCACAAGTGTGCCCCCAGCCCCCCCCCCCCCCCCCCCCCAAGTCCCCAACACACACACAAAACCTCTTCCCCTTTTCAAGAATCCCCCTGCCCCTTCCTCATGGTGAGGCAGTGAAGCACCACCCAGGCCCAACGGGTCAAGCATGCATGTCCGGCTTCTACCGACAGGCCCTGAAATAATTTCATAGCGTACACTGGTCACAATGCAATATTCTTCAGTGTTTACCTTCATACATGATCAACAGCCTCAGAGCATTGGCTCAATGCACCTTGTTTTATTTGTCGCAGGATTGCCGTTTGGTTGGTGGTCTGCCAAAATCTTCTATTTGTCTCTACCACCATGACAACAAAGAGTATCTATTCTATTGTACTCCAACAAAGGACACCACAAGAATGACCATGTCTCCACAACAATCGTGAGTCAGGTTGCTTCCTGATTGGCTAGCGTTCTCTTTCACGTCACAATTCCCTGGTTTGGCCAAAGTAGTTTTACACACAGACATAAAGATTTACTATTGTGACTACTGAACAGGTTTAGCATTTGTGATTATCAGCTCAGATTGTTTTCCAAGCAGATCGGCGAGTGAAAATCTCTTACCATATCGCACACTACAGAAATATCACTCAGGATAATCTTTTTGGGACATCCAACAATCAGGCCTTTGCTCTAATTCGGCCCAACAAACAGTATGTGTGGACCTCACTTCAGGTGTTGATTTAGGCATGGGTTCCATTGAAAATATGTGATTTTAAATGTTGTAATTAATCAGAATAGCCAGAAGGAAAATTCTATAAGAAAGGCAGTTTGTTTTCAGTCCAATTTTATATGCCTCCCCATATGTATCCTATTGTACTAATATATATTTCCTATCTATTTTTAGGTCATATGAAAATCAAACAGTGAAAAGGGCGAGGAAGGCAAATGGATCAGCTGCATAACTGAGCTATGTTAATGCACTATATGATAATAAAATGTTATTTATTTTAAATGATGCAAATGCTTGATGAGGCTTCTGAAGAAGAAGGGAAAACGTTTCTTGCATCTGTTGGTGGCCTGCAAATATCTGAGTCGTTAAACTTTCAAACTTTCTATAAAACCAACTTGCAGCTAATTCTATAATGCCACACAAGGGTAATATAATGCCTAAGTACAAATGTGGCAAGGAGCCAGCAAATTAGTGCCAGTCACAAGTCCCACTTCAAACGCACAGCCACATGAACTTTTATTGTTGCTCTCCAAGGACCCATTTAGCCATCGAGATCTGTGCCTGAGCTGGAGCAACAACACTGGGGGCTATTTGCGTCTCAGATTAAAGAGGCCGAGCAAGATAGCCCATTGAAAGCGGCGGCGGCGGCCGGCAGAGGCGGCACACAAGTGGAGTGGAGAAAGACTGCTTATGTTGTTTCGCATCTCCAACAGGACACAAGTGTTTTCTCTCAGCCCCGAGATGGAAAAGCAAATTAGCATTGGCTCTTACTCGGCCCGACTCCAACAAAACCCCGAGAGTGGCCTGATGACAGCTGCCAGATTGCCTTCTCCGGAGAGTGGAACTGAGGCGACACGGCTTGTGCTAAAGTAAACAGAGAGTTAGTCCGCTTAGCTTGACATAGCAGGCCGTGGAGTGTTATTTTTTCTTTTTACAAAATAAGCTAGACATCAAACGGGCCGAGTGGAAGTGGTTCCGCAAGAGGCATTACTTTGCTGAGGGGGTGTAATGTTTCACCATAGTGATTGTGAGCGCTGCAGCTGGTCAGTGCAGGTTGACAGGAAGCTGATTGTGGAGACACAAAAGTTTTTATCAAGTGGCACAGTTCACTTTGGTTATAGTGGTGAGTACGGATGGAACGATAACGCTATTAATGGCGCTATCACAATATTAAAGCAGACAGGACATTGCGGAATCTTCAACTTCACTTATGACGACTCAGAATCAAATTGTACATATCTCAAGCAGGAGTTACTACAATTCTGTTTTAGAATTGAATTGTAGATATCTGTAATGACAAACCCTGTATATGTGGATAGAAAAAGTGATGTCATTCGTACAAGACTAAATTACATTGCAGATATTTGAAATGCCAATTGTGGATTGGACGAATATACTTGTGGAGATCTCGAATGCTCCTTTTGAGTAGACAAAACTGAATTACACGTTAACTGCAACCGACACAGTCTAGATGTTAAATGTTAAGATGGCTTGCCATATATCAACCAGCTTTTGCATGTTTTATGAAAATCTGGTGTCAAACAGCCACTTTGTCAAACGTGAATAGACAAATGGAATTGCCAAATAAACTCGATCCGAGAGCATTGGTACAGTTCAGTTGTGGTGACCATGACCAACCTGGTCTGACGCTAAATGAAGCAATGACGACGTGACAACAGGTAATAAACAGGTATGGAGGTCTATGACAAGCTCTTTTAACATTTAACAGCTAGAGAGGATGTATGTTACAGATGTATGTGTCATTCTAGGTTTTTCCTACCCACTAACATCATTTTAAAAAACCTCTGCAACATCATTTCGGCTAGGCACAATGATGTCACTTCTTTCTCATTACAGATACTGACAATTCAGTAGCACATACAGGTATTTCTCATTCACTAGAAGATACCTGCAATTAAGTTTTACAGATAACTCTACTTGTCGTTATGTCTAACCCCAATACAGGCATCTTAAATGAAAAACCTAACTATTCAAAATATTATCATGTCTAGTCAAAAAGTCAATGTTGAAATCTACAATATTATTTAAAGATAGTCGAACTTAGCGTTCCAGATGTGGACGCATCTGTGTCGGATCATTTGATCAAGACAACCTCTTTAAGTGTTCCTGGTCTACTGCCTGTTTTTCATTCATTATTAAAGTTATCAAAAAAGCAAATTAAGATCCAAGTTGTGTTTTATTATTAGCACAATTTCACAGACTGTTACAAAAAGTCAAGACACTCAAACCTTCCTGCTTACAGCCTTGCGACCAGTAAGGGAAGAATTTCATGTCACGTGTTTTGTTGTTGCACATTTTGGTGAGACAAAAAAAGTGAACATTGGCAGAAACTGACCAAATCATCTGATTCAGAACAGACAATGGTGTGAAGGTTCCAAGAAAGAAAAAAACAGTATTGAAGCTACTCTGCACACTAATCCCAGGCATTATTTTTCCAAATAGCACATTTTGTGTTCCTCCTATGCACACAACCATCCATTTCTATGGCGCTTATTCCTGTTCAGGATCAAGGGCAAGATGGAGCCTATCTCATCTGGCTTTGGGTGAGAGACAGAGCAAACCCAGCACTAGTCAGCAGTCTATCACAAGGTTGTGTTCATCCTATTCTCTTCCTATCATCGCAGAGTAACGACGGACTTCGGTGTGTCTCATCATACTCTAACACCTCTGTACCACAGCGGTTGGCAAGCCAATGAAAGTGCACTGAAAAGTAGTAGCCTGGAAACAATCGAGCCAGTACCAGAGTGCTGAAGTGGGAGAGGTGGTCTGGAATGAAGGAGGAAAAAAAGCAGGACAGCGAGCAGACGAGAGCCAAATCATGACCGCCGAACACCGGCCGTCTACGCCGTCTCAGACAGGAAAGGGGAGGTGGGGGAAAGGGCAGTGGAAGAAGAGGGGAGGCAGCCATTGCAGAAAACGGGGGATGGGGCAACGGTGGAGGGGTGCAGAGTGCAGAAATAGTTTTCAGTGTAGACATCTGGAGTTGATTAGGAGGAGCGGTGCGGGACAAGCCGGCCTTTGCCGCTTGTTTTGACTGGACCTTTCAGGGGAAGCTGATGTTGTTTGTTTTTTAATAAGTGGCTCGTTAATTGATGAACATGCGCTGTGGGCACAAGTAGGTAAAGATTGTGAGTGTCTGTCCATGTATGGCGAGGGCAGTTTTTGCAGTACTGAAGAAACTCAACTCAACAAAAACCTTTTTATTTCTTCATTTAAATCATGTACTTGGTTTTAATTACCCATCCATCCCTTTGAGACGTCATCATCGGTGTGATCTGGAACCAGTCTGACGCTTGGCCATAAAGGCAGGACTCGTCCCAAGTCAGTCACAGGGTACATATAGACCAAAAAAAAATCAGCCATCCATCCCTTTTATAAAGCTTCCCTTCCTCATTCAAGTCGTGGTTGAGCTGAAGACGATCCCAGCTGACACTTGGCGAGAGAAGCGGGTAGTATTATTCCCAGAACTGGTCACCAGCCAATCATATGACACATGTAGACAAATAACCATTTGTACTTTTAGAGTCTTGGATCATGATACATGTTTTTGAAATGTGCAAGGAAGCCTGGACACCCGGAGAAAAACCCACGCAAGCCCGAGGAGAACACTACACAAAGGAAGGCCCAAAATGAGATTCAACCTCTCAAGTGTGAGGCCGACATGCTCGTAGTGTAATTCTCTTCAGTAAAATTGCTTTACTAGACAAGAAACAAGAAAATTCTAAGACTGCGACGGGTGCAACTAAAGGAAAAAAGACTGGAAAATTGATGACATGATTAAATGAAAAGTAGAAGCCAATTAAAACAAACTCTTTTAGCGCCTTTTTCAGGGAGAGGCTTTTTTTTTATTTTCTTTTTCTCAAACTGCGGTGTTGGCCCGCTTTGCAAATGGCCTGGTTTCCAATCTCAAGACGCGGAGCGAAACACTTCAAGCGCCCATGGCAGCAAAAGTGGTATTGGGAACCTCTTTGCTGTCACTCCTGACAGACATATTGAGTGCGAGAGGAACCTCATGGCACAGCATCCTCCACAGCTTAATATGCATAAACCATCAAGTGCGGCGACGCTGGCCAAGCCAAACTCAGAGTACAGGCATCGTAGATGAGAGGAACAGAAGCAGGCCCGGGAGCTCTTAGTGATCCCAAAAAAAAAACCCTCCCCTTGTATTCCCAAAGTCAATTGCCCATCAAAAACAAGACAGAGACAAAGAAAACATGATCCCCCTGCCCTTGCCCTCTGATTTGAGCAGTACATGGGTGAGAAGCCTCTGCATTCCTGCAGAAGGAGAAGAAGAAAACACACACAAGTTAATAAGAATCGGAGGGAACTCCACCGAGAGGTGAAACCGGAGAGTCGGACTGCTGGTCGTCGGCGTGACGATGATTGGAAGCGACGAGTGCCTGGTAGCCGCCGATTCTGCTTACAGGGCCGCGGCGTGAATGTCAGAGGGTTCTGAAGCCCCCGCCGCCCTCCCGACCGCGCCCCCTGTCCCTCCCCACGTTGGCTGTCTGACATGGTTAAGCGTGGTTAACCAAGAAAGTGAGTGAGGGATCCGAGGGTGATTGGGGCTGGCGTTTATTAACCGGCGGCACCCAGGTGCATTTGATAATGTACCGGATTGACTGGAACAACTGACAAAAAAAAACGAAGAAGCAGAAGCAGCTTTATCAGAACAGATTGGCTGCTAATGGATGTGACGCACAGACCTTGTAAAAGAGCTTGTCATTTTCCAAACAATTTTTTTTTTCTGGACTCTAGAGGCTCTGTGGACCTAATATGGTCTGATTGTGTGTACATCAGGGGTGGCAAAGTATGGTCTGCTCCAGTCTTTAAACCACCAGACTGGATATTTGATTTGTCAAGGTTCCTGAAATATTGGTTGCATTCATGGTTTTGCCCCTAAAATGTGTTAATAAAGAAAATGTTGACTAAACAGTATGAAGGAGATTTTTAACACACATAAAGCATATGGCATTTCTATTTCCCCTGAACTGTTTGTGACTTTGTCTGGCACACCTTTGCATCCTGTGGCTTTGAAACCTTTGTGGATAGTTCTTGCCTTTTCCACCTTGCTAGCTAGACAACTTATACTCCTTAACTGGAAACTTCCTCGAACTCCTTGTCATGATAGTTGGATTCAAGAGTTGCTGCTCTCCGTAAAACTTGAAAAACTATCTATCTATCTATCTATCTATCTATCTATCTATCTATCTATCTATCTATCTATCTATCTATCTATCTATCTATCTATCTATCTATCTATCTATCTATCTATCAATGTTTTGTTTGTTATTTCAATTGAGTAGATTTTAAAGCCCCTTCTATGAATATATTTGGTTTATGTGGTGAAATGAAAGGATATGGTAAAAAAAATAAAGTATCTCAGGGAGCAGAACTTTCATGTACTGTTGATGTCACTTGTGAAATGTCTTCCAATAAAAAGAGTTATTTAAAAAAAAGAATATATTGTATGAAAATGTGCTCATTTATCTAATACTGTATATTTGATAAATAATTGGCTAATATTAGTTAAAACAAAATAAAGTAGGCGTCATTAAGATTTTACATTTTTCACATGCAGATTTAAAATGATTATTTTTTAACTTTACCTACAAATTACCTTGCCCATCTGTCCACTTTAGAAAACCAAATGTGGCCCTTTAGCGCAAACGTTTACTCGCCCACCCCAGGTGTATATAAAATTACATTTTTAATTTCACCGAACCAGGTTTAAATCAGCCCATTATAAAGTAGTGATACACAAAATAACAATTTAAAATGAATTTATGTCAAAATAGTTGGGAGAAGACTGACAGTTAAAGTCTACGAAAAATAAAGCATGTGTTCCTTTTTGTCATATCGTAAGCATCAAAAGCTGTTAATGCTAAGTGGTATTTACAACGCACACAGCTTCTTGTCATGTGGGTGTGGAGGGGATGTGAGCAGTGACAGATTATCCACAGGATGGGAGAGCAGACTGGAAATGAAGAATGGCAGCGAATGGAAGGATGCCAACTCTGCTTACCAAACACAAAGTCTGTAGAAGGCGTGGAGAGGAAGGCATTGAGGAAAAGTATCCATATCACGACCGGCATGCTCCCGTTTCTCCAGGGCCTTCTCGTATGTGTGTGCGCGTGCGCGCGTGTGTGTGTGTGTGTGTGTGAAAGAGACGGTGTGTGTGCGTGCATGTGAGCAATAGAGAGACCACATGTATTCCATTTGGATTTGTAAAATTGATGATGGTGTGAATGCTGGGAGACCGGAATTCAGACAAATTAAAAAACGTTATTTTTCTTCTTCAGCTCACATAAATCATGTAGTAGATATAAATTGGCAATTTAGATTTGTATGTGTGAAAAACAAAGGTGGACAAATTGTTCGTACGCTGCTGTTAAGGAAAGAAAAATAATTTGAAATCATTTGAAACTGATAAAAGTAATCATACATTCAAATTTACTGAAAGGTAATTGATAAAAGGTTTCTGAAAATTTTCAGTAAGACCTTTGCATGTATCATGGCTACTCCTGGGGCAGTTTAATCTAGACGTGCAGCGATACATGGACAGTCACAGCTTCTCAATGAGCTGAACTAATGTATCGTAGCCGTCCTGTGAAAAACACTTCACTTATTTTTACGTGAATGGTGTTTCTGCATTACAGACATTGCATTAACATTATTTTATTTTTTTTTTCAAATCCAAAATCGGACATACGTGTTTTTTACAGGACCGTGACGATATGTTGTTCTTCGCAGAAAATGAAGAATATATGACTGTGCTACATACATACAAAATGTACAGGTACCAAGCCGGGGTCAATAAGTATGCCCACACCTGCTCGACGCCTCTCACCTTGGGCAACTCCAGAGTGGAAAAAAATCCAAACCCTCACAAGAGATCTGGTACCAGAGCCCAAGCTTGGTGTGGAGGTGAGTCCGACTATACCCAGTTGGAACATCTCAGCCTCGCACACCAGCTCGGGCTCCTTGCCTGTCAGAGAGGTGACATTCCATGTCCCAAGAGCTACTTTCTGTAACCCGGGATCAGACCGGCAAGGTCCCTGCTTTTTGCCGCCACCCAGCTCACAGAGCACCCGACCCCTTTGGCCCCTCCTACAGGTGGTGAGCCCATGAGAAAGGGGACCCACCTTGCCTTTTCGGGCCGAGCCCGGTCGAGTTCTATGGGTGCAGGCCCGGCCACCAGGCGCTTGACATCGAGCCCAACTTCCAGGCCTGGCTCCAGTGGGGTGCCCCGGTGACCCACAACCAGGCAAGGGAAAATGGAATCCATTGATTTTTGTCATCATAAGGGATCTTTTGAGCCATGCTTGGGCTGGTTCCTCACCTAGGACCTGTTTGCAATGGGTGACAAAACCCCAGACAACTTAGCTCCTAGGATTATTGGGACACACAAACCACAGTAAGGTATAATAATAATATATTTAGTAATATTTATGCATTAAGGATTAGGTTTAGCAACAGGTGTTTTTTTTTTTTTTCTAAACCTCATAGCTATAAATTACAACACATGGTAAAATCTGCTTTGGGCAAGCTTTTATAGGTCAAAGTTAAAAGGAAAAATATAGGGAATACCATAATTTTAAAGAAAAATGTAAAGACGTTTTTTAAATCAGAGTCAAAAATTCGTTCAGGGACACATAAATCATTTCTGATTGAAATAGCAGCCTGAGTGTTTTGTTGTGTTTACAGTTGACGCAAACGTGCATTTCGCTTTTGTCATTAAAGACAAAGACTATTTCATTTTTCGATCGTATTGTCTTACTAGTAACAGTGGTTCACTTATTTTTTTGAATGACGATTTCATTACTATGTTTTTAGGATGGGACTTTTTCTATGTATTCCTATGCAGAAAAAAAAAATGTTTAAAACAACTCTGCTTTTTACCATTCTGACAAAATTCAGAGATACAAAAAAAAACGTACTGGCATCATCCTGCACATGGACGTACAAAGCGGGAGATTTGTAACTTGAGTTAGTGGAGCCATGTTAAATTTTCATTACTGCCTTTCATTCTTCAAAGTGATTTGACTGTCAGGGTGACCTTTCCTTTTCACAAGGGGTCCCATCTTAGATAATGATCCAATCAGAGGTGCCGACTGCAGGTAAGACCTGTGGCTGTGTGTTTGTGTGTGTGCGTGTCATTATCTCATCAAAGCATCACTCACACACAAGCGGTGCCCCGAGGGGAGGCCTTGCCAATGGGCACACAGGTGAACCCTTAAATCAGCTTTAATTGGGCTGCTGAGTAACAAGAAAGGTGTGGGAAAAGCAGGCCAGTGTCGAGGTGCGTTCACAAGGCCGCGAAAAGACTCAACACACACATCGCAGAGGCATTGCTCCCGTAATTATGGCTTCTTAACAAAAATTTTACTGAAATGGTAAACATGATCAAAAGCAAATATTTATTGATGTTCTTTTCCAGCCAGTATTTGTATTGGAAGGTGTTAAATGTAATCAGTGCAGTATTAGACAGTGTTATAATAACACCGTTTAAACTAAGGGCGCCAGGTAATCCCCGTTTTTTTTTTTTTCCATTAACGGAGTAATCTAAGTAATTATTTTTCCCGTAGTTGAAACTCTGTTATCGTAATCCTACACAAAAAAAGGGCTCATCTCATGTCTTTTAATCAATAAAGTTGTTTTCATGCTGCCATATTAAGGAGTGTCTCAATTGTCTCAAACGTACATCGAGGTGCGAGGGCCGAGCATCAAGGAGCTTCCACGGGCTAGTTTAAGTCGAGGGACGTTTGATCACAGCCTTTTATTGTTTTTTATTTATTGTATTGTTTGTAAAATGCTTTGTTACAGCTCTGTTATGAAATGCGCTATATAAATACAATTGTACTGTATTGTATTGTATAAATGCAGTCAAAGAGATACAAGATAGATACAAGCTTGCAGCTGATGTGATGCATATAGAGGTTATATCTAATGCTAATTCTCAACTCCAGACCACAGTTGGCATCTTCCACAACATTGCAGTATAATATAAGACACAAACTATACTATACTATATATACTATATAACTAATTACTTTTATAAAGTAAAGTTCCCAACACTGGTATTAAGTTTACAATCATGGTGTGTTTTCACTGCAGGATTTAACTGAATAATATGCAAACATTAAGTGTAATGAACACTTTCTACTTTTATCATCATTGATGTTTATGTACTATTATAATGAATTGGTAAGACCCTGCATATTGTAATGTATTATATTACATTTTATATTTTTAATCAATATTAATAGTACAAAGTCAGAAATACATTACACGATTTGAACTGAACTATTAAATGTAACTGTTTTCAAAGATTTAAATTAGAGAGATACACCCACATTTTTAATCATATTGTTCACACTTAAACAACAATTAAAGCAATTTTAAGAATTAAGCTTACTCAACAGACAATTCAGTGTGGGTTGGTTACATATAAAATATTGCTGTCTTAGGGGTCAAAACCTCTGAAGTCACATTTTGGTGAATTTCATATTTATTCAAAAATGTATATTATTGGTCAGTCCACACACGTTGCTATTATTTTTTACACATTATTGACCCATCTAAAGTGTTGAAAATGGCTTGCTCTCATTCACAATGTAATGCTAATGGTTGAACAAACTTGCCATTTTTGGGGTCTCCTGAAAAGTGACTAATATGGAGGTACGAGGTTTTGACCCGACGCAAGTGACGTATCAAATAAATATTTCTCAGCACATCAAATTAATTCTAATTAGCACCATTACACTGTGTATTTTTTCAAGGCTTTTGATGAAGAGTATTTATTACCTCGCTTTTCCTCTCAGCGCTCACCTTGCCTGTATTCCTCCCACTCATTTATTACATCGTTTATCAAAGCCAAGAAGTTTTTGTTTTCTTTTTACTCATCAGAATCCCATTCTTTCACTTTCCAAGGAGGAGGTGCACTGTAATTGTATGAGTGAGAGAAAACAAGATTAACTACTTCTGTCCCTTCCTCTTCCTTTTTAAAAGACAATTTACAGCTGAAGCGAGCCGCTACCGCCGTAAAGTCAGGCCCCAGTTCCCAGAAGGAACGCTGCTAAACATTTTATGCAAGGCCAGACGCAAAGACCCTGATTACAAACATCTGTCCCTTCAGAGAAGGGCCTTCAGAGAGACATCTATGGGCGACTGAATAAATGTGCTGCCGACTGATGGCTAATTTTCGGTGTCATTTTTAAGAGATGTTCTCTAAAGGCCTCAGGGGTGTCAAACTCCAGCCCTCGGGGGCCGCCCTCCTGCATGTCTTAGAGGTTTCCTCGTCCAACACACCTGATTCAAACGATCGGGATCAGGCTCCTGCAGAACTTGCTGATGAGCTGATCATTTGAAACAGGTGTGTTGCAGCAAGGAGAGATGGAAAACAGGCAGGACAGCGGCCATCGAGGATCGGAGTTCGACACCCGTGGCCATACACCAAACCGACGTCGGAGCTCGTGAAGCGTCGTGGCATCTGAATGCGCCGTCTGATTGGTGTAGTGGCCACCGTCGTAGTGTCGTAACTCGTCAGTAAGCGTCTTGGGCGTCGCCATGTGGTGACATTTGGTCACTCTGATTAGCAAATCAGCGCTCGGAGCACCAACGGGAAGTGACAAATGCGGAAAAACAGTGAGCATGCCTTCACTGCCTTAATGTTCTTACAAGTACAACAGCGAGGGTTGACAATTTAACTATTTCACAATACCGTGTCAAGAACCCAAGGGTTTACTTTGCGTGGGAGTTCATCGTGAGCAAAGTATATAGCTGAATGCATTGTTTACGTTTTTATAATCCGCCCCCGGCCAACACCTTTCCGGTTGGATTTTTCTAACAATGAGAAATAGTGACTACCGCCACCGATGGTATGGAAGGGTATTACATCTCACACATGCGCAAAAGGAACTTTAATGGTCAGCGTCGCTATCTGTCGTTGCGGTGTATTTTTCCAGCGTGACGTGCCGACAGCTGGCCAGACGCCACAGGGGGTAAGCGTCTGTCACTGTTGGGCAACGTCGTTGTGGTCTATGTAGGCCTTAAGATAAACCAAACGAAGACTGCGGCATACGCAGTGCTGAAATGGTGACAGCTCCAAAAAATTGTGAGAAAAAATTGCTGTAATTGCTCCAGGATGACAATTAACGCTTACCCCTATGAAGCGATAATTAAAGTTGATGGTAGCTCCCCAATTAAGGAGTATAAAGCATGAAAGTGGCCTGATAACCGTCCTGCTGGTGATGTTTGTGGCTATGTATTGATTAGTGCCTCTATAGCAGGGTGAGGGGATTTGATTGTGGAATGCAGGAAAATCCATGCCTTTACTCGGCTGGATTACTGTAATACGATTTATTTTGGAGTCAGCCAGCCCTCTCTTAAAAGTCTGCAGCAGGCTCAAAATGCCTCTTAACTGGAGCACGTAAGAGGGAACACATACTGTAAATGACATTCTGGCCTCCCTCCACTGGCTGCCCGTGCATTTTAGAAGTCATTTTATGATTCATGTTTTTAAATCTCTAAATGATTTCCACGCCTTAGATCTGTGAGCAGCTCCATCCATATGCCCGGTGCATCATGTCAGCTGACCAGCTGCTTCTGGACGTACCGAGGTCTATGACAGATGCTCAGAAGGGGTTGAGCTTTTTCTATTGCTGGTCCACTGACTGTCCAATTTTAAAATTTGTTTTTATTCTTTGGCTTTCAACTCAGCAAGAGACTCTGCACCACTAAGGTTTTATATTTGTTTTAAGATTGAATTGTTGTATCTGTGTACAGCTGTGGCTGTTCTTAAAATGCTTTAAACAGAGTTCAATTGAAAAAAATAAGAGGCAACTCTTTTGAGCAGGGGCATGGTGGCCATCTGAACTTTTTTTTTGCGAAGGTTTTATGGCAGCTGACAGAAATTATTCTGGATCAATGTTACAATGGAAGTCTACGACCTTGGGGAGGA
Source organism: Filicampus tigris (assembly GCF_054856515.1). Lineage (NCBI taxonomy): Eukaryota > Metazoa > Chordata > Actinopteri > Syngnathiformes > Syngnathidae > Filicampus > Filicampus tigris. The sequence goes on along the minus strand of NC_141225.1, from coordinate 4,344,006 downwards.
GACCTTGACCGTTTGGGGTGTGGTTTTGTTAATGGTCAATTCCAACATCAATGAAAAACATCATCGGCGATCCTTCACAAAAACATTAAGTAGTATCCGTAAAATGTTGTCCCAATGGGTTTTCCTTTCATTTCTTTGTTGATGGTTCTGACAGCATGATACAGATGAATCTTTGAATAGCACTCGCAGATATACATTGTAAGAGAAAATTCACAATTGCATTCTTTCCAATGAAATGTGCATGTAGCGCTTCTTCCAGGCTTATTGGTACAACCGTATGCCACACAACATTGGCATTGTCTCCGTAGAGACAGCAAATAATGTGAACGTATTCAAGTTAGGCGCGCTTACGTGTGGCAATGTAAGATGGCTGCCAGTGGCTTCACTTCTGGCTCTGACGAGAAACGGGATTGTTAGTTCATTCATACATAAATCCATGGATGTTGCTCATTGTGGTCCACGGAATGCTCAGGGAGTTTGTGTAAGTGCTCAGACACAAAATTAGAGCGAACATTACATCCCTGCTTTTGAGTGATGGGGTTAGTGTTTCGGCTTTTACCATATCAACCTTCACAGACCCTCATGCAGGGGTGTGCAGAGAGTGGGGCCAACGGGGGCATCCACTCCCCCCGACATAAATGTGATTAGGTACACATATGTCGCCGATCAATAATCGATTATAACGCATGTTGAAGAGCCATCCTGCAGTGAAAGGGGGGCCATAAACTTCGAGAATGATCGGTCCTCACCCCACATCCCGCTCACCCCAAAAATTTCGGGTCATGAGTAACAACCGGACTCCTCCATCGGCCTGGGGCATGGCGGGCCATGTACAGCTCTGTCTCTGCGGCTTCGAGCTTCTCAAAGCTCCTGTTACCACAGTGACCTTAAAAATGTAACTTTAGTTGCTTTACTGATTACTTGCTTTAAAAGGTAACTTACTTAAATTACCGATTACTTGATTTTAGAAGTCACTACGTTGGATTACAAGTTACTTTAATAGTTACATTCAGTAGATACTGACAACCTCGCTTAACATAAAAATGACACCCGGTTTTAACACTAAATTGGAAATGCATTTTTCACAGTGAGATTGAAGAATAAAGTTGTTGTTTTTTTTTTAATTAAAGAAACCTTTTGAACTTACCATAATTATTTCAATTTAAAAAAATAATGAGTATTTTATGGATTTCATTTAAGGTAAATAGGCTCTTGTTTTTAATTTTTTTTAAATTAAGAAACAGTCTCTCTCGACCTCGCTGAACATAAATACATTTTTAAAATGTATATAAATGTATCTATCTTTAAAATCTGAAATGAAGGTAGTCTTATTTACTTGACATACTTTGCGGGAAGTCCTCGAATTATGACGTACTCACGTCATAACTCTGATGACGTTGCCACTTTACGGCACTCGTGCCTCCTCTGTCAGCATTTTGTCCCCAGCACCATAGACTACGTTCACATGCCATCAATATTCGGGTTAAGGTCAAAATTCCAATTTATGAAACATTCTGAATAACCCGTTTACATGACTGAACGGACAGAGTTGCTCCGGCATTTGAATAACCCACCATGGAATAACCCACCATGTACGGCAACACATGACTGAACGTCATTTCCACTTGTTACTTTCAATTGTCAATAAAACACTTGATATTCATTTCACTCACAACATGAATGAATTGCTCCAAAAGGCTGCTTTTGTGCTGCGTCACTGAGCTTGTTTACCTCTGCTTGTGTATTTTGCGGAGGGTTTCGCGTCAAACAACACACTTCCGCATACAAGCACTTCTTGTACTACAAAGACCAGCATTCCTTGCGGTTGAGCAATGAGCATACGCAGAGTGTCTAGATCGTGTCTGTTTGCGCGCTGGCAGTATCTTTGCCTTTTTCGCCCTCCTCTCCTTTATCTCCATCCACTTCTCAGCAGTAATGCTAGGCACAGCATCTCATGCTTTTTATTTTAATGTATTTTCGTTTTTTTATACTAGGTATTTTGACGTAAATTTCGACTTTAACGGTGTAATCCGACGTGCGGAAATTCGTGTTACATCGCCAGTGTAGGAACGGAACTCGTTCGTAAAATGAGGACTTCCTATATTCATGTTGCTATAACAAAACTGAATATTTATAATGTGCATTGTTTATAAATAAAAGGATGAAATTGGGGGACCTCCTACACTCACAGAATCTGGTGTGACTGCACTGTGATCCACTTATTTTCCTTTTTTAATGTAGTGTTATTACTGTTTTTTCCTGATGGCTATTTCTGCAAAACGCTTCACACAAATAAGAAAACCTTTTACCAAATTGGCAATAGTTGTACTTGTCTTGTAAAGCAACTAAGAGTTGCTTAACTCTTCATATCTTCATAAAAATGTATTTTTGTGTCAAGCAATAATCACAAGCCAGCATATTAGTAAGCACGCAACGCAGCTACTACATTCTGACGGGAAGACATGAAAAACACATCTGGATTTTGCTTGTGCACAAGGTAATTCATGTCAGTTTGAGGTCATACTTTTGTCATCTAAATTTCAAGTATTTTTATTGAAGTGTTTGCTGTATTTACTGTAAATATCCAAACAAACACAAACCGGTGTTTTTATCCATGTCAAAACATACACACACACACGCACTCAAAAAAGAGTCAATTTCTCACTGAAAAATAGAGAGAAAAAAATGCCTACACATCATGCCTTCCCTCTGGGTCAATCTGTGGTTGATTCCATGGTCCACTAATGTAGCTCTGACTCATCAGTAATTCTATTTTTTACTCGCCTTCCACTTTCACCTTCTTGTCCTGCTCGACCTCTTGCCTCCGCACCTTCACGCCTTCTTCCTCGGTCTCCTCTAATTCTCCCTCACTCTTCCTGCCACACGGAAGAGTAGCGTGTAGTGCTTGGGCTGATTGCAAAGTGAACTAATTATCTAATTTTCTTCTGTGACAGTGTGGCCAGACAGTCGGCAGACTAGTGTAAATAACAGCCATAAACGTGTATAGTTTTGCAAGGAGTGTGTTGATCGTTTGGAACTTGAGTGGAAAGCAGTGAATTGCGTTAACTGTTCTGCACAAAGAGAGCTGGGCGCTGTACTTATATTTTGCAAAGTATGCGTTACAAAATTACAAACTCAGTATAAAGCAGTGTTTTTGATTTTGGTTTTGCAAACTGTGAGTGGTTTTAAGATAGATGTGAATAGTTTTAAAAAATTATGCTCCAAGAATCACTGTTCCAGTTTAGCATTCAGAAAAACTATCATGCTTACAAAACCTCTTTAGATAGCACAGAGTGTGCGACAAACCTTAATATATAATATATAGAAATTCAAAATAGTGACTGTACTTCCAGCTTGAAAACACATATGTGTTGGTTTTAAAGTATGAAAGTTGTTATATAAATAGAGGTTTGATTGATTGATTGTTTGATTGATTGATTGATTCATTGATTGAATTATCCAGGCTTGGGACTAGGGATGGAACGAGTCCTCGAGTAATTCGAGTACCTCGATTAAAAAAAAAACAAATGCTTGACAAATGTTTTCTTCCTCGAGTACCAGTTTATTTGATGTGCACTGTGGGAAAGACAAGTCAAGCCAGCTGCAGAAACAATTGCTCATGCTGTGCATGACAGTAAAACGCCGCCAATATGGTGAGAAGGACATCTTCAAAATAAAATCCTTCCAAATAATACATGGATATCAATGCCTTGTTACACTATTATTTCGAAGTTGTTCATGGCAGCGCGCGTTGGCGTTGGGGATGAGTTAACCCGTCATCCCGATTGGAGTGGAGTCGGGGCCCGGTTTGAGTTTATATTGCCGTCACATACTGTTGCCACCAACATCACCATAACATCTTCCTGAAACCATGTTCAATCTTATTATGAATGCTACAAAAAAGAATTAATTACGCTGACATTGTATAAGTCGGCGCCCGTTGCCAGCGTAAGCAACTGGTGGTGAAAATGACTCTGCACATTTAATGGTGGCCGTGTGAAAAAGTTGCAGTTCCTACTGATTAAATTTTGACGAGCCAGGTTTTCTCAAATTTTAGCCTGGTTCTGACATCACTTTGTCCCGTAACCCAAAGTCCTACTCCCCTAATGTTTCTAGAGAACAAAATATAGTTTGCTACTGTGCACAGTTTAAATTTAAGAAAAAAAAAATGTTGATTTTCCCAAAATGAAAACCAATTGGCCCTTCATTATTAAGTGAAATGTGTTATATTCTCTGCTGTATTCACAATTGTTCTCTAACCAAGCAAAAATCTATACATATTTTTTTATTTTATCCAAATACTTGATGAATCGATAGAATTGTCAGTAGGATATCAGAATCCCCAAATATTTGATAGCTGCAGCCCTACTTGAGATAGACTGAAGTGGACAAATTTGCCGCTCTAGAAGCGATGTGATCTTGGCCATATCTTAAACCCACGTGGGCTCCAAAGTAATCAAACGCTACCGCTGCGAGTAAAAACGCAATCCATGCCTTCACTGTATTGTCTTTATGGGGGCTCGATATTTTCCTTCAGACTTGCGGGCAAGTAGCGTTGGCCCTGTAGAAGATAGGGCGGTGTGAACAGTGGTTCATTTGCATCGGTTTGTGCTACAATTCTTTATCCTGGGGGTATTTTGACAAAAGCATGTCTCAGATATGCTACTAGTACACCTTGCAGCTGTTTCTTGATGGGAAAAAAAAGAATCCCCCTTTAAAACGTCACAAAATGCCCCCATGTTTCGAGGTTCAGATGTTATGGGATGGCAAAATGGGAGTAATGAAGTATATTGAGTGTTTTATTATTGCTGAGGACGTGTTGGGTGAGTCAGCGGCTGGCATCGACAACCACAACGTTAGTCCTTGCCTCTTCCAGGCCTCGGCTGCTGTTTCTGCTCCTGCTGCGTGTGCTTAATCGTCACCACGTGCCCCGCCGAGCACACAAGGCAGCCACAGGTATGTCCCCGTCACCCGGGGCCACACCAGTCAATGCCAACATGCTGTCAGAACCTCTCGAATGTCCAATCACGCTAACAAGATGTGACCGAGTCTGCCGCTGCCAGCGAACAAACATTTGTTCCGTACATATACCATCCACTCATGTATGGAGACTTTCCTTGTGTACCTCCATTTATCTGTCAGTGGCTTTGAGGCTGCGGCTGTGCAGTCTGGTTCGCCACATTGGAAAAGAGCATCGCAAACTGGCTGATGGCTGGGGAAAAAAAAAAAATGTCCACCTGGACAAATTTCACCAGTCTGGTCTTTGCGTTCTTTGCCGGGCATGTAAAAAAGTTTTAAACTCCTGTTCGAGTCTGCAGTAAATGAAAAAATTTTCCTGCATACATTTAGAAGAAAAACTGCTGACAATCTTGTGGGATATATATATATATATATATATATATATATATATATATATATATATATATATATATATATTTTTTTTTAAACCTAATCTTCTGCATCTTTTAGGTCTTGTAATAGGGGTTGAACCGATTAGTCGACTACTTAACGCATCAACTTTACTACACTTCATGAATGTTTAAAGCTCAAAGTCTCCTAATCAGTTGGTTGTCGAATCTTGTCTTCTGATTGGCCAATTTACAGAGGTCTTTCGACTCGCCCATCTGCTGCCATCGCCGTATTATAATGCTCAGTGGAGCAGCAAAATGTCGAACCAACAAGGCCACAAAGTCTTCGTACATCCGTGCAAGTCGGAAAATATGAAAATGGTTGTGAATGAGAAGAGTTAGAAAAACGCTCAAAGCCATCCCAAGTTTTCCTACGTGTGTCGCCGCTTGAATGAGAATTTCATCTATGGATTTTGTTACACCATCACAGACGGACGGGTACCAATGGGAAAAAAAAAAAATGAATTGTCCTGGTTTTTGTTCTCTGATGGCAAAGGCACTAATGACGCCAACAATTTGTGTGAACATTTACAGAATGTTACGAAAAAGATCCTCAGGGCAGAACAATTGACTGCAGCCAACGGTTCCCACTGACACAATTGCTAGCTACACGGATGTAAACATACAGCATGTGAAAGAATGAGAAAAATAATTGCAGTCTCTCAGCATATCTGTGTGTGTGTGTGGGCGTGTGCATGTGCGTGTGTGCGCGTGCATGTGTGCGAGCGTGGGTATGCGTGTGTGTGTGTTGGATGCGCTGTAATTTTTCCAGGGTTTTAGATTTCACGTCATGCGAAAGGAACACGGAACTCCAGTGCTGAGCGAGAGGTATGCTAGCAACAACTAAGCATGTTTACCCTCAAAACACTTTGGGGCTTTTGACACATCACATTTAATTGATGCTGAAAGGTGCGTTCAGAATAATTCAACCAACACCCCCGAATTGAAAATATTACTAAATTTTGCAAACAAATGTAATTTACAATAGGAGGGAAACCATTTTAGTGCAGCTGTCATTTGAACAGAAGCAATGTGGAGATTTAGGTTTAACCTAGAAAATACTCTAGTTTTTAAATCAATGCATGTGATCATGTTCATGTTATTTTCACTGTATTTGGACATTTAATATGCAACATATGATACTGTTTTTGATTAACAGTGATGGGCTATTCAGACAGTGACAATGTACACCTGCTCAATTTTAATGACATCCAAATCAAAAGCTTTATATTAAATAATCGTTAGAAGATAAATCTAGATTTGAATCTTGTCAAAACAGGGTGCACACATACAAATCGGGGGAATTAGAGTTTTCCCTTCCGATCAAAGTCAACTAAGGCCTGGATTTCGAATGCCTCTGAAAGAGTATCCTCTGGTGTGAGATGCGTGGAGAGTGATTTTTCCTTCTCGATCTGCTCTGAAAACGATTGCGGCCGACAATCGCAATTGTTAAAGCTGTTCAGTATTTATAATCAAGAATCATTACGTGGTCTGGTCAACACTATGATTGTGACCTGAAATAGAGCAAAAGCCAATCAGGAAATGACCTGAACCCATTGCTGTTGCCGTACACAAAATAAGGAACAACTGGTTGTGTTGAATGATATTTGTAATGCGTTTCTTTCGGTCATTACCAGGGGCGGAGCCAGAACGTGGCTTATGGGTGGGCCTGGAAAAATCAGGGTGGGCCTGAATATTTCTCTCACTGAGCACAATCCTCCTGTCGTGACATCGTATATTCAAATAAAATGACAAACTGAATAATATGAAGTTGAGATCTTCCTTAGACAACCAAAATTATGCCATACTTAATATTCAATAAATTAAAGAACACAACAACAACAAAATTCAAAAATAATTTAATAATAATTTACTAACCATGTAAAAGTTTTTTAAATTTTTTTTTTATGAATCCCACTGGGTGGGCAGTCTGTCAATCTGGGTGGGCCTGTGCACACCCAGGCCCACCCGTGGTTCCGCCCCTGGTCATTACCCACAAGAAAAATGACATGGGGAAGAGTTTGCAACCACAATGTAGTTACCTGCTTAGCTCCCACTTCTAATTTCTCTTCTACTACTATTAACGACTACAAGCATTGATATCTTATACACTGTACAACACTAGTTGGAGCCTTGACAAGAGAAAATTGGAGCGACGTGCAGAATGGCCACCATCTTGAAACAGGAGTCCCGCAATGGTCAAGCCCCTTCTTTTTCATTCATTTACGTTGAGACTTTGGGCATGAGCACATTAAAAAAAAAAAAAAAAAAACATAACTCGCTTAATTCTTAAGCAATTCTCATTTTTTTATTTTCTTGAAAACATCAGACATGAAAATAAAAAAAAAAAAAAAAAAAAAACATAACTCGCTTAATTCTTAAGCAATTCTCATTTTTTTATTTTCTTGAAAACATCAGACATGTGGCTACAATACAAAAATCTGTGTGCACTGGAAATATTTCTTCACTTGAAAGGGTTTACGCTTAAGAAGGTGATAGTAAGTTGAAAAACAGAATGGAGACCAGTTAGATGCATGAGCCCCACATGTGTCCAATATGAATATTGGACACGTACTTTACATCGGGGTCTTCAATACGGCTGCTGTCATGTCTGTTTTTCCATCTCTCCCTGCTGCAACACACCTGATTTCAAAACGTTGCTCTTTACTTAGAATGATGAAACTCTGACTGTAGATGCCAGACATTTTCAGACCCTCTTTTGCCCTAACATCTGGAAAAAATGAAAAAATATAAATAAGTTGCTTGTATTGAATAGCTGGACTATGAAAAGATAAACACATTCGTCAATGGCAGTGAATGAGTTAAGAAAAAAAAATCATGTGACCGATACAGGAAGTGTGTCGTTTGGATGTGCTGCGCCAAATGGTGTCTATAAGGAAACAAACTGTATTGACATGTTGTGGGTTTATTGGATGGAGATGTGCCAGAGTTGGAGTTTTGTTCCTTGTCAAAGAGTGTTTTCTAAGTCAGGGGAACTGGTGTCCAAGAGATGAAAGCGTCTTAGAGCAAAGACGCTTCAAAGAGTTTTGTTCCTCATTAAAAATTGTGTGAAGGAATGCGTATTTTGTATTTTATATCATATGATTGAATACTTTGGTTAGCAAAATCCCATACATAAGTGACACCTTATCTCTGAAGTTTGTTGGACACATTTGCTATATCGTCGCTGCCCTGTGAAAAACACTTATGTCCATTTTTTTTTTCAATTTTGTTATTCTTACATGAATGGTGTTTCCGCGTTACAGACATCGCATTAAAATGAAAATTAAAAAATGAGTGTTTTTCACAGGATGGCGACAATATACTATTACATGCAAACTCATCCGAGCATTTACACAAACAGGCAGATTTTGAGCTCTTCTCATCAACAACTTCACTAAGCTAACAAATGGAGCAAATACAATTATACAAAGATCATATTTTAAGTAAAACACTAGCAATTGAATAAAGAATGAATACTATTTCACAGGCTAATCTTGGGTCAGCAGGCAAGTTGTTTCATCATATTTTCATTTTGTTTACCTGCATTGATTTTAGATCTACAGCAGAGGTCACTATTGAGTCAATACAGTGTCAACAGTTTTTTAAATGTGTCAATACACTCTTTGAGACATCATCAACCCATCACTATCAGTGCCTCGAGTGTTTGTTTGTTTTTATTTTTTGACAAGTACTGTTTCTTCTTCTTGAACCTACAGCAGTGTGTGTGCCTCGGTGGAACAATGCTGCCCATTGCAGGTCAGTCTTGGTACTGCAACAAACAGCTGGTTTGGAGGTGGAGTTGCTCATCTGGAGTATACCACACGCTATAAGAACATTAAGCACACAGCTACCTAATTTTATCTTATTATGTGTGGATTCTCTCGCATTTTAAAAAGAATGGTTAAGATGTTAAAATTGGTAAGTGTGTGTGTGTGTGTGTGTATATACACCGCTTTAAGTGTTTGCATTTAGGCGACGACTGCACAGGGCCAGTAAGACTTCAGTTCGTCAGTGTTTTCCATCTCCCAAGCAACAACGTAAACTGCCTTTTCCTCTGCTACCGATTGTTTCCTCCCTGCTCTGGCTCATAGGATTCTAGGAATGGGCAGTTTGGGTTTCCTCCTGCATGGAGCTTTAGCTTGGCTGTCTGGAGGGCTTGAGGCCTTACCATCTCTGGCAACCAGCGCCAACATAAACACAGAAATTCCGCCCCAATTAGAAACGCTAAATGCATTGGACTCGGTACACTACGAGGGCCGGCGTGTGCAATTAACGGAGCCTGGGCTCCCACTGGCTTCCTCGGATGGCTGGGATGGTTAAAATGTATACGGTTTCAGTTCAAGGCCAGTCAGTGGAAGTCTGATTGGGCAGGTTGGTCTCATCATGGAAATATAAACAAAAGGGTGAGGGTTGGGGGGTGAACTTGGTGCTTTGGAGGTTGAGGTTTTCTTTCGGCCAGTCCTGGGGAGTTGGAGCCGGAGGAGAGATATGTGAGGTGAGGAACAACAAGCAATAGACTCTTCACAGTCGACAACACACGACGGAAAAGAAGGCGGACATGCCGTCTGAAAAGTAAAAACACGGTTGAGGGCGGGGGGAGTCAAACTTGTTTTCATTGCAAGCCTCTTTGTAGTTATGGTTACCCTCAGGTGGTTGATAATAACGGTGAAACCACATAAATGGATGATCGCCAGGGGATTTACCAGGACACCAAAAATCACAGTTTGGCTCATATTTGGAACAAAAGAACAAAATGCTAATGGGGTGAACTTGTGTGGAAGCAGGGGCAGATTGAATGACATTTAAAACAAAACATCTATTTGAATTCAAAGTAGTGTTGATCGTCAAAAAAATGGTTTTCTTTGCTCACACTAAACTGCCATGGTACGAACAAGGGGGCTAGAAATGGAAGAAAAACAGGTTTAAAGCTGAATTCAAGTCAATTTTTCTTAACAATAATGTCTTCTATTTCTCCACTAATCCAAGCACGGCATTCTGATTGATTTTGTGTTTGTGGAATATAAATTAAGCAGCCGTTTTCATCCATCTCAGGGGGGCGGCCATTTTGCCACTTTCTGCCGACTGAAAATGACATCACTGTGCCTTAGGGCTCATGTAACAACCAGTCGCGGCTTACCTGTTTCACGTTAGGGGTGGGCGGATCGATCCAAATATCGATATTATCGATACTAAGCAAGTACTTGGATCGGATCGATACTATTGTCCTGTGATCGCTCCTCCACCAATTTCCTCAAATCGCCGCTTCTCGGCGCAAATAGTGCACCCCCACCCTCTCTCGCCCACCGCCTCTTGCTACTCTCTGAGTCTCGGCCTGAGTGAGTGACTCAGGCACACTTTTTGCCCCTCCCTGGCAGAGAGGGCGACTGAGAGTGAGAGAGCGGCCGGAACCTAAACCAATATAGAGGCAAACAAGAAGCGGAGCACGGTCAGTTTCACTGACTTATCCAGAATTATTGGCACCCCGGTTGAGATGTTTTTTTAGCTTCTAATCAATACAATTTTCCCTAAATAACATAGGACCAATATTTTTTTAAAAAGGAAAATCCAACCTATAAATTAGTTTCATTTATCCAGTGGGAAACATTGTCACTGACAACTTCTGTTCAGTTTTCACTGAAAACAGTTAGCGGTGCTTGTTTTGCGCTAGGATCCCTGCACGGAGTAATGAGACTTTCTCAAAGAACGAACTTCACTGTTTGCATCTACCATTTACATTTCGCAGCATTTTTGTTTTCCTGATGATAGCCTTAGCTTCCATTTCATTGCTGATGGTTCTGACAACATGATGCAGACCAATCTTTGCATAGCGCTCAATGATTTACCTTATAAGAGAAAATTCATAGTTTAATTCTTACAGATGAAATGTGTAAGTAGTACTTCTCCCAGACTTAATGGTCCAACGGTATGCCACAATCTGTTGCAGTTTCGCCATTGAGAAAGAAAATAATGTGAAAACACAGTGTGAAAATCATTGTATTCAAGTTAGGTGCGCTGAGCGAGTGGAACATAAGATGGGCGCCAGTGACTTCACTTTTCTCTACGGCTTTTGATGGTCCAATGTATGTATATAAATCCATGCTCCGCTTGCGTACGTGAACCAGTAAAGAGGTAAGTCGCGACTGGTTGTTACATGAGCCCTAAGGCACTGTGATGTCATTTTCAGCTGACACCAAGTACCAAAATGGCTGCATTCTGAGATGGATAAAAATGGGTGGATTTTGCAGCTTAATTCATATTCCACAAACGCAATATTAATCAGATTGTAGTATTTAGATTAGTGGGGGCGCATAGAACATATTATTGAAAAGTAGGGGTGTAATAGTACACGTTGGTGTATTAATACGTTTCGGTATGGCGTGTTCGGTTCGGTCCACTTATTAGCGCGAGCTTACGCACGGGCGCTATTGGCTGTTGCATGTGAGAGAGGAGAGTGGCGGCACAACAGTGAGAAAAGAGGCAGAGCTTGAAGGTACACTGAGGTCTCCTGTTTGGGAACATTCTGGTTGTCCTGTTAAAATCGCCGATGGGGAAAGGTACGTGGTTAAGTCCGAAAGTTGTGTGCCGACATTGCTACATGAGATGGGCGGCAGGTAGCACGTCTAACATGCACGGCATCATCCGACTGTGAATGTTTCTTAGATGAGGGAGCAAAAACGTCAAACTTAAATAGCGAGATTTATCATAATTTAGCGTCTTCCGGGAACACGCCGTCAGACGTAGTTTAATTATCACGTTTTTATTAATCCAAGTGCAACTGCTCGCGCTCTTCTCTCTCCGCTGCTCCACTCGATTCCCGTACGATGCATTCATGAACCTCGGAAACATCACAACTCAGCAACACACAAATCCGACCACAACACAGATAACCCAATCCGTTACAATATGCTGTTGAACATTCAAAGATTTCAATTCCTAAAAAATTAACATAATTTCATGAAGACTTTTTAAAGTTACTGTATTTTTTTCATTACAAAAATAGTTTTAATATAGTTAGCAGTAATTGTAACTGTTATTGTATGTATTTTTTTGTCACAAAAAGTATATATGGACTGTAATGACATCTTTAACTTGAATACTTAGATGTGTCATAGGCTGTTAATGCTGAGTGTTTACAAATGTCAGTGTCTTGATAATTTTCCAAATTAAGAGATCTTTATTGTTAGTGTATTTTTTATTCTGGCGTAATTTCTTAGAATATCACCCGAATGGTTCGCTTTTATTTAAAAAAGGAAGAAAAAAAGGACAGTTCACTTGTCATCTTTTCTAAAGAAACATATTTAAAAAAAAAAAAAAAAATCAGTTTTTTTGTACCGAAAATATACCGAACCGAAGTTTCCAAAAAAACTAAAGGGACCGAAACGTGATTTTGCGTACCGTTACACCCCTATTGAAAAGAAAAGCAACCGTGGCGAGGGTATTATCATAGTCCCTAAACTTCACTGAAGCTAGCCTGTTAGTGCATCAGGGATGTGGCGGAATGAATAGACAAATCTATAGTGCTCAGCTTCAGAAAACACGTGAGCTGTGATTGGCTGTTACCTGAGCCCTGATCAACTGTGCTGTCATTTTTAGTTGACAGAAGTGACAAAATGGCCACCCCCAGAAATGGCTAAAAACGGGTGGATTAACTCTTATTCCACAAACGCAATATGTATCAGAATGCCTTGTTTCAACTTGAGGGCCTGCATAGAACATATTCTTGAAAAAAATTGACTTCCCCTTTAAAGACCGAGTAAAAAAGAGAATTGAAGGCCTGGATAAAGGCCCATTGTCCTCTTGGACAGTGGCCATTGTGCATTGTTTGTTTCTCAGGTGGAGGCTCACTTTCAGCCTTTGGTGCTTTGCTCTTCTCTCAGACAGTTTGCTATCAGAGCTCTCACTCCATTGCCTCTAATGAAAATCCATACAAAACATTTAGCAGCGTGTGAGAAAGGGGGGAAATTCAATAAGATGCTTAACGCGATTTATAAATGACAGGAAGAGCCAATCGAACCCAGATGCCCAGAAAAAAGGACAGGATTTTGTGTGTATTCATTTTGCTCAACTGCTGAGCATGCATATTGGCAGAAAACGTCATCCGCGGGCCAAAGCAAAGTAGGCTACAACGCTGTGTTTTTCTTTTCCCGCCCGCACAGATTATCAGTCATCATGCCGTCAACAGACATCTCCACCGAGGTATCCCCCAAACTAATGGTTTCTGTTGGACATCGATAGTAAACCAATCTGCAGGCTGCGAGGCACAGGAAGCAGATCTCATTAGCGCTCATTGGACTGTCTTCTAAGGAAACTTTCATCTTGAGACGGCGGCCCTGAAAGCCGGCCTAATGTCGCTTACTTGCTTGAGATTTAATGGTCCACTACAAGATGTCTAATAGACGAATGAGCCGTGAAAGAGTGAGTGAGGTCACCAGTAGGATGTTGTTTCAACACGCATGCATGCACAACTGCAACTGTTTGACTGCACCTCGCCTGTCTTTTCAATATCATTTTGGCTATTTTGTTATTGTCAGATACATAGCACAATAAAACACCATTTTACTACATTTTTCTAAACGTATGTTATGTTTTGTATGGCATATGGTTACTTCTTCGTTTAAAGAGGCATATCAACCCCTAAATTTTCTTGACAATATGTTCTATGTGCCTCCACCATAGTCCAAACACGACATTCGGATTAATATCGTGTTTGTGGAATGAGTTAATTAAGCAGCAAAATCCACTGGTTTTTATTCATCTCAGAGGGTGGCCATTTTGTCACTTCCTATCGCGTGAAAATGACGGGCTTCTGTTAGCGTTTCCGTTGACAAACTTCATCCGCCATCCCCCGCTGAGCGAAATTCAAAACGAAAGACTCACTGTGGCATGGAAGCCTCAGTCTGGCCGGACTAAATACATCTCCTTTTAGGACCCAGAAGCTGTCAAAAAGCCTCACTGCGGCCAACGGGAAACGGAAGCCTCACCGCGGCCATAGATGATTGCATAGACGGAAAAAATGCACTTTCACTTATGCTTAGTCCGTCAATTTTTTTTTTTTGTTTCTCGTCTATCGCCTATAAATTCAGCCACATTTCATCTTCAATTCTCTGACCGAGGGAAGGAAGTATTTACCCAAAATGTCACAATACATGGTCCCATTCATCTTGCCATTGATACGGACCTGTCTTCCTGTCCCTTTTGCAGAAAAGCATCCCCAAAGCATGATCTCTGCCCCAAACCCCCACCCACCCATGCTTCACAGTAAATATGGTGTTCTTGGGATGCAACTCAGCATTAATTTTCCCTTTTTCAATTTTGGTCTCATCTGACCACATCTCATTCTCCCATACCTCCTCTGGATCGTCCATTATTTTTACCTTACATTATTTTTGCATATAGGGAACCTTACAGGCAATGCAGGATTTCACCCATGACGACAGAGTGTGTTACCTATTGTCTATCTTTGTGACGGTGGTCCCAGCTTTCTTCAAATCATGGACCAGTTCCCGCACTGGGCTGATTCCTCACAGTTCTCTGGATCATTTGAACCCCACGAGGTGAGATCTTGCATGGAGCCCCACTCCAAGGGAAATTGTCAGTGGTGTTATGCTTCCTCCATTTTCTAATAATGTTCCCAACTGTTGATTTTTTTTCACAAAGTTGTTTGACTCATCCCAGCTTTGTGCATTATCTCTGGTGTCTGGTTGTTTTCTGGCTGCCCAATATTGGTCACCCATTTTCCACAAATAGTTTAAGAATCATGTGATTTTCTGGATTTTATTTTATTTTTACAGTGTCTCTCACGCTTGATGTGCATCTATGATGTAAATAACAAATCTCTCATATTTTTAACGGGTGAACTTTTAATTTCTTAACTACCCAAAACGTATTGGCCCCACTCTAAGTCCGTGAAGAGCCAAAAGCATAAGACCTAACATGAAATAACGTCGGCTTTAAAAACTCCAGTTGAACGAACGGCTGGGGCGGTGGAATTCACCGGGTTACGGTGCCCACTACTTGTACATTGACTGTCACACTTTTGAACTATCGTCTGTTTTGTGCGCCTAAAACAAAAGTACGCCACCATTTGAGATAAATGCATCAGTGTAGTAATCAATAAATGTAATACAGTATATGGAACAATAATATTTTGAAGTAATTCACATTTTTCATTTTCATTATTTTTGTTCCTTTCATAGTGACTCACCTGAGCGGTGGGGTGACACCATAGCGCCCTCCATTGACGAGCCGCCACTGTTACTCAAGCAAAGCAGATACCTGAAAATTCTATTTATGTACAGCCATGACTTATCCGTACTTCGTTCCTTCAACCACAGTAGATTGATAGTTTGTGTAGATTTCTGTCGAAAAAATTAGCAAAGGCTTTTGCCAACTGCAAACTGCTGCCTCAGCATCAATGGCGATTTTTGGCTTAACAGTGCCACCTAGTGGCATGTTACCACTTGAGGCCCACACCAATGTGGTGACCAACTGAGCAAAATCTTTCTGGTCCCCGAATGATAGTTCTTCAGTTGTTGAGGTGTAACAATAATAAAATAACTGACAGTTAAAGTGGTGAAGGCAATTAAGGTATAAGTTTAATATTTTTAAGAATGCATTATACAAAGAACAAAGACCTTTGACAAAAGCAATTGGTTAAAACAACAACAGGTTATAATAACAATGATACTGACATGGGCTGTATGTTAACCCAACTCTAAGCCAACAATAAAAGAACCAACCAAATCTTCATCAACCAAACAGTCTCTCTGCCATTAAAAGTGTTCTATTAGGCAAAACCAAGCAGTGGTTTTCTTGGTATGGAATGGCAGGTATAAATTCTAATGTTTTCTAATATGATGAAGCAATAGGAAGGGAGAGCAAGACAGACATTAATTGTGTGCCATTAACCAACAAAATGGAAGGAAATATTTGGGTAAAAACTGGAGCCAACATAAACGTGTGCCATCTCACAGCCAGTTGACTCTGCTGCACCTGAGAGACCAAAAGGCTCAGCTACGGTACATCTCACCATCCAATTTCTTTAGGGTTTATCCTCACTCGGGGTGTGGTTGAGCTGGAGACGATCCCGGCTGACTTTGGGCAGAGGTGGGCAACACCCTGGACTGATTGCCAGTCACTCTTGGGGCTATCCACATGTGCATTCATTCTTCCGGGCAATTTAGAGTCTTCAATTAAATGACCATGCATGGATTTTGGAATGTTGGAAAATGTTGCAAACGACACAGGAAGGCATGAGCTGGCATTTAAAGCCAGGAGCGGGGCACCCCCCAGTCTAAAAGGCTGCAACGGAAGTTGCGTGCCTCCTGTAAAGAGGTGGGAGTGAACCTCGTGTTTGTTAGATGCCTCGGTTGATGCCACTACGTGTGGGGCAATTTGCTTTGCTCTACCCATTTTAAGTGTGAGGTGACAGTTTCATGGACTGAAGATCTTGCTGCGCTCTCCCTTGGTCCCATACAATGCATAAAGAGCACACTTTTTGTAACACTGTTCAAGTTCCCTGCATTTAAGAGCAGATTGATGTGGCAATATTTCATATTTCAACTGGTGGTCTCCTCATGGTGAACGACTCAAGATAAATAGAGTGAATGTGAGATAAATGAATTCAACTTCAGAGTGGACTATTGCCTCATATTAAAGTGTCCTTTCAGACCGACACAGTTCCCTTAGTGGTTAAATGTGTGGAGCAAGTAATAAATATCATTGTCAAACTATCATGTGTTTGGGGTGTTGGCAAACAAAAAAACAAGAGCACCAGGAACTGCAGAGGAAATGCTAATGGAATTTCTTTTCCTCTGGTGGTGCCAAGACAACTAGGAAGGGGCGCGGCGGGCCTCCACAATGGCTGAGGACAACTATAGATGATTGGGCATTTGAAAGGTAGATCTGGCCGCCACGCGGATTGCATTTAGAGCAATCTACTTAAAAGCTCAACAACTTTAATTCTACATGTACATAAGCTTGGTATCTGAATCCCGTCAGAGGCAATGGCAGTCTGTGCAAAGCCTGCATAACCTGCTGGTTAGGCTGATCTTCTACCCTCAAATGAGACTTAGGGGTGAAGCTTCTTATTGCGGAGACAGTTAAACTTGGTTGACTGTAATCGTTCTAGTCATGCCTTTGGAGGTCAGTGCTGTCTATCAGCCTTAGCAGAGTAATGGAAATGTGGTTGGGTGGGGGCAGTATGTATGCGTGTTGGATGTGGATGCTTTGAAAAAGACACGCTTTTCATAGCAGCACACATTTGCGCTTCTTCTTGGGCTCTGGGGGCTCCAATGCAGCCAATATCGCCTCATCAAACACATTCTTTAGGCCTTTCTGTGAACAAAAACAAATAGACAGGCTAAATATGGGGGAAGTGCAAACATGCAGAGGACAAACAAAGGTAAATTAATTGGGGTGAAGCATCGCATTTTTTCAAAACTGAGAACAGAATAAAACGGCTCGGTGAAAATTGAAGAAATGCCCTGTTAAAAACATTACAATAACGGTGAAAAATGAACAGTGAGAGAAGTTGGATCAACTCAGATTTGTTGATCCAGCTTAATAAATATCGTAATAAAAAGTGATTTTCTTTTAATGTATTTGACTAAGTAGTGTGTCGGGTCAACAACAGAGAGGGCAACTCAAATTGAAAACAAGAAAGTGGAGGAAAAACAGCACATGTTCTATTTCGGCCATAGCTAAACGAGAAACGTGACCACAAACGTTCCACCATCTTGCATATTTCAGAACCTCGTATATTGCTGCCCATGTATGGAATTGAACACATCACAATGCAGTGGGCGGAGTTCGCGTTCAATTTTAGTCATTTGCACCAAAAACATACTTAACACCAGAAGATACACCATGTGTAGATTTTATTTGAAATGTTCTACAAATAGAAAAAGAAGGGAGCAGAGAAAGAGTACCTCACTTGTGCTTTATTATGTTTTTTTTCTTCCACATAATTCTTATAATAATGTCGTCTTTACATCACAATAGCAAGCAATGCAAAGGTTTGCAGAATAGCTTCATATGGTTCTGTTCACAAGTTTACATACATTCACCATGGCTATATGGTCGTTGTTTTGGACCGCCATTGCTTTCTTTGCACTGTCCTTTTTTCTGGGGCATAACAGTTATTAGCAAAAAAAATATATGTAATGGAAGCTATTTAGGTAGGTCTTTCTATCAATACAGTCTGCGTTTGCTTAGGAATATTTTTCTGTTTCCAGAACACTGTCATATACATTTTTTTGGTGTTAAATAATGTGATTTCAATTTTACATTATAAACACAATTAGAGCTGTCATTAACAAATATTTTTAGTTCATTCTTCTATCGATTAAACAAATGATCGGATACAAATTCACTTTGCCATTAAAATGTATTGCAAAATACCCCCCACCCCCCTTACTATTTAATAACAGATGATTGTTTAATCATTAAACAATACCAAATAAATTAAGCAATAACACGAGAGGGAGCAATGTACCAAGGTTTTCGAAACAGCTAACTTCTTGGGTACTGATTAATGTGAAGAGCTACTTAGTTTGATATACTATACACTTCTCAGGCTACTTAAGATGTAAGTACATGTCAATTGCAAGTTAATCATACTATGAAAATAACCATTATTTTGTAATAGATTAAGCTTGACTAAAAGATTTCTTTTCATAAATCAATTAAGGTTCAGTTACTGGTTTGGTCCATAACATGTTCGAAAATAGGCAAAAATGTTGATCACTGGTCTCCAAAATAAACGGATGTTATATATAAAATGTTATATATAAATGTCTTATTTTTGATCAAACACAAAAGATAGTCAGTCTGATATCATGACGGACTGCAGAAATGAGAGAAAATGTACTGTTGACACTTTGTCAAGCAAACGCTGATGATATTTAAAAACAACTTGCAGACCTACATTTTGGAACCGCTCATCTACGCGACCTGTTTTACTGAACAATTCTGAGTTATCCATTCCTTGAGGTTGCAAAACAGCTCATGAGCACATCGCTGAAATCCTCACATGATGATAGATTGTGACAAGTTCCTGTTCAGTGTTTAGATGCCTCTGCTTTGGTGGTTCTGTTGCTCAAGACAGCCAAATCTACTTGTCTGTCAGCAGTAGCAGAAGGAGAATTTGGGTAACTTCCAAATAATTCTAGAATTGACACTTATGTGTTTAATAAACCAAATGAAAAGACCGTGACTTGAAAACACAGATCACAATTGAAACAACGAAGGTGGGTTGGAGCCCAAATTATTTTTTGGCATACGTTTGAATATTACGCAATCAGTCTGCCCCAGAAAAGGTATAGTTGCTCTAGCTGAAATTGTTGGCCGAACATTTCCTTGACATTCATGTCCTTGAGTGCAAACTTATCACCACACTGGACAGAAGTTGGACAAAATGTGCGCAAAAGAATATGCTCAACAAAAACAAAAGATTTGTTTTTAACTGATCATAATAGACCAGATCAATACAATACAGTGCATATAATTGTTCTCTACATTTCTGTTTCAAGAATATTGAAAAATTGTACTGCTGTGGTCAAGATGGCAGGACACTCTCTGAGTGCATTTTTTTAATGCTTTCTTACATCTTTTCAAGTGTTTAAATCAAGTACAAAGTGGTGCCAAGTTCAGTTCGCAATGTCATTGTCTCAACTACTAAAGGAAAATATGTACCGGTGTTCCAAATTCTTGGTATGATTTTGCTTGAATATTGACCTCATACAATATTAATTGACAAGTGTGGTAGTCGTAGTTAACTCAGCTGCCTTGCTCATCACATGACAAACATAATTTTTGGTTCGATATAGCACAAAAGTCCAATGAAGGAGGCCATACTGCTAACAGGGTTTGACTCGTCCAATTGCTACCATGAACGTACCAACCGTTTACAAATGTCAGACGAAAGTCCAAGTACGACAACATAAACCGTTGAAAGACAGAAAGAATGAAGATTAGCAGTGAGGCATTGTTAATACAGGCTTTAAAGTGGGTAGTAAATAAGAATTTGCAATCGGTTTAGATTTTTAAAGCAGGATATGTATGTTTTGAAAGATTTTGAAGAAGTGTCGAAAGTAAAACCGCCACAATTAGGTAGTGGACATTGTAGCAGTTGCACATTGTTTAAAATATGCAGCAGTTTCTCTGTCTCTGCGTCTCAGGAGGTTCTAGGGCAGCTAGGATAGCTTCATCAAATACATTCTTCAGCCCTCGCTACAGTGACAAGAAGGGAAGACAACAATATCTCAGTTAGCACAGAAAGATATGAAAGGAGAGGACATGGACATGGCAGACCATGGAAAAAGAAGGAATTTGAGGGACAAT
Organism: Filicampus tigris; assembly: GCF_054856515.1. Taxonomy (NCBI): domain Eukaryota; kingdom Metazoa; phylum Chordata; class Actinopteri; order Syngnathiformes; family Syngnathidae; genus Filicampus; species Filicampus tigris. The sequence continues at coordinate 4,323,253 of NC_141225.1, read as the reverse complement.
ATATGTCTTGACTAAAATACATGCACAAACAAAGAAACCGGCAAAGTTGAACTCACCTATTAATAGTCATTCAAAAGTAAGGATTAAGACTGTACAGGAAAAAGGTAAATACATCCGCAACTTTGCTGGGAGGGAGGGAGGAAGGAAGGGAGGAAGGAAGGAAGGAAGATGGGAGGAAGGGCTAAGGAAAGCGTTTAAGAGTGTGGCAGGGGTCAAAATGCAGCTCAAATTCACACTATTGTGAATTTGTTCTGAATCACAATACCACCCTTCTTAAACGACACCACCAAATAGATTAGCTCATAAACCTTGAGATTAGTAGAATTATTATTAGCTGAGATTGTAACCCAGCTACAATTATTTTATTTTATTTATTTACACACACTCCGCTCACAACTGAACTTCTTCACTTCTGGAAACAGCTGTTTACTATCCGCGTATCCGGCTTTACTCTGACGAAATAAACGGCACATTTGAACAACGTTATGAGTTTTCGACGAGAAGGTTGTTGAAAAATGTTGTTCGTTTCTTAGCGTGGACGACGCTGGCGAGACACAACAAGGGAAATCCCGCGAAGCTACGATGATGCGCATGCAACCAGCTCACAGGATAAATCCACCCGTGCTCTCACCGATCCCACGCCGGGAACTAATTACGCACCTTGTACTGCCCGTGGGTATGTACAAAGTCTCCGAGTGAACTATCTCTTTGAAACAACACGTCTTTCCGCAATATGGCTGCCAATATGGCTGTATTGTTTCATTTTTAATGTTTTTATGAACGCTTCTGAAAAATCTGTTATGCACTGAGGGCACGAAAGGAGCGAGGGATCACATCACTGTGTGTGTGTGTGTGTGTGTGTGTGTGTGTGTGTGTGTATATATATATATGTGTACATATATATATATATATATGTATACATATATATATGTGTACATATATACATATATATGTATACATATATATGTATACACACACACATATACAAAAACGTATATACACATATTTACATACTGTATGTAAATGTGTATATATGTATATGTATGTATATGCGTATGTGTATATATGTATGTGAGCTGTAAGGTCTTATTTAAATAGGTGTGTGCCTTTCCTAATCAAATCTAATCAGTTTAATTAAACACAGATGCACTCCAATAAAGCACCATCTCAAGGAAGACCAGAAGAAATGGACAGCATGTGAGTTAAATATGAAGGTTTTTTGCAAAGGGTCTGAATACTTATGACCATATGATATGACATATGACATATGACCATATGACAGTTTGTTTTTTTTTTTTTTCCTAAATTTGCAAAAATTTCTAACTTTCTGTTTTTTTTCTGTCAAGATGGGGTGCTGAGTGTACATTAATGAGAATTAAAATGCAAATGGCTGCAATGACACAAAAAGTGAAACATTTCAATGGGTCTGAATACTTTCCGTACCCACTGTATATACACATATACATATATTTTCTACACATACACACGTACACACTACATATATTACATGAATACATACATACATATAAAATAATAATCATCATCTTTATGACCGGTGACTTCAGAACAAGCTAAATATACATATACAGGGTTTTTCCTGGCTCAGATTGAGGCAAAGGTGGTACCATGCGCCATGAAATGCATGTACTCAGTAAATTCAACGTACTCGCTTTCTTTGAACTAAGTTTAAGTTAAGAGTTCAAATAAGAATGACTATTACCGTATTTTCCGGACTATAAGTCCCGTTTTTTCATAGTTTGGTCGGGGGTGCAACTTAAACGCCGGAGCGACTTAAGTGTGAAATTATTAACACATTATTACCTGCATTTCATTATTGCAGGTCCATCGGCCCACGGGTGGGTTTTTGCGTCGTGCCAGCAGGAAATTCGCTATATACAAGACAACTTCAAAGCATTTCCGGGCATGTTATATATGGTTAGAAAACTGAGTTTCCGCAGATTCGAATGATACCAAACATTGTAATATACAATCATAACTGCAGGCTCTGCGAGCATTTAAGTCAAACAATCGCTAACACAAAAAAAATAAGGAACTCACCATTTCAGTTTCATAAATGTCCGACTCAATTTCATAATCCACCATCAATGTTCATATTATGTCGACAAGGGTCCAGTAAAAGTATTCCAGTAATATAGTTAGTCCACAACAAGCCTGAGATGCACATCCTTCGATGGCTTTAAACACGTGATTTCAAAGCATAGGCTGGACCTTATGTTTGTTTGATTGCTTACTTGATCCAATAAAATAATGTTTCCCGTGTCAGGAGTTCAAAAACAGCCAATGAACAAATTAAATGTGATGCATAAATAGTGCCACCCCTGCATATGGACAATTCGTCAATTGTGTTTGCAGTCACAACAATGTCATTGTGTAATGTAAAGTAAGCATACCGTTCAGCCTGTTGTTGTCTCTATTGTATTTTTATTTTAAATTGTTCGTCATTTAAATTGTAAATGACATGTCTGTTCTTGGTGTTGGATTTTATCAAATAAATTCCCTCCCAAAATGCAACTTATACTCCAGTGCGACTTATGTTTTTTTTCTACTTTATTATGCATTTTATGGCTGGTGCGACTTGTACTCCGGAGCGACTTATAGTCCGGGAAATGCGGCAACACGTTAAAGCATTCATTTATTAACACTAGAGCCATTGTTTTTTAAGTGTAAAAGCCCCATTATACATATGGGCCCTCATAAACTAGAGTCTAGACCAGGGGTGGGCAAACCTTTGGACTTGCGGGCCACATTGGGATGTAAAATTTGACAGAGGGGCCAACCAGGAACATTTGCATCGAGTGTTTGGGCCAGATAACACACGCAAATAAACGAACAAGCCGATTGACTACCAGTGTGCACTGAGGGCAAAAGAGCTCTCATGCAGGTAGTACGTTGGTGTCAATGACTATGCAAGATGCGGCGTTCACACACCTGTTCATAGAAGTCCTCTCCTCTCCATGCTCAAAAGCTCCTCAATTACCTCAAAACTTAGTGTACTTTTTTCTATTATTTGTGGTAATAAATATTCATTTATTTTACAATAACCTTTTATGTATTGATGACACCCTTAACAGTTTGTGACTGCGGGTGGAGTAGTTCAACAGGTGAGGGCGCTATGCACTAGGTTATGCATTAGGTGGTATGCGGAAGTAGAGCAATAAAAGGTAGACATTAACTGACAAACGGATATATTTTTTCAAAAAACTCATGATAATTTGACGATACTCTACAAAAAATATTTTAAATCTGCACTTGCTTCACAGACAACGACAACCATATTCTATGACAATATTTAACAATAAAGAACAAAAAATTATGGATAGACTCACATAGATTTTTGGGAATATTTATGTCATTTAAATGTCTCTGCTGTTATTCCATAATGATGTGAGATTTTGAGCTGCAGTAAGTACTGGTGTACCACTGCCAACTACTAGATGAATCAGAACGAGAAAAAGGTGTTAACTACAGCAATCAGAATGAGAAAAAATGTATTTGATATGTGACGTGTGAAGAAGGGTCACCCGGCGAGAGAAAAAAAACACGTCGTCATGACAACACCCATTCTCATACTATGGCCACCGTATTCAGAATAAAGTTGAGAAGCAAAACAAAAATTTGCCATCAATGCGCACTGATTTTCATCATTTCCTCATACTTTGCGGCCGTCGACTGACTCGAGTCGTTATGCTTTTAGAGGCAGTATTAATACTCAATGTAAAATTACACATCGTGAAAGCAAGATTGACGATGATATCGGTAACGATATATATCGCCCACCTCTAGTGTTTAGTTATTAAATGTGGGTCAAAATCCAACAGAACCCACACGAAGAAGTTCGTCCGATGCAAGTTTTAAGTTGAAGGCCATCGATCTTGCTATCCAGGAAGGAAACTGCGCTGCTAAAGGCAAGCTTAGCGTCAATGAATCTATGGTGAGACGTTGGAGGGGGCAGCAGGAAGTGAAATGATGATAAGTACTGGTTATTTTCTCTTGGTTCTGTTCCGTTTTAAATCAGCATACTTGCTGCAGTGTTAAAAGGCATGGTTAGGAAAGAATCAGTTCTAAATCATTCTGGAAATGCAGTAAATATCGAATTTTTCAACATAGATGGCTGCAGCTTCTATATCGTTTTTTAATTTTTAATTTTTTTTTTTAAACAGAGTGGATGTGGCCCATATAAAAGGTGCGGCTTATAGTCCAGAAAATACGGTACTCAAAAACAGTGGGGGGAAAAAAACTGAATGCAAGATGAAGCTTATCAAGCATTGTGTGCAAAGGCTGGGCTGGAATTTAGAAATGCACTTTTTCTTTTCCTCCATTTTCTTTGCCCATGTTATTAACAGTATGTATTACACATGTATGTATGTAAAAGTGTCTGTATAATGTATACATTACCTGGGTGAGGGCTGAGCACTCCACATATTTCACAGCCTTGAGGTCTCTTGCAAGCTTCTCTGCTGTCTCTGGAGTAATAGGTTTTTGCTTGTTCTTTGCCAGCTTCTCTATAGTTGAGGGGTCATCTCGTAAGTCAATCTGAGTGCCAACTAGAAGGAAGGGGGTCTTTGGACAATGGTGTGTGATCTCTGGAACCCACTGGATACACAAAGATAATTGTCAACACAGTAATAAGACTTGAAGTTTGCATTTTCTACACATTATTGGCAGGTGAAAAGATACAGCTTTTGATATGCTGCACAAAGCAAAAATAAATAACTGACTCAATTAATGCATTGGAATAATCGATTATTGAATATGGTGCTCCTCCTTATAGTTGTTCACAAAGAGGTGAACCTCGCTGCATCTTTGCTTGTGAATTCAGAGAAGCTCCATTTATACCTAATCATGGCACCCACCAGCTCCCAATTAGCCTGTTCACCTGCGGGATGTTTCAAACAATATGTTTGATGAGCATTCCTCAACTTTCTCAGTTTTTCTTGTCACCTGTCGCAGCTTATTTGGAACGTGTTGCAGCCATAAAATTCTAAGTTGATGATTATTTGCTAAAAACAAAGTTTATCAGTTTGAACATTAACTATGTCTTTGTAGTGTATTCAATTAAATACGGTTTGAACATGATTTTCAATTCACTAGTATTGTTATTTGTTTAACACAAAGTCCCAACCTCAGTGGAATTGGGTTTGTACTCTCACCCGTTTCCTCTCATTGTATTATTGTGACATAGCTACAGCCAGAGCAATCATCTTCTTCCTTGACACCCACACCATGTTGTTTGTGTTTCAATTAAAAAAAAAAATACTACAGTACACTAGGTGTGGAGCCTTAATATGCTGAGTCCCACTTTTGCTGTTAGAGTGAGTGGTATGTGTGTGAGGGTCAACTGCCAGGTGTGCAGGCGTGCGAGGGACTTGCCTTTTCTTTTACGTTTTCAAATGATGAGGGAGACACGACGGAGAAACACACAAGGAAGACATCTGTCTGGGGATAACTCAGAGGTCGTAACCTGTCATAGTCTTCCTGACCTGGTAAAAGCACAAAAAATAAAGTTTATACCGGAGGGACCAGCCATCAAATGTGCAGCCTTGGTAATAATGGCATTATAGGAGCACCAGCACTGTTATCCCGCCAAACTCGACAATCAGATGCGGCGTGCCACCTGTTGACATGTCATGCAAACCACAGCGCCAAGCTGGTTAAGAAAAAACAGAGCGTCCGTGTCATACAGTCACCCATAACCATTCTCCAGAGTCCCTGCTTTCCCAGCTGCTAAAAATAATCATCTGTCCTCGTCCTTTTAAAGCGCTTCCGTCCTTGCATCCCGTCGGTCCGCCCCACAGCCCCCAAAAATTCTGTACGTGTGTTTAACGCAAGTGTTTAACCAAGACGTGTGATGATGATGCGGGCTGGAGCAGGCCAGGGGACATCACGAGAATATTTAAGATTGTGTAATATCATTGTGTTTATTTGCAAAACATTTGTATTTTAATACAAGACGCTTTCAGATTTTATTGCGTGATTTCGCAATAAAAATAATGATAGTAAAATCACGCATTGCTTTTATTAGGAGGAGAACGAACGCCTCCACTTCCGGGTCATGGCTTTCAGTGTGCGGCAGAGCTGGCATGACCCATCAGGTTTGGATAGATTTTCACATGACCCGTCAGGTTTGGTTACATTTTTACAGTCTAGAGATGTCCCAGACAAGGACAATGTTAACAGTTAACAAAACAAAATTACTCTGTACCTTTTTCCTCGTCAGTGAAATGGGCGTCCACTAGAGGGCGGACTATGACTATTCTATGAGAACAATACTGCAGGGAGGGAACACATAAAAAAGAGCACCGTACGTTGTGAAGGCTGTAGTCATGGCTGTTACATTGTATTGCAGAAGTGAACAGTGGTCTTTGTTTTTAAAAGAACCCAACACAACACCTCACACGGTACTCGACCCGGTTAGGGACGAATAGAAGGACGGACGAAAACCTACTTCCATCCTTGCTTAGTCCATCCTTTTTAAACGACTTCTCATCCTCTGTGCGTCCGTCCCAAAAAATGGATGGAATGCCCATCTCTGGATACTAGTAGTGATGCATGATCTCTTTTTTCCAAGCCGATACAGATAAATTCCTGTTTGTCAAGACCGATAATGATAACTTTACATTTTTTAAATTTTGATGTAACTAACTGTAGTTAGTCCACACCCAGAGAAAAGAAATACTCAAAGATTTGTCCTAATTAAATATGACATTGCTATTAGAACAAAAATAAGAAGCATATCTGTTTTTAGAATTGCAAATGTTTTTTTAGGGATGCTCCGATCAGGTTTTATGACACCGATACCGACCATGCATGAGTGAGATCGGCTGATACCGATTTCGATCACATGGAATATCTGTATATTTTTCCATTTATTTATGGTGACTGCTATTATGTAACTTTGCTGCAGTTTCACAAAGGTTTTTTTTTTATGATATAGTTGTAAACAACTCAGGCGCAAGTACACCTGCTTTTTAATTTTTTTTTACATTTTCTAGTTTAGTTTAAAGATGTTTATAACTCTGCTACTGCTTTAGAGTTTTTTTATGTTCTTCTATTTTTTCTTTAAATGACTCGAGGGTCTAGTGCACCCTTCTAGTGATATATATGTCACGCGGGGCGGCACGAGTGATGCTTTTGGACGGAGGGACGTCGTCGCGTATTAAACAAACCAAGGAGGGAATTTCCGTTAGACAGAGGTCCATAGGTGGGAATACTTACTGTACATTCGAAGCGACAAATGCAGCCGAGATCTTTTTACAGTTTCCAAAATGTTTCCGAAAACTCAATGTTAAACGAATATCGTACATCTGGCCAACTTTTAGGTGACACAGAAACACAGTAACTCCAATATTGAGGAACAGACCGATTGTACTACAGTTCCCAAGTACAAATTAAGGAATGGATATACATAAATGGCCCGGATGAGAAAGTATCTAAAAAATAGATCAAATACATACCTGCGGTATCAAATAAGCCCAGTGTGTAGGGCTCTCCTCCAATCATTACAGTTACAGCATAATTATCAAACACCTGCAAAACAAACATGAACAAAAGTCAAACATTTATTTCCCACATGATAAATCACACATATGCATACATTGTAACTAGAGAGTCACCAGCATTAACATTTTTGGCTGAAACTGAAAATCGAAAATAGGGACAATTCTTTGTTGGATCTTTTTCTGTACCTCGTCAGATTTTTCTGTACCTCGTCAAGAGTGCGAGCACTCTTCGCACTTAATTGCTAAATATACAATGATGTAGTACGTTTTATTCAGAGAATGACATTACAAGAAATATTAAGTTGTATGGCATAGCTGTATTAACGTAATTGAAAAAACAGCGCAATAGGATATGATCTAATTTTGAGAACAGTATTGTGCAGATCTCAAAAGTCAAAATCAAAACACTATTGTGCAAGCAAGCAAACATCAGTGCTGACATTAAAATCTTACTATACTATATATATATTAATATACTGTACTTTTAATCTTAGACGCACATCTTCTTAGCCGATGGAGCCAAAAACATATTAAAAAAATAATTATTAGGTTTTCGGTCATGTTATTCTATTTTCCAGAAGTGGGCACGTCAGTAAATTTTGCTGGTCCATAATTCGTCACTCACCAGCGGCTATGGCACCCGTCCGTCATCATCAATCCGTCATTATTTCAAGCCGAATCAAATTGTAATCGTCGGTCACTCCGTCATCGTTATTTTAACTGGGTATACGTCATTGCTAAATTACAGTTCGTCACCACTATTTCAGAATCAGCAGTACATTTCACCGGTTCACCAGTCTGTCAATCGTTAGTCCGTCACTCTGTTATTTTAACCACGCTCCTGTCAGCATTCCCTCCTCGCAGTCCAATGGCGAAGGAGGCGGGCTATATGCCCCTGAAGCCTGCGGCGGTCCTTCCAGTAAGCGCTGTGAGTAGCATTTCTCGCGCCCTCAGCAATTTGTTTTAACAGTGTATGAATGCGCAATGTGTTCTTTTGATGTTTTTAATTCTATAATGGCATTTTCTGTCATGTTTGGAAATGTTACTGTACATTGTGAATATTGTACCGAAACTGTATTTCAAGAAAATCGCCAATCAAATCGAAATCTGTCAGAAAAATCGCAATACAATTTTTTCCCTAAATCGTTCAGACCTACGATAATGTATGCACTGCAAGAGAGTATGAACATTGAATGAATGTGTATCAACAATACTGCTTTAAGAGGGCACCTAATGCAAATAAGTATTTACAATGCACTGGTGGAGGAGAAACATTATGCTGCATACCGTGTATAATGTACACAAAAACAGTTTTAAAACAATACAATACAATTTTATTTCAATAGCGCGTTTCATAACAGCTAGAGCTGATTCCTCAATCGGCAGCAAAACGGGTGTCTGTCAGTGACGGACAGACGGACCGGTCCGTCAGTCTGGCAGAATTCCCAGTTGCCCATCCCCGTGTTTCACTGGTTGTGACGTTTTGGTGATTAAAAGACTTTCAGATGCACTTTTGAGCTATTTTCGGCCGAACATTTTCGGTGCATCCCCAATTGTAACAATACCAACTTCCACGTGGATTTCCATTTCAATGCATCAAGACTAGGGTTTATAATTGACAGCAGTTATGAAGCAATTCCCTGAAAAATAAGCTGTTAAGATCAAGCAAATCATCATGACTGACCAGATAAAAATATACAGATTTTTTCTTTTGAGAGGTGTCGTTCCGGTGTTTTAGGTGTAGATAGTAAATGGGCTGTCACTGTTACCTCATTTACCTACTGACAGCCTCAGGAGCAACTGGGGTTGCTCAAGGACACTTCAACAACCCCAGTCGGATCGACCCCCCCCACCATCTGTGGGTTGATGACCACTCTCCTGAGCCATGCTGCCCCCATACACCCATAATATACACACATAAAGACAATCATGTGCTTTTCATATTCAATCAGTTTCAAAATACTTACTGTAGGTACATATTCAGAGGGAAATTTGTTTGTGGTGTATGAGATGAGCAGGCAGGTTTTACCCACAGCACCGTCCCCAACTACAACACACTTGATGGTCTGCATTCTTCACAAATCATTCAATACCTAGAAGAGCAAAGACAAAGATGAATAGTTACTTGGAGGCAGCCGAGTATTGATAAAGCTCCACCCTTAATGCTTCTGTTAATGGTCAAGGCGAAAATTATTTCACTTTATTTTAGATTTATTTATATAGCTATATGAAAGCAATTTTGTACGTTTTACCTAGGGGTAGGGTGACCATATGTCCCGATTTGCGAGGGACGGTCCCCCAATTTAATCATTTTTAATGCGTCCCGCAAATTGACTCGATGTCCCGCAGGTCTGATCGTCAGGCAGCAATTTTCAAACGTGATACTAAAATCTTGTTTTTTTTATTAAACGCCTGTGTGAGGAGAGCAGACGAAACACACTGGAGACTATTATGGGGGCGGGTCTCGGGCGGGTGTGACTGTGTGCGGGACTGTGAGAGGCAGGGGTATGCTGTCAATCAAACAGCCGGGCGCACATGCAGGCAATAGTTGTTGTTAAAGATACGCCTACCAAAAACAAGCATTTTAGCGACGCGTTCCAGAAATTTGTGCTGAATTAATGAAAATGGACTCTAAGGAAAGTAAGAAGACTGCAAAGAAAATGAAATACAGTTACAACAAGGTCTGGGAACTCATTGTCTGCGGGTGAAGCCAGTGAAAGACAAGTCAGATAAAAAGCTTTCTCTGTTATGGAGAAAACTGAAAGTCTTGAGTTGTGATGGACAGAACCTAAAGTGTTTCATCAGTGCTTTCCTTGCTTCTGGAAGTGCATGGTGCTGCTATGGTGGACACATTTGTTTACAACTGAATTGATTGTAGTTACAGTATTGTTATCTCCTGACTAGTTTTGATGTACTTCTTGTTTTATTTTCGTTTTGTGCTGTGGCTGTTAAATTTGAATTGCAGTAGTTGTAGTAGCCTGGCTTTGTTTGGATTGTCTTTGTTACTGTAGTAAATTATTACTGCACTTCATGCTCTACGTGTTGACCTGAGATTTGACAAGGTTCTATTGTGTGAGTGTGACTATTGTTAATGTGCATCTACCTCAAGATATGATGACACTAATTTCAGCTTTTATTGTGAGCTCCTATTGATATTGTCTCAGAGATTTACCTTTTTACTCTCAGTTTGTGATGTATTTTTGTAAATGCAGATAATCTCAACTGCAATTCTGTGTTCTGTGTTTTTATTTGTAGATCTATAATTGTTATTTTGTTACAGTTTGTTATATGTTACTGAGCAGTTGGCAAGCTGTGCCATATGCATTTTTTGGTGTCCGTCGCGAGCGTCAGCTGCGTCCCGCATTGCCCCACAAGAGCACACTCGCTGTCCCACATCTGGTGAGCTTGGATCTGGTCACTCTACCTAGGGGTGGGCGGTTTAACGTGTTCACGATCTCATAAAGCTGAAAGATCGTTTGATCGCACGTGTTCACGATCTCATAAAGCCGAAAGATCGTTTGATCGTCTACATGGCACATTCTAAACAGTTTAGCTCTATGGCGGCGCAAAGCCACTGACGCGTAATGTCACTATTCAAATTAAAACCTGTTCAGAAAGCTTAGCTGCCTTAAAATGTCTTTTTTTCTTTTAGAGTTTTATATACATTTTAAATATGTTTTATATGTTTAACATGAGGAAAATGGTCAGAAATGTGCAAACTAGTCTTAAAAAAAACGATGTAAAAAAAGAATCATCATAGAATCGTGATTTCATTTTTTAAAAATCGTGCTATATTTTTGCCACATCGCCCACCCCTAGTTTTACCACTCCGATCTCGTTTCTAACTTGTAATAAAATTAAAATATTCGTCTAAGAAGCATTTTCACAATCGGATGCGAGTCCACTTCAGCGCCATGCGCGTGAGGCATGACTGCCTCCTTCCCATGCAGTGCTGTGCAATTATATTACGATATGATTCGTAGCATTGCATAAAAATGGCCATCTTGCCATGTAACCCTACAACTTCTATATTATTTTTGATGAGTGGGTTTGGTGTTGGTGCAACAATGGCGAGTCCTGTGCCATCCCAGCCACACCTACTCGGGCTTCGAAGCCATGCGCCCAAAGTAGAGGTGGGCGATATGGGCAAAAAAAAAATATCTATATATTTTTTCAAAAAACTCGATAACGATAATTTGACGATATTCTACCAAAAAATATTTTAAAGCTGCATTTGCTTCACAGACCAATTGTGGATAAACAGTGTTTAGGAACATCTCTTATAAATGACTAAATATAGCTTCTGCAAAACATAATGATATTGTATGACAATATTTAACAGAAAAGAACAAAAAAATTATGTATAGACTTACATTGATTTTTGGGAATATTTATGTCATTTAACTGTCTCTGCTGTTATTCCATAAGGATGTAACATTTTGAGCTGCAGTACGTACTGGTGTACCACTGCCAACTACTAGAGGAATCAGAATGAGAAAAGGGTGTTAATTACAGCAATCAGAATGGGAAAAAATGTATTTGGTATGTGACGTGTGACAAAGTGTCACCCAGTGAGGGAGAAAAAAAAAGACGCCGTCATGACATCCATTCTCATACATTGCCCAACGTGTTCAGAATAAAGTTGAATAACAAAACTGCAATTTCCCGAAAAGTGCATTTTCCCATTCATTCGTCGCTGTGATATGTAGACTTGTGACTTTATTCATGTTTGGGTGTATGCGAGCGTCACACTAATAATAAACCGTCGTAGTTTGTGCAACATGCCTCGGGAATACAGGCTAGTTATGAATGATGCGGACTAAAAGCGTGTAAACTGAATGTTAACCGATCATCCAGGCTGTCACGTTTGACTTGCTCGCTAAAGTACTGAGTATGTGTGTGAATGAGCACGTTTATATTTGTTGGTTCAACTCGGCGACTGTTTTCTGAGTGTGTGTGTTTAAGCTTTTGTTTAGCGCGCTTGTGCGGTCGCCAGGTTTTCCTCGTAATCCATATGGCTCGTAGTGCGACAGAATTGCTCTTCACGGTGACCGTTTTGGCACATCTAACAATGTTATTCCCATCGATGTCAGTCTCGTCAACCCCAAACCATTTACAGACTGTACGGACGACGTGGACTTGCGCCTTGCTATTATTCCCCGCTGGACACTCCTCCATACTTGAAGCTCGGCTGCAGTGCGGACAGAGTCACGTGACCGGGTCCTGCCCGCTCATTCGGCGACTGATTATCACTTCCTCCTCCTCCTCCTCTGCCGTCAATGCGCACTGATTTTTCAACATTTCCTCATACTTTGCGGCCGTCGACTGACTCGAGTCAGAGGCAGTATTAATACTGGATAATGTAAAATTACACATCGTGAAAGCAAGATTGATGATGATATCGATAACGATATATATCGCCCACCTCTAGCCCAAAGCGTTTCTATCTTTGGAGCCTGGCCGTTAACTCAACGCCAGCAACCTCTTTGAAGGCTCACAGAAGTGACAATATGTCGGAAAAAATGTCAATATCGTAATAATGGCCTATGCAATATGCATATCGCAAAGACTTGCAATAATTTTCTTATGGAACTGTATGCTTTTATCTGAATTTGACCAGTCAGATGCAAACTTAAATGTGCATCGCCACCCAATAGCTGGACATTATCTAGGAGAATTACAATTAATTAGCTACGAACACATTGGTATTTCTTTGGGTACATGTTGAAAATTACAATTATATCGATATCTCTATAGCCAACATCCATATTGCATATCGCATGTTTTTTCCAATAACGTGCAGCCCTAAAAACATGCTCAAAATTCTCTAACACTCTGGAGAACGTTTGTGGCCTTGGCCGAACCATCACGAACCTTAACTGCTTGGTTCAAGATACGATGACAAAAGAACAAATTTCCACATAATAAACGACCAACTGTTTTTTACTTTTAGATAATCAACACATTATACTTAAATTTAAACTGTGCATTCAAGAAACACTGGTGAGAATTAAGATAAATCGCTCCCCATAAATTTTGGTCGACGAGAACATACAAACACAATAGCCAGGGGGTGACAAACAGAGGCAAAGAAGTATATTACAGAAATGTATTATAAAGTGTGACGTCATCAGAAGGTGCGCAGTTCACCAAAGGACCCCGATACAATCTTGCATCCCGATAGCATGGACTGGCCCGGAAATATGCCAGCTGTTCGGGAAAAATCACATATTTTACCGAAATTCCTGTTGGCCGACACAGTCCTGGGTGTAACAAGTAGCAAATCTCAATGGTTGATGTATCATTAGAAAGCTGAGATATCAGATCACTCTTCTTGATTCTAACAAAACCTAATTTGTGAACTATGGGTCACTTTGTTTCATTTTGCTTTGTTGGGTTACATTTGGCGGCACGGTGGTCGACTGGTTAGCTCGTCCGCCTCACAATTCAGAGGTCATGGGTTCGATCCTGGCTCCGGCCTCCCTGTGTGGAGTTTGCATGTTCTCCCCGTGCCTGCGTGGGTTTCCTCCGGGTACTCCGGTTTCCTCCCACATTCCAAAAACACGCATGGTAATTTGATTGGACTGTCTAAATTGCCCCTAGGTGTGATTGTGAGTGCGGATGTTTGTCTCTGTGTGCCCTGCGATTGGCTGGCAACCAATTCAGGGTGTCCCCCGCCTACTGCCCAAAGACAGCTGGGACAGGCTCCAGCATGCCCGCGACCCTTGTGAGGATAAGCGGTATGGATAATGAACGAATGGGTTACATTTATAGAGATGCATCAGTTTGTATGCCATAACCACAATCAACACATAATGTACAAGTTTTAATCCAAGCATTTGTAGGCCATACTAAGGATTCGAGGACTCAATTGTATACTCCATATGCAATGTATATACATGTGCACAAAAGACAGAATTTGGCTAATTAAACTACCAATACACAGAGTAAATAGGATTTGAAATGAGTAATACTGTGTTTTTAACAATACCACGCACTACACCAACATGCAAGAGTTTAAAGAGTGGGTTAATAATAAAGTAGTCTTCTTTCAACATCATAACATCGGTTTTTGGTCTGAAAACAAGATTTTCATGAGACTCGATGATTAAAAAAAAAAAATACACTATTATGGGAAGAAAATACACTTCTAATTAACTAAAAGCTTTCCTAGCTTGAGGTATCAAAGAGCTTCAATAAATTCGTGTCTAAGTCATTGGCTCCGACATCATTATACTGTCATGGGTACTTAACTGCGCAGAATTCATCTTAACCGAAAATAAAAAAGAACGGAATTGGCGGCGTACTCTAGGTCGCTGTTGTCTGCAAAATCATCACTATAACTGAAGAACCATAAGATCACAGAGGAACATTGTACAAACGGCTACCGTTAGCATAGCTACACAAGCAGTTTGTGTGTTTTCGGTTATTACTGGCCTTAACCTGCCCCCACACCGCGCCCCACTTTCATGTCGGCTGACAATCGATGAAGCATCGGGTTGATTGCCGTCCTTTCAGACTTGCCGTTTCTTCTATCTTTACTATGGAACCTTCCGAATGTTCCGACGTTCTAACGCAGGCTGATAAGCGGCTTCACAGGCTGCTACCCGATGGCCGGTTACCAGTCAAGTATACATATTTTGAAAAATGCCCCATTGACAGTACGTATTCGATCAGCACTATACTTTGAGTCAAAAGCATAAGATAAAAACCGGATGAAGTCTTCATATTGCTGTTATAATTGTTTAATGGATAAACGGATGTCTTCAATCGTCTTACTTGGCTAGCAACACACTAATTAGCTTGCTAGCAAAGCCACCGAGCTAATCTCAAGGCGATGCAACCGACGTATCACACAATTTCGTGATTTTACGTAAACCACAACTATTCCACCGATGTTAACTACTTTATCTAAACTAAGAATCAAACATTAATGCATTTGTGGCATTTTCCTTACCGTATCTCCCACTTGGTGTCTTTACGTCGGGCGTTGGCAGCTCCACTCCGTACTAGGGGCTTCCCAGGCATCCGAACAGGGACACACACTGCACTACACCACACTGGAGCGAAAAGTGAACGGTACCCCCCACCCCCCGTTGGACATTCTATGGTTTCACTTAATACTTAAGTTGAACTAAAACATTTTTAAAAAATCAGATAATTGCAAATTATTACTCCCAGAAAACCAACGTTAAACACAGAAATCCCCGAGGTAGTACAAACAAAAAAGGCTGTGTAAATACAATTCAAGCCCAAATATCACCTTTAAAACCACACTCATCACTCCTTACATTTTAAAATCACCGATTTTTACTACCCCCACCGCCCGCCTAAAAATAAAATGAAAAAAATCACATTGCAATTCATAAAGGCTGTTTTGGGCCTGAATATCTTCTGATGACGTTGTATTTCAAGATAGAGGATTGACCTACATATTACATGCATTACAAACGTCTGCCCCTAGATGGCAATGCAACACAGTGACCTAAATTCTCATGCAAACGGAGTAAAGCTTTCGCCTTTAAAAAAAAAAAATCCAAAGATAATTATGACAAAGAAACATTTTATTTTCAAAATGAACATAAGTTGTAGAAATGGACAACTTTCAATAGCATGTCACATTGAAGGTCTAAAACAGGAGTGCTCAAGTCTGGTCCTCAAGAGCCCCTATCCAGCCTGTTTTGCATCTCTCCCTGCCTGAAACACACCTGATTCAGCTTTGGACAAGCCTGATAACGATTGTGATCATTTGTATCAAGGGTGTTCAGGTAGGGAGAGACAGAAAACAGGCTGGATAGGGGCTCTTGAGGACCGGACTTGAGCACCCCTGGTCTAAAACAAAGGAAACACATTTGTCATTGGTCATGAATGGTTGGGATTTGCTGATGTCACTTGGATACACTCTGCAGCAAGGTAATGTTATCTCCTTTCAACATGATCCTTCCTGGAAGAGAGAGGAAGAAATATGGATGTGGGTCAGGAGAGTACAATTATGTTTGTGTAAAAGGTCAATTCTTATGTGGACACACGAAGAAAACAATTAGCATATCTCATACAATACAATACAATAACGCAGCCGCTTTGCTGCGTGTAACAGGTTACAGTATACTATAAATTTCCCCAAAACACTTGTATTGCTGTTCGGATTGAATGTATATTTCTTTATTTTGTAACTGTAGCTCTGCATTAACGACATGAGCTGGTCTGCGTGCTGCTGGGAGCAATCGCGTGGTGACGTCACGCTACGTGTGCGAGCCCCGTCATTCTCGCACTTGATGTTGCAGAGGTAAGACATGCGTCGGCTCTCTCCCAATAGCCGCACTAATTGACATGGTAGAACTCCGTGTTCCAACAAATGGGGCGTGCTGTGGTCATTAGTGATTTTACTGGAGATGATACTCTGGACGATTTCGGGAGTGTGTTGTAGTCGCGGGGAGACATTTTGAGCCGTTGTCCGTCGACGGACTAACCTAATGTTGCTAACACCGATTAGCACGCACCTTATTTGTGTTGGGATGTCCAGGGGAGCTAGCAGGACTGTAGGTGTTGCACACCAGTCTCACGTGTAATTATATGTACACAGGTATGTTTTTTTTATTGTACAATTTGCTGTTGTTGTGTTTCCTGCAGTCTCGTACTTGATGTGGCCGAAGGGAGCCAGCAGGGCTGCACACCAGTCTCACGTATCATTATATGTACACAGGTCGACAAATAAAACACAGTGTGAGACCCAGTTTGAGTCTACTTGACAATCACACCAAACACAACGCAGAGAACCGGTCACAGGCACACCTCTCCAAAATCCAAAGCTGCCGCGTACGGTGTGCGGTTTGTCGTCTTTGCAAGGAATCGCCAGAACATGACTTTTTTTCTTTTTTTTAAACACAGAGAGGCAAGATCCGGCCTCGCAGAGTTTCCATTCAAACGTCTGTCAAAAGCGCAAAATCTCAACTATGTTTGAATGGTCTCAATAGGCCAACTTAAAACAAATTTAGGATAAGTCGATCACACCATACCTTTCATGATTATTTTTGTCATGTTCGATGAAGAGGTTGTGGTAGCCGTCTGCTACATGGTCATTCAAATTCTGTCCCCAGACTCTGTGCACTTCATGCTTTCAAAGCACTTTGTGTTTTGGGATTGTGGATTAACATCTCTAACAGCATGGTGTTATATGTTTCAAGGCTCAGTATGTTTGTTTTTCGCTGTCCCCATCCAGTTTTTTCTCTTACAATCCAATGACAGCCTTATTCTATTAATATATTTTTTATTTGAATACAAAATAAGTGCAAAAATGTGGTGTCACTGAGTAATGTGGTAACAATTTTTACTCTGAAAATTCACTAGAATACACAATATGAAGCGTAAAATAACCACAAAAAAAAATTTGTCCCACCCTCGCCACAGCGTCCACCCACCCAAGTAGATTTCAAATCTGTAGGAAACACTGAATACTCTTGGACGCCCACCCACAAGTGGGCGACTGCCTACCAGGCAGTGCCTGGCCCATGTAACTATGCATGACTTTATGGCCTTAACTGAAATCAACTAATAAGTGTGCCAAGGTTATCATTGAAAAGTGAAGTGAAAGCAAGAGAAAGGTCCCAGCAAAATAACAGCCTGGCTCAAGTCACCTATCTAATCATATATGCCAAAGATGCCTAATCTAACAAAACGTTCACTCTCGTGGCAGATTTTTTTTGTTATGAGTTGCAGAACAAGCGCCGTGACCCACTTTCGCGTGATGTAAGCGAGGACTGCCGATCTCATGCAAAATGCCTCACGACTGCTACAGAAAGTTTGGCATATGAGAACTTTTGTTTTTATCACAAATTGCTATCCATCCATCATCCATTTTCTACTGTTTCTTCAGGGTCGAGTAGCAAGGGCAGCAGCTTTATCAGGGAAGCCCAGACTTCCTTTTCCCCAGCCACTTCTTCAAAATCCTCCAGGGTATCCCAAAGCATTCCCAGGCCAGCCGGGAGCCATAATCTTCCCAGAGTGTACTGAGTCTGCCCAAGGGAATCATGCCGGTGGGACACCTCACCAGGGAGGCGTTCAGGAGGCATCCTAACCAGATGCCCGAACCACTTCATCTGAGGACGTGGAGGAGCAGCGGCTCAACTGAGTCCCTCCCAGATGACCGAGTTTCTCACCCTCTTTCGAAGGGAGAGCCCGGACAGCCTACGGAGGAAACTCACTCCAGCCAATTGTATCGGGATCTTGTTCTTTGGGTCAGAACCCACAGCTCGTGATCATAGGTGAGGGCAGGAACGTAGAACGACCGGTAAATCAAGAGCTTTGCCTTTTGGCTCATTTTCTTTATAATGAAAGACTGATGCAGTGATACTGAGTCCACATCACAGCAGACGCTGCACTGATCCGCCTGTAGATTTCCCGCTGAATCCTGAAATCACTCGTTAACAAAAACCTAAGATCCTGTATTTTCTGGACTGTAAGATGCTACTTTCCCCCCTTTTTTGAACGCTTCAGCTTTTAATATGATGCGGTTTGTTTATGAGTTCTGACGAGCTTCAAGCCGGCAATAGATTCACCAACAGTCTCGTCACATCAGACCAATGACACTACCAAACACATCACAGTGGACCAATGCTTCATATATCTATACGAAGTACAAGTAATACAAGTATTAAATGTACCTATTTTTACATTAAATGAACCTGCTGCTGTGTATGTTCTGTTTAAAGAACAACTTTATATAACAGTAAACAATTTTGCCAAAGGCTTAGATATTCTTTCTCAAAAATATTAGCTAGTCTACATGGTCTGGCAGCAAGACACTTCTCTGCGTGCTTTCAATGGGCCTCATTTACTAAGTGTGCATTAAGCCACGTTAGGGCTGGGCAACAATTCAATATCAATCTGTATTGGGATAGACACTTGATTGATGAATAGAAAATGCCTTTGATAAAATGTTCAATAGAAAAAAACAAATCAAAAAGCAAACCCAGACTGTGGCACTGTACATGTTTGTAGGCAGTGCACCGCCACCTCCAAACACAAAGAAGCAGGTAAACCACAAAATGTGTACGTGGAATACTCACGCGGAACCAGAGAGTGCTGTAACTTTGTTCAAGTAAATGACCAGTCCACTCAGTACAATAAGATATTATGCATATTAACCCGATTAAACACCTCCTGATGGTGTACAAGTAAAGGAGATTCCTGTCTTGCTCCAGTGTCAGCCATGTCCGACCCTCAGCTTCGCACTGAAGTCAAAATCAGGCAAGTGAAATATGACTGGAGTATGAAAATAAGTGGAATTTCACTGCTGTACCATCCCACTCCCGGTGGAATCAACTCCCACTCCCGTACCACTCCCATTTTGGAAGTCAGCTACATCCAAAATGTCTGTGCATCTGTCTGAGTTTTTTTCCCTACTAGATAATCCCACTCCCATCTGCTCCTGTGAATTTTATCCTGTGGGTAAAAATTCCCGAAAAATTGTCAACCTCTACCGTGCATACGCACCAATTTGTGAACAAAACATGCATACGCATAAGTAATTAAATAAGTAATTTTTTGAGCATGAGGAGATTTATGATCAAGTTTTTTAATAAATAAGGCAGTAACAGCTTTTTGGTTTGTCGCACTACCGTGCACGGCAGCTGATTTGATTCATTCTGATATGTTGCTGTTTGTGATCGAGATGCGTCGACAAATTGTCGTGTTCCCGTGACATTTCACTCTGCATTTGCAAAGGCTATACATGGCAATAATTTTATCAAGGCGACCGACCCCCTTTGTTGCTAAATCCAAAGTGTTTCCACACAAGCGAACTTCATCATGCAGTCTTAAAAATCTACTCTTGTCGCCATGATCTATGTTGTGTGCTTGATGTAAATTCTCGGCGCTGACCGGAGCGCATACTAGCGAAAAACTAAGAGTTGATTAAAAATAACATTCAAACTTGAATAAAAACAAAAGAGTATTTGGAATTTTGAGCATAAAATTATTACGTTAATTATATCAATTAAATTGATCAATAATTTCTAGGGGTGTAACGGTACACGTGGGTGTATTAATACGTTCCGGTACGGCATGTTCGGTTCGGTCCACTTACGCACAAGCGCTATTGACTGTTGCACGCAGGAGCGGCGGCACTAAAGAGGAGCCAGGACGCCAGAAGCCGTGATAAATCATAAATGTATGGATAAATGGCATTATAATGGCATACGCAAACAAGCCAGAGCTCGAAGGTCCCCCGTACACTGCGGTCTCCTGTTTAGGAACATTCTAGCTTCCCTGTTAAAAACGCTGATGGAGAAAGGTACGTGTATAAGTCCCAAAGTTGTGTGCCGACATTGCTACACGAGATTGGCGGCTATGTTGCGGGTAACACGTATAACATAACGAATATCCGACTTTTAATGTTTCTTAGACGAGGAAGCAAGCAGTCTTTTTAGCCAAAAACAAAGTACAACAGCTCTGTTCTTGGTTCTCCGCTGCTTCTCTCGCTAGTTGTACGATGCATTCATGAACCTCGGAAACATCACAACTCAGCAACACACAAATCTGACCACAACACAGATAACTAAATTCGTTACAATTTGCCGTTGAACATTGAAAGATTTCAATGCCTAAAAAGTGTAAATAATTTCATAAAGACTTTAATGTTACTGCATTTCATCATAAAAAGAGTTTTAATACAGTTAGCAATAATTGTAACTGTTATTGTCACAAAAAGTGCATATATGTACTGTAAGGACAACTTGTCTTTAACTTGAATACTTAGACGTGTCATAGGCTGTTGCTGCTGAGTGTCTAAAGACTTCATTGTCTTAATAATTGACTAAATTAAGAGATCTTTATTGTTAGTGTATTTTTTATTCTGGTGTAATTTCTTAGAATGTCAACCAAATGGTTCGCTTTTATTTTTTTTTCTAAAAATGTGTGATCAGTCTAACTGGATCATGTGGCAAACATCCATACTTTGATTAAATACATGTATCGTTACACCCCTTCTACTCAGACGCGAGTTGTGCTCAACAGCGCCAATGTATTTGTTGTCAAGCTATTTTACGAGCTTTAAATTGGTTAATATTGTGTAAAATTAACAAAGTGGGGAAGGACCATTAGTAAAAATGAATGACTACATTTGGACAGAAATTTTCTGACGGACAGCGACAGTATAATTTATGTTCCATACTTTTGAACTCCCTGCATTAAAAGAATCAATGCTGAGAAAAGCTAAAAAAACAAAGACAATCAAATAACCTCTTACCCAGCGGCTTCCTGTTCCTTGTCTTCATGTGGACTTCCTCAGAATCCTCAAGAACCAAGTTCATGTACTCATCAAAACCCTAAACATCAAACAGAGCATTAATTGCAAAAACGCCCCCCAATAAGTGAGAAACATTTGTTGGCAAATGTTGCATTTCTTCCATCTTTTAAATAAAACAAACTAACTACATTGGTAATTTCTTTTAATAATGGGAATATTGGACATTGTACATATTGTTTTGATAGAACTAATTCACAAAATGCAGTCATAAGATGAATGTGCATATATTTAAAATGTAGAGTTTCCTGAAGCTAACACTCTTAATTGCAAACCGTGAGATGAGACTCCCAGCCCAAAATGGAATACATTTTGCTTTTTCTTATAACGTTGTAATTGTACGCACAATTTCCTTTCCAACACACCATTTTCAATTGCCTTTTTCCACTTACAGAGCATGGCAATGACAGCATGTCAAAATTAATTCAGTACAACAGCACAACAGTAGAAAGCTGCCACTGTAATAAAAGCTTTGGGTAAAACTGATCATTATTATTTATTATTAATGAACTCAGCAAATTAACTCCATTACCTAAACGACTGTGTCAACTGGCCTGCTTGCAACTGGTGGATACTAGTGTAAATGTGAAGCTGGAGTCTGACGACAGGGATAATGTTTACCTCAGCTAGTTGGAATTATTTCAATTTGGCAAGCGATGACATATAATAAGTGTTTTTGCATGGAACTGAGATTAGACTATTTGGTCGATATTCAACACAACCCTAACAAAGGATTTTATTTGTTTTTTATGTCTGACGGAATGTGAAGCTACCTCTTAGAAGTGGAGATTATCCCTGTAGTTTTAATTCTACAGTGTTGCACTGTGTCGAATTAATCAATTTAATATCTCTATTTTCCTACTGCTCCAAGTGGAATTTCTAGTATTTAATTTTTTAGATTTAATTTGTTTATTTAAGACCGGACTGGATAGTATCAGATAAGACAGGGTACTATAATTTCCTTGCGCCCTTATTTTGTGGTTCACTACTGATATGCAATAGAAATATTTGGTTGAATCACTGCTGCACTACATTTATAGCCAACTAAAAGGTATCATCTTTGGATACTTTTATACAAATTAAAAAATAATAATACATTTGAGAACATTTGCATGCTTTGTTATTCCTCTTAATGCATTGCAAAGGTATCGGATGAGAACTCTGTCACTTGATATTTAAAATCAAGTGCCTAAGACTTGGACTAGGGTGCCACAAATGTGATTGGGACATCACATAATGGATACATTATTCATTAGCACAAAATTGAAAAGATTAAGAATCCAAAATTCTCAATTTATTTATATGTTGTATTTTTCTCTTTGTGCACCACCGGGAGTCCAGAGATACAGAAACCAACATCGGCAGAGGCTGACATGCTTTTACCCTGTTCTCAAACATGTAGTGGCTTGACCATTTGTTATGGCAAAAGCCTGTCACTTAATCACACAGTGACGTCCACTTTTAAAATTTTCAATACAATCGCTTATTGAAATACATTAATCAATTCATAAACTTTAACATCTGCATTGCGAGCCCAGTTATTACCATAGATCACAGTCACACAACTGATTTTGGTTGTACCGGACAGGTAATTGGGGGGTGCACGCCAGAAGTATTCGGAAAAAATTACAAAATCACACTAGTCGATTTATAGTTTGCTTGATACTGATTAATTTTACTTTCTACAAAATGATACAGCAATAGAACCATTAGCACCACCATGTGTATGAGGCTTTATGATCATTGTAAGAACGATACTGTATCAAATGCTCCATACAGAAAACTTAGAATAAAAAATAACACCCATAGTACAGATCGTGTGACTACAATTCTGATCATCATTAAATATACATGGCATTTTAACTTTCTCTAACTCATTATTATTTGAGGTTAATCTCTCTTCCAGATAAGAGCCACGATAAAAGAATGTCTACAGTTGCATACGGAAATTGGAGGGGGACTTACAATGATACAGCCCTCTATTCTGATGTTGACCTGCTCATACAACCACACCTGGATCCTTGAGCGCTGTTGAATGAATGATACAAATTCACATTGTAATCCCACATTAAAAGAGAAAGCAAAGGGAAAAAAATAAATACTTACATTTTGGAGATACCTGAAGATTAGGTTCTGATTTATGGTGTTAAAGAAATTATTGCATTGACACACAATCACACAGAACTATTGCATATATTCAGAACATATACTTAATCCTATCTGTTTACTTCTCAGTGAAGTTAACATGCACTAGGTAACATTTTTGCACAACTCCACGGTATTAAATTTGGATTCATACAGAGGGAGGAATTTGAGTATACAATCGTGGCAGTCTCCGATCCGAAAAGTCACGTTTTAATATTCAGAAAAATAGATTGGCTAACATCAGCTACCTCCCGTGAAATCGTTAGCTTAACTGCTACAGCTAAATGAGGGAGTTCCGTGTCGTTCATCCCATAAAGGGATAAAAAGGATACAATGGGCTGAACCATAACCTTCTGAACCTTCTGTCCTTGTCCTCGGTAAGCCATCCTTCCAAAGCGCCTCCAACAGTACCTAGACGAGGATTTTTGGGGGACTTGCTCCTTCTTGTAAGACAGTAGAACACGACTCACACGCGTTGTCAATGGCGGGCTTCCGTTTGCTTGCAATGGCGCTAAGGGGATCTAAGTTTACAGCGCCACCCCTTGTAGGAGGTCATTACTACATGTAATTCAATACAGGTCAGTGGATTACTGCAGGGCTCTTGCTAGTTAAACCGTTAACTAGCAAGAGCCCTGGATTTTAACTTAAAACCCTAACAAATGTTTATTTTCCATGCACACGAAGTATGTATGGAGGACCAAAACTGCCAAAATCAAAACTAAATAAAAGTGAAAATAAAAATAAAAAGATATAATTGAAAAAAAATAAAATGAACTATAAATAAATTGATATGTAACTGTCTGTATGTATTTATTTCCACATTTATCCTGCTATTTATTTTTTATTTTAAAATATTTTTTTGTGTTTTTGATTTTACTTTTATGATATATTTTTTGTAGCTCTTCTCTCTCCCTCTCCCCCCCCCCCTCTCTCGCTCTCTCTCTCTCTCTCTCTCTCTCTCTCTCTCTATATATATATATATATATATATATATATATATATATATATATATATATATATATATATATATATATATATATATATATATATATATATATATATATATATATTCTCATATATGAGAATGAGAACAAAAAGAATAATTGGGATACCCGACACGTAATGATTGCTACATTTTGGCAAACTTTGTTATGCCGAATTAAGTCTTCTTACTGTACTTTGCGAACCGGACGATGCATGACGTATGCGCGCTCCCGCGGAGTTGGGTGCAATTTACGGCAGGGGTGCTGTTTTCAGCACAATACTGGCGGCGGACCAAAAAGTCTTCCCCCTTCACGCTCAACCAAAGCATGCTAGAAAGTGCAAGGCTTCACCATCGCTACAATCCACTTCTTAAAATGGATTCATTTGGCGTGGCGGGTTGCAGACGGGTTACGACACTACGACGGTGGTCACTATACCAATCAGACGGCGCTTAAAGACGCCACGACGCTTCACGACCTCCGACGTCGGTTTGACTGACGGGTTGACGAAATGACGATTACAATTCGAAAGAATGAGGGACAGGTACCCAGGCCACTGATGACGTACCAGCAAAATTGAGTAAAATGCCCACCTCTGTTGATTGGTAGTAATTAATTAGTTTAGCTTGGAAAATGCATAAGAGCTGAAAAATACACATTTGTAATGATGTGTTTCCCTTTTATAGGGAACATTTTCAACACACGGGTACGTCCCTAATAGTTCCAACCAACGAGACATAATCAAGTGGGTGTAATTTACTGCTGGACAATATACAGTACACACATTGGACAACGAGGAGGACAAAACGAAAAACAATGCCAAACTCATACTCCATAGCAAATTTTTCAAGGGCTCGACCAGAAGCAGCAAACGAGGTGCAGACTGGCATGTTATTCCACAATTTTTAGAAAAAGTGTACTTACTCAAGTTTTGTCAAGCACATGGTGATGTGCACAACTGCACAAAATCCGGCAGGAACACGCATGTGTACAGTGAACATTTCCTAGACAAGATTGAGTGATTTACAGTTGGAGAGGAGACATAACAGACAGGTGATATTAAAAACAAACGCAGTGCTGAGTATTTTTTAACGAGCAAATGGGAGATCACCTTAACTGCCCGAGGAACGATCTGCTTTTTTTCAACCCTTCGCTATTCCTGGCGGGCGCAGACCGCAGCGTTCTGGGCGTTATTTTCATAATGCGAGCGGAGTCCACGCTCATATATTAAGTCGCTGAGAAACCGGAACAAAGCAGCACTCCGACCTTCATGCGGGTAAGATAGGAGGTCATATTAATAAAGAGGCTAAGTATGCACAGACATGCAACATAGATTTGATGATAAAACAGATAAGTAAACCGTCTCAAAATACATGGTGAGTTGCAATAACATCGTTTCTTATGGAGGATAACGAATATATACCTGTGAATTTTGTTGTATGCTACACACACACACACACACACACACGCACAGCGTGGTGATCGGTTAAATGAAAACAATATGAGGCTCATGTTATTGCAAGGTACACAACACTGTTCTCTGTTTTATTTTTATTTTCCTTTCTCGGCCGCGTGTCTGGAGTGCGGCACCTGCGTTTGACGTGGTACCGGTTAAGTCGGTTCTTGACGGCGTTTGGCTGATTCGAACCGAATAGGACCACGTGGGTCGTTTAAATGTGTGGACGGGAACTCGGTGACGGTTAGGCGATGCCCAGCCCTGTGAGCTAGAACTCATAACTCAAGACAAAAAAAATCTGTATTGCGACGCCCGCATCATAAGTCAAAGTACCGCTGTACTTGTTTTTGCACGTGCAGATCTCAGGCCTGCGTCAAGGCAACCACTATATGACTGCTGTTTGTTAAGAATTAGTATGGAACGTATATATGCTGTTTTGCTCTTTGCGATTCCCCCATGACCTTTCAAAACCAAACAGGAGCATATACTCCGGGAGCCTGTGCAAATGCAATGGGGTCACAGCTGCTTTTCAGGGCTCTCTGGAACGTTTCAACCTCCCTATTGAACACTGTTGACACGGTCCCATACAAAATAATATTGTGTATTTGCATACATTTAGGGAATGTTCAGTTTCAAGATTCCCGGTCATCATTACCACCCTTGCTATATAAGAAACTGGTAGGTCTACCAGTTTGTTCGACCCAGAACAGCCTTACGGCTCTATTTTCATGCCCGGTGCAAGTCTGGCGCGAGGAGCAGTGTAAATCTGTGCAGGGGGAAGCTAGACTATATATGTTCTGCTATTTACGCAGACCCACATAAGGCGGTGCAGTGCAAGGCGCATTTTAAAATGGGTGTTTTGTGTTGTTTTGAGCATAAACGAAGCTGACTTGTTTCGCTGCCAATTGAAGCGGCTCATTTCATTCCCTTAAATGTGCGCATATAGTCCTTGGTACATGGCAGGAAGTCAAGGTGTGCAAAGTACGTTTATAACAAACTGCAAGCAGACGGATGATTAAAAAATTGGCTTCCGGGAGAACACAGATCTATGAAGTGCATGGGCGTTCGTGTGCAATCTCTGAATACAGAGCCCTTAGTGTACACAAACTTTGGAGCAAACTACAAAACATCCATCCATCCATTATCGATACCGCTTATCCTCACAAGGGTTGCGGGGCGTGCTGGAGCCTATCCCAGCTGTCTTCGGGCAGTAGGCGGGGGACACCCTTAATTGGTTGCCAGCCAATCGCAGGGCACACAGAGACAAACATCCGCACTAACAATCACACCTAGGGGCAATTTAGAGAGTCCAATCAACTTACCATGCATGTTTTTGGAATGTGGGAGGAAACCGGAGAACCCGGAGAAAACCCACGCAGGCACGGGGAGAACATGCAAACTCCACACCGGGAGGCCGGAGCCGGGATCGAATCCACGACCTCTGAACCGTGAGGCAGACGTGCTAACCAGTCGACCACCCACAAAACAACGATTTGGAAAAAAAACAAAACGTTTTTTTTAAATGTACATATTTATATTTGACGCATTTGGGATAATTTCAAAAAAAGTGATCAAATATCTGGAAAAAAAACGAAGAGTATAACAGGGTATTCTTATGGCTGTCAAAAATGAAAACGGGCAGTTCTGACATTCATGAGATTCACTGATTTGCGTAGATAGTGTTTTTCTCACTTATTCTGGTGTTTGGATTAATTGTTGTTTTTTTTATCTTTAATTTCAACATTGAATACTCAAATGTTTTTAAATAGAAGCTTTCTTTCAATACTGTAGATGAAGTGGAGACAATATTTGACCTCTAGATGGCGATGTTATACATCACCCTACAAACTTCACGACAGACACTGCTGGACATGTGCGGGAGAGATGCAAGAGGATGACTCACTGTGGCAAACCCTGAATGGGGTTAAGTCGAGAGTGAAAGAAGAAGACAGCAAAACAAGTGGCTGTCGAAAAAGGAAGCTCTGTATACTTGTATTAAGTTACACACCCATGAACCCACACTGACTGCATTGACAATCAATGGCACATATGTCTCAAGAGAATGGTGCTTTCACTTGTAAGCATATACTTTGTAGCTTTGAAAGTAGTAGTGCGCATTCAGTGCCTCAATGAGTTTGTGCAGCGAATTGTTGGAGTGGAGATCTCTTTTTCAGTGGAGCATTCAATTTAATCCATTCAAAAGTTGTAGACTACAATTTTTATTTCAGATTTAGGCCTACCTCAAATGTCTTGGAGTTCAGACCATCATCACGTGACGACAGTAACCATAGAAACTAATATTTGATTTACTACAACAAAGGTCTGCTTCCTCTCTACATTGCCGACACAAGCATGTACAAACTCAGAAGAATTTTACCTTGTAGATGGGCTCATACATTCCCTCCACAACCTCTATTAATTCTACAGATGCTACAGTTAGTCGAGAAAAAAATGCATTCCTGTATATCGTGCATCGTCATCATCATGATAATAATTTAACCAATTCTGAATTAATGTCCGCTGGGCAGTCAATGTGGAGAACAGACATTTTTAGGGGCTCAAGCCAAATAAGGGGTACGCATTGTCAAAATTGTTAATGACACAAACACACACACTGTAGGATATATTTAACATATCGTCGCTGTCATGTGAAAAACACTTATCTCCATTTTTTTCGTTTTCTTATTTTTACATGAATCATGTTTCCGCGTTACAGACATCGCATTAAAGTGAAAAATAAAAACGTTTCCAAAATTGGAGATAAGTGTTTTTCACAAGACAGCGATGATATGTTTTTTTTAACACAGTACATTAACTCAAATGATGAAATTGAATGAATAAATGAAATTCATTTGTCTAGCTCAATGGCAAGCAAGAAAGGACAGAGCATCTTTCAGAAATCAGAAACCCACTTTGGGTAGTCAACATTAACAATGGGCATGTTATAATGTCATTATGCCAATAAATTCAAACACACAGCTAAATAAAATTTTACCATCTATTAATAATTTTTGTATGCTGCTTCAGATCATCGTGCATTATAGTTTGCCTTCTGCATCAATTAGTTTTCAATAATAAAAATATTATTCACCATTATTAAACCTCAACTGTTGAAGTAGAAATGTGTGAAATTATCTCACTGACTTCACATGGAACAGAGTTTTGAACAGGATGCTGTAATTATAAAATACTGTAAGTTTGTTTCTGCCCTGTGATTAGCTGGTAACCGATCCAAGGTGTACCGCACCTCTAGTCCAAAGTCAGCTGGGGAAGACTCAGCTCACCCTTGACTCGAGTGAGGATAAGCGGTAGAAAAAGTGGATGGATGGATGGATTTTGTTTCTATTTTCAACACTTTATTGTGAGAGCTACTTAACATTCTATTGCAAAATGTTTGCATGGCCTTTTTTGCTTCAGGCTTTCACATCGACATCCATCCATCCGTCCATTCTCGACACCATTTATCCTGTACAGGATTGCAGGGTGCTGAAGCCTATCCCAGCTGACTTTGGGCAAACGGCAGACTACACCTTGAAGTGGTCGCCAGTTAGTCACATGACACACACAGAGACGGACAGCCGTTCGCACTCACATTAACACCGTCAATAATTAGGAACCGAACCCATTCTGCCTCCTCCGAAGTCAGGTGATTCGCACACTGTGCTATCAATAATCACGCCGAGGACATTAAGATTTTAATTTTTTTTTTTTTTTTTTAGATAGTGACCTCGTCTATTTTATAAGCAAGCATTTTCAGCAGGTATGATGCCCAAAACCACGTTTTGCTTGCATTTAGGAAATGTCGGGCTAGTTGCCTCACGTTGTTTCAGTGCTATAATGTTAAGCGTTGTGGTTCGCTTTGCAACAAACATTGTGTGGGACTGCTTTAACACAGGATGGATGGACGATGTGTCTAATTTTGCTCTGGGTCGGAGGAGACCTCCAGGCTGCTGCCGTTTGGCCTGTTGTTGGGTGCTCAGCACTGCAGTGCTAAGTAAACGAGGAAATGGGGGAAACGCGCGGGATCTGCAACAGACACAATCTTCACTACAACTCAGTTAAATGTGTATCATCAATAAAAAAACACTTTTGGGAGATTTGATGACAGAGACTGTATTTTATTTATTACTTTTTTTAATTTATTGTGTGGAGTTTGCATGTTCTCCCCGTGCTTGCGTGGCTTTTCTCCGGGTACTCCGGTTTCCTCCCACATTCCAAAAACACGCATGGTAAGTTGATTGGACTCTCTAAATTGCCCCTAGGTGTGATTGTGAGTACGGATGTTTGTCTCTGAGTGCCCTGCGATTGGCTGGCAACCAATTCAGGGTGTCCCCCGCCTACTGCCCGAAGACAGCTGGGATAGGCTCCAGCACGCCCCGCGACCCTTGTGAGGATAAGCGGTATCGATAATAGATGGATGGATGATTGGAGAAAAAACATTGGAATTCAGTAGAAAGATTAAACATTTTTGACTGTCAAACTCGTTCGAACGTATTTACAAAAACACTGCAAATCTACTGTTGTTAATTCACCACCTAGGGTGTTCATTTTAACACCGGCAAGTGTCTATATGCATCCACACTAAACGGTGTTAAAGTAACATTTACACAGGTGTTGAGTGTTTAACAACCAATAGTGTGTTACAGCAACAAAATGTAGTGTTGACAGTGCAGTAATAATGACACTTCTGTTTAGATTAACATCAATGAGTGTTCATGGCAACACTGTACAGTGTGGGTAAAAATACTCCGTGCCTCACTATGTTAAATAAAACACATTACACAATTTCAATTAAAAACAATTTTCCTTCAAAAATCCATTTCAGACAGCTCATGAAAATCAGCAGTAGTGGACAATGTTTGTTGTCTCATCATTTTCAGTGGAAACTGCCTAACATGCCAGTAGTATACATAATTTTTTTGTATATTTTTTCTAGTGGCAACACTAGACATATATTTGAGAAGAACAAAACACCTGGTCTGGACAGTGCAGCATCCCTCTGTGCGTGAACGTTGCCTTCATTTTGACACTTTGACTACTGGCTGGTTTGCTAAATGTTTGATTATGGACATGCATTCATCAGCTGATGGATGTTCAGATGTTGAGTGGTCTTGCAGAGACCTTGGACCACCTTCAAAATCACATGGCAGCAAAACAGACAAAAGAATATGGACACAAAACAATTAACATGACACCCTCAAGTCAATTTTCTGTAGGTCTACATGGCCAAATGAGAAAACCCAAGAGGTTTGTGCAACTCAGTACTGTCATACAATAACTCATTGACGAGGTCTCGTCTTCCAGATTGGAGGAAGGACATTTGTCAAGCAGCTGACAAATGATGCTCATTAGACTGAATGTAGTCAGCCGGGCGACTCACTACGTCACATACTGCTCGATGGCGGGTTTGTGTGCGGTAGAGGGGTCCTACAAGTTCACACATACACAAGATTGAATATAAACCATAATTCAAGCAGAGTAAAAATAAGAAAGTCATGGAAATAAGTTTCAGTGAACGTGCAGCTCGTCACTCTCGAACCAAAACATTTTAAATACTGTGTTGATGAACCGGATTGAGCGTGTAGACCATGTGACCATGCAACGTCACAGAAAATACATCATGGGTCAAGTGGCCAACGTGACCGACATGTCTATATTTTAAAGTACTGTACTGTAAAGATGTTAAAATAATATGGGATCTTAATTGTTGGGTAATTAATGTTACCCGCTTTAAACAATATGAAACAGGAAACACAAGTGGAAACCAAGTTGTGAGGAAGAAACATATTTTTCATCAAATACCATCATGTGATTGATTTCATTCCGTCTTGCAAGGGGGGAAAAATTGCTGACGGACGGCCGTTTAAAATTAGAGGCGCACTGGTCTATAGACGGGTACTATTTTTTTCCCCCCGGAAAAAACGGACGAGAGAAGGGAACACACGCAGACGGATGACGAATAAAGAACGATCAAATTTGAGTAAAATGCCCGGATCTTGTGTTAATGTAACACTGACATTCTGTTTTTAACACTGTCCCCACACTGTACACTAGCTGATTTGCAGTGTACGTTCGATCAAATTTGCTTGTCAAAAATGTTTGACGATGGCATTGGTAGGTCCACGCTTCCTTACGGTGAACACATTTCCACCCTTTCCAGTGCACAATCCAACCACTAAATAGCATGTAGTTGACAAAAGCATTAATAACATACAACACAGACCTACACCCCCTCCCCCACCATCAAAAGCAACAGTGTGATGGAATTAAGCTACCGAGGACAGACAAGAGTCTGCAAGTGCGAAGAAGGAAAATAAGCAAGGAGCCTTAGTGGCACAGGGTTTGGTGTCTCCTTTCAGGGCAGACAGCCCTCTGCTGCAGCTTATGGAAGCACACGTCCCTCATCAGGCATCGTTGTCAAGCGCCAGATGCTTGGCTTTGTGCTACAAGGGCTGGTATGGATGGCTGACTCTCAATGCCACACAACAAGCTCACATTCTCAAGAAAGACTCAGAGAAGGCAACACTGTAGCCCGGAGCCAAAACAACAATGGGGAAGCAAGTTTTAACATGTACAGGGTGGTGCTTTTAATCATCGTCATTACGGCCATAATTGACCATTATTTCATCAAAGAAATGTGCTACTAATTGCCCCACCCAAAGACATGACTAAATTTGAAGATTAAAAACTTATGGACTAACCTTTGCCTTGTTTTTTTTTTTTTTTTTTTTTTTTTTACAAACCCACAATTGAATGGAGTCGTCATAATTTCATGAGTTGATTCTTTCCAAACGTTCGGAAAATGTTATGACAGTAAAACATTACCGACATGGCAGGTCCTTTATGATCTGGCTTGCACTGTCTTGCTTAAATGATGTGTCACAAAATTGAAGTTCACTTTTCTAAGAACACAAACTCAAATGCCATGCCGTGACGTGACAGAGCCTGATTTCTCAACTTGAGGCTGTACAATAGTCTGCATGTGCACCTTTGAAATGAAAATTATGGTTTTTGGAGTTACATGATCACAATGCATTTACACAGTGTGAATTACCACGGATTAGATGCCTCAAAGCCAAGCAAATTTAATGAAACTGAGTTAACCATACCTGTCAACCCCGGGCTGTGCTGAATCTTACAAAAGTTGTAATTTGACACACATTTCTGTATATAATCTTAAACAGTATTCAGCGCTCAGTGAGAGAGGTGGGGGAAACGGAACGGACATTTCTATATAGAATCTGAGTGTTTATTGCTCAACCGGGGGTGGGGGTGGTGGGGGGTGTCAGTCGGCTGAAGTTTACGGACGGAATCGCTAACGGACGCTCCGGATTGGAGCCGAAATGGGCAAGATGAGATCGGTCTAACAAAAAGCAGGTTTTAATTTTCTTTTTTTTCCCGTACAAAAATTGTTATACGGCGTACACAATTTGAAATGATCAAAAAACGTATAAAATACGGGGAAAACGTAGTTGTTGACAGGTATGGTTAACATACAACCAATTTCCGCAGCGACCACCTGCAAAATTTACAAATTTTAAAAAAGAAAAGTATTATAGAGTTGTAAAACAGCAAGGAATGCTTAATGTTTTGTCTTTTGTAAAGCACAATAAACATTGCGGTTTTTCAACATTTTTTGACAGACAATTTGTGCATCAATCCAAATATATACTCTATAGATTATTGTGGTTATGGTTTTGCAAAACAATTTGTAGATCATTTTAAATATATTGTATATACAGGTTTTGGTTTATAAGACAATACAAAGGACCATTATTAAAACATGGATGGTTATATTCAGTTATACAGTAAAAATCGTTCCCTTTAAAAAATGACATAGGACATTAATGGAGTATTCTAAAAATAGACACACTTATAAGATATCTTGTTTTCAATCTCTTCTAATATCCACACCTGTCTTTGCCACCTTTACTTCCCTCATCCGACCCGGCCAAAGGAATTGGCAGCGCTAGCTGAACCTCCTTACTGCATCACTTCCTGTTCCTGTTCCTGTTGGTGATTGTTCAGTGAAAAGGGGAAGGCAGACGGGATGGGGAAAGGGGGCAGGGCGGGTGGTGGGGGGGATGTGGGGGGCGCTAGCGACTTTGTTCTCCTGTCTGTCTCACCTGCTTGACCTTCACCTGACAAACCTGACCCGTGCCCCTGCCAGAAACCAGCCAGACAACCCAGTGGCTGTCTGTTTCCTGTCCCATTGACGGACAGGATATTCATTGCGTGCTTGAAACACAGTTAGTCAGAGGGCTTGTCTATGGCAATATTGTTCCACCTTCTAAAAAAAAAAATGGGCTTAAGCGCACAAAAACAAAGTGCACAAATTCCTCCACTAGTCCTGTAAAAACACCTGTTATGGTTTGTGGCAAATGTGTTAAGTTTCTTTATAAATAGTGAGTTTATGTTACAGTTGTAATATGCTCTTTTAATGTAGCATGAGTGTGGGTGGGCTGCGGTGGAACTTTGGTGCGGTGAAACCACTTGGTTTGGTACCAAGGTTGCTTGGAACATTCCCTCCATAACGACTTGTCTTTGTCTCTGGAGCTCAAGGTTTGAATCCTGCTGCCTGCAATTGATGAAAACACATTTTCTTCACAACAACTGTCATGGTGCTCTTAAGCAAGGCACTATCCACTCGTTCCCTCTCCCCCATGAACATTCAACATGAACAACAGTGTCTAAACCTTTGATTGTAATCCTGCACGCACGTTGCATAGCCTATTTTGTAAAAGCTATCAAATGTGTTCCGTGTATATCAGTGGAGTAGAGTACCGGGCATGAAATTGACTCGCAGTTTTTTTTTTTTACAATTCATGAGCAGATAGAGTTGTGTGATGTGAAATGTTTCAGCCTTTGAATTTTTCAGCTTTTTTTTTTTGTCATTATGATGTAACACTAGGTTCAGGATTTGTGGTGTCCTGTTTGTTATCACTCGCGGGGGAAAACCTGCAGGCAGTAAGGGCACTGCCAAGCATTAAACATATTCAGTCACTTTATATAACTAGGCAATCTGACTAGCCATTGTGTGACTCATTATTTTGCTAACCTTTGCTGGAGGAAACAACCCATTTATAAACATAGTTGTATTGTTACGCTCACCACATCATATCTTACATGACTGATGAATTGTATACCTTAAAAATGTTTTCAGTTCTTTTTCTATTTCTATATAGGTGCCAAATCAAATTGGTGCCCTGTGATTGGCTGGCAACCAGTCCAGGGTGAACCCTCTCTCCCCAAAACACTAAGGATTGGCTCCAGCTCACTCGTGACCCTATAGTAGTGAGGATAAGCGGTATAGAGAATGGAAGGATGGATGGATGAATACTAAATTGTCATTTAATTTGCAACCAGAGCACTCCGTAACTTCAGTTGCATTTCCCCAAGCTCTATGTCTCATTAGGCTTACTACATTACGATTCATGCTATTACAATTTCAATGTGACTTTTTTTTTATTACATTTGCATGCACTGACCTCAACACTTTCATCTTTTGTTTCAGACCTATTAAAGGAGACAGTAGGTCAGACAAAACGTGGAACGATGGAACCCTCCAAAACAAGTGTGGCCCCCATGGGTCTCATATAGAGTAGTTTGCCAAGCTAGAACCCACTTAAAGCCCATTTAGATCAAAGTTCAATCCCATATAAGATAACACAGGTGGTACACACTTGGGGTCTCACTTATCAAAGAGTGCGGAGGGTTCATCGAGAATGGGTATAACCAACGCAGCACCGCGAGAGTCCATGTTGACTCTAATGAAAACACAAGTCGCGCAAGTGACATCAAAGCATTCTTGTCGCACGGTGACGACGTAAATCTCAAGCTATACCCGTCCAGACGAAAACGCGGATCAGGAGATATCCGTGTATATCCGCAAATCTCCACTGCGGCCGAAGTTTTGCGTTTTCACTGAAAAAACTCTGGGGACGTGTGGATGATAGGGCTAACCGCAGGCTTATATCCGGCGTTTTCAAAAACCCCGGCTACGTGTAGACACAAATCACAACACAGATAACCCAATTCGTTCTATATATTTAAATATTTTTAAGAGTAGACAATTACGTCAGTTATCAATCAGTTATTTTTATTCATGTGCAACCGTCCGAATTAAGTAAATCCAAACCCCCCCCAAGTTTTTTTTTTTTGTGTGACGTATTGTTGCAACTTGAGTCATCGATGCACGATCAAGAAATTGAAGCACTGTTCAGTCTTTCATTGACAATATACAATAAATGCAAAAGTGATGATAAAAGAATAGACTGGTTTTGTGTCCTTTGTGTATTCCTCAAGAGTTACGAGAGTTGCTGAAGGAAGCTTCTCAGTCTTCCAGTAACTTAACCTGCGTAATGCATTATGGGTAACAGGCGGCAACAGCCAATGTTTTCAGCGGACTTCACCTACCAACACAATTTTTGGGTGAGCTGCACTTTAAGGCACAAATAAAGTTTGCTGTTAGTTAGAGACTTTTTATAGGTTTTTGTTTATACTATACTGGCTTTACAATATACAAAATGTACCTGCTTTTCAACATTGGCTCGGAGCAACAACACGACCGCCAGAAATTAGATGGCGCCACCATGCTAGTTTCTAGGTTTTCATAAATGTAGGAATAAAAAAAATAACCCGAGTCTTTTCGTGCACATCGAAGCAAGTGGCTGTACCCGATGCCTCTTGTGTGACGATAACTACTTGTAAGTGAAACAAAACAGATGTGGTTTGTCTCGTGCGAAGCTCCAACAGTATTAGACGCAGCCCATCTGTTGTGCCACCAATTTGCAGCACCAACAGGTATTCGAGACCCATTTTCTTTTCTGTATTTTGTAGCCGATTTCATAAAGTAACGTTCATTAAGTAACATTCAACCATCACATTCACGTTCATGTTTAAAACGGGAAGATTTTGTTTGGTTTTAAATGTGATTTTATGTAGCTGCTGACATTTTGCTCCTATTACAAAGCTAAATTATTCCATAGCTGTCAAGTTGTACGCTTTTGGCGTAATTTGTACAGGTGGAAAGACCTTTTCAAACATGTACGCCGTACATCGCAAATCTGTACGGCAAATGTCAATTTTATTAGAGTTATACACCCCTGTTTTTGAAACACACGGGAGATACTTCTCCGGAGTTGGCTCCCGGATCGCGGCCGTCGTACGTCGTCGAAAAGGGGAGCCCAGGAGCCTCACAACACACGTCCAATGTTTACTTTTTTTTTTTATCTGCTTTCAACGATAGATGGTAATCTACAGCCTGTTCCTTGTCTTATTACAGCAACAAGCATTTGCGGTGACCGTGATGTCACGTCTCTCTCTTGTCGAATCTGAGAAATACGGAAGGTGGCACATTTTAATTTGTTTAAAATAATCTTTTCAAAATGATTTTTCTTATAAAAACGAAGGACTACAATATGAAACTGTCAACAACAGGAGCATTTTAAATATGTTAGGTGTCTGTGTGTTAACATTGACAAAATGATAAATGTTTTAACAGAATTGAATAAAAACTTCCACAAGCTGAGGTTGGATATTTGGATGGTGTTGGATGAACGGATATTAGGTGAGTTAATTTTTGAGACAAACATTGATTGTGACTGAACATGTCCTTTAAATGTATATATCTTTGCCATTTTGACAGCAGGAATTGCATATCCTTCCAGTGTTCACCCGTTCAAACTTTACAAGAAAGACTCTGGCGTTCTGATAGCATGTCTTACCTCCAGGGTTCATGACTAAAAATCTTTTATTGTCAAATAAATATGCTTATCTGAACTGAAGAACTTCCAAGTTTTGTGTTGGATTAAGTTACATAATAATACATCGTTTGACACATGTGCAAGGTGTTGTTCATAATGTACAGTATTGGGGCTGCAACCAATGATTGTTTGTCCTGATCAATAGTCCACAATTTCAAACCAGAAAACATTTCAGATGGTGTTTTTCCATCTGAAAAATAATTTGTAAAAAATAGTTGATCATTTAATTGCTATCAATTGATGAATCATTTGTTGCAGTTCATGTCTATTCATAGTCATGTCAGCACTTGGCCGTGGCAACATATTTTGACGTGATACGTGGATGATTGCCCAACAGGTGTCACATAATATTTTAAGTAGACCCAGCATGACAAAATGGTGTGCTTGATCTACTTAAAAAATGTAAGGTAACTTTTTGCATCAGATTATTAGTCGAGATCAAACTAGCTTGTGCAAGGATTGTTTTGTATAGGCTACTTAATTTTTTGTGTGTAAGAAATTAGATTTGCAAGTAAAGTCCATTTAACTTCGCAAATCAGGTTAGTTTGCAAGTAAGCTAACTTATAAAGCTAAGTAACATTTACTGAAGTAATTAAAAAAATTAAGTTGACTTAAGTTGCAAAATTAAAAATAACTTGACTTGCAAAGTTAAGTACACTTAACTTGCAAAACAGATTTCTTATGCACAAGAAATTAAGTTGATGGAAAAACTCTATCCTTGCTTCATCTACAAAAAAATCTGATACAAAAAAGTTACATTACATTTTTTAAGTAGATCAGCCTCAAAATTTTTATCAGTGCACCTGAGACCCAGTCAAACACCCACATATGATCATATAGGCTAACGCATGTGATGCCTAGTGGAACCCAGGAGCAAAATCAGATGTAACCCTAAATGGGTAAAGACACGTGTGGCCTCCATGTCTTACATATAGTTTGTCCAGCTAGAAGGCACTAAAGGCCCATTCAGATCCCAATGCAAGCCCATATAAGCAAACATAAGTGGTACACACCTGGTACCCACATAAAATTGTACGTTTGGAACCCACGTAAGACACAGTCAAAACCCTACCTAAGCCCATGTAGGGGACACAGTTGTACCCCTAGCAAAACCCAGGCGCAAAACCAGATGGAAGACACTATGACAACAACAGTTGGCTAGGTTTGAATAGGGCTCACACAACAAACAAACAAGACGCAACTAGGCCAATGAATCGACGAGCACTGAAAGGAAACAGGGAACTAAATCAAACTGATGAGACAACGAGGAACACCTGGGAAAGACACAAGTGGTTGACGAAGCTGATTGGAAGAAACAAGGGCACGGGCAGAGCCATGGGTGGGCCTGGGTGTGCACAGGCCCACCCAGATTGACAGACTGCACACCCAGTGGCATTCATGTTAAAGTATTTTTCAGTTTGTGTTTCCTTGTGTTTTTTATTTTATTGAATATTAAGAATGGCATAATTGTGGCTGTCTATGGAAGATCTATAGGTCATATTATTCAGTTTGTCATTTTATTTGAATATAGGATGTGTCAGGAGAGGAGGATTGTGCTCAGTGAAAGAAATGTTCAGACGCACCCTGATTTTTCCAGGCCCACCCATTAGCCACATTCTGGTTCCGCCCCTCCACTTGGGACTGGGATAACAAGCACAGGTGGACCCAATCACCTAACGAGACAGACAGCCGAACAGACACAAGGAAAACATGATGAAACTAAATTCTAATCCAAACCAAATCAAGAAAGACAGATCATGCCACAAACTTGTTGAATCAAGAAATGACTTAAACAGAATCGGTCCCAACAAAATCAATTCGGACAAAAGATCTAAAAAAGCTGCAAGGATATCCCCCAAAAATCCTGAAGTGTCAAGAAATAAAGTACAGAACATCGGTCAAACTGGAAAGAGTTACAAAAGCCATTTTTTAAGATTTGGGATTCTATCGAACCTGGACATTTTTGGTATAGGCTAAAACTGGTATATTTATTACAAAGTGAGCTAAAAGTTGTAACTAACCCATACCCACTTAGCCCATATACAGCTTATATGAGACCTAGTCATATTGACCAGTTCCAACCCATGCCCACTTAGCCCACATATAACCCATACAGCAGTGGTCGCCATATGGCCACGGGCCACTTTAGACCGGGTCAAGGCGGGCCGCACAGATGAAAGAAACTTACAGTACTTACTTACAGTTTATTTATTATCTGGAACTGAAAAATAAAAATTCTGTGACCGGATTCTCCTCTTTACATCTGTCTATGACTGAACTATTGACGCATTTCAAGTTATCTCGGTCACGCTAATATTAAATTCACAAGCTAGCAAAATGAGTAAAATAAACAGACGTATTTGGAAAGTTCCTTTGCAATAGGGAAAAAGCCCAGTGAGCATTCAACACAAGAACGCATGCCCAAAAAGAAAAATAAAGGTGAATTTCACACACAATACCAAAAACCTACTTGACGTATGGATTTACGGTGACAGGTGATTCCCACGCACAAACGAAGCCCACTCTGCATAATATGCGACGAGGGCCTTTCCATTGAGTCAATGAAGCCATCAAAACTGATTTGTCAACAAATGTGGCTTGAGCACAGTCATAGTTGGTGGCTAACCACATTGCTAAGGCCAAAAAGTCATTCAATATTGGTGAAATAAATAAACAGTGGATTTGTGTTTATTGTTGTAGCCCTGCACACCTTCAAGCCATTATCGCCAACCTAAGCCCAAAAGGCCCCCATCCGTAGCTGGGGGAATCCCCCATCGAGGATGACAGGCTGCAATGGAAGCCGAGTGGGCAACATTGAAACCAATATGGTGCTATAAAATGTTAGTTTTTATTACTCCTTTTTCTTTCGGTATGTCTTCTTTATTTCCACCTATTAGCTGGGGTTGTTGTTGCTATTTTATGTTCCTGTTATTGTCTTCTGTTTTTGCTTTCTCTGTCAGGTTTGGCGTAGAGTAGGACCGAAAAGCAGGAGGCAAAAATGAAGTGCAACATGAAATATTTAATTAAAAGAAAACAAAAAAGGCAAACAAGGCACTGGGATAACACCAAAACAACAAGGATCAAATGAAACTAAAAGACTATAACTTTGCTTGATAACTGACAATGACACCAAACTGACAAGGACTGAAAGAAAGTGGGGATGTTACGACCCGCCTAAGGTACTGGCGTAGCTGACGTAGGGTTGGTGGGTTTTATAAACCATGGGTCCTCTTGTGGTCAAACGTTTTTTTAAAATTTACTTTAAATGTAATGTTGCCACGGTTGAGTCTCGCAGTGACGGGTAGCATGGAGTGTAAAGGCTTCTTTATACTCCTGCGTCGGCCGCATTGCATCGCTTTGTGCAGCCTGTGAGACATGTTGGCGACAGGTCTGCAACACATGCCGCGAAATTGTGGCTGCGTATACGATGCCGCGCCCATTCCCTCTCGTTATTGGTTCGTTGTGTCACATGTTGCGATTATAATTTTTGTTGCCATGGAGGAGAGGATCCACTACGCAGCATGTTGCAGCTGCGAAGCAAACTAGTTTGGAAGCGACGTGTTTTATGTCACTTATGTGTGTGTAAAGAAGCCTAAACGCTCATGTACCACCTTCACCACCACCTTCCAGATCGTTTTCGCAATACAATTAAATGCAACGACTAGTCATCTTGGTCCCTTGTTGTAGCAGGCACGATATCCATTGTTATCGCTGTCTTTTTGATCGTTTCTCTGCAAAAGCCGACCGGAATTGGCCATAAAGGCAGAAGAAATTCCGCCCTGCGGTGTCCTCGTCTGTATCAGCTGTAGGGACACCCCCTGACATGTAGTGAAACTGCAACACATTTTCAAAACAGCACGTGTGGGTTGCGCGCAGCACTGCTGCAGTGACATGCTCGCGGATGTCGTTCACGGGAGTATAAAGAAGCCTTAATGTCATTGTCTTGGGTCGTTACATGGTGTTGGGGGGATATGAGCGCTCCCACCTCCCCCATTTGAACTGATCCATATGCACATTCTATTGAATGTGATTGGCTCAGCCGCTCAGACTGCTACTGTTATTTTTCTGGGAAAAAAGCAAGGTAGAGGACATTTGCAATTGCAAATATCCTTAAAATACAGAAACCGCCAGAAAAGGAGGTGTGTGCTGTGATAAGGAGTAAAAAAGAAAAAAAAAAGGTCATTGAGGATGCGGACAAATTAACAAAACTGACAGATCTCTTCTGTCGTGGTGGGAGCAGCCATGGCCAGGGACGAAATGGTCTAAGGCCCTGATACACCAAAACGACGTTCACCAACAGTGACAGACGCTTACCCCCTGTGGCGTACGGCCGGCTGTCGGCATGTCATGCTGGCAAAACACACCGCAACAACAGACAGTGACGCTGACCATTAAAGTACATTCTGCGCATGCATAAGATGTAATACCCTTCCATACCATCGGCGGCGGTAGTCACTATTCCTCATGGTTAGAGAAGCCAACTGGAAACCTATTGGCCAGGCTGGGGATTATAAAAACGTAAATAATGCATTCAGCTATATTCTTCGCCCGCAATGAACTCCCACGCGAAGCAAACCCTCGGGTTCTTGACACGGTATTGTGAAATACTTTAATTGTCAACCCTCGCTCTTGTACCTGGAAGAAGATTAAGGCAGCGAAGTCGTGCTCACTGTTTATCCGCATTTGTCTCATCCCGTTGGTGCTCTGAGCGCTGATTTGCTAGCTAGCAGCCAATCAGAGTGACCAAATGTCACGACTGGCGACGCCGATTCAACATGCGTAAACGCCCCCCCAGACGCTTAGAGACGGGTTACGACACTACGACGGTGGTCACCACATCAATCAGACGGCGCTTAAAGGCTCCACGACGTTTCACGACCTCCGACGTCGGTTTGGTGTATCAGGGCCTTAAGAAACAGCACGGCCACAGCAGGTAAACAAGCACTGTCTGCTTCATAAAATCGAAACCGGTACTTTTAAGATTTTTCTTTCACCAACTTTTAATCAGAAGGGTTCACTCTCTGTGTTTGAAAACATGCAACTTTATTGACTAAAGTTTTACTTTGAAGGGGAAATTGCAAACTTCCTGTTGAATTTGGCTGGGAATTGTCAACGTATGAAATGTAGGTCTTATCTAGACCTATATTTACGTATTTGTTTCATGTGTCTATGACATTCCTACTGGGAGTTATAGTCAGTTGTGTTTTTCTTCGGGGGCATTAGAGCACAATTTTTTTTTTATGTTATCACAATTTCACCCATTCCTCATCTGCGTGCAAAATTTGGGGAGTTTTTACGCATGTTAAGTTGTTTCAGTGCAGCTTAGCCTAAAAACAAGTTTGATGTGCCATTTATAGTAGTTATTATTA
This sequence comes from Filicampus tigris, assembly GCF_054856515.1. Taxonomy (NCBI): domain Eukaryota; kingdom Metazoa; phylum Chordata; class Actinopteri; order Syngnathiformes; family Syngnathidae; genus Filicampus; species Filicampus tigris. Next base: position 4,279,713 of record NC_141225.1, on the reverse strand, counting down.
GGCCTATTATTATATATTATTAAAGTAGCCTAATGATTTTCGAAGCACATGCCTTGCGCTATTGCAATTGTAATCACTGTCATGGTCTACCTGGCTTACATATTCCTTACTTTTTCCGTCCTCTATTCGCGTGTGCAATTTCGGGCCCCTTTGACCTCAAAACCCATGTGGAATACAGTCCAGCTACGCCACTGGTCTAGGGTGCATAAATGGAGAATCACCCTCTGTCGCCCAAGGTGGTATACAGAAAAAAAGATTTCCGATCGGCAATAAATGTACAATATTTATAACAAAAATTAGCCAAAGGCAAAAAAAAAAGGTATTTACAAGAAACCTTCATTTACAAGGTATTACAACAAAAAGGTCACAAAATTTGGTCAAAATCTGACACGCAAACTAAGGATATACCCTAAACTACAGTAATTAATACCAAAAACTAATTAATACCAAAAAACCCCACTACCTATTATAGCACCAAATCTATGGGATCGCAAAGTCTTTATCAAATTGTCACTCGGGGGTTGAGAGGACCGGGCTACTGCTGTCAGAAATACTGCCACTTGTGTCATTCCACGGAGCATCTTTAAACGAGCGGCCGTTAGGTTGTGGCCAATCAGAAAGGGCAGCTCCTTCCACCACCTTAGCCAATCGCTGGCCACCTGAGTCCCCGCAGATCCTATTAACAAGAGCCCTCACTCCCACACACTAACCAAACTACAGTACATGCATAATATTGCAAAATACGGCCAGGTCCACAACAGTGTAACTAAATACAGACAAGTTGCGAGACAAGGAGGAACCCCTGGACAAGAGGTAGGAGGGACAATGGCGGCCACAGGCCTGACGATGGCAGAACGGGAACAGGCTCGGGCTCACGCCGGCGGAACAGGAATATGACTGGGCAGCAGCCACAGGAATAGGTCCGGCTGGCGGGCACAGGATTGCGCCGGCGGAACAGCAACAGGCTCGGGTGGCGGCTGCAGGGCTTGCGCAACAGGAACGGGCTCGGGTGGCGGCCGCAGGGCTTGCACCGCTGGATCAGAAACAGGTTCGGGTGGCACGTTCGGTCAGGCTCGGGTCGCGGAACAGGAACAGGACCAGAGAGCGGCTGGAAGACACAAGTGGGAAACTTTTGTAGCCAGGAAGTTGAAGTTCTTTTTCAGGTTCTGAAGTGCTTCCCTCATGTCCGTTACCGACACACTTTTCCGGCTGAGCCTCTCCCCAGAAAAAAAACTAAACACAGTGAGAAGCCTCTACTGCTGCGTCCATTCTTGGTCATTTCATTCTGTCAGGTTTGGCGTGGAGGAGGACCCAAAAGCAGGGTGGCAGAAGGCAAAAATGAAGTGCAACATAAAGTATTTCATTAAAAGAAAACAAAAAAGGCAAACAGGGCACTGGGATAACACCAAAACAACAAGGATCAAATGAAACTAAACAAACACTATGACTAGGACTTGGCTTGTCAACTAACAATGAGAAATGACAACGAACCAACAAGGACTGAAAGAAAGCGGGGAAGGTAATACAGACAAGTTGACGAGACAATGAGGAACACCTGGACAAGACACACAGGGTAGGAGGGTTGATTGGCTAACACTAGGGACTAGGATGACAAGCACATAACTTAATGAGACAGACAGACAAAGGAACGCAAGGAAAAACATGAAATTAAAATCAAAAACCAAACTCACACCATGATTTCTTCTTCAGTTTCTTTCTTTCTGACCCTTACAAAACTACCTACTGTATTGTCAGGGATTCTTGTTGTTATCATTTCTGTAAAGCTATTTGACCTCTTTGTGTTTCTCTTTGTGTCTGTCCCCTTTCAAACCATGTACCAGTAGCATAGACTCACCTATTCTACAGAAAATCTATTCTGGCACAATAAGGCACGGAGATCCGGTAGTGCGCAACAAAGTCGGTAAACAGAACAGAAAAAGAAACAGTAATGATTGATGACTTTGGGATGATCAGTTTAGTCATATCAGCAATGGTATGATTTTGCACGAGCAGAAATAGACAAATAAATGTGTTCACACTTTCTTAAACAATTCATTCAATAGCCTCTTTCTCGGATTTGCTCATGCAGGTTCTTATCTTGTTTTAACAGCAGCGGCAAGATGCACAATACATGTATTTTTTGTCCAATTAACATGTTCCATAATACACAGGTCTGATAAGAGCTTTTTGTTTCAAATAGTGTTTATGAAACTAAGGAAATGTGGAGGCATTTTTCATTGTGAGGTCGTTTGGCTGTGACACGAGGATCTGATCAACATGTTAGCCAAAGCTTTTCCAAAAGGGTAGGGGGGTCGTTTAGCTGAAGCTTGTGTGAAGAGGAAGAACAGGACGTACAGTTGGTATGGAAAGTATTCAGACACCTTGAAAAGTTTCACTTTCTGTGTCATTGCAGCCATTTGCCAAAATCAAAAAAAGTTCATTTTATTTCTCATTAATGTACACTCAGCATCGTCACAGAATCTTGACAGAAAAAAACTGAAATGTAGAAATTTTTGCATCTTTATTAAAAAAGAAAAATTGAAATACCATACGGTCATGAGTATTCTGACCTTTTGCAGCGACTTTCATTTTTAACTTACATGCTGTCCATTTCTTCTGATCCTCCTTGACATGGTTCTGCTCCGATATTGGATTATTTTAGCAAGAATTGGCTATGTTGTTAGACTACAAATCGCTCACTGAATCAATAGTTTTCGAACACCCTGTAGTATTTCGTGGACCATTTAAAAGATTTGCATTCATGTTTAATTGGTGGTAGGCTTGAGACGTGTTCTCTCTCCGAGGCACAGTAGTGAGCATGCTTCAAAACGCATGTGCTTCGAGCTTAAGTCGTTGCATTCTATTAGTTCACCATTAGATGGCACTAAATTCTACACGCTGTACCTTTAGAAAAATGCATATAAAAAATGATGACCTCTTTGTTATTGTTTTTACCCATAACTATGTATATGTACAGTTCAAATATAGCATATGACCAAACAGAAGTGCATCCAATATATTCCATTTAGCATTTAATGCATTCTTGTGCCAGTTTAGTTCTTTCAGTTAAATGAATTCGGAAACATACGTCAACGAAGAAGCAGGAAGTGAACAGAAGGTATAAAGACAATAGGGCAAAATGATCCATAGAACACAACTAATTGAATGGGTTGGAAAGAAAGTAGTCATATGCCTTATTAATCCAATTGATTCATCTTCTGTGATTCTCACCAATGATTCGCAATGTGCTTTGTTTATTACTTATCAGTGTGATTGAGTGGTTTACAGTTCTTTTCAGTAAGGGCAGAGTGTCAATGTTCCTCCGCACAATGGTAGCTGACAGTATCTCTTCTTTATCACGTCTCTCGTAGTTCAATGAAACATCTGAGACACGTTTCGTATTTCCAAAATAAAGTACCGTCCATGGATTGAAAATCCGTCCCCGTTATCCACTGCGATGCCTACAAGGGGTTTAATTCTTCTCAGAGAACCATTTCATCGTGCTTCCTGTTTTTATCTACTTTTGAAACTGACACCTGCTCAGACACACTCAAGCGGACAGACACATTGGCAGTAGGTCCAAATGAAGTGCCTAAATATGGTGAACAAAAGGTCTGATGGGGAGTGAAAGGAGAAGCGGAACAAAAAAAAGAAAACAAGTAATGAAATTATAACAATACAGAGAGAGGGAGAGATAGAGAGACAAAGCATGAGAGTACGGTTGCCACAATGGCAAGGAACAATCGTGCCGCGTCAATGGAAAAAAAAGGAGGTGGGGGGGAGAGAGGGCTATCCGGACAATGGAGCTGGTGACAGGAGCACAATGGCTCCAGTGTTTTCAATTAGACATTATCTGATAGACAGAGTGGCAGGTCTCATTGTGAGAGGGGGCTATTTCAGGGCTGCCTTTGTGTGGGGCAGTGCCAGAATTCCCCGCCCCTTCTCCATCCTCAACTCTATGAATCCCTCTCCATCGTACACTCGCCCCCGTCGAGGCCTCTGAGAGTGTTTGCGCATGAATGTGCGTTTCCACAAACAAGTCTTTTATGTGGCTTGTTATTTGCTTTCTATTAGTGAAGGGCAAAGTGTAACCAGCCTGCGTGGCCAGAGCTGCCGAGAGATGTAAACTGAGAGGCAAAAGTGGGAAGATGATGCGTGTCTATTTCTTGCTGACCTCGCTGACCCATCCAGTTGAAGTGTTGTTGTAAGATTCGCTTGTGAGCTTGTGTTTGCCCACACTGATCAGAACAATCTCCAGACCAGAGAGAGTTTTCACACAACACTGTGGACGCGGCAATCGGCTCAATCAGTTTATCGCGGTCACCGCATCGCAGTACGCGAATGCTTTTTAAAAAATGTTCTCACCTTGGGGCAAACATGCTTCCGTTGTGGCTCGGAATAAAATGTACTGCACTGTGCTTGCTTCTGAGAAATAATGTGAACTTGTCTTATCGTGGAAGACCATCTGACACTGTCACACAAAACATTTTAACAAGTGTCAGTGGCTCCTGTGCGGTTTGCTGTGTGTCGGCGGGTGGATGTTAACTTTTTGCATGTTGGTAAAGAAATGTCTGATTGAAATACACACATACGCAGATTGCAATGATATTGAGAGAGAGCTAAGCAGATATATCTTTTGAGGTTTTTCACACTGATGGTGTTTCTGTGGTTTATCTCACACAGTTGTTAGTGTGTAAGGGACATTCCAAATTTAGGTTAAATGTCAGAGGTGATATTGGGATACACTAATTTCTCTACACTCACTGAAGAACCATTTCAAAATTAATCCACACAGCTGTTATTCTACAATGTCCCTCTTCTTGTGTTTGGCATTGTAAAAATAATATGAACAATGATTTGGTTTCTTTGTTGCATTTGTTTAGGTGCTCTTATTTTGAAATGTGACCCTCCTTTTTTTCTTTTCTTTTTTTTTTTTTTCTTTAATAATGAGCAAACATTACACAGTTGTGATCATAAATTTGATTCCCTTGGCAGAATTTTTGAGATGTGTAACATTCTTTAAAGGAACACGACTGATCATTCAAAGCACATTTATTTTGATTTTAAAGCGATCCAAATGTAACTAAAAGGCATTTCATGAAAACAATAATGAAAAAAACATTGAAATAAAGAAATAATGAGATGATATCTGTTCATTCATCATATTCATCATATTTTCAAAAAGCTTGCCAATACGTCACAAATTCTGCCACGGTATTCCAATTTATGAGCACAAACGTATATATCGACAGTCATAAATGCTGTATATGCTTCGTTCTGTGTTGCTTGACAATAGAAAATGCAAAAATGTTTTTACATTGCAGTGAATTTATTTCATTTGACCAATGTGTTGATTGCATACATAAATACAAACTGTATGACGACTGGGCTACTAAAATATTGACTTTATCGCAATAAATAGTTTCACATCAAGATCTTTGGTCATTCGTTTCAAAGCATTTTCTCCAACTGGACCTTTTTAAATGTTAGTTGAATACCCTGGGCCCTGCCATAGATGCTATGTTTGATGCTTTTGTGTGGTTACATACATGATGAAAAGGCTAGGATATGTTGGGTTGTGCAATCAGAAAGTAGCCTCCGTATGAACAGACAGACATCTAGCAGATGAGTGGTGGTAGTAGCTGATGACCTGATAGCACACAGTCTCTATCATTTGGGTCTCACCATGTTTGATAAAAGGGAAATTGGTGCACAGGAAGTGGGTAACTGGCATCATATGAGGAGATATTGTTATGACCTGTTGCGTGAAGAATATTTTGAGGTGTGTACAGCAACTGTTAATGTGGCAGATTAGGCCAGTATGAATGTACAATATGTAGAATTGGCCTTATTTTGGCCTTCACCAAAGAGGTGTTTTCTCTAACAAATCCTGGGTTGGTTGGTTTCTTTATCCACAATTTTGAAATACTCACATTGATTGGGAATGTTTTGCTCCTGCGATACTTATAATACATTTTTGTGAAAATCCCACATCTAACCATCATACAGTTTACAAAAAAAATCCAAACCCCAATTCCAATGAAGTTGGGATGTTGTGTAAAATTTAGATAAAAATCAAAATGCAATGGTTTGCAAATTATTTTCAACCTTTAGTCAATTGAATACACTACAAAGACAATATATTTCATGTTCAAACTGATTAAAAAAAGTTTTTTTGCGTGTGTGTGAAAATATTCACTCATGAATTTGATGCCTCTAGCATGTTCTAAAAAAGCTGGGACAGGGGCATGTTTACCACAGTGTTAGATTTATTTTCCTTTTAACCACACTCAATAAGTGTCTGGGAACTGAGGACACTAATTATTGAAGCTTTGTAGGTGGAATTCTTTCTCATTCTTGCTTGATGTACAACTTCAGTTTCTCAACAGTCCAGGGTCTCCTTGTCACATTTTGCACACCATAGTGTGCCACACATTTTCAATGGGACACAGGTCTGGACTGCTGGCAAGCCAGTCTGGTATTAGTAGTATTCACACTATTTTACTACAAAGCCACAGTGTTGTAACATGCGCATTATGTGGCTTGGCATTGTCTTGCTGAAATAAGCAGAGATGTCCCTTAAAAAGACAATGTTTGGATGGCAGCATATGTTGCTCCAAAACATGTACATACCTTGCAGCACTATGGTGCCTTCCAGAGCTGGGCAACGCCTATTTCCTGTCTGCCAATTTAATCAACCCACGTGGAGAATGGACTTAACCTGTACCACGTCACCCGCAAGTTCCGCTATCCTGACACACGGCCGAGACAGGGAGAAAAAAACAAACAAAGAAACAGTGTTGTGTACCTTGCGGTCCCACAGATGCATTGACATGTGCCTCATATTGTTTTTATTTCACCAATCGCCACGCTGTGTGTGTGTCATTTGCTTTTTTAAAATATTTTTTCTTTGTTTGGCGGCGTGTCTGCTCGTGCGGCGCTTGCTTGTGACGTGAAGATTACATTCTCGATGCTCGGGCGCGTGGTCGATTAAATATGCAGGACGCAACGCGATGGCGGTTAGGCGATGCCCAGCTCTGGTGCCATCACACGTGTGCAAATTACCAATGCCATAGGCACTAACACACTTTGTGCTGCTAATACCCCGATGGTCCTTTTCCTGTTTGGCCTGAAGGACACATGATTCCATCCATTGATTTCCAAAAACAATTTAAAATGTGGACTCGTCAGACCTGTGCCCTGCGACTGGCTGGCGACCAGTTCGGGGTGTAGTCTGCCTTCGCCCATTGACGGCTGGGATAGGCTCCAGCAACTCACCGCGACCCTGTATAGGATAAGCGGTTTGGAAGATGACATGATGACATGACTCGTCAGACCACAGTATACTTTTCCACTTTGCGTCAGTCCATCTCAGATGTTCCGTTTTTCTGTGTTGTTGATATATGGCTTTCGCTTTGCATGATACAGTTTTAACTTGTACTGTAAAATCCAGTGAATAACATGCACCCCTTATTTATACCGAGCTCACCCCCCCAAGCTCACTCTTAAACAACAGTTCTCTGAACTTGTGTATAATATGGGCCCCCAATTTGCTAGTATCCTTGAATAGTGAATAATATGAATGAATAAAGAGTCAAACAGTGGTGGGCATAAATTTTGCCGGCCAGCGGCCAGGCCACCCATTTGTCATCGTTACCGTCATTACTTCAAGCCAACCAAATCTGCCATCGTCAGACTCTAACCCATTGTTATTTTAACCGCGCCTCCATCATTGCCAAATAAATTAAATGCTTTATTAAATGAATTATTACAGTTCTTTTATCACTCTTTTAGGCCCGTCAGAGCTTCTCCTTCTTCTTAGTTGGTGCCGCGTTGGCGCAAGCCAATCAGCGTCATGAACGTACTTATATAGACATATACATGAATGTCTATCAATTGGCCCCTGACAGCTGAAGCCAGAGGACAGCCATCTTACTTTGCCACTATTACTGAAAACCAATGTTATTTTTTCGCTGAAAACGCTGTTATCAGTGCCTGTTTTGTGCCAGGAGCCCTGTATGGAGTAATGAGAGACTCTCAAAGACCGAATTTCACTGTTTACATCGACCATTCAGCGTATATTATCTCAGTATTGTGAATTGTGACTCACAGAGGTTATGGTTTACATATCACAGCAAATTTTGATTGTTATGACAACATGATGCAGACGAATCTTTGAGTAGCACTCAGAGGAATACCTTAAAAGAGAAAATTTAAAATAGCACCCAAACAGATGAAATGTGCACATAACACTTCTCCCAGACTTATTGGTACAATCTTATGCTACACGTGGTGGCATTATTGCTGTAGAGACAGAAAATAACGGGCAAATGCCACAGGTTATTAATATATGTATGTATTTATTCAATTAATTTATTCATTACGTTATAAACACTAAAAAGTTGGCAATTTGCTATTCTGTTGCAATACAAGTCAATGTTTGCGCTACAGCTGTTCCCCGTGTGTGTTTGTGAGGGCAGGGTCGGGCATATGGAGGTGATTTTGGTACAAAAGTAACTTGTACTTGCACAATAGAAAATAAATTAAAATTATAATTTTAATTTATAATTTAATTTAATTAAATTGTAATAAATTTGTAGTCGCAGAAAAATAACGTATAGGTGTAGAAAATACTTTGGTATTTGTAGGAAAAAAATTGTACTTGTAAATAAATATATACAATAATTTTGTAGTTGAAGCAAAATTAAAATTGTACTTAAGGCGAAAAATAATTCCTACCTATAGAAATGACAACTTGCGGTCAAAGACGTTGCCACTAGGAGTCACAAGTCTTTTTGCTGTTGGTTTTACGGACATGTGATTTTTGCGCCAAACATCCCACTAAGATAGGAGCAAAACGATTTTGTAATTGTGCAGATATATAATTTCTACTCCTACACCACACTATACAACCATTTTAGGTTTCATCCGTTCTTCCTTTGGGAAAAAAAACTGACATTTACAGCGGCAGTGGCTGGCGAATGCAGCCAGCCTGCGAACCTCCAAAATAGCTCTATTAAAAGCTCTTCGTCGGGAAACCGTGATCAATCCTCACCAAAAATTATGTGCACATATATATGCATGCCCACTTCACTTTATTCCAAAAATATTAGAACAATCACCTCAATATTTGGGATTTCATAAACGTTATAAGCCGTTGCCTATGAAGCTTTAAAAGAGCGTTAAAATATTGGTGTTAAATATTTCAGAGTTGATTTCAATCCCCAAAGTGTATTTTTAACACTGACTGGTTTAAATAAAAGTCAGTGTTGAAGTTATTTGACTGAATTGATTTATTTAGTGTTAACCAAGTCTGCATAGAGTTAATCAAAGTAAGCTCCGCCCACTCGATTTGAACTGCTCTGCCGCAAAGACTCCTGGGTGCGCAAAGTGTTACAGTTAAATGTACCTGTTCTTTTTTATTAACAATGTTATCCATCCATTATCGATACTGCTTATGCTCACAAGGGTTGCAGGGCGTGCTGGAGCCTAGCCCAGCTGTCTTCGGGCAGTGGGCGGGGGACAACCTGAATTGGTTGCCAGCCAATTGCAGGGCACACATAGACAAACATCTGCACTCACAATCACACCTAGGGCCAATTTAGACAGTCCAATCAACTTACCTAGCATGTTTTCGGAATGTGGGAGGAAACCGGAGTACACGGAGAAAACCCACGCAGGCATGGGGTGAACATGCAAACTCCACACATTGAGGCCGGAGCCAGGATCGAACCCACGGCCTCTGAACTGTGAGGCGGACGTGCTAACCGGTCGACCACCGTGCCCCCTTAATAATGTTATCTTCATTTTTAATTGTTAAACAACCAAAGACGTGTCCACTCTTACATTAGTTTTAGTGTGACTTCTTTTTAGTCATGGGACATTGTGACCGAAAGTGGCAGTGTGTCAGATGAGTTCCTGCCACACAATAGCAAAAAGGAATGAATTCTCTCCATGTACATGTCTCTGTCATGTGATGGTTTCACACTTAGTGTCAAGTGAGTTTAATCAATTCTCTCAAAGCTAATTTGTGTAATGGGTGTTCTTGCAATGACAAAAATATATATATAATCAATTGAAAGATTTTAATAAGTGAAACTAACACTAACCAGGTTGTTAAATATATCTCAGCAGTGTTACCTCTCTACTTCCATAGTGTTGTTAAGTAACTCTGGTTCAGTGTAAAATGGTTAACTATTTACAAAGTGTTCATTCAACTCTGTGGAGTTCATCTGAGTTGGCCACTTTACGTTTTTTGCCGGACCGTCCTCAGTCCACGAACTGGGTACCCTTCCGTCCTCATGCCTCTGTCCTTATTCAGAAAAAAATACCGTCCTCTTTCCCCATCCGTCCTCATCCTTTTAAAGCTCTGCCGTCCTAATATTCCGTCGGTCCGCCCCCGAGCTGCAGTTCTGGCTGTAACATGTAAACACAGACAAGACACACAAAGATGAGGCAGTGCTCCTGCAAGCAGGGCTCCAAAGAACAACACATCTGGCTGACAGTGCACATCACACAGTCGTCAGCCTTTAAAATATGTAAACAATCAACTCAAGATGAATTATCTATTTTATTGTTTTTTTTCCCCAAATTTTAAATCACATACACCGTATTCCAAATTCTTATGCAAAGGAGGTTTTTCTCTGACTTCTATAAATAGTAGGGGTGTAACGGTACGCTAAAATCACGGTTTGGTTCGGTTTCTTGGAAACTTGGGTTCGGTATATTTTCGGTAGAAAAAAAAACAGATTTAAAAAAAAAAAATGTTTATTTTGAAAAGATTAATCAAACGGTACATTTTTTTAGAAAAAATAATTAAAAGCGAACCATTCGATTGATATTCCAATAAATTACACCAGAATAAAAAATACACTAACTGTAAAGATATCTTAATTTTGTAAACTATTAAGACACTAAAAGCAGCAACAGCCTATGACACATCTAAAAATATTTGAACACTCAGCAGCAACAGCTTATGACACATCTAAGTATTCGAGTTGAAGACAAGTTGTCATTACAGTACGTATACAGGATACACTTTGTGATGAAAAACCTACATAACAGTTACAATTATTGCTAACTATATTAAAACTCTTTTTATAATGAAAAAAATACAGTAACTTTAAAAAGTCTTCATGAAATTATATGCACTTTTTAGGCATCGAAATCTTTGAATGTTGAATTGAATGTCGACAGCATATTGTTGCTGTCATGTGAAAAACACTTATCTCCATTTTTTTTCCATTTTCTTATTTTTACATGAATGGTGTTTCCGCATTAATGTCAAACTTAAAAAAGTTTCCAAAATTGGAGATAAGTGTTTTTCACAGGACAGCGACGATATGATAAATTTCGATATTTAAGTTTTGGGATAAAAAGACTGCTTTCTTCCTTGTGGAAGAAACATTCATAGTCAGATGATGCCGTTTTAAGTGTGTCATTATGTCAGACGTACTACCTGAACCATAGCCACCGATCTCCATATAGCAATGTCAGCACACAACTTTGTGACTTATCCACATACTTTTCCCCATTGGCGATTTTAACAGGAAAGCCAGAATGTTCCCAAACAGGAGACCGCAGTGTACGGGGGAACCTTCGAGCTGTGGCTTGTTTGCGTATGCCATAATAATGCCATTTATCCATGCATTTATGATTTATCACGGCTTCTGGCGCACCCACTCTTTTTGTGAATTTGTTTTTGGACAGCTTTGATTTCTTTCAAGGATGTCAGAATAGCCTGCCGAGAGCTGCTGTTTGAATGTGAACTGCCTCCCACCCTCATCAATCTTTGCTTCAGGATGGGTTGGAGGTCAGGGGAGGATGTGTGGGCCACACCATGACTTTCGCCACTTTTATGTCCATAGCAGCCAATGATCCAGAGGTATTCCGTGCAGCATGAGATTTTTCACTGATGAGTGACGTGCAACTCTGGATGGTCAGGATGGATGGAATAGTGGATGCTTGGTGTATGGCCACCATTTCCCAACTAGGCTGCAACATCAGCAGTGAGGTAGCGGAATCATGTGTGGAGCTGCAATCATGGGGTGAGTGCTGGTCAGCCCCCTCTGTGTCCCAGAAAAGTGTGAAAATAAACTCTCAAAAATATATAAGGTTTCTGGCTAATTTCTTCCATGGTACAAAATTAAGAACAGAACTTTGCCAAACAGAGTCAACTTTATGCATGACTATGTACTTATGCTGCAAGAAATTCCCCTGCATCATGAGCTGCTATGCGGCATAAAAGGAGAGAAACTTGTGTGTGGTCCTCACCCTCCCCTGACCATCAACCCTACTGTGAAGCTTTGAAGCATCCTTAAGCAAAAGGTTTAAGAAGCTAGAAGGAAGTAGCAAAAGATAGATGAGATTAAAAATACTGTTATTATTTTTATTATGATAATGTATTATTTATTTATTTTTTTTTGTTATCCATTGCTTTTATTGTTTGCATTGTTTTAAATTGGTATTTAAAGACCTTAAAATTTTGAAGCACTGTAAATGCTATAAAACATACCTAGGATTTATTCAAATATTAGTATTTAAATATTGTGGATTTCTGTAATTGCAGGGGTCTAACTACCGCGATGGAGGGAGGATTATTGTATTGGAAACAACTTGGACTTCACTCATATAACCATCATAGTGTTGCAAGTCATTCAGGTGTGGCTTTTTGAGGCGTTTACAGCCAACCGTAACCTTTAAGTAATGCTGAGGTCTAATTAAGAGTAAGAAAAACAGCACAACTATTACAATATGTTGCGCACAGAGCCGATGACTATGTTCACATGCAGACAATAACCCTTTCAAAACCGGAATAATAACAATATACTGGTTGCACGAGACCTTTTCTAACCCAAATATTTGTTCATATACACGCATATCGGAATATCTCCATTGAACGGAACATTGGTTTGTGTTCTGCACATAGGAATCTTGGTCTTTTGAGTACAGGAACAGGGATGGCACTACACTGGGGCTAAGGGGGGCTATAGACCCGTCAGAAATCTGTCCATCCCCGGTTAAGCCCTACAATATGTTCTTTGATATTCTAAAATATATTCATAAGATATCTTCTCAGCCCCCTTATGTGTCAGTCAAGCCCCTCCTTTAAACCCAGGAGGGAAAAAATCCTGGAGTTATGCCTGTACAGGAACCACTTGTATGCACAGCCCACCGGAAATACACAAGCAGAGACAAACAAACATGGCGAAACTCAGACGCAGCACAGAACCACACTTTTGGAGTGGGGAGGAGGCTGTTCACTTTATTAGTGTGGTGAAAGACATTAATAAAATGTCTTTTATTGACGGTAGAAAGTAAAAAGTTGAAATGATATCGATTTGCCTCATGATGTTTTCTGTATGTCCCTGTTTCAATGGAGATATTCCGATTGATCGAAATGTACTATATACAGGAGTAACGTTGTCAGCTCACGCATGCAGACGGGTTATTCCAAATATTTCAGAAATCGGAATTTTGACATTTTAACCCAAATATTGAAGCCATGGAAACATAGTCAATGATGGTTAAATAGTGCTGTAAATGCTATAAAAATATACCTCGGGTGTATTTATTCAAATAGGGTACTTCTATATCTGGGATTTCACTAATTGCAGGGGTGGTCTGAAGTTTGGGTGGTCTGAAGTTTAACTCCTGCGATGCAGGGGGATTACTGTATTTCACACAACTAGGACTTCACTCATATGCACATCATAGCATCGCAAGAAACAAACACAAGATTTAACCTACTTGCGTACAGTTAAACATGGAAATAGGTGGTGCCACTGAACAAAATCATATACAGTAAAATAAATAAAATCAAATCATTTGGGACATAAGGTGTCCTGCTCCGTGCTTGATCTTCTAATACTTAGAGGTATAATAGAGAATGCTCTTATCAATCATTGCAAGATGTCAACACTAAGCAAAAAATAATGAAATGTTCAGTTAAGGGAAATACATTAGTACCTCAAACCCCATTTGAAATGTGACACATATCATTCAAATTATGTCATACTTACATTTTATTACATATATAAAACGGAATAACGGCCCATACCATACTAAATTTGCCAGTATTGAAATGTAATAGGCCAAAAACCTAGTCTGTATGAACTTTTTACGTTATTGGCATAGTAAAAAAAAAGGAAATATAAATAAGTCCATAACTCAATAATTCACGAATATCACTTTATTTAAAGAGGAGTCAACCCAAACATATTTTTTTCAAGAATATGTTCTATGCAAGCCCACGAGTTGAAACAAGGGATTCTGATGAATATTGCATTTGTGGAATAAGAGTTAATCCACCCATTTTTAGCCATCTCTGGGGGCAGCCATTTTGTTACTTCTGTTGACTGAAAATGACATCAAAGTGTCTCAGGGCTCAGGTAACGACCAATCATGACTCAGCTTCAGAAAACAGGTGAGCTGTGATTGGTTGTTACCTGAACCCTAAGCATTTGTGATGTCCTTTTCAGTTGACAAAAGTGACAAAATGGCCACCCCCAGAAATGGCTAAAAAGAGGTGGATTTTGTTGCTTAACTCACATTCCACAAACGCAATATTAATCAGAATACCGTGTTTCAACTAGTGGGCCTGCTGGAGACATATTCTTGAAAAAAAAGTGTTTGAGTTGATTCCCTCTTTAACTGAGTTTAATTAACTTTTTATTTTTTAACATAACTGTGAAAATGCACACCCTCGATGTCTGTCTACACAACATAGTGCTGCACACAGCTAATGGCTTCATCGAGAAGTTATAATCCCTCTGTAGGGTAAATGACAATGTGTTGGTCACAGTGAAGAGTGACAGTCACAAAATTGCAAATTTTTTTAACACCAGGTTTAGTTGTGAAAAAAAACAACTAATATTTGACAAATATAAGACACAGTTTTCATTTGCTAAATACCCCCACTGCAACACAAGAGTGGTTTTCAGTTTCTGGTGTCACCAGTGTAAGGAGACAAGAAGAAAAGCAGCAATGTCTCAGTGCAGAACAGTTCAACGGATGCACCTGAAAAGTTTTTATACAAATCAGGATGGATTGGATTATTTTGAACGAGATTCAAATTCAGATTCATTTTGATCCGATGCAAAATGGCTGTTGCCAATTTTCTGCTCTTGCTGATGAATTGGCCACCATTAGAAATTTCCGTTCTGCATTAGTATTGCGCAAAGAAAATGTAGCATGTTAGAACTAAGTGCATAGCGGCGAGAGGGAAAAAGACAAATACTGTACATTGAAAACAGAAGATAAAAGAAAAGGGTACAGGGAAGGGGAAAGAAAAACCAAGGTGGTGAACAGGGTTTTGTAATCGCCGTATGGTGGTGTTGTGCCGTCTCCATGGTGACTGGCACAAAGGCTCATGGTTGGCCATTGATGGCCAATTGTATTCTTCGCAGCTCTTTTGTTAATTGTTGTCTGCCCAGCTCCCACTTCCTGCTGGGCCCCAGCACAAAGCAAGAAACAGGAGGGATTAAAAATGGCACATCAACTATCCCCAAGCACAATCAAGCTCTCTCTACCTTGTTCTCTTCTTCAATCTCTCCTCTTTTCTCTCTCTTTCCGTCCCCATCGAGCTACATCCCTTTTTATCTTATCGCTACCGTACGCTCTCCCATGACCCGACTCATTCTTTCTGTCTTTCTTCTATGCTATGAGGTTGCTCTGAAAGCTTCTTCTATTCCTCCACTCATGGACAGTTATTCTCTTTTACTGTATAAACAGTTCGTAAAAAAAAATAGAGGTTTGCTTTTGAAATGCATTTTTCACTGAAAGATTTTGCTTTTAAAGGGGACAATGGGGAAAATAGTTTGCACATACAATACGAATTGTTTGGTCTCTGAGGTGCCTGCCCTCCCAGCAAAAAATGAAATTAAACAATCGCTTAATCCTTTGTCTTCTTATCTCAACAAATGTTACTATGTTCTGAAATAAGGCTAATTTACATGAAAACTGCCCTCGCACAAAGTTTCTCCACTCATGGCGGCTAGGCTCCATTATCAAGGAAATTGACAGACTCTGGATTTCGGACCGCAGAGACGCACTATCATGTCAAAACCAAAGGGTAAGCAGAGCTGCAGCCTTAGGTCGGATAGCTAGCAAGCTTCAAATAACAAGCACAAACTCAAACGTGTGACTGTGTTGTCGATGTGGGTGTGGGTTTGCTAGTGGTATTTTTTGTTCGGCGATGTTGTTTAACAATCTTGCTCCTTTGCCTTGCTCAAGGAATGAAAACAATTAACATTTGAAGACTGCTTTAGGAGTGATGGTGGAGCACAATTTCCTCGAAGCCGGCCGGAAGTTTTTCTTCATACCCTCAGTGAACTTCTCCCACGTGCGAGTTCATGGCTCAGTGACCACTAAAGCTGAACCTGGCATGATATAGTCCATGTAAACTTGGTCTCCACACAGAAGAGGGAAAAAGTGGAGGGACTATGTCAGGAACCCGACTCATTGGAGACCGCCTTGCAACCCTGGCTGTGCATCCATGTGTGGTGCTATTAAAATATTTTCAAAATGATAATGATAATAATTCATTAAATGAATGTACTGCAGCAATGACTCAAAGGGATTGCCCCACGCAGTTGTGATGTTTTTCATGAATGAAATATGATGAAGACCATCACACACATCCGCGGAATTGAGAATCTGTCGGCATGCGTCTCGATCAAATCCACCAAAATCATTTTACGCCACCTGCGTCACAAGTTAGACCTGGTTTTAGGTAGTCTCAAATCTAGTCTGCTTTTGGTTATCAAATTGCCAGAGGTGCAACGCGGTCCCAAACACGGTAAACTAGACATGCTCCGGCAAGAAAATGAAGAAGTGCCCATTTTGACTCCAAACGAATGGGCGCCTGTCTACAAAAATAGAGCTCTGGAATGACATTCTTTTTGTTCCACTCAAATTTAGCAACAAAGTTGTTAAATTGGCAATGTTGCTTTCTGCAAAGATCAAATTTCACCCAGTGCATGTAAACTTGGTCTCCACACAGAAGAGGGAAAAAGTAGAGGGACTATGTCAGGAACCCGATTCATTTGTGCACGTAAACATCGTCAATGTCATGCCTAACGGTACACTCTAAAAACAGTTGGGTCAAAAATAACTATTTTTGGGTTAAATTCTACCCAATTGTTGTGTTAAAAAAGAACACAACAAATTGGGTCAAAACAAGGCAAATAATTGAGAAAAGAGCCAGGCACTCCCTACCGGGGCCAGGCTGGTCAGACATGTTTGTAAAAAAGGACTCGATTAAGCATGGCCGGAAATGGATTTTAGTCCCGCCCACTAATCGATCCTCATGCGTGTGACATGGTCATGAGGTAGCCAACTTTCATCTCGTCCTACTCAGTGATATGCTTATGTTAACACGGCAGGGAGGTCATTGTTTGTTGTGAGGTCCTCAGTCATGGTTTCATAAAGTAGAATGCGTACATGTCCAGAATTTTGTTCAGCACATTCATGGTGGAAGTGAGAACAAATCTAAATGAAAAAGTTGTGTTTAGAATTATGGTAAAGTCATATATTTTGTGTCATGGTGCTATATGAATTGAATGAATAAGACACCAATGGCAGTCTGCAAAGTGGTGTCAGTGACAATCACTCCGATTGGCTGTCAGCCAGGAAATGCAAATCAGTGCATGAGATAGGTACATTTGTAAAATGGTATACAATTTATTTCAGTTCTTCAAAGCAAGCATTGCTTCCTTGCGGTCATCACGAGACAACTGCCTCACACTTTCACACGGGCTGTGATGAGTTGTGGGTCCATCTTGAAAAGTGTGTTGAGATATATAGACCTCTTGAGGAGAGTTGCGCTCAACAGTTTTCAATCTCCAAGCAAGGTAACCAGAACCACTCTGCTAATCATACAAATGTTCCTGTGGATTACAGTAAACACATAAAGTTAATATGGAATATTATTTGGAGAACGCACAGTTCTTGTGAAGTATCACATCCTACAATGGCAGCAGACTACGGTAATGCCTTTTTAAAAATTTTTTTATTTATTTATTTTTTTACGATTCCAGCACTCGCCCTGTCCAACAGGCACGCTCAGTTGCAAGCAATTCGTTTTCAAAAGATTACAAAAGATTAAAATGTGTGAAGTATTTACCAAAACAGTGCGATAAATGAAGAAATCCAAATGTCAAAAGTGTCGTTGACTTGACCACGATGCTGCGTGTGTAGACATGAACAGTATGTCGGTGGCTGGCATACTTAATTCAAGTGTACATCTGGCACCTGTAAGGTTGATTTTTGACCCGACATAAAACATTACTGGCATATGACCCAATATATAGTTAAATTGAAACAACAATTGGGTTAATTTATAAGAAATAATCCATAATTTTGACCCAACACAAACAATCCAAAAATCGGGTTAATGAAATAACCCAAAGTCCGCTGATAGTGTAGTGGTACACACGCCCGAGTTGTGTGCGGGCAGCGTGGGATCGATTCCCGCTCAGTGACAGTGTCTATGTGTGCCCTGCGACTGGCTGGCGACCAGTTCGGGGTGTAATCTGCCTTCGCCCATTGACGGCTGGGATAGGCTCCAGCAACTCCCCGCGACCCTATATAGGATAAGCGGTTTAGAAGATGACATGACATGACATGAAATAACCCAACTGTTTTTAGAGTGTAATATTCTTCTTGAGCTTTCTTGCAAATGACTAAAGGTTTTCGGGCCAAAATTTACTATTTCTCATCAGTTCCTCCAACTTCACTAAAGCCGCAACTCAAGAAAAGCAACTTCAAAGCCTCATAAACAAAGTCCAACCTTGATTTTATCAGAACATAACAGGTTTGCCCAGGTGCTTTCGGGAACAGATGCATGTTTTTCTTTGAATGAAAAGGTTGTAGTTTTACTACATTGAAAAAACGTTTCTGTTGAATTTACTCAATTTTATTTCTTCGAGTGGTTCCATGAAATATAAAGATCTGTATCCAGATATATTTTTAAAGTAAATGTATAGTCTGCTTAAAAAAATCTATCTGGATTCGAATGATTTTATTTTGTGCAACCACTTGACGAAATAAAATTGATAAATGATGCACAGCATTTTTACATCTCACACTTGGTGTGAATTGAATCCAAATTCTTAAACACACTAAACTAGATTTGTCCCAGCACAAAAATGAACATGCGGCTATTTTTCAGAGCAGTCTACTTTCTGTCCCCGAATTGTCAGGTGCACCGGGAGTGCACCAGCTCCGTCTGCCAGAACTCTGCAAGTCTGAAGAAGTCTGCCAAAATTCCCAAAGATGGTAAATTAGACTTGCCCCGTTTTTACACTGACCGCACGGTCGCCTGTCTAGGAAAATAGGGCCCGGAATGTTATTTTCGTTGAACACAGGGGCACCCAGCCATGTCTTGAATGCATAGAGAAAGTTGCGGTGCTCAAGAAATCAGATGTCATTACTCAACTAGACATGCTGAAGAGTACAACCATTAATTTTCTGAACTCTTTGTACAGTTACTCTAAGAGCGCACACGCTCAGTTTCAAGCAACTCGTTGATTAATTTTTCAGATCAGAATTGAATTTTGTAAAACAGTAATAATAATGAAACATAATGGTTCCCCTGCAAAAGCCATTTTCTTTCTCAAAAACCTTATTTAATCCCTGAAAAGTACATATTTGTGTCACTGAACATCAGACGTGGGCATTCTGTCAGACTGACGGACCGGTCCGTCACTCTTACTGACGACTGATGAATGACAGCACACTTTCCAAAAAATGACTGACGGAAGTAGATTTTCGTCCGTCAGAGTAATCGTCAGTAGCCGTTTTGTAATTATTTTTACGTATGTTAATGTGTTGCTTTTGTTTGTACTACAGTTAATACACAATTGTTAAATGGCAAAATAAAATCAAATTTTGTGGCTGGCATGATGTTTTGAAGGGTGATTTGGCATTGGAGACATATATATATATATACATATATATATATATATATATATATATATATATATATATATATATATATATATATATATATATATATATATATATATATATATATATACAGTCCCTGTCCCCGGTTCCAGTTCCAAAATCCCATCTGCGCCCCTGCTGAAGTAAATCATTGTCAGTTTGTTCCTACATCTACAAGTCTACAAATACAAGTTAAAACTCTACAATGCAAAACGAAAGCCATATATCTTCTCAGGGCCCAAGCTCATTTGCGATGGACTGATGCAAAGTGGAAGAGTGGGGTCTGATGAGTCCACATTTCAAGCTGTTTGTGCCCTCCAGGCCAGAGAGGAAAGAAAAGGACCATGCGGATTGGTTCAAAAGCCAGCATCGTTGATGGTATGGGAGGTTGTGGTACCTGTGGCATGCAGGGTAACTTGCAGATACGTGAAGGCACCATTAAGGCTGAAAGGTACACACACGTTTTGGAGCAACATATGCTTCCATCCAAGCAATCTTTTTCAGGTATGTCCCTGCTTATTTCAGCAAGAAAAATGCCAAGCCATATTCTGCATGTGTGACTATAGAGTGGCTTCGTAGTAAAAAAAAAAAAGTGGGAGTGCTAGACTGGGCCGCCAGCAGCGCAGACCTGTCTCCCATTGAAAACGTGTGTCGCATTATGAAGTGAAAAACACGGCAACGCAGACCCTGCACTGTTTGGCAACTGAGGTTGTACGTCAACAAGAATGGGAAAGAATTCCACCTACAACGCTTCTACAATTAGTGTCCGCAGTTGCCAAACACTCAGTGAGTGTTGCTAAAAAGAAAGATGATGTCACACAGTGGTATGCCCCCATCACAGATTTTTGGGGGAACGTGTTGCAGGCATCAGATTCAAAATGAGTGAATATTTGGAAAAAAAGGGGGGGTAAAAAAACTAAGTTGAACAGTATGAACATTAAATAAATATGCTGTCTTTGTAGTGTATTCAATTCAATATGAGTCCCAAAGTCATCGGAATTGGGCCTTGTATATTACTGTATATCATCCATCCATTCATTATCCGTACCGCTTATCATCACAAGGGTCGTACTTGAATTTAATTCACACACATTCATTGTGTTATTTGAATTGAATAAATAACAATCTAACTGAAATAAATTTAAATTAGTGCTGTCAAGCGATAGTTTTTTTTAAATTAATCACAAAATTGTCCATAATTGATGGTGATTATTCGTATTTTTCCACTACAATTTTTTACGAAGCTTAAAAACGATATTTACCTGAGTAAAATCTTGGAATTAATCTGGAAAAAACATAAAAGTATATTTTGATTCAAAGACTGTTTTAAAAGCTTTCTTTGATCTTCTTTGCTTCTTTTCCTGTAAAATTGTAAAACTGTTGAACGATACACCAAAGATGTACAACTAAAATGGTATTTGAATTTGGCTTTGCAAAGAGGCAATGAAAAAGTCAAATAAGACTCAATAAAAACAAAAATAATAAGTACTCGCCGCTTTTAAACGAACGTACGACAGGTAGGACAAATAGTTATAAAATTCCCACGAAAACACTTATTGGCGTTGTGCGCATGCGTGCGCAAGCGCACTGGGCATTGGTAGGACGTCTCGATGGGTAGAAAGGAATTTTAGAACAACGGCTGGCCTGGGAACACCTTGGGAACACCTTGGGATCCCTCCGGAAGAGCTGGAAGACGTGGCTGGGGAGAGGGAAGTCTGGGCTTCCCTGCTGAAGCTGTTGCCTCCGCGACCCGATCTCGGATAAGCGGAAGATAATGGATGGATGGATGGACTTTTTATTTGTTCCTGTCAAAAAGCAAAATAAATAGCACAAATTTAAAGCGAAAAAGAAAACCAGAAAAAAAAAGATATAGAATATATATGTTATATTAGAATACTATAGTATACTGCATATTATATAGAATATGTACATTAGGTTTAGAAACATAGTCCACATAGTAAAACCTGATGCCCCTGGTTGGCACCAACTGTACTAAATGGAATTGGTGGACTCCTGCGATATTGAACTGAATTCATTTAAAGGAAACGCTGGCAGGTACCAACTCGTCCATAGTTAATGACAGATTGGTCATGGTTGTGCGCAAACGTGACCAGAAGCCATTGTTGGTTGATATCGACCCCACTCCCATGTTTCACTCGAACCTCGCTCCTCCCTCACTCTGGTTGTCGCCCCCCCCAACCTCAACCTCAACCTTGAGTCAAACTCGCCCTTTAAGTGGGAGGTGAGCTGTGGGCCGCCGTGGACTGGGTACTAAGCCAGGTTGGCTGCGGATGAGAGCAGGACGGCTCCGTATTTTCACGCACGTCGGCGGCCACTGTGTGACACTGCTCAACAGCGACTGTCAGTATCCTCGTCGGAAGAAGAACCGGACTGGGCAATTTGCGCGTAGAACCAAGGCGGCTTTACCAGCTTGGCAGCGAGCAAATAAAGAGGAAGAGGAGGTCGGCCGAAGTTTTGCTCGCTTTTCTTGAGGAGTTTTCAACGCTCCGGGACTGCCTGGTGAGTGTCACGTTGATCCCGACTTCACCATTTCTCTCTCTTCAATTAATTTAAATTGCATTAAAAAAAAGCTGGTTGAAATGTATTTGTTAGGATTGTTAGCATGTGTTGGGATTTTTTAAAAATGGGATTCGTTTTTGAAAGCTAATCAGTCAATTCGTATTGTTATTATTAGAGGTACGTATGTATACAACTTTCTAGTCGCGTCTCTACTTTGATTTCTGAATTTGGAACAAATACGAGGTTGGCCATATATCCACTTAGAGTTTTGGATGATGATCGTGGCGATGTTTTAGTTGGCAGACGCAAATAATATCGACCAAAATTAAGTTAGATTTACAGACTTGTGTTTTGTTTCCTTTAGATGTTTTGTTGAATTTTGGGGTAAGTGATAGTTGCTCTTATTATAAGCCCATTGTGTTTGTATAGCTTTGTAAACTTTCTTCAGCTTCATGTAGTTCTTGCATGTCACACGCTGCTGGCTCAGCAACAAATTCGGGGCTCCCCCCAAACCCTAAAACACTGCCACCACATAATCTAGCAGATCCTAACCCCTACAGACACGCACACACAATTTATCAATATCATCAATAAGCAAAGCATGTGAACATAAGTGGTACGCATAATGGATGGATGGATGAATGGATGGATGTTTCAAAACAAGTTGTCACAAATAGCAGTTAAAGGGGAAGTCAAGTAAAAAACATTCTTTACAATAATGTTCTATGTATCCCCACTAGTCTAAACACAGTATTCTGATTAACATTGCGTTTGTTGAATATGAATTAAGCAGCAACATCCACCCGTTTTTATCCATCTCAGCGGGCAGCCATTTTGCTCCTTGCTGTCGACTGAAAATACTGTACAATGACATCACAGTGCCTAAGGGCTCAGCTTGCAAACGTCACATGACCAAACTCAGAAAACAGGGGAGCCTTCATCGGTCATTACCTAAGTTTAAAAAAAACGTAACACACTGAGCAGCGAAGGCTTGCAAGGGTAGCAAATTTTGGGTTTTGTCAGGCCTCGTAAAACATCACAAACGTGTTTGTCAATAGTTGTCCTTATCGTAAACCATTTTTCTTGTTGGAAAGAAGGAAATTTTGAACTTGTTCAAAATCTCCTTGCGAATTGTTTGGCTAACAGTGTTAACACCCTCGTTAGCCTTTGTAAACCGTCGTAAGGCGTGTCGTCAACGTTGTATTTGATTTGACAAAGAAGAGGAAGACAAAGAGACCCCGGGATTTTGAGGATGTCATGCTGATGCCCCTGCCGAGGAAGAAGTCCCGTCAGTTTCAGTAGATGTTGCGTACGCCGCTGTTGCTGCTGAACTTGCAGTTCACTCCTCTTCCTCAATCTCAGATGACGCTATGGAAAAAAAAAAGACGTCGAGCTATCCTTGGACATTGGCTGACAAAGAAATGTTGGCTAGCTTTTTTGAAGAGTACCCAATGTTTTACAACACGTTTAGACGAGTTAAAGGACAGTAATAGCAAAAGAGTGATGATGAAACAGATGCTGAAAGAGAAATATGAAGACAAGGGCAGGCCTGTTCCAACCTGCATGTAATAAGGTTTTTTATTAAAGTGAAAGTCAACCCAGACATATATTTTTTAAGAATACGTTCTATGCAAGCCCACTGGTTGAAACACAGCATTCTGATTAATATTGTGTTTGTGGAATGTGTTAAGCAACAAAATCCATCCGTTTTTAGCCATCTCTCGGGGCGGCCATTTTGTCACTTCTGTTGACTGAAAAATGACATCACACCCCCTCAAGGCTCAGATAACGACCAATCATAGATCAGCTTCAGAAAAGAGGTGAGCCATGATTGGTCGGTATCTGAGGGTCTGTGATGTCATTTTCAGTCAACACAAGTGACAAAATGGCCGCCCCCAGAGATGGCTAAAAATGGGTGGATATTGCTGCTTAACTCATATTTTATATCAATCATATTGCCTTGTTTCAACTCGTGGTTCTGCATAGAACATATTGTTGAAAAAAATTTGTTTGGGTTGACTTCCTTTTTAAGTTTTTTTATTTGCTAAGTGTCACAAAGCATCGCTAATAGTCGCTAATGACAGAGGTGAGCACTTGCTTTTTGTCAGAAAAGCTGGCAGTTCCAGCATCCATCACTACTCAGTGAGATACAGCCCTTATTGGCCTTCAGTTTTTTCAAAAAGGCGAATGTCGATATTCATGAGAATGTAGACTATCTGCGCCAATAATCGCTCCATTTGTTGATCGCATTCATTTATTTTGTTACTTATTTCACAAGTATTTCTTAATTTGAACACTGAAACAGCAAAAATGCTATCTGCTTAAAGCTGCACAATTTCTCCATCTGTACCTGGCTAATGCGCGTCTGGAGCACCAAGGGTGCTTTCCTTTTCTGTACATGACTCTGCCTAATCAGAAATCATAAATTCCTTGCATTATGTGTTGTGGTTCAACCGCGGGTGTTTTGGAAAGTTTGTTGTGTTGCCGCAACTCTTGATTGTTTTTCCACAAACTTCACAAAAGGCATCTGGAATAACTCCACATATGACTGTCTATGCTCTGCCACTATGTCTATGTCTGAGTGACTGACTTACTGAGCTGTGTAACATACGGACGTTTAACTAATACAATCTTCTCCATATTTATTACGAGCAGTTCAGAACACTAATATAAAAGGTGAACAAAATATTGCTGACCCGGTCCCCTCTCTCATCACTATGGTACTTTGCATACTCCTCAGCATGTCTAGTTGAGAAATGACGGCTGATTTCTTGAGTACCGCAACTTTCTCTGTGCATTCTGGACATGTTTTCTAAAAAAAATACCATTCCGTCTTCTGTTTTTGTTTAAATTGGCCGTTCTCGTCAGTCAGTAATATGAATTAAGGGTTATTGAACAAGCCTTAATCGGTCAAACTTAAAAACAAAAAATGAAAATATCTAGAAAAAACCCTGATGTGCTAGAAAAAAGTAGACATCTTTTAAATGAGTGTCAAACATACATTTAAGACACCTAAAGCCATCTCTGATTCAAAACAAATAAATAAGAATCTGTTGACCAGTGTAATCATTTTGGATGAGAGGTTCCTACAGGTTCCACTGTACAGTATAATCAGTCCAATTCACACATTCGTAACGTTAATGTGAATGTGCTTTTATCCATCAAAATTACATTAAATTATGTTACCTATTGTCTGGATTATCGGCATGTAACAGTTTTACTTAACTTACACATGTGGACATAATTGTTGGAACCCCTTTTTCATTGAAAGAAACATAATTTTAAATGAAATAAAGAAAACGATATAATTAATGTATATAAGTAATGTAATAATAAATAAAAATGAACATCAACAATTAAAAATGAAGTATTGCTTCAGAATTGTGGTTCAACAAAACTACAAACACATGAAACAGGCCTGGACCAAGATGATGCTACCCTAAACTTGGCCAACGTTTTGAGGCAATTAGTGCAAACAAGAAATTTTTGTAATTTTGAATGAGACGCCAGCACCTCTCAGCAGTTGTTTTGACCCACTCTCCGTGAACAAACAGTTTCAGTTGTCTCAGGTTGAGGGGTGCTTTCCCCAGATGGCACGTTTCATCACCTTTTGCAGCTAGGACAAGGATTAGGATTTCCATCAGAGCTCATATAAGGCCACTTCAGAATAGTCCAATGTTTTGCTCTTTGTCACTCTTGGGTGTCGTTTGGGTCATTATCCAGTTACAAGATCCTGACCACACTCAGTCATTTCTCTTTAGAATACCTTGATAGTCTGCGTGGGCTTCATGGCTCAGTGGTAGAGTGGTCGTTTCCCAACCCGGAGGTGGTGGGTTTGATCCTCGGCCATTGTGACCATGTCGAATTATCCTTGAGCAAGATACTGAACCCCCAGTTGCTCCTGATGCTGCTCCATCAGTAGGTAGATGAGGTACCGTGTGAAGCGCTTTGAGTACCAAAGGTAGAAAAGCGCTATACAATTTGAGGTTTCATTGTGTACCAGGCACAGATTCAAAACACCCTGTGCCAGATGTAGCTAATTATTCTTTCATTAACAGAGGGGTACCTTTGATTTTGTCCACGTGTGTCCATTGCTTGTTTATAGGCCAGTTAGCTCAGTGTTTTTGTTTCAACTCTGGGGGACAGACACACATTCGGAAATTGGGGGGATTGGTCCCCCTCCAATTACGCCCCTGGCCTGTTTGCAAGTTTGTTTATGCTGTTGAATGTATAATAGCTGTGAAACAATCACAACTCTCTCACAACAACGTAGTTGTAGTATTTATATATTGAAGAAATTGTCTGCAAGCAAAGGAGAGTATGATGAGCGATGACAGTAAATTAAACAGAAGCAAAGGCTAATGTTAGGTGCTCAACAACCCCCCCCCCCCCACACACACACACACACACACACTGTTAACATCTCCCATGTTAACATGACATATTTAAATGAAAGAAAAATCTTGAAAAGTTGAGCTCAGAGCCCGCCTCATGCTTGGGGGCCCTGGTACTACATTACAAACACCACCCTTGCATTTTGAAGCCCTTGCACAGACTGATAAAGTAACGAACGGGGTGGACCAGTGTCAAGATTTCGGGATCTCATAAGTGGGAAGACAGGTTGTTGATGGACAAACACAACCGTTGTAGTTTGTGAGTGTGTGCACATTCAAATGCACGTGTGTGGTGTGTATTGTAGCCGACTTTATATTAAAGCTTGAGAGTTCCTAGCCTTCTTTACTTCTA